>NC_048569.1:75703786-76317286 GCF_013265735.2 Oncorhynchus mykiss | reverse complement strand
GCACATGGTTAATAGTCATAATACCTGGCAGTGAATAATACACTATATTATTCCTATTGATTGCCATACTACTAAAACTACTATGTAGTTCAGAGACCATCTGACTAATGTCAACTGACATTTGTATAGACTGTTAAAACCATGTTAGCCAGTGAACGTTCTCCCAACAGTTGAAAAGAAAGCCTGTTTAAACAGCGTCGGCAAACATTGTCGTAACGCCATCTTGTGTTTGCAGGGGAAGAGGCCTTAACGATATTTGTGGACAAGAGAAAGCTGAGTAAGAAGGCGGATGTGAGCGAATACTCTGGCTCTGGCAACTCGTCCAGCGTAACTCTGGAGGCTCTGCACCAGCTGGCTGCCTCCTACTTCATAGACAGAGAGAGCACCCTGCGCAAGCTGCACCACATCCAGATAGCATCCACAGCCATTAAGGTACACACAAACACACACTGGACACACACGCACACAAACACACACACGCACAACCAACACCCAAACGCACACCCACACATACCCACACACATACACGCACACGTGCACACACTGACCTTCCATCAAACTTGAAACTTCATGCAATCATACTTGTTCAAGTGGAGCAGCACAGTTGGTTAGCTGATTAGAGATCCTGGAATGCCCCTTGTAAGAAGTGTCAGCTTGTCAGGTTGTGAAGAGCCAGGAGTGTTGATCAGTAGGTGGTGTATTTCCAGGGCCAGGCGTTGACATACCTCATCTGAACTGAGTACTGTAGCTGTTGGGATGAATGTTGTGACATACAGGACATACCAGTAGGAAACTGCAATGTTGTGTGAATAAGGAAAGTGATATAAATACATCCAATCTGTTAGTGCAACATTTCAACAGGATGGATTTTGTCAGGCTGAGCTAAAGTGTGCAAATATTTATGTTTCTTTATTATGCCATTTTTTTTAACCCTGCACCTGTAAAGTTGTTGGATGTGCACACACCCCTTTTGAAAATAGCAAACGTGAACCTTTCAGATCCTTCATGTTGCTATATAGTGACAGTCACATCTGTGTGTGGCATCCGGCCTCTCTGAATTTGTCGGAGCAAACTATGAATAACAGCTATCAAAGCTCTGTACTCCCTGAACCACAAGGATGTGTGGGAGGTCGGACATTTCTATCACAGCAGAGGTATCTAGTCTTGCTTTGTCTGTTCTGTTGGGAGTCACTTTTGAAGTGTGTGTGTGTGTATGTGTGTAAGTGTGGGTATGTGTGTGAGCGCCAACTTTAATGGTTCAAAGGCAGAGATGTGTTGAGAGTGACAGGTGAGAGCAGAGAAGCAGAGAGGTTGAGCAGCTCATCAGTGAAGCAGAGTGAATCACTGAGAGGGAGGGAGGCGGCGGAGGGATTCTTCAGCACACGCATCATTTCCACAGGGCGTCAACCCCCGTGACGCCGGGACAGACACAACCAACCGCTCCACCATGTGAATGTGAATTGGACAGGGGATGGTAGGAGGATAGCAGATCAGGCTGCCGGTGCTTCCGCTAGCCGTATGGAGGGAAAATTTGGGAGCTCATTTCAGAGGAAAAGCCTGTTAGTGCTCTGGTGTGCTGGGGGTTTGCTGTGGAAATCTTCTCCCTCTTAAAGAGGTCACGGTGCAGCCTGCTACCTCTCTACCTCTGTTCAGAAAAGGTTGTTGCTATAATGAGTAATGACTCAAGCTGTTACCAGAGCGGCAGGGATCATTTTTGTTATGATTTGGCAATTTCCCCAACTAAATCGATGTTGATATCCCCACCTGACCGATGCGATGGTTGGCAGTGTGTCTGCAGAATGATGAACAATGAGAGAAAGTTTTTCAGCCGTGGGGCTCTCACAACACCGTGTGGATTCATGTTTATTTCCACTCAGACAGTCCCAGTATTGCATTATGTTCCCATTATGGCAGCATTGCATTTTTAACGTTTCCACCTCGCTACTCAATCGGTTGTTGTCTGTGTTGTCACAGGGGCACTGTAAAATCTTTCATTTCCAGTCTAAAGTCCTGCCCCTTCACTTGCCAGTGAGTCTTGGGCAAATGTAACTGCCACTGAGTTACCACTTAATTTAAATAACTGCCTTTTAGCTAATCTCTTCCTCCTCTTTTCTTCACCTAGCTATCATAGACATATTACATATGCACAGTACTATCTTAATTTGACCAGTTTCTCAGCTGGAAATTAATCCTGCAGCAACCGGAAATGTGAATTATCATGTGCATTATAATTCATGGCCATTTTCGGAAGGGTTGATGCATTTTTAGTTAGGATAAATCATGTCTGACATTTAAAAGTGGAAATGACAATTAGCATTTCTCTGCAACAACAGTGATCAAATTAAGATAGCACACCTGTATATCAATCCTTTCACCCTAGTGGTCAAGAAGAAAAGCAGAAGCAAAGAAGAAGGAAAATAAGCTTAACTGAGACTATTAGAACACAGTCTCTCTCTGTGCTCCATGTGAAATCCCTCCAGCAGCAGCAGCTGAGAGATACAGGTGGCCAATAATGTGTCATTAAGCATTTAGTAATATACCAGAATATATCTGCAATGAAAAGCAGCTGCTGTCCATAGAGGAAATTGAATGCCGTGCTCATCAGTCAACGTTGTGCCATATGGGCTATCATATGGCATATCAAATAATGCTCTGTATAGATTCAATATTCAAGTGTCTCAAAACTCTGCATTGTTCCTCATTTCCTCACAGTCTTATCAGCAGTATAATCCCATATCAAGGAAATTTGTGATTTACAATGTGCTGTTAATAATAATGGCAAAATCATTGCACACAGATGGTCTCCCTTCTCTCTGATTTACACATTCTATTCATTTTCCCAGACACACATATTTTGCTGGTTCATGGTTTGATTGATAAGCTCCAGAAGTTTCACCCTACACAGCATTAGCTTCAGGTCTCTTAGTCTTTCCCTCTGTCAGCACTTTGGGACTGTGTTTGATTGTGTAACTGATGGACTGACCCTTGTTTCCTAGCCGTCTCTCCCCCACCAACTGTCCTGTGACAGGCACTTGCAATTTCAGCCTATTTTGGTGAGATGGAGGTTTGGCAGCCTTGGAAACATCACCAAGCAGTAAATATGTTAATAGACCAATAAGAAAGAAAGTTACAAACCTCTCTGCCAATAACAGCTAGTTTTCTGTTTTTCCTTCCCCACTCAGACCACTTCCAGACAGCCCTAGCAAAATTCTTGCTTGAGAAATTGCTCTTTGCTAAGAAGATATTTTTGTTTATTTTTTACCATTTTAATTGAAAACAATCAAACTAACTTAATTATTACCCAGAAATGATTTGATATTGAGATAAAATGGTTGCATTGGACCTTTAAGTGTTGTATGTGGGTGGAAGGAAGGAGAGAGAGAGCAGAGGAGAGGGCGTACTGTACATATGCTCTACCACTGCAATGTTCTGCATCTCTCTGCTAGCCGTGCTTCATTATCTACTCAGAGCTGTGGGTGATGGTCATTAAAGGGCCTGTGTAATGTATATAATAGGGCTTCAGCTCTGACTCATAGAGCACAGGAAGCAGGAACCAATGGTTGAACACTCATCTCACCAGGGAACACACATGCCCGCCACTTCATTGCTTTTCCCCAGCAGAGAGCAGCCAGTCTTAGAAGTGTTTCTTTTGGCATTATGTGTCTCATACAGAAGTACTGTAGAAGTAGTAGTATTTTTTTTTTCTTCAATTTGGAATAGATTATGTACGTATACTAATGTCAATCATCGTATGGCAAAGCATGCACATGAATCCAGGGCAAGAGTGGGTGTAAGATTGCCAGGATGTCAATTCAAAGGAAATGCATGATGCATAAATATATTCTTGTCATTCTTACGTTGCTCTGAAGTTAAAAGGAATGTGTATTCAAAGCATTGTGTGTTTGTTGTTACCCAGGTAACAGAGACCCGGACAGGCCCTCTCGGATGCAGTAACTATGACAACCTTGATTCTGTCAGCTCTGTTCTGGTTCAGAGTCCGGAAAACAAAGTCCACTTGCAAGGTCTGTTTCTTTTTGATTCATACCACATATATTGCATTTTCATGTCAGACCTTTGATTAGGTATTCCTGTTATGCAAATCCTGCACACCATTATCACATAATGTTACTAAGAAATAAGAACGTGAAATATTTTTAAGGTTTTTAGCACACCCTATCATACATTCCCATACAATAGCATCTTCAAAGAGATCCACACATCCCATGACAACGCTTGTAGAGAATAAAATACAGTTTGGACTATCATTGTTCTGCTCTTACATTGAGAGTCTAGTCAAGGATCATATCACCCTAGAACCACTTCAATTTGCTTACCGCCCCAATAGTTCCACAGACGATGTAATCGCCATCACACTGCACACTTCCCTATACATCTGGATAAGAGGAATACCTATGTAAGAATGCTGTTCATTGACTACAGATCAGCATTCAATACCATAGTACCCTCCAAACTCATCATTAAGCTTGAGACCCCGTCCTGTGCAACTGGGTCCTGGACTTCCTGGACTTCCCCAGGTGGTGAAAGTAGGAAACAACATCTCTACCCCTCTGATCTTCAACACTGGGGCCCCACAATGGTGCATTCTCAGTCCCCCCCTGTACTCCCTGTTCACCCACGACTGTGTGGCCATGCACGCCCCCAACTCAATCATCAAGTTTGCAGACGACACCACAGTGGTATGCTTGATTACCAACGACGACGAGACAGCCTACAGGGAGGAGGTGAGGGCCCTTGGAGTCTGGTGTCAGGAAAATGACCTCTCACTCAATGTCAGTAAAAGTAAAAAAGATGATTGTGGACTTCAGGAAACAGGAAAGGGAGCATCCCCCTATCCACATGAAAGGGACAGCAGTGGAGGAGGTGGAAAGTTTTAAGTTCCTCGGTGTACATATCACCAACAAACTGAAATGGTCCAAGCACACAGACAGTGTGGTGAAAAATACACAACAGCGCCTCTTCAACCTCAGGAGGCTGAAAAAATGTGGCTTGTCACCGAAAACCCTCACTAACTTTTACAGGTGCACAATTGAGAGCGTCCAGTCGGTAACTGCACCGCCCACAACCGCAAGGCTCTCCAGAGGGTGGTGTGGTCTGCACAACGCATCACCGGGTGCAAACTACCTGCCCTCCAGGACACCTACAAAACCTGATGTCACAGGAAGGCAAAAAAGATCATCAAGGACAATAACCACTCGAGCCGCTACCTGTTCACCCGGCTTCCATCCAGAAGGCGAGGTCAGAACAGGTGCATCAAAGCTGGGACAGAGAGATTGAAAAACATCTTCTTTCTCAAGGCCATCAGATTGTTAAACAGCCACCACCAGCACAGAGAGGCTGCTGCCTACCTACAGACTTGATATCATTGGCCACTTTAATAAATGGAACACTAGTCACTTTAATAATGCCGCTTTAAGAATGTTTACATATCTCACATGACTCATCTCATGTATACAGTATATACTGTATACTGTATCCTTCACTATCTATTCTTTACTATCTATTGCATCTCAGCCACTCTGTCACTGCTCATCCATATATTTTATACTTATATATTCTCATCCCATCCCTTTACTAGATTGTGTGTATTAGGTTTTGCTGTGGAATATGTTAGATATCAGGTTTTGTTGTGAAATTGTTAGATATTACCTGTTAGATACTGCTGCACTGTCTGATCTAGAAGCATAAGCATTTCGCTACACTCACAATGACATCAACTAACCATCTGTATGTGACCAATAAAATTTGATTTGATTTGACATAGTTAGTGTACCAAGGCTAACAACTACACTCGAACTGCCTTGTGATTCACCCACTATAAATCACTTATTGCTATCCTCTCATACAGTACCATAACTGTACACTTTGATGGTGGTACTAAATCTTGGTTGTGTTGTGTTGTTTTACAGGCCTGCAGGTTATCCTGCCAGACTACCTGAGGGACAGTTTTGTCCAGGCTGCTCTAAGCTACATTGCCTGTAATGGGGAGGGGGGCTTCGTCTGTAAGGACAATGACTGCTGGTGCAAGTGTGACACCAAGTTCCCAGAATGCAACTGTCCCTACATGGACATCCAAGCCATGGAGGACAGTCTACAGAGGATCACTGAGACCTGGGGGACACTCTATAAGGAGTTTGAGGATTCAGGTGAGGACAAATTGGCTCTAGAACTTTTTTTATTTATTTTTATATCTCTAGTAGACAAACATGCCTTAGAGATAAAGATAGAACAAATCCTTGGTTTTGTATTGAACTTTCAGATCTCATTATAATGAGAAATCAGGCTTGGGCCAAGGCTAGAAAACCGACTTGGTAGCAGATTGGCAGTGTTTCAGGCAATTGAGAAATATATGTACTTCCTCAATAAAGAAAGATAAATCAAGCTACTTTTTTAAGTTCTATCTGAGACTCTGCTGGTGATCCGTCAAAATGTTGGAAAACAGTTCATGCACTGAAATGTGGAAATTCCTGTCCTTCCCTGCCTAAGCAAGTTGTGTCAGACTCTGGATCATTACTGAGAAAAAAATTATATGTGATGCTTTTAATCAGCATTTTATCTTAGCAGGCTTTTTATTTGAAATAAATTGTGATTTAATTTAGCCTGGTCAGTCATTCTACTGCCTTTCCCTCCACCAGTGTCTAGTTGGCTCAATTGAAGATCAGTGAATCTTTGTTTTCATTTCAGCAATGTTCCACTTTTTAACGCCTTGCTTAAAAAAAAAAAAATTGAACTGGTTTGCTTTATCGTTTCCTGCTGCAGCTTTCTGCTCCCCTGATTGCAGAGTCATTGACACATATTTTTAATCTGACGATTATCTTAGGGTTTACACCTCCAATAATTATATTCTCTGAAATGTTTTATGAAAGGTTTCCTTGATATTACGAAAGGCGTCCCACAGGGATTGATTTTAGGTCATGTACATTTTTCTGTCTATATAAAAATGTTGGTCTATCTACAAAAAATATGCAGATGACACAAATGTTTAAGCTATTGCCCCCACAGTTGACCAGGCTCTTTCGGAGCTTCAATCTACCTTCATTGCTTTGCAGAAAGCCTTTGTTGAACTGAAATGGGTACTTAATGCAGGTCAATCCAAGTATACGTGATTCACATAAAAATGTATCTGATGCTTTATGCATGGTGGTGCCCTCCTGTCCTCGCTTATAAATATCTGGGTATCAGGATTGATAAAAAGCTATCTTTCAAAAAGCTTAATGAATTACATTGAACAAAAAACAAACTCAACATGCAACAATTTCAAAGATTTTACTGAGTTACATTTCATATAAAGGAATCAGTCAATTGAAATGAATAAATTAGGCCTAATCTATTGATTTCACATGACTGTGACACATCTCGTGACACACACAGTGTGACACATCTCCTTTGCATAGAGTTGATCAGGCTGTTGATTGTGGCCTATGGAATGTTGTCCCACTCCTCTTCAATGGCTGGTGAAGTTGCTGGATATTGGCGGGAACTGGAACACGCTGTCGTACACGTCGATCCAGAGCATCCAAAACATGCTCAATGGGTGACATGTCTGGTCATGCAGGTCATGGAAGAACTGGGACATTTTCAGCTTCCAGGAATTGTATACAGATACTTGCAACATGGGGCCATGCATTATCATGCTGAAACATGAGGTGATGGAGGCAGATGAATGGCACGACAATGGGCCTCAGGATCACATCACGGTATCTCTGTGCATTCAAATTACCATTGATAAAATGAAATTGTGTTCGTTGTCCATAGCTTATGCCTGGCCATACTATAACCTTACCGCCACCATGGGGTTCTCTGTTGAAATCAGCAAACTGCTCACCCACACGACACGCCATACTAGAGGTCGACCGATTAATCGGAATGGCCGATTAATTAGGGCCGATTTAAAGTTTTCATAACAATCAGTAATCTGTATTTTTGGACACCGATTATGGCCGATTACATTGCACTCCACGAGGAGACTGCGTGGAAGGCTGACTACCTGTTATGCGAGTGCAGCAAGGAGCCAGGGTAAGGTGCTAGCTAGCATTTAACTTTTCCTAGAAAAAACAATCAATCTTAACATAATCACTAGTTAACCACACATGGTTGATGATATTACTAGTTTATCTACCTTGTCCTGCGTTGCATATAATCAATGCGGTGCCTGTTCATTTATCATTGAATCACAGCCTACTTTGAATCACAGCCACAGCCTACAGCCTAGCTGTCGTTGCACCAATGTGTTCCATAACCATAAACATTAATGCCTTTCTTAAAATCAATACACAAGTATATATTTTTAAACCTGCATATTTACTTAATATTGCCTGCTAACATGAATTTCTTTTAACTATGGGAATTGTGTCACTTCTCTTGCGTTCTGTGCAAGCAGAGTCAGGGTATATGCAGCAGTTTGGGCCGCCTGCCTCATTGCGAACTGTGTGAAGACCATTTCTTCCTAACAAAGACCGTAATTAATTTGCCAGAATTGTACATAATTATGACATAACATGGATGGTTGTGAAATGTAACAGCAATATTTAGACTTAGGGATGACACCAGTTAGATAAAATACGGAACGGTTCCGTATTTCACTGAAAGAATAAACGTTTTATTTTTTTCCAAAATGATAGTTTCCGGATTTGACCATATTAATGACCTAAGGCTCGTATTTCTGTGTGTTATTATATTATAATTAAGTCTATGATTTGATAGAGCAGTCTGACTGAGCGGTGGTAGGCAGCAGCAGGCTCGTAAGCATTCATTCAAACAGCACTTTCCTGCATTTTCCAGCAGCTCTTCGCTGTGCTTCAAGCATTGCGCTGTTTATGACTTCAAACCTATCAACTCCCGAGATTAGGCTGGCAAAACTAAAGTACCTATTAGAACATCCAATAGTCAAAGGTATATTAAATACAAATGGTATAGAGAGAAATAGTCCTATAATAACTACAACCTAAAACTTCTTACCTGGAAATATTGAAGACTCATGTTAAAAGGAACAACCAGATTTCATGTTCTGAGCAAGGAACTTAGCAAGTTAGCTTTTTTACATGGCACATATTGCACGTTTACTTTCTTCTCCAACACTTTGTTTTTGCATTATTTAAACCAAATTGAACATGTTTCATTATTTATTTGAGACTAAATTGATTTTATTGATGTATTATATTAAGTTAAAATAAGTGTTAATTCAGTATTGTTGTAATTGTAATTATTACAAATATATATATACAAATCTGTTGATTAATTGGTATCGGCTTTTTTGGTCCTCCAATAATTGGTATCGGCGTTGAAAAATCATAATCGTTCGACCTCTACGCCATACACCAGGATTTCCCAAACTCGGTCCTCGGGACACCATGGGGTGCATGTTTTGGTTTTTGCCCTAGCTGATTCAAATAATCAACTAATCATCAGTCTTTGATAATATGAATCAGCTGTGTAGTGTTAGGGTAAAAACAAAAACGTGCACTATTTGAGGTCTCGAGGACCGAGTTTGGGAGTTCCTGCCATACACACTGTCTGTCATCTGTTCGGTACAGTTTAAACTGGGATTCATTCGTGAAGAGCACACTTATCCTGCGTGCCAGTGGCCATCATACGTGAGCATTTGCACACTGCAGTCAGGTCAAGACCCTGGTGAGGACAAAGATCACTCTGAGACGGTTTCTGTCAGTTTGTGCAGAAATTCTTCATTATGCAAACCCACAGTTTCATCAGTTGTCCAGGTGGCTGGTCTCAGATGATCCCGCGGGTAAAGAAGTGGAGGTCATGGGCTGGCGTGGTCCTGGGCTGGTGTGGTCCTGGACTGGCATGGTTAAATGTGGTCTGATGTTGTGAGACCAGTTGGACATATAGCCAAATTCTCTAAAATGACATTGGAGGCTGTGTAGGTAGAGTAATGAACATTCAATTATCTGGCAACAGTTCTGAGATATTTTATTTCAGCTCGTAAAACATGGGACAAACACTTTACATTTTGTGTTTATATTTCCGAATAGTTAAGAAATTAACATTTCATTTCTAGGAATGCCTTTCATTAAATAGCAGAAAATAAATAATTCAGACGCCATTCATACAAGTTATAGACTATGGCAATATTGTCCATATGAATGCAGCTGCCACTGTATTGAAGGCATTGGACACAGTTTATCAAAGCGCACTCCAGTACACACTGCATTCTGTATCAGAAAGTAGGCTGGCCTTCTTTGAAGTCTCGTAGATCGATGCATTGCGCTCTTGTTTATAAAGCATTCCTGCATAAACTTCTGCCGTACCTTACTACACTGTTAACTTACAGACATACAAGATCCCAAATCAAATCAAATCAAATTGTATTTGTCACATACACATGGTTAACAGATGTTAATGCGAGTGTAGGGAAATGCTTGTGCTTCTAGTTCCGACAATGCAGTAATAACCAACGAGTAATCTAGCCTAACAATTTCACAACAGCAACCTTGTACACACAAGTGTAAAGGGATGAAGAATATGTACATAAAGATATATGAATGAGTGATTGTATAGAATGGCATAGGCAAGATGCAGTAGATGGTATCGAGTACAGTATATACATATGAGATGAGTAATGTAGGGTATGTAAACATTATATTAAGTGGCATTGTTAAAGTTGCTAGTGATACATGTATTACATAAAGATGGCAGATGCAGTAGGTGGTATAGAGTACAGTATATACATATGAGATGAGTAATGTAGGGTATGTAAACATCATATTAAGTGGCATTGTTTAAAGTGGCTAGTGATACATTTTTTATATGTATGGCAGCAGCCACTCAATGTTAATGGTGGCTGTTTAACAGTCTGATGGCCTTGAGAAAGAAGTTGTTTTTCAGTCTCTCGGTCCCTGCTTTGATGCACCTGTACTGACCTCGCCTTCTGGATGATAGCGGGGTGAACAGGCAGTGGCTCGGGGGGTTGTTGTTCTTGATCTTTATGGCCTTCCTGTGACATCGGGTGGTGTAGGTGTCCTGGAGGGCAGGTAGATTTCACCCGGTGATGTGTTGTGCAGACCTCACTACCCTCTGGAGAGCCCTATGATTGTGGGCGGAGCAGCTGCCGTACCAGGCATACAGCTCGACAGGATGCTCTCGATTGTGCATCTGTAAAAGTTTGTGAGTGCTTTTGGTGACAAGCCGAATTTTGAAGAGGCACTGCTGCGCCTTCTTCACAACGCTGTCTGTGTGAGTGGACCAATTCAGTTTGTCCGTGATGTGTACGCCGAGGAACTTAGAACTTTCTACCCTCTCCACTACTGTCCCCTCGATGTGGATAAGGGGGTGCTCCCTCTGCTGTTTCCTAAAGTCCATGATCATCTCCTTTGTTTTGTTGACGTTGAGTGTGAGGTTATTTTCCTGACACCACACTCCAAGCGTCCTCACCTCCTCCTTGTAGGCCGTCTCGTCGTTGTTGGTAATCAAGCCTACCACTGAAGTGTTGTCTGCAAACTTGATGATTGAGTTGGGGGCGTGCATGGCCACGCAGTCCTGGGTAAACTGGGGCCCCAGTGTTGAGGATCAGCGGGGTGGAGATGCTGTTACCTACCCTCACCACCAGGGGGCGGCCCGTCAAGAAATCCAGTACCCAGTTGCACAGGGCGGGGTCGAGACCTAGGGTCTCGAGCTTGATGACGAGTTTGGAGGGTACTATTGTGTTAAATGCTGAGCTGTAGTCGATGAACAGCATTCTCACATAGGTATTCCTCTTGTCCAGATGGGTTAGGGCCGTGTGCAGTGTGGTTGCGATTGCGTGGTCTGTGGACCTATTTGGGCGGTAACTAAATTGGAGTGGGTCTAGGGTGTCAGGTAGGGTGGAGGTGGTATGGTCCTTGACTAGTCTCTCAAAGCACTTCATGATGATGAATGTGAGTGCTACGGGGTGGTAGTCATTTAGCTCAGTTACCTTAGCTTTCTTGGGAACAGGAACAATGGTTGCCCTCTTGAAGCATGTGGGAACAGCAGACTGGGATAACGATTGATTGAATATGTCCATAAACACACCAGCCAGCTGGTCTGCGCATGCTCTGAGGACGCGGCTGGGGATGCCGTCTGGGCCTGCAGCCTTGCGAGGGTTAACACGTTTAAATGTTTTACTCACGTCGGCTGCAGTGAAGGAGAGTCCGCAGGTTTTGATAGCGGGCTGTGTCAGTGGCATTGTATTGTCCTCAAAGCGAGCAAAGAAGTTGTTTAGTCTGTCTGGGAGCAAGACATCCTGGTCCGCGACGGGGTTGGTTTCTTTTTGTAATCCGTGATTGACTGTAGACCCTGCCACATACCTCTTGTGTCTGAGCCATTGAATTGCGACTCTACTTTGTCTCTATAATGACGCTTAGCTTGTTTGATTGCCTTGCGGAGCGAATAGCTACACTGTTTGTATTCGGTCATGTTTCCGGTCACTTTGCCCTGGTTAAAAGCAGTGGTTCACGCTTTCAGTCCCGTGCGAATGCTGCCAGCAATCCACGGTTTCTGGAAAATGTTATTTGTCACATGTGCAATAATACAACCTTTCCTTGAAATGCTAACTTACAAGCCCTTAACCAACAATGCAGTTTTATGAAAATAGAGTTAAGAAAATATTTACTGAATAAACAAGAGTAAAAAAAATAAAAAAAAATAAAAGGCAACACTGAGTCAATGTAAGTGGTTATAGGTTAGTCAAGGTAATTTGTACATGTAGGTAGGGGTAAAGTGACTATGTTGTGCGGTAGCAGAGAGAACAGTCTATGACTTCGGTGACTGGAGTCTTCGACCATTTTTTGGACCTTCCTCTGACACCGCTTAAAAACTCTAGAGATCCCTTTGATCTGTTTTTTTTTTTTTTTTTTTTTTGGCACCTTACTTGTGGAAGACTCTCTCAAATAAGTCGTTTTGCATTTTGTGTATTGTTGTGAAAATGTATGTGTATAGTGTATATTGATGTGTATTAATATGTACAGTACCAATCAAAAGTTTGAACACACCTACTCATTCAAGGGTTTTTCTTAATTTGTACTATTTTCTACATTGTAGAATAATCGTGAAGACACCAATAATAAGAAGAGACTTGCTTGGGCCAAGAAACATGAGCAATGGACATTAGACCAGTGGAAATCTGTCCTTTGGTCTGATGAGTACAAATTTAAGTTTTTTGGTTCCAACTGCCGTGACTTTGCCAGATGCAGAGTAGGTGAATGGATTATCTCTGCATGTGTGGTTCCCACCGTGAAGCATGGAAGAGGGGGTGTGATGGTGTGGGGTTGCTTTGTTATGGACACTCTCTGTGATTTATTTAGAATTCAAGGCACTCTTATCCAGTATTGCTACCACAGCATTCTGCAGTGATACGTCATCCCATCTGGTTTGCGCTTAGTGGGAATGTCATTTGTTTTTCAACAGGACAATGACCCAACACACCTCCAGGCTGTGTAAGGGCTGTTTGACCAATAATTAGAGTGATGGAGTGCTGCATCAGTTGACCTGGCCTCCACAATCACCCGACCTCAACCGAATTGAGATGGTTTGGGATGAGTTGGACAGCAGAGTGAAGGAAAAGCAGCCAACAAGTGCTCAGCGTATGTGGGAACGACTTCAAAACTATTGGAAAAGCATTCCATGTGAAGCTGGTTGAGAGAATGCCAAGAGTGTGCAAAGCTCTCATCAAGGCAAAGGGTGGCTACTTTGAGGATGGCTCAACACAGTACATGTCAGCTACTACAGTGACTAAAATGACTGCAACCCTTATCAAAGAGTTTCAGTTAGTTTCAGAGTGGGTGGAAAGGAATAAGTTAGTCCTAAATATTTCTAAAACTAAAAGCACTGTATCTGTAACTGTCAGTGTCAAAACATATTGATACAACAGTAGCTAAGATGGGGAGAAGTATGTCCATGATAAGGCGCTGCTCTGCCTTCTTGACAGCAATGTCAACAGGGCAGGTCCTACAGGCCCTAGTTTTGTCGCACCTCGACTACTGTTCAGTTGTGTGGTCAGGTGCCACAAAAAAGGACTTTGCAATTGGTTCAGAACAGGGCAACACGGCTGACCCTTGGATATACACAGAGAGATAATATTAATAATATGCATGTCAATCTCTCCAGGCTCAAAGTGGAGGAGAGATTGATTTCATCACTGCTTGTATTTATGAGAGGTATTGACATGTTGAATGCACCGAGCTGTCTGTTTGAACCACTGGTGCACAGCTCAGACACCCATGCATTCCCCACAAGACATGCCACAAGTGGCCTCCTCACAGTCCCCAAGTCCAGAACAGACTATGGAAGGTGAACAGTACTAAACAGAGCCATGACTACATGGAACTCTATTTCACATCAAGTAGCTCATGCAAGCAGTAAAATTAGATTAAAACAACAGATTAAAAAAACACCTTATGGAACAGCGGGGAATGTGAAGCAACACAAACATAGGCACAGACACATGCATACACACACACACACGATAGCATATGCACTATGAACACACGTAAACATGGATTTTGTACTGTATATACAGTATGTGATAGTCGGGGCCTGAGGGCACACAGTTTGTGACTGTATTGTAATGTTTTCTTTTAATTGTATAAACTTCATTTTGCTGGACCCCAGAAAGAGTAGCTGCTGCCTTGGCACTGCTGATGAGGATCCATAATAAATACAAATACAAATACTTTGAGGAACCTCAAATATAAACTATATATTTTGATTTGTTTAACCCTTTGTTGGTTACTACATGATTCCATATGTGTTATTTCATAGTTGTAATGTCTTCACAACTATTCTACAATGTAGAATATAGTAAAAGAAACTTTAAAAAAACTGGAATGAGTAGGTGTGTTCAAACTTTTCACTGATACTGTATATAGGGCTGATCTGTGAAAGAGACTGCTCGTCTCAGCCTCACTCCCTGTCAAAGTAAAGTTTAAATAAAAAATGAATACAAAATTGTTTTAGATCCTATTATGTATTAAGATGCTCAAACTATTACACGTTTACTTTGATATATGAAGTGTCCAGTGCCACTCAGTTGACATGCAATATCTACAGGTGTCTTCAGCTAGCTTAGCTGTAAACTTACTCGTTGTGCATGCAGTTGATAATTTATAAATTAATGTGGACAATCTTTGAAAAGTTTCTGTAGGGGACTATGTGAGCCGAATAAAAGTGTTTTATCATGTCACACCCTTAAAGGTGGAGGACTGTTCCTGTGTACCCAAGACATATTTATATATACAGTTGAAACAGTGTAAACCATAATGACTCACAGTGAAACCTGGGGGACTTGGCACACGATCTGTGAACAGCAAATCACAACCTGACATGATTGGATTACAAAATCAACATCTCCTTGCACAGGTAGTTTACAATATGTCTCGAGCAGATTAATCATACATAAAAAACATTTATTACAAGTCCAGTGTTTCACATTGGCATAGTAACATCTTATGAATGAGGGCACTTAGTATAATCTGGGGGTATTATTGCCTCTCTATGTCACTCTGCAGTGGCCATGGTTGCTGAGGTGAAATCAGAATAGATGGGCATTTTTTTCTCTTCTATTTTTTGGTGTGTGAAATATCTGTGCAATTACTTTCAAAGTTTATGTTTTAATAGCAGGGAGGAGAGGAGAGTGCAGGGCAGTGCCAGGAATAAAGAGTTTTTCAGGTGTGGTCGTAAACGTGTCCTTCGGTAAAGGATATCAAAGACGTGTCAACGTTCTGCTCTATCAGCGGAATGGGATGCCAGCAGGAAGAAAGTAACCACGGAAACGTAGAACATGGCAGTTCTGGAACCAATTACATTGTTCTCCTTTAGCCTTGAGGAATGTGGCGACATGCCTGAAGTGATCGTATGCACTTTCTTTTCCAGCATAGGACCAAACAGATTGTGCAGGGAAAATCCCAGTTATACCTTTTGTAAGCAGATTTGTTTCATTGTTTTACTTTAAATCATTGTGTCCTGTTCATTTCTTTACTTTAAATAATTTCCAGGGGTTAAGAAAGTTCTACCTCCACAGATGTCCCCTGGCCATATTCATGGCATGTTCATTTAAAAACAATCACCTTTAGAAAAAGTGGCCTCTTCTTTTCATTTTCACTCTCTTTCTGACAGATGAGTTCAAGACCTTCCTTATGAGGCTCCCGCAGAACTTCTTCCTGAATGTGTCGACTATCCAGCACCTTTGGTCGTTGGATGGCGTGTTCCAGTGGCGCTATGAGCAGCTGGAGAACAGCATGAGTGTGCTCTTCAGACGAGCCCAGAGAGTGGTGTTCAAGCTCTTCAGCCTCAGCAAGAGGTGCCAGAGGCAGCCTCACATCCGCCTACCCAGAGAATGGTAAGAGTCCCGTTCTGCTCCTACAATACAGCTCTTTCCACTGAGCCCCAATTACACTTTAATCACCCATCCAGGAAGCTGATAGCGATCCTCTCTACCTCTCCCTGTGTGAGTGGGAGAAACAGGGAGCCAGCCAAGCAATGTTTATCTACTTTATTACTGCTGCTCTGAAGAAAACTGGAAGTACTATACTTTTTTTTTGTGAAGAGAAATCTCCGTAGACTGTGGAGAGATGGAGAGAGAAAGTGGAATGTTTGTCTGTTTGCATGGGAGTGAAGCGGAACACTTGAAAGGCTAACACTTGAAAGGCTCCCCTACGTTCCGTTCGTTTGCAGAACTTCACACAGACGATGTATGATTGATTTCACTTCCTGGGGCCAGTTCCACTGCTAACAATGAAATCAAATCAAATCCTTGAATTAAATATAATTTGTCAAATGATTCATAAACAACAAGTACAGACTAAGAGTGAATGCTTACTTTTCCAACAATGCAGAGTTAAAGATAAACAATAAAAAAATATAAAATAAAAATAGAAATAGCAACAAGAGGAATAAATACACAGTGAATAACAAGTAACAATGACGGGAAAAATAACATATAGATATATATAGGTTGTACAAAATAAAATGGCTATACACAGGGAGTACCAAAATATCATGGCTATATGCAGAGAGTAGAAACTAACATGGATATACAGTGCATTCGAGAAGTATTTAGACCCCTTCACTCTTTCCACATTTTGTTATGTTACAGCCTTAATCTAAAATAGATTTTTTTGGTTTAAACTCATCAATCTACACGCAATACCCCATAATGAGAAAGCGAAGACAGGTTTTTAGACATTTTTGCTTATTTATTACAAATAACAAACAGAAAAACCTTATTTACATAAGTATTCAGACCCTTTGCTCTGAAACTCGAAAATGAGCAATGAGTTTCATTGATCATCCTTGAGATGTTTGTACAACTTGATTGTAATCCACCTGTAGTAAATTAAATTGATCGGACATGATTTGGAAAGGCACACACCTCTCTATATAAGATTGCACAGCTGACAGTGCATGTTAGAATAAAAACCAAGCCATGTGGTCAAAGGAATTGTCTGTAGAGCTCCGAGATAGGATTGTGTCAAGGCAAAGATATGGGGAAGGGTACCAAGACATTTCTGCAGTATTGAAGGTCCCCAAGAACACAGTGACCTCCATCATTCTTCAATGGTGCAGAACCCCCAACACTCTTCCTAGAGCTGAAGAAGACCAAACTTAGCAATTGGAGGAGAAGAGCACTGGTCAAGGAGGTGACCAAGAACCCAATGGTCATTCTAACAGAGCTCCAGAGTTCCTCTGTGGAGATTAAAGAACCTAACAACCTTCCATCTCTGTAGCACTCCAGCAATCAGGCCTTTATGGTAGAGTGGCCAGACAGAAACCACTCCTCAGTCAAAGGCACATGACAGCCCGCTTGGAGTTTGCCAGATGGCACCTAAAGGACTCTCAAACCATGAGAAACAAGATTCTCTGGTCTGAAGAAACCAAGACTGAACCTTTTGGCTTGAATGCCAAGCGTGAAGTTTGGAGGAAACCCTGCCCCATCCCTACGGCAGCATCATGCTTTGGGGATGTTGTTCGACGGTAGGGACTGGGAAACTAGTCAGGATCGAGGGAAAGATGAACAAAGTACAGATGGATCCTTGATGAAAACCTGCTCCAGAGCGCTCATACTGTGGCGACGGTTCACCTTCCAACAGGACAACGACCCTAAGCCCACAGCCAAGATAACGCAGGAGTAGCTTCGGGACAAGTCTTTGACTGTCCTTGAGTGCCCCAGCCAGAGCCCAGACTTGAACCCAGTCTAACATCTCTGGAGAGTTTTGAAAATAGCCGGGCAGCGACACTCCCCATCCATCCTCACAGAGCGTGAGAGGATCTGCAGAGAAGAATGGGAGAAACGCCCCAAATACAGGTGTGCTAAGCTTGTAGCGTCTTAGCCAAGAAGACTCAAGGCTGTAATTGCTGCCAAAGGTGCTTCAACAAAGTACTGAGTAAAGGCTCTGAATACTTATATAAATGTCATATTTCAGTTTCTCTTTTTATGAATTTGCAAACATTTCTAAAAACCTGCTTTGTCATTATGGGGTATTATGTGTAGATTGATGAGGAGGGAAAAAAATGAATCCAAAAGATCAAGGGGTCTGAGTACATTCAGAATGCACTGGATACAGGGACTATCAGTGCCGAGTCAATATGCAGGGGTACGAGGTAATTGAGGTAGCTTATTGTATAGACAGTTGAAGTCGGAATTTTACATACCTTAGCCAAATACATTTAAACTCAGGTATTCACAATTCCTGACATTTAATCCAAGTAAAAATTCCATGTCTTAGGTCAGTTAGGATCACAACTTTATTTTAAGAATGTGAAATGTCAGAATAATAGTCGAGAGAATGATTTATTTCAGCTTTTATTTCTTTCGTCACATTCCCAGTGGGTCAGAAATTTACATACACTCAATTAGTATTTGGTAGCATTGCATTTAAATGGTTTAACTTGGGTCAAACTTTTCAGGTAGCCTTCCACAAGCTTCCCACAATAAGTTGGGTGAATTTTGTCCCATTCCTCCTGACAGAGCTGGTGTAACTGATTCAGGTTTGACGGCATCCTTGCTCGCACACGCTTTTTCAGTTCTATGGGATTGAGGTCAGGGCTTTGTGATGGCCACTCCAATACCTTAACTTTGTTGTCCTTGAGCCTTTTTGCCACAATTTTGGAAGTATGCTTGGGGTCATTGTCCATTTGGAAGACCCATTTGCGACCAAGCTTTAACTTCCTGACTGATGTCTTGAGATGTTGCTTCAATATATCCAGTTATTTTTCCTTCGTCATGATGCCATATATTTTGTGAAGTGCACCAGTCCCTCCTGTAGCAAAGCATCCCCACAACATGTTGCTACCACCCCCATGCTTCGTGGTTGGGATGGTGTTCTTCGGCTTGCAAGCCTCCGCCTTTTCCCTCCAAACATAACGATGGTCATTATAGCCAAACAGTTTTATTTCTCCAACAAGTACGATCTTTGTCCCTATGTATAGTTGCAAACCGTAGTCTGTCTTTTTTATGGCGGTTTTGAAGCAGTGGCTTCTTACTTACTGAGCGGCCTTTCAGGTTGTATCGGTATAGCACTCGTTTTACTGTGGATATAGATACTTTTGTACCTGTTTCCTCCAGCATCTTCAGAAGCTTCTTTACTGTTATTCTGGGATTGATTTGCACTTTTCGCACCAAAGTACATTCATCTCTAGGAGACAGAACGCGTCTCCTTCCTTAGCGGCATGACGGCTGCGTGGTCCCATGGTGTTTATTCTTGCGTACTGTTGTTTGTACAGATGAGCGTTGTACCTTCACGCGTTTGGAAATTGCTCCCTAGGATGAACCAGACTTGTGAAGATCTACAATTTATTTTCTTAGATCTTGGCTGATTTCTATTGATTTTCCCATAATGTTAAGCAAGGAGGCACTGAGTTTGAAGGTAGGCCTTGAAAAGACATCCACGGGTACACCTCCAATTGACTCAAATGATGTCAATTAGCCTATCAGAACATCAGGACATCATCAGGACATCATTTTCTGAAATGTTTCATGCTGTTTAAAGGCACAGTCAACTTAGTGTATGTAGACTTCTGACCCAATGGAATTGTGATACAGTGAATGATCAGTGAAATAATCTGTCTGTAAACAATTGTTGGAAAAATTACTTGTGTAATGCACAAAGTAGATGTTCTAACCGACTTGCCAAAACTATAGTTTGTTAACAAGAAAGTTGTGGAGTGGTTGAAAAACAAGTTTTAATAACTCCAACCTAAGTGTATGTAAACTTCCAACTTCAACTGTAGGTAGGGATAAAGTGACTAGGCAACAGGATAGATAACATGCTGAGCTGTAGCAGCAGGGTGAAAGTGTGTGTGTGTGTGTGTGTGTGTGTGTGTGTGTGTGTGTGTGTGTGTGTGTGTGTGTGTGTGTGTGTGTGTGTGTGTGTGTGTGTGTGTGAGAGTGTTTGTATTGTGTTGGGGTGTAAATGTAAGTATGTGTGAGTGTATGAGTAGAGTCCAGTGTGTGTGCAGAGAGTCAGTGCAAGATAATTTGTAAAAATTACCCGGGTAGCCATTTGATTAGCTATTTAGCAGCCTTGTTTAGCAGTCTTATGGCTTGGAAGCTGTTCATAGTCCTGTTGGTTCCATACTTGATGCACTGCACTTGGTGCACTTGCCATCCAGTAGCCGAGAGTACAGTCTTTGACAATTTTTTAGGCCTTCCTCTGACACTCTCTGGATAGAGGTCCTGAATGGCAGAGATTATGACCACGGTGATGTACTGCGCCGTATCCATCACCCTCTGTTGCGCCTTGCTGTCGAGAGCCTTGCAGTTGTCATACCAAGCTGTAATGCAGCCGTTCAAGATGCTCTCAATGGTGCAGCTGTAGAACTTTTTGAGGATCTGAGGTTCCATGCCAAATCTTTTCAGCCTCCTGAGTGGGAAGAGATGCTGTCGTTCCCTCTTCACAACTGAGTGTCTGTGTGTGGACCATGTTAATTACTTAGTGATGTGGACACAGAGGAACTTGAAACTCTTGACCCGCTTCACTACAGCCCCCTCAATGTGTATGGGGGCATGCTCCCCCCTACGTTTTATGTAGGCCACAATCAGCTCCTTTGTTTTTCTGACGTTGAGTAAAAGGTTGTTGTCCTGACACCACACTGCCAGGTCTCTGACCTCCTCTCTATAGGCTGCCTCATCGTCGTTGTGTCAGTTCCTACCACCGTTGCGTCATCAGCAAAGTTGATGAAGGTGTTGGAGTCATGCGCGGCCTCGCAGACGTTGGTGAACTTGGAATACAGGAGAGGACTAAGCACACACCGTGTTGATGGTCAGTGTGGCTGATGTGTTGTTGCCTACCCTCACCGCCTCGGGGCGGCCCGTCAGGTAGTTCAGGATCCAGTTGCAGAGGGAAGTGTTCAGTCCCATGGTCCTGAGCTTGTTGATGAGCTTGGAGGGGACTATTGTGTTAAATGCCAAGCTGTTGTCAATAAACAGCATTCTTACATATTGATTCCCTTTGTACAGGTTTGTAAGGGCAGTGTGGAGTACAATAGAGATTGCATCATCTGTGGATGTGTTCGGGCGGTATGCAAATTGGAGTGGAGCAAGAGTGTCTGGGATGATGGTGTTGATGTGAGCCATAACCAGCCTTTCAAAGCATTTCATGGCTAAAGATGTGGGTGTGATAGTCATTTAGGCAGGTTACCTTGACGTTCTTGGGCATGATGACTATGGTGGTCTGCTTGAAACAAGTTGGTTTTACGGACTGGTTCAGGGATTGGTTGAACATTTCAGTAAAGAAACTTGCCATCTGGTCAGCACATGCTCGGCGTATGCGTCTTGGTAATCCGTCTGGCCCTGTTAACCTGTTTAAAGGTCTTGCATCAGCTACGGAGAGCGTGATCACACAGTCATCCGGAACAGCTGGTGCTGTCATGCACGTTTCAATGTTGCTTGCATCGATGCGAGCATAGAAGGCATTTATCTTGTCTGGTAGACTCGCGCAGCTGGTCAGCTCACGGCTTGGTTTCCCTTTGTTAACTGTGATAGTTTACATGTCCTGACATGCTGTTGAGTGTCAGAGCCGGCGTAGTAAGATTCGATCTTAGGAAGTGTTCGAAATGTACACAATTGTTTCCCGGAAGATAATGGGGTGCTGTCATTCAGGTGAGGGTTTAGTATTTTTTTTATTTGGTCCAGGGGATGGTCATGTAATTTGTAATCGGTTAACAAACCTAACGCAATGGTAAATCTAAACGTTGGCGGTAGCGCTGTAGGTTCGGGGGGGTGTCAGAAATATTTTAGCTATTTTCAAAACCAAAAAGTATCAGAGCAGTGCTGGCAGTGGCACAAACTGACTTTTGATGAATAAACCAGTTGTGGGTGTGTCAAGGCTTTGCCCCTCACTGGCCAATCAGAATGTCCTCCATGGCTAAATATGTGGTTTCTTCAAGATGTGTATTTATGGTATTTTATGTAATAGAGTTTGTTACACAAATTATAGAAACGAAATAACAAAATGTAGACTAATCCCATCTTTGCTCAAATGTTAACTTGAACCTGTTTGCAGTCGATATTGTTCTAAGTAATTGCATGGCTTCAATGGGTAAATATGTACATAGCATGTGCTCTTATATGTGTACGCGGACAAGGCCTACTGAGGAGTACCGGAGGTAAGCTTGCTACTGATATAATTGATTAAAAAAATATATATATATGAAGGAAATGGCTGACAATCTATGGATAGTAGGCAATAATTGTGTCTGTCAAACAGCTAGGCCTACCTCTTATTCCTTGCATTACGGACTAAAGCATTGTTATAGATCTTAACAAAAGCCACAATACCAACACATACCCTCACCCACCCCCCCAATTCGAGCCCTGGTTTTAACTTACCACATTAAGCCCTTCCCTCACTGACACTGAGATATTTAACGGGTTCATGGTGAGAGAAGGAAATGGCTGACACAATCTATGGATAGTAGGCAATAATTGTGTCTGTCAAACAGGTAGGCCTACCTCTTATTCCTTGAATAGGAAGAAATAGGCTCCAACAGAAAGACCTCTTGTTGTTAGTAGCCTAAAGTCAAATTAAAATGAAGACTGTTTAAATGAATTAGGACTGCTCAAATGAACCATTTATAGATTGTGTCAGCCATTTCCTTCAGTCACCATGAACCCGTTAAATATCTCAGTGTCAGTGAGGGAAGGGCTTAATGTGGTAAGTTTAAACCCGGGCTGTTAAGATCTATAACAACGCTTTAGTCCGTAATGCTAGACACAAGCTGTAAAATGCACGGGAAAGATGAGACTCTGATGCATATGGGATATCTTTGGTTTGTCTGTATGACATTCAGAGGCTGCGCTACAAACTTCTGTAGCCGAGGAGACAAAAAAGTACTTTGATTGGGAAGTAATGTGTGATTCTGTCACAATCAATTGAAGTTCAACATTTCAACAGGCTATTAAACAACATACTAACTCTAAATCAATCCAGGAATAATTATTTAGGCTATATTAATATTTCAAGGCTAGCCTGCCATTTAAGAAATAAATTGTGAAGCATTTGTGACATGCTACAGGCTGGCAGGAACACTCAACATTTCAACAACACATCAATAACAGCACTTCAACAACATGCCTATAAATATAGGCTGTATAAAATGACATTTCGAAAAAGTATTATTTAGAATGAAATAATAATGAAAAGAAAAATGCCTTCTTA
Organism: Oncorhynchus mykiss; assembly: GCF_013265735.2. Taxonomy (NCBI): domain Eukaryota; kingdom Metazoa; phylum Chordata; class Actinopteri; order Salmoniformes; family Salmonidae; genus Oncorhynchus; species Oncorhynchus mykiss. The sequence continues at coordinate 76,293,638 of NC_048569.1, read as the reverse complement.
GGCTATACTGTACATTAATTCGACAGTGCCTTCAAATGAACTTTTAGAAACACGAATTTGGCCAGTCTTTGGTTTGAGGATCATGTGGTGTGGTGTGCTATGCATGCCTGGTTTGTTAATTTAGCTTAGCAAATGCTCTTATATTCCCATGCCCTAATCACAGTCAACACAAATCTATTTTGGAACAACAATATCTTGGAATAAAATATGATAAATGAGAAAATTACAGTTTCCAGAATGAAAAAAAGTTACAAGTGCAAATAGGCCTACCTGATGATATGCACCTCCTGTGTAATAAAAAAAAATAAAAAAAAACAATAGCCTGTATAGAAATCAAACTGTCCAGTGCTGCAACCTGCCGTCATTCATTATCATGTTCTGTTTTGGTATTCAAATATTCTGCTTGATTCACGGCCTATGAATGTGCATTTTCTTGTTTTCTTATGGCCCTATACAGCTCATTGGGTGCGGTCTTAGTGGTAAATAGACAGCTACGAATAATATAGATTAAAACTCTTGGTAAATAGTATAGTCTGCAGTTTATCATGAGGTATTCTAACTCAGGTGAGCTTAACCTGGAGACTTCCTTAACATTAGACATTGGGCACCAGCTGTTGTTGACCCAAAGACACACCAACCTCCCTTCGTCTTACCTGAGTCTGCTGTCCGGTCTTGACGATGCATAGAAAAACCAGCACGATGTATATCCATGTCCACGTTCAGCCTCGACTCTGAGAAACATAGGATATTACAGTTTTTCAGGTCCCGTTGATGGGATAGTCTCAAATGTAGCTCATCCTGTTTGTTCTCCAGTGATTGCACGTTCGCCAATAGAACAGAGGGTAATGGCAGTCTATTTTGCCACTGCTTCCTCTTTCGAGTCTCGGGGAGTAGGGCCTGGTCCGGAGTGAGCAGGATGTCCAGAGCTGCCAACTCCTTGAAGTAGAAATGTTTGTCCAATTCGAGGTTGGTGATCTCTGGTCATAGGAAATATGGTGGAGACATTATGCACAAATACAGTTAAGATCAGTGTAAAAACAAAACACAAAAAAAAGCAGAATTGGTCAGGTAAGACTGCTGCTTTCCAGGCTGTATCACATCCGGCCTTGATTGGGAGTCCCATAGGGCGGCGCACAATTGGCTCAGCGTCGTCCGGGTTTGGCCGGAGTAGGCCGTCATTGTAAATAAGAATGTGTTCTTAATAACTGACTTGCCTAGTTAAATAAAGGTTAAATAAAAATGAATTAATAAAAAATAATAATCCACTGCAGTGCCATCTTCTTACACATTATGAAGGAATAATATGGAGAGAGAAGTCGATTTATAGAGCAAATAATAATTCGACTTCTGAGTCGGTTAAAACTACACTTTGTGTTCTAACTTTCACCATTAGTCCTATTGATTTTGCTCTCTAAATGCCTCTTTCAGAATATTGTTCTCTTTTTTTCAAAGATGTGTATTTTCGCAGAGTGCATTAATAATGATATATGTTTTATTTAGTTTTTTACTCACAGAAGCATATTTTCCCATTACAATAATACCTGTTTTGATTTGATTAGATTTTTTTTACGAAGTACACTACATATACAAAAGTATGTGGACACCCCTTCAAATGAGTGGATTTGGCTATTTCAGCCACACCCGTTGCTGACAGGTGTATAAAATCGAACACACAGCCATGCAATCTACAAATACAAATATTGGCAGTAGAATGGCCTTACTGTAGAGCTCAGTTACATTCAACGTCGCACCTTCATAGGATGCCACCTTTCTGACAAGTCAGTTTGTCAAACTTCTGCCCTGCTAGAGCTGCCCCGGTCAACTGTATTGTGGTGTTATTGTGAAGTGGAAAAGTATAGGAGCAACAGCGGCTGTGGCAGGCTGCAAAAGTTCACAGAACGGGACCGCTGAGTGCTGAAGTGCGTGGCGAGTAAAAATCGCCTGTCCTCGGTTGCAACACTCACTACCGAGTCCCAAACTGCCTCTGGAAGCAACGTCAGCATAAGAACTGTTCGTCCGGAGCTTCATGAAATGGGTTTCCATGAGCAGCCACACACAAGCCTTTCACCATGCGCAATGCAAAGTGTCGGCTTGTGTGGTGTAAAGCTCGTCACCATTGGACTCTAGAGCAGTGGAAATTCGAGTGATGAATCACGCTTCACCATGTGGCATTCAGACGGACAAATCTGTTTTTGGCGGAAGCCAGTAGAACGCTACCTACCCCAATGCATAGTGCCAACTGTAAAGTTGGTTGGAGGAGGAATAATGGTCTGAGGCTGTTTTTCCATAGTTTGTGCTAGGCCCCTTAGTTCCAGTGAATGGAAATTGTAACTCTACAGCACACAATGACATTCTAGACGATTCTGGCTTTCAACTTTGTGGCAATTTGGGGAAGGCCCTTTCCTGTTTCAACATGACAATGCCCCCATGCACAAAGCGAGGTCCATGCAGAAATGGTTTGTCAAGATTGGTGTGGAAGAACTTGACTGGCCAGCACAGAGCCCTGACTTCAACTTCATTGAACACCTTTGGGATGAATTGGAAAGCCTGCTGCGAGCCAGGCATAATCACCCAACATCAGTGCCCGACATCACTAATGCGCTTGTGGCTGAACGGAAGCAAGTCCCCACAGCTGTGTTCCAACATCTAGTAGAAACTGTTCCCAGAAGAGTGGAGGCTGTTATAGCAGCAAATGGGGGACCAACTTCATATTAATGCCCATGATTTTGGAATGAGATGTTTGACGAACTGGTGTTCACATACTTTTGGTCATGTAGTGTATAATTGTGCAAAAAAGTTTCTAAATAAACCAATTAAATTCACATCCATTTTAATTCCCAAATGTTTTGTTTTATGTTGTCTGTCTCTCTGTCTACATCCCAGGCCCCAATCCTACTGGCTGATACACTTCCAGTCTCTCCTCTACTGTTCTGAGAACAACCAGCTGGGTTCCTTCTCTGAGGAGCTCCACAGCTGTACCTGCAGCTACGAGCACAGCCCTTGCCAGCTGCCCCCACCATGTGCCATCGGAGAGGGTCCCGCCTGCGCAGCCTGTGCCCCAGACAACCACACACGATGTGGGAGCTGCAACCCTGGCTACGCCCTAACACAGGGGGCCTGCAGACCCATGGTGGCTGACTCAACAGAGAACTACCTGGGCTTTGAGACAGACCTACAGGACCTGGAGCTGAGATACCTCCTGCAGAGGGCCGACCGTAGGCTGGAGGTAAATACATGGCTATTTGATTTTGTGAACGATTTTGTGGATAAGTTGTAGAGATATTTTAAATGTAATAAAGTTGAGTAGGATCTTGAAAAAGTAGATTGACTATTGTCTTAACAACTTAAACAACTGTATCTGTCCTTCCAGGTCCATGCCATCTTCATCAGCAATGACATGCGCCTGAACAGCTGGTTTGACCCATCCTGGAGGAAGAGGATGCTGCTGACGCTGAAAAGCAACAAGTACAAGTCCAACCTGGTCCACATGCTGCTGGGCGTGTCTCTCCAGATCTGCCTGACCAAGAACAGCACACTGGAGCCCGTCCTCACCCTCTACATCAACCCCTTCGGAGGCAGCCACTCTGAGAGCTGGTACATTCCAGTCAGTGAGAACAGCTTCCCAGACTGGACGGCCACCAAACTGGATCTACCCCTGGAGTGCTTCAACTGGACCCTGACACTGGGCAACAAGTGGAAGACCTTCTTTGAGACCATCCACATCTACCTGCGGAGCCGGATAAAGATGCAGGGCGCTGGAGGTCCGGCGGGGGCTATGAACGACAGCCTCTACTATGAGCCATTAGAAATGGTTGACCCTTCACGGAACCTGGGCTACATGAAGATCAACAGCATCCAAGTATTTGGCTACAGCATGCACTTTGACCCGGAAGCAATCCATGACCTGATCTTGCAGCTGGACTACCCATACACCCAGGGGTCCCAGGACACGGCTCTGCTGCAGCTACTGGAGATCAGGGACCGGGTCAACAGACTGTCCCCCCCAGGTCAGCAGAGACTAGACCTGTTCGCATGTCTGCTAAGACACCGGCTCAAACTGACAGCCAGTGAGGTGGTCCGCATACACGCCTCCCTGCAGGCCTTCAGCAACCGCCTGCCAAACTCTCTGGATTACGAGACCACCAAGCTGTGTAGTTAACAGCTACTATGGAATGACTGGGAGACGTTAAAGCTCAACGGCTACAAGGGGAACTATTGGACGGCTAAATGGTATACTGCTACAGTAGTTTGACTTTCAATGGTTTGTTGATTCTCTGGATTACAAGACCTTAAATGTATGTACTTAACTGTTACAGAGACACAATAAGGACATGTGAATTGTGTCTTTTGGCTTTCAGTTGGGTTGTGACTCAATGTCTTGTAAATGGTTGAGAGATGCTGGAAGCTGGTGCTTTTTTGTCCACAGAAGACACACAAAAACTCTGACACCATAAACAAAAACAGATCTAGAAAATCAGATATGTAACTCTCTCCACATCCACTTCACCATCTTGTTTAAATACAACCCTGCTCATTTATACAGTGTATACTGAAGCCAACTGGAGGGACCTTTTAAGATACATGTTACAGTCTGTTTGTTTGTAACTCTTTTATATGTTATTTTGCTTCAGTGACAGTGCACTTCCCATAACAACCAGAATACAGTGGTATCAGTCAGATTTGTAGATAACTTGTTATTAAAACATGAATTAACAACTGTGGAGAATATTTGTCAAACTTACTTATAGCCGAGTAACAGCTGTTGTTACATCTCATTGTCAGACACATTTATCGCAGCAATTAAAACCACTTAGGAACTGAGTGAATGAAATTAAAAATGATAGCAGAGTTTGATCAAATAATCATGAACCTCTATTTCATTAATTTATGCGGTTAGCTTATGGATGGTGACCAAGCTTCTCCATCCTAATTAAGTAGACTTTGTAACAGGAACAATTGAATCAATGTATTGTTGTACAGGGAATGTGCACACACACGGGGACACACACCAAAAATGAAGATATGAGTGAACAAAGCTGAGATTATTGTAAAACTGGTTCCTTTAGGGTTGTGGCTTAACAACCCATACAGTACTTTTTTTCCCATTATCTGCAACAGGTTGAATTGGAGCAGACCAGTAGACACCCCAGCTGCCCTCTAGGACCAGGAGTGATGGCCATCCAGTACACTGGGTCACAGATCCATAACTGCAGTATTCATGTCAGGTCTATAAGGTGCCAGATCTCATTTACTAACATGGCCCGTATCTCATGGTATGGCTGTCCAGCGGAGCAGATGAAGGAGAGGTCACACACCTATGAAGGTCAACGGCTGTCACTTCCATTTGTCCGCGCTCCTCTTATCAAAACCTGCTCATATTAGAAGCTAAACTCGAAAGAGAGTAATGTGGATGAAACAGGCTTGATGCTGAGGTGTTTGTCTAATGCATAACTAAATGTTAGTGTCCTTTGGATGCAGGGGTGTCTGATATTGGATAATAATTGTTTTCAAAACAGCTAGAAAATGGCTGCCGTGAAGAGATGAAAGATTAAGGTTCTGGTTGTCTCTGGTCATTTGACTCCATCCAGAATTATATCATTATTTTTCCAAAAATCATCAGTCCACCCTGCCCACCTACTCCTGGTGAGCTCGCCCCATTAGAGAGGTGAGACAGAGAACAGACAATATCTTTACATCCTCTCACCTCAAATCAACCCTGCAATCAATTAAACATTTCCCCTTACTAAGTAATTGAGCTAAAAACACCGGTGGAATTTTCTGAGTAAAAGGAAATATATGGAAAATAAATTCTGTCTGCCCATTTATTCTTCATGAGGTAAAAATGAAAAGATCCCCAGGTATGTGCCTATGATTATGTTTAATAGCCCTCTGCTCGTTCTGCAATTACCGGGCTCAGTTCTAAAGCTCGTTCTGGTGCTGCAGAGGCGGCTGGCTGGCTGGCTATAATACATTATTGTGAGTTTGTAAATAGTTGTTATTCATTCTGCAGAGGCCTGGCATCTCTCTTATGAGACACTGAGTGGGCAGAGGAGAGGCCAGACTTTGATGAAGGGAGGTCTGACCTTTACTGAGCTGTCAATCAAAAGTGTTAGATATATACATTTGTCTTTTGTACATGTATGGCTGTCTTATTGCAACTCGGTTGTGTGTTATGCTTTCACTGTTCATAATGCAGTTACTGAACATGACAATAAGACATGCCTGCTCGTAGGAGAGGCATACAGTACAGGGTGTGTTGGTAAATTCAATCTTGAGTGCCAGAGTGCGCTCATATTGCAATCTGAGCATTCTGACCTCACAAATGTCAGTCAAGCACCCAAGCTATCTGGCTAACGTTGCTAGCTTGCTAGCTACTTCCAGACACAAATGAGAGAACACCTCACTCTGACCAATTCACTTGCCCTAGCAGAGCTGGTTAGGCTGTTTTCATGTTATCCAGATTGTTGGCGACTGTAACTGTGCTGCTGGCATCAATTTAATTACACTTTTTTGCAGGTGTTCACTGACAACGGCCATATTCAATGGGTGTTGAGGGTTCTCCGTTATTACGCGCTCTGGCACACTCAGACGAGGGCTCTGAGATCGGAGTAGATTGACAGAGTGAATTTATGAACACACTCTTAATTATTCTCAAACAGATAATTATGATATTATTATAAATGTAAAAGAAAGACGTTACAATGTCACAGACACAATCATATCAAATCAAAGTCTATTGGTCACGTACACAGTTTAGCAGATGTTATAGTGAGTGCAGCGAAATGCGTATATTACTAGCTCCTAACAATGCAGTAAAATGTCAAACAAGTACACAAATAAAATGTTTTAAACACATCAAGAAATCAACAAATGTCGTAACGAATCTAATGTCGTAAAGAATCAATGCAAATTGCACTGTAACAGTAATCCAAATGCAATGTACACTACCGTTCAAAAGTTTGGGTCACTTAGAAACGTCTTTGAAAGAAAAGCATTTTTTTTTTTTGTACATTTAAAATAACATCAAATTAATCAGAAATACAGTGTAGACATTGTTAATGTTGTAAATGACTGTCGTAGCTGGAAACGGCAACGAGGTCCAATATCGACAACCATCACTCCTGTGTTACAATGGCACATTGTGTTAGAGAATGATAAGTTTCACTCTGACCAATTCACTTGCCCTAGCAGAGCTGGTTAGGCTGTTTTCATGTTATCCAGATTGTTGGCGACTGTAACTGTGCTGCTGGCATCAATTTAATTACACTTTTTTGCAGGTGTTCACTGACAACGGCCATATTCAATGGGTGTTGAGGGTTCTCCGTTATTACGCGCTCTGGCACACTCAGACGAGGGCTCTGAGATCGGAGTAGATTGACAGAGTGAATTTATGAACACACTCTTAATTATTCTCAAACAGATAATTATGATATTATTATAAATGTAAAAGAAAGACGTTACAATGTCACAGACACAATCATATCAAATCAAAGTCTATTGGTCACGTACACAGTTTAGCAGATGTTATAGTGAGTGCAGCGAAATGCGTATATTACTAGCTCCTAACAATGCAGTAAAATGTCAAACAAGTACACAAATAAAATGTTTTAAACACATCAAGAAATCAACAAATGTCGTAACGAATCTAATGTCGTAAAGAATCAATGCAAATTGCACTGTAACAGTAATCCAAATGCAATGTACACTACCGTTCAAAAGTTTGGGTCACTTAGAAACGTCTTTGAAAGAAAAGCATTTTTTTTTTTTGTACATTTAAAATAACATCAAATTAATCAGAAATACAGTGTAGACATTGTTAATGTTGTAAATGACTGTCGTAGCTGGAAACGGCAACGAGGTCCAATATCGACAACCATCACTCCTGTGTTACAATGGCACATTGTGTTAGAGAATGATAAGTTTATTATTTTAAAAGGCCAATTGATCATTAGAAAACCCTTTTGCAATTATGTTAGCAAAGCTGAAAACTGTTGTCCTCATTAAAGAAGCAATAAAACTAACCTTCTTTAGACAAGTTGAGTGTCTGGAGCATCAGCATTTGTGGGTTCGATTACAGGCTGAAAATGGCCAGAAATAAAGACCCCTCTTCTGAAACTCGTTAGTCTGTTCTTGTTCTGAGAAATAAGGGCTATTCCATGTGAAAAATTTACAAGAAATTGAAGATCTTGTATAATGCTGAGTAGTATTCCCTTCACAGAACAGTGCACACTGTCTCTAGACAGAATAGAAAGAGGAGTGGGAGGCCCCGGTGCACAATTGAGCAAGAGGACAAGTACATTAGAGTGTCTAGTTTGAGAAACAGATGCCTACAAGTCCTCAACCGGCAGCTTCATTAAATAGTAGAAGCTATTTAAGAAGGCCAGTTTTATTGCTTCTTTAATCAGAAAAACAGTTTAATGAAGGCCAGTTTTATTGTTCCTTTAATCAGAACAACAGTTTTTAGCTGTACTAACAAAATTGCAAAAGGGTTTTCTAATGATCAATTAGCCTTTTAAAATTATAAACATGTGCCAATGGAACACAGGAGTGATGGTTGCTGATAATGGATCTCTGTCCACCTACGGTATGTAGATATTACATAAAAAATCTGCAGTTTCCAGCTACAATAGTAATTTACAACATTAACAATGTCTACACTGTGTTTCTGATCAATTTGATGTTATTTTCATGTACAAGACATGTGCGTTTCTTTCAAAAACAAGGACATTTCTAAGTGACCCCAAACTTTTGAAATGTAGTGTATGTGTATATACCGTGCATTCGTAAAGTATTCAGACCACTTTACTTTTTCCACATTTTGTTATGTTACTTATTCTAAAATGGATAAATAATATATAATCCTCATCAATCTACACACAATACCCCATAATGACAAAGCAAAAATCAGTTTTATTGAACTTTTTGCAAATGTATTGAAAATAAAAAACTGAATAATCATATTTACATGAGTATTCAGAACCCTTTACTCAGTACTTTGTTTAACCTTTCTGATCTCCCCATCCCGGATCCGGGATCGTGAATACAGACTCAAGCTCATTACCATAACGTAACGTTAACTATTCATGAAAATCGCAAATGAAATGAAATAAATATGCTAGCTCTCAAGCTTAGCCTTTTGTTAACAACACTGTCATCTCAGATTTTCAAAATATGCTTCTCAACCATTGCAAAACAAGCATTTGTTTAACAGTATTGATGGCTAACGTAGCATTTAGCATTAGCATTCAGCTGGCAACATTTACACAAAAAAACAGAAAAGCATTCAAATAAAATAATTTACCTTTGAAGAACTTCAGATGTTTTCAATGAGGAGACTCTCAGATAGCAAATGTTCAGTTTTTCCTGAAAGATTATTTGTTTAGGACAAATCGCTCCGTTTTCTGCGTCACGTTTAGCTATGAAAAAAACCCTGTATCCAGGATTGTGTAAATCTATCAGCAAGCTCATTAGCATAACACAACGTTAACTATTCATGAAAATCGCAAATGAAATTAAATAAATATGCCATCTCTCAAGCTTAGCCTTTTGTAAACAACACTGTCATCTCAGATTTTCAAAATACGCTTCTCAACCATAGGAAAACAATCATTTGTGTAAAAGTAGCTAGCTAGCGTTAGCATTTAGCGTTAGCATTAGCGTTAGCATCCAGCACGCAACATTTCAACAAAAACATAAAAGCCTTCAAATAAAATCATTTACCTTTGAAGAACTTCTGATTTTTTCAATGAGGATACTCTCAGTTAGATAGCAGATGCTCAGTTTTTCCAAAAAGATTCTTTGTGTATTAGAAATAGCTCCGTTTTATACATCACATTTGGCTACCAAAAAAAATCTGAAAATTCAGTCCTCAAAACGCAAACTTTTTTCCAAATTAACTCCATAACATCGACTGAAAACATGGCAAACGTTGTTTAGAATCAATCATCAAGGTGTTTTTCACATATCTCTTCATTGATACATCGTTCTTGGACACATGGTTTCTCCCCTATATCAAATGGAAAAGTACGAGCAGCTGGCAATTGCGCACCGAATTCCACGCAGGACACCAGGCGGACACTTGGAAAATGTAGTCTCTTATGGTCAATCTTCCAATGATATGCCTACAAATACGTCACAATGCTGCTAAGACCTTGGGCGAACGACAGAAAGTGTAGGCTCATTCCTTGCGCAATCACAGCCATATAAGGAGACAATGGAAAACAGAGCTTCAGAAATTCTGCTAATTCCTGGTTGATGCATCATCTTGGTTTCGCCTGTAGAATGAGTTCTGGGGCACTTACAGACAAAATCTTTGCAGATTCTGAAACTTCAGAGTGTTTTCTTTCCAAAATATGCATAGTCGAGCATCTTTTCGTGACAAAATATCGCGCTTAAAACGGGAACGTTTTTTATCCAAAAATGAAATAGCGCCCCTTTGGTAGGGATTAGAGTCTTGAGTCTTCTTGGGGATGATGCTGCAAGCTTTGGCACACCTGAATTTGGGGAGTATCTCCAATTCTTCTCTGCAGATCCTCTCAAGCTCTGTCAGGTTGGATGGGGAGCATCGGTCATCAGGTCTCTCAAGAGATGTTCGATTGGGTTCAAGTCCGGCCTCTAGCTGGGCCACTCAAGGATATTCAGAGACTTGTACAGAAGCCACTCCTGCATTGTCTTGGCTGTGTGCTTAGGGTTGTCGTCCTGTTGGAAAGTGAACCTTCACCCCCAATCTGAGGTCCTTAGCGCTCTGGAGCAGTTTTTCAACAAGGATCTCTCTGTACTTTGCTAAGTTCATCTTTCCCCCTGACTAGTCTCCTGAAAAATATCCCCACAGCGTGATGCTGCCACAACCATACTTCACCGTAGGGATGGAGCCAGGTTTCCTCAAGATGTGACACTTGGCATTCAGGCCAAAGAGTTCAATCTTGGTTTCATCAGACCAGAGAATCTAATTTCTCATGCTCTGAGGTGCCTTTTGGCAAACTCCAAGCACGCTGTCATGGGCCTTTTATGGAGGAATGGCTTCAATCTGGTCACTCTACCATAATGGCCTGATTGGTGCAGTGCTGCAAAGATGGTTGTCCTTCTGGAAGGTTCTCCCAACTCTGGAGCTCTGTCAGAGTGACCATCGGGTTCTTGGTCACCTCCTTGACCAGGGCTCTTCTCCTCCGATTGCTAGGTTTGGCCGGGCAGGCCAGCTCGATGAAGAGTCTTGGTGGTTCCAAACTTCTTCCGTTTAAGAATGATGGAGGCCACTGTGTTCTTGGGGACATTCAATGCTGCAGAAATGTTTTGGTTCCCTTCCATAGATCTGTGCCTTGACACAATCCTGTCTCGGGGCTCTACGGATAATTCCATTGAAATCATGGTTAGGTTTTTGAACTGATTTCCACTGTCCACTGTGGGACCTTATGTGCCTTCCCAAATCATATACAATCAATTGAATTTACCACAGGTGAACGCCAATCAAGTTGTAGAAACATCTCAAGGATGATCAATTGAAAACAGGATGCACCTGAGCTCAATGTATAGTCTATTAGCAAAGGGTCTGAATACTTATGTAAATAAGGTATTTTTGTTTATATAAATTTGCCAAAATGTCTAAAAACCTGTTTTCACTTTGCTATTATTGGGTATTGTGTGTAGAGTGATGAGTCAAACATTAATTGAATAATTTTTAGTGTAAGGCTGCAACGTAACAAAATGTGGAAAAAGTCAAGGGGTCTGAATACTTTCCGAATGCACTGTACACCGGATGAATATACACAAGATATACTAAGAATGATATTTACAGCAGTAGTTATATTAGAGTGAACTATGTCAGGAATCTAGTATATAAATAAATATGCTGTGTGTATGAACAGTACAACTAAAATGCTATGAACAGTAGTAGAAATATTAGAATGCGCTATGTCGCGAATACAGTATTTAAATACACAGTACAAAACCACATGGCAAAATGGACAGAATTGCAGGAAACCAGAGTACGGAATATAAATAAACACTGAGTATATAAACATTAGGAACATCTTCCTAATATTGAGTTTCACTGCCCCGTTATGCCCTCAACACAGCCTCAATTCGTCGAGCCATGGACTCTACAAGATGTCGAAAGCGTTCAACAAGGATGCTGGCCCATGTTGACTCCAATGTTCCCTACAGTTGTGTCAAGTTTGCTGGATGTCCTTTGGGTGGTGGACTATTATTGATACAAACAGGAAAATGTTTAGTGTGAAAAACCCAGCAGCATTGCAGTTCTTCACACAAACTGGTGCGCCTAGCCTGGCACCTATAACGATAACCTTCCAAAGGCACTTAAATATGTTGTCCATTCACCCTCTGAATGGCACATAAACCATGTCTCAATTTTCTCAAGGCTTAGAAGTGTTTTATTTAAGCTGTCTCTTCCCCATCCTCTACACTGCTTAATGTAGATTTAACAAGTATCAATAAGGGATCATAGCTTTCCTCTGGATTCACCTGGTCAGTCTATGTCATGGAAAGAACAGGTGTTTGTAATATTTTGGATACTCAGTGGATATGTAGAGTTGGTGAATAGAAAAGTGTGTATAGCAGTAGTAATATAGGAAGGACCATGACTAGAATACAGTACCAGTCAATAGATTGTAAACCCTTGAATGAGTAGGTGTGACCATTGTAGAATAATCGTGAAGACATCAAAACGATGAAATAATACATATGGAATCACGTAGTAACCAGAAAAGTATTAAACAAATCAAATATATTCTAGATTTTAGATAATTCAAGTAGCCAACCTTTGCCTTGATGACAGCCTTGCACAATCTTGGCATTCTCTCAACCAGCTTCACCTGGAATGTTTTTCCAACAGTCTTGAAGGAGTTCCCACATATGCTGAGCACTTGTTGGCTGCGTTTCATTCACTCTGCTTTCCAGCTCATCCCAAACTATATAATTTCGATTGAGGTCAGGTAATTGTGGAGGCCAGGTCATCTGACGCAGCACTCCATCACTGTCCTTCTTGGTCAAATAGTCCTTACACAGTCTGGAGGTGTGTTGGGTCATTGTCCTCTTGAAAAAGAAAAATTGTCACTGTAAGCACAATGGCGAATCGCTGCAAAATGCTGTGGTGGCCATGCTAAATAAGTGTGCCTTGAATTCACTGTCACCAGCAAAGCACCCCCACACCATCACACCTCCTCCTCCATGCTTCACGGTGGGAACCACACATGCGGCGATCATACGTTCACCTACTCTGCATCTCGCAAAAACAGGGCGGTTGGAACCAAAAATCTAAAATTTGGACGCATCATAACAGAGGACAGATTTCCACTGGTCTAATGTCCATTTCTCATGTTTCTTGGCCCAAGCAAGTCTCTTATTCTTATTGGTGTCCTTTAGTAGTGGTTTCTTTGTAGCAATTTGACCATGAAGGCCTGATTCACGCAGTCTCCACTGAACAATTGATGTTGAGATGTGTCTGTTATTTGAACTCTGTGAATCATTTATTTATTTGGGCTGCAATCTGAGGTCCAGTTAACTCTAATGAACTTATCCTCTGCAGCAACTTAACTCTGGGTCTTCCTGTCCAGTAGTGGTCCTCATGAGCGCCAGTTTCATCATAGTGGTTGATGGTTTTTGTGACTGCACTTGAAGAAACTTTCAAGTTTCAAGTTCTTTCAAGTTTCAAGTTTCAAGTTCTTGACATTTTCCGGATTGACTGACCTTCATGTCAAGTCATGATGGACTGTCATTTCTCTTTGGTTATTTGAGTTGTTCTTTCCATAATATGGACTTGGTCTTTTACCAAACATGGCTATCTTCTGTATACCACCCCTACCTTGTCACAACACAACTGATTGGCTCAAACACATTAAGAAAGAAAGAAATTCCCCAAAATGTACTTTTAACAAGGCACATTTGTTATTTGAAATGCAGTCCAGGTGACTACCACATGAAGCTGATTGAGAGAATGCCAAGAGTGTGCAAAGCTGTCATCAAGGCAAAGGGTGGCTACTTTGAACAATCTTGAAATAAAATATATTTGGATTTGTTTAACACTTTTATGGCTACTACATGATTCCATATGTGTTATTTCAGAATTGTAATGTCTTCACTATTATTCTCCAATGTTGAAAATAGTAATAAAAAAAAATAAATCCCTTGAGTAGGTGTGTCCAAACATTCGACTGGTACCGTACATGTAAAGTGGGTAAAACAGTAGGTAAACATTATTAAAGTGACTGGTGTTCAACGGACATAGGGAAGCCGTCTCTATGGTGCAGAGTAGAGTACCTGGTGGTAGCTGGCTAGTGACTGTGTTTAAGGTTTCGCACATTGTAATGGGGGGAGGCCGGCCAGTGGTGACTGTTTAACAGTCTGATGGCATAGAGATAAGTCAATCCCGGTCAATTGCTTACAATTGCTAGCAATTGCTACACTGACCAACCTTGTTGCATTCCTCATTACAGCATGTTGGATACATATTCATTAGATGTGAAGACTGTTATATAGAGTGCCTTGCGAAAGTATTCGGCCCCCTTGAACTTTGCAACCTTTTGCCACATTTCAGGCTTCAAACATAAAGATATAAAACTGTATTTTTTTGTGAAGAATCAACAACAAGTGGGACACAATCATGAAGTGGAACGACATTTATTGGATATTTCAAACTTTTTTAACAAATCAAAAACTGAAAAATTGGGCGTGCAAAATTATTCAGCCCCTTTACTTTCAGTGCAGCAAACTCTCTCCAGAAGTTCAGTGAGGATCTCTGAATGATCCAATGTTGACCTAAATGACCAATGATGATAAATACAATCCACCTGTGTGTAATCAAGTCTCCGTATAAATGCACCTGCACTGTGATAGTCTTAGAGGTCCGTCAAAAGTGCAGAGAGCATCATGAAGAACAAGGAACACACCACGCAGGTCCGAGATACTGTTGTGAAGAAGTTTAAAGCCGGATTTGGATACAAAAAGATTTCCCAAGCTTTAAACATCCCAAGGAGCACTGTGCAAGCGATAATATTGAAATGGAAGGAGTATCAGACCACTGCAAATCCACCAAGACCTGGCCGTCCCTCTAAACTTTCAAGGAGAAGACTGGAGAAGAGAAGAGGACTGATCAGAGATGCAGCCAAGAGGCCCATGATCACTCTGGATGAACTGCAGAGATCTACAGCTGAGGTGGGAGACTCTGTCCATAGGACAACAATCAGTCGTATAATGCACAAATCTGGCCTTTATGGAAGAGTGGCAAGAAGAAAGCCATTTCTTAAAGATATCCATAAAAAGTGTTGTTTAAAGTTTGCCACAAGCCACCTGGGAGACACACCAAACATGTGGAAGAAGGTGCTCTGGTCAGATGAAACCAAAATTGAACTTTTTGGCAACAATGCAAAACGTTATGTTTGGCGTAAAAGCAACACAGCTGAACACACCATCCCCACTGTCAAACATGGTGGTGGCAGCATCATGGTTTGGGCCTGCTTTTCTTCAGCAGGGACAGGGAAGATGGTTAAAATTGATGGGAAGATGGATGGAGCCAAATACAGGACCATTCTGGAAGAAAACCTGATGGAGTCTGCAAAAGACCTGAGACTGGGACGGAGATTTGTCTTCCAACAAGACAATGATCCAAAACATAAAGCAAAATCTACAATGGAATGGTTCAAAAATAAACATATCCAGGTGTTAGAATGGCCAAGTCAAAGTCCAGACCTGAATCCAATCGAGAATCTGTGGAAAGAACTGAAAACTGCTGTTCACAAATGCTCTCCATCCAACCTCACTGAGCTTGAGCTGTTTTGCAAGGAGGAATGGGAAAAAATGTCAGTCTCTCGATGTGCAAAACTGATAGAGACATACCCCAAGCGACTTACAGCTGTAATCGCAGCAAAAGGTGGCGCTACAAAGTATTAATTTAAGGGGGCTGAATAATTTTGCACGCCCAATTTTTCAGTTTTTGATTTGTTAAAAAAGTTTGAAATATCCAATAAATGTTGTTCCACTTCATGATTGTGTCCCACTTGTTGTTGATTCTTCACAAAAAAATACAGTTTTATATCTTTATGTTTGAAGCCTGAAATTTGGCAAAAGGTCGCAAAGTTCAAGGGGGCCGAATACTTTCGCAAGGCACTGTATATCGAATCAATTATCTTTGTGTATTATTAATTATTCTGTAATTAAATGAATCACAGAATAGTAATTAACTAGGAAGATGTGGCACCAAGTTTATAATTTAAATTTCCCTAATTTAACTCTTCAGGCATTTTATCATCTTATTGATTACAGTCTTCTAGTAATGTATAGTTACCTCATTAGTCTCATTTCTGAACGTTGCAAACCCTTGGATATCTGCACGAACCCGAGCATCAAATCATGAATCAGCGATATACAAATTGGCTTAATTATTTATTTACTAACTAATCAATCACAGAATTACATAAACACACACACAATAGGTCATACATTGGTTACTAACATGATACAAATAAAAAGCCCATAGTGGACGAAACCAATATGACGGCTTGGTAGACAAAGGAAAGGGTTGGGGACAGTTTAAGAGCGGGAAACTCAGAGTGGACCCACTGTAATACAGTTCATAACTACAGTCATATAAATGCTAATATTTTGAACATGAACAGCCGCTCATTCGAAAATGAATAGCAATTGACATATTTACGAGTCTATGCCTTTGTTGTCCATCTCTGTGATCACCGGTCCGTGTGCTGGATAATAGTAAGTCGACCGAAAGCCTCTGGTTTGTCCACCAGAGATCAAAGTATGTCGTAGTTGTAGGTTGATATAATGGCTACGTCAGAGTACCATTCGGAAATGTTCTTAGATCGGACGCGTTTACCAAACTAAAGTTGTAGTTTGAACCACTTCACACACCAGCATCACCAGGTGTGTTTTGGTCTAATGTAAATGTTGTCGCAAGTGGGTTTTATACTTTTAGTAGAAAAGGGGGCGTTCCATGATGCCAATGTAAATGTCTGTGCTCACGGGGTGTGGTCACTGACTAGTTAAAACTTTATATGAAAACCCATACTCTCATTTAGAAGGCTAACATCACATTTCATCTTTTCAAAAGTATTCCTATACTCAATAATTTATTTTGTACAACATTCAGATGCAAACCCATAATTGAGAAGTGTACACAAAAAAGGAAACAGTAATGTGTGTCTCCTGTCCTTCATGAGGTCACCAAATGAAACAAACTCAACATTACTTTTCCTTAAGTGTCCACAGACCACTCCAACTGCTTGGAATATAGAAATGCTCTTCAACGATTCAACCTTTTGATGTTACCCTACTGCAGTCTTTTTCTGTGGTAACAAAGCGATTCTCAACTTTCAATTTGGCCGAGTGGGGTAAAGAGTTTTAGGTAGTTTTGACCGTCATAAACCTGTGGTGGGAGAGAGAGAGAGAGAGAGAGAGAGAGAGAGAGCTATGAATCTCACCCAAAAAGGGCATGTCGTGACAACATTATACAACTAAGTCATTTATCAGACTATAAGGGTTTATGGAAGTTCAAAGAGAGCGATAATGAATGGTGCTGCTCTGTCTGCTTTTTTGAAAAAAGTGGAGGGTCACTATCAGAAAATCAAAGCACAGATCTGAGACAACAACTGAGCTTCCTGTGTTCCTAACAAACACAAAGTGTAAAGAAAACACTGCACCCTGGTCGATACTCAACTCAGTTTTAATGGGTAGGCTGCGTGGCAACCATTGTACTGTGACACAGGAAGTAAGATCCCAGGTTTCCGACAAAACTTTCCCCTCCTGGGGACCGGGCAGTATATTGGGAATAGCAAACACAAGAAAAAGGTAACCGCTGTTGGCCGATAAATCAATAGTCTGCTTTATTACCTGGAAGAACAACAGGTTCTGCAGAGATCAATAATTACACTTAGGAGGCTCCTCTGGCATTTTGTCCCCCCTTCCCTTCACCCTGACCAAACGAGACTAGATCAGAACCAATTTATTACTGAGATGTCGATATCCGCCTGTGGATTGTATAAACTCAATTCAATCCTGATTTTTATTTCCAAGGATGATGCATTTTAAAATTACATTAGTTCAGGTGTCGGTTTAGCAAACTCCATTCCTCAGCCACTCAGGCTGTGAACACAAAACCCCCAGCTGTGAGGAGAACAACAAATAACATAGCTTCATATCTTGACGATGCTGTGAGAAACAGCTAAACTCCAACATTAATATAGAGTTTCAGACAAGAGAAGTAATAATAATAACTTCTAAGTGGGAAACTCATAATTTTTCCCTCAGAGTTGTTTCTGCCTGTGGGGGAACAGTGTCTTGGGACCCAGAACAAAGTGCCTTTCAAAATCAAACCACAGTGAGGGGAGAGCAGCATGTTTTCAGTACCAGAAAGAATTATACCACATGCACACCCAAGCCTCTTACAAAAGAGTTCTGCAGTAGCAACGTTTCGCAGTAACAAATACATAGCCTATAATTCTTCATCACCAAAACCCTAGCACCCAAACTGTTCTTGTTGATCTCTACATTTACAGACAATGTAAGAAAATGAAAGGAAACACAAAGAAAACAAAGTAAAAAGAACATGCTTTTCCTATGAATAGGAATATTCCAGGGTTATTTCTCCTGATGCCATCAAGCAAAGGTATTCCCACAGGAGGCTCAACACCTGTTCAAAGGTATGCTGTTAGATATGCTAGGCTGTAACCAAGAGTTACTGGAACCACCACATTAGCATTCTATCCCTAGAGCGCACCCAGCAAACCACTTTTTAAATGAACAAAGGGAGAGAGGGAGAGAAAAGGACAGAGAGAGAGAGTGAGATAGAGAATGCTCCAAGCTGCTATTTAACTCTGACTTATGGCTGAAGAGATATACATGGGCATGTTGTTTTGTGAGGTCTTTCCCGAATATTCCTTCTCCTGAATTTCAAAGAAAGGTTAGATAACATAGAAATTAAAGAGAGACTGGTTGAGGGACATTCAGCTGTCCACATTCCCCTCCTCAGTTCATTAGAATGCATTACAAACATACTATATACTGTATATGGAAGTTGTTTGATCTTGAAAGCAGTGCATGGACAATGGGCTTGAAGGTCTTGTATGGAGGAAAGGACGATTGAGTCTGAAGCTATCATTCTTCCTGGTGTGTTGAGTGAGTGTTTGCGATGCAGACAGAAACCTAATCAGCCCAGGCCTACCCAGAGACATTTTATGCACAATAGAATTGCTTTGGGGATCTTCAGGCCAGGTTTTCAATGCATCTTGTATTAGACAGTGTTTTACTGTGGCATGTACTCATTACAGGATGTATGAACATAGTAATTTAGGATGCAGCCTCAGCTGGTGAGTCAAAAAATGTACCTGGTATCTCCAATATTCTTTGAAGTCATTTTCTAAATTCTTTGAAGTGACTGAAGTCTCCAGGTAGAATTGACAAATGGGTCAGACACATAACTTACTGCGTTATTCGTTTTGTTAGTACTGTACTGTAGCCTTTTCCAGGTTACAGAATCAAATGTATTTGACAGACTTTCCCCAACAAGTGAATACTGTGGTCCATTGAATGTTGATAATGTCCTCAGCTCCTATTGTCATAAGATCGTGTTTGTTATCTTTCACTCCACCATGTCGTGCCCCTGATCTCTACACCCTTAGAAAAAGGGTTACAAATTGGTTGTGCCAATAGGATAACCCTTTTCGGTTGCAAGTAGAACCCTTTCTAAACAGGGTTCTACATGAAACTCAAAAGTGTCACAACTTCTACCGAAGTCGGTTCCTCTCCTTGTTCTGGCGGTGTTCGGCAGTCGATGTCACCGGTCTTCTAGCCATCGCCGATCCATTTTTCATGTTCCATTTGTTTTGTCTGATTGACTCACTCACCTGGTTTCAATTCCCTAATTACATGTTGTATATGTTCCCTCTGTTTCCCCCATGTCGTTGTCGGGAATTGTTCATTGTAAGTACGTGTACCTTTTGTGACTGGTGCGAGACAGGTTTTGTGTGATTTTTGTAAGCCGGGAGTTATGTGCATTAAACGGCTTCGGCCATTTACCAAGTTCTGCTCTACTGCGTTTGACTTCCATGCCACCAGTTACGCACCCCTTGACAAAAAGGCTTCTATCTGGAACCAAAAGGATTCTTGTACCTGCAACCGAAAATGGTTCTTCAAAGGTTTATTTTATGGGGATAGACGAAGAACCCTCTGCGTTTCTAGATACCACCTTTTTTTATAAGAGTGTACAGCAGTCTAATGGGAAGGAAAACAAATCATTAACTTACAATGCAATCGGAAAGTATTCAGACCACTTTACTTGTTCCACATTTTGTTACGTCACAGCCCTATTCTAAAATGGATAACATTAAATGTTTTCCTCATCAATCTACACACAATACGGCATTATGAAAACGTTAAAATATAAAAAACAGAAATACCTTATTAACATAAGTATTCAGACCTTTTGCTATGAGACTCAGGTGCATCCTGTTTCCATTGATCGTCCTTGAGATGTTTCTACAACTTGATCCACCGGTAGTAAATGCAATTGTTTTTATAAGGCCCCACAGTTGACAGTGCATGTCAGAGCAAAAACCAAGCCATAAGGTCAGAGGAATTGTCTGTAGAGCTCCGAAACAAGATTGTGTAGAAGGGTACCAAAATTGTCTGCAGCATTAAAAGTTCCCAAGAACCCAGTGGCCTCCATCATTTTTAAATGGAAGAAATTTGGAACCACCAAGACTCTTCCTAGTGCTGACAGCCCTGCCAAACTGAGCAAACGGGGGAGAAGGGCCTTGGTCAGGGAGGTGAGTGAGATGGTCACTCTGACAGAGCTCCAGAGTTCCTCTGTGGAGATGGGAGAACTTTCCTAAAGGACAATCATCTCTGCAGCACTCCACCAATCAGGCCTTTATGGTAGAGTTGTCAGATGGAAGCCACTCCACAGAAAAATGCACATGATAGACCGCTTGGAATTTGACAGAAGGCACCTAAAGGACTGATGAAACCAAGATTGAACTCTTTGGCCTGAATGCCAAGCGTGGCAGCATCATGCTGTGGGGATGTTTTTCAGCAGAAGGGACTGGGAGACTGGTCAGGATCAAGGGAAAGAGATCTTTGATGAAAACCTGCTTGAGAGTGCTCAGGACCTGAAACTGGGGTGAGGGTTCAACTTCCAACAGGAAATTACCCTAAGCACACAGCCAAGACAATGCAGGAGTGGCTTTGGGACAAGTCTCTGAGTGTTCTTGAGTGGCCCAGCCAGAGCCCCATCTTGAATCCGATTTAACATCGCTGGAGAGACCTGAAAAAAGCTGTGCCATGACGCTCCCCATCCAACCTGACAGAGCTTGAGAGGATCTGCAGCGAAGAATGGGAGAAACTCCCCAAATTCAGCTTATAGCGTCATACCCAAGAAAATTCTAGGCTGTAATCACTACCGAAGGTGCTTCAACAAAGTTCTGAGTAAAGGGTCTGAATACTTATGTAAAAGTAACATTTCCTCATTTTTTTATACATTTGAGAACATTTCTTAAAACGTTTTTTTGCTTTGTCATTATGGTGTCTTTTGTGTGTAAATTGATGAGGGGAAAAAACTATTCAATTTAACATAACAAAAGGTGGAAAAAGTCATGGGGTCTGAATACTTTCCGAATGCACTGTATTAGGTAATGTCAATGTTATATGGCATGCAGTCACCATAAAAAGCAAGTGATAGTATCAACGAATACATCACAAACTCTAACACAAACAACTATATCAATACAGAGAAAAAACAGCATGTTCTTTTCAGCTCCCATGCCTGTCCTTCAGTTTCCCCAGCAAAACGTTTAGTATGTTAAGAGGCAAGACGAGGAGGATAGTGGAGCCCGGGTAACGCTTTTCCTGTTCTGTTTACTGAACAACTCAGCCATTCAAATGACACAAGCGCTTTGGAACCAATTGAGCTGTGCCTTGAGTGTTGGTGAGTGACCCCAGCAGCACTCGAGATGGCAGTGTGACTGATGCATTTATCTTCCAGGGCTAGTGTAGCATAATCTTTTTCTCACAGCAATCCGAGTCAAATCAGTGCTCTTAACAACAGAAATAATTACAATAGGTCTAAATCTGCAAACAAAATCAACTGCCATTCAGAAGATGGATGGAAGGATGGAAGATGTCTGAAGAGGGTCTGCCTTTGTTTGTTTTTCTGACACAAGAGAGAAGTGGAAGGCGGTAGGAACACATTTTATAGACACTTTCAGCATTTACGTCCTCCAGTTTTGTACCGTATGTCATCAAATGATCGGCATATGTATTGAAATGCCACTCCTGCTTTCTGTATATACTTTATATATATAATTTTTAAGAAGTCTTACTTGAGAAATGTGTGTAACTGAAGGTGGTACTTTCCCTCCAAAGTAAAACCACCCCACACTGGGAAGTTAATAATGATTTTGCTGTGGAAGTATGAAATCTGTTAAAATAATGAAGGTCTGCGGGAACTGTGGTTTAAATCATTGAACGCTGTCGTTATCATAAACAAGAGTTGGAGAAAAGGATATAGTATTGATTGAGAAGATATTAGAAATGAAGGAATTCACAGTGCAGATCCTGTGAAAGAGTTCCTTCCTCTGTTAGTTATAGGTGATTTCAGACACACAGACATGGATGAAGTGCATTTGCCATGTCAAAATCGGCATCTCCTGAGCCTCTCCCCTGGACTGTAGGTCTATAAACGTCCTGGTTGTCCTCTAACTCCACTGCTTATCCACCCTCACAACTGTCTGTCTGTCTGTCTGTCTGTCTGTCTGTCTGTCTGTCTGTCTGTCTGTCTGTCTGTCTGTCTGTCTGTCTGTCTGTCTGCCTGCCTGCCTGCCTGCCTGCCTGCCTGCCTGCCTGCCTGCCTGCCTGCCTGCCTGCCGGCCGGCCTGCCTGCCTGCCTGCCTGTCTGTCTGTCTGTCTGTCTGTCTCTGTCTCTCTCTTTCTCTCTCTCAGGTGGTTATTACAGCTGACCTTTTACTCTGATCCGGCCCACACTATATCCTTTAGACATACAAAATCGAAGATCCACTTCATATGGTGCCCTGGATTCCCGCCCCCCACGCCAAGAGCATCCTGCCTGGCCGTGCTCTCTGCCTGGTGGAGGGTAAGAAAATTGGAGGAGTGGGGCGAATTGATGTTCCAATTTGGCCCTGAATACAATGTGCAATCATCCATCATCCAGGTCTGAAACGACACAACAATGTAGAGGCGTCCTCGGGTGTTTATGTGTGGATATGTGTGTGTGTGTGCGTGCACATGGTGCATTTAGTAGGTATCCATCACTCTTGAGAGCTCTGGAATTGATATGTTGAAACCAAATTGAATGGATGAGGTGATTGCCCAGCGAGAGCAGCATTGTCACATCTCAATAGACCATAGGTGGGAGGAGTTGTAGAAGGGCTCATTGTAATGGCTGGAATGGAATCAATGGAACGGAGTCAAACAGTTGGTCGCCTTATGTTTGATGTGTTTGATACCGTTCCATTTATTCCAGTCCAGCCCTTACAATGAGACTGTCCACTTACAGCTACTCCCACAAGCCTCCTCTGCAATAGACGTGCCCTTATCAGGAAATAATAAGTATATTTTCACCACCCAATTTAGACCTGCATGGCACACCAATCAGAAAAAAATGTTTGAACCGAAGCATACCAAAGAGGATGCTTATTAGAGAAGTTCAATTTGCATATATTGCTTGTCAAGAATATGGAGAGAAAACTGTCAAAACTAGATCAAAGGAACCTTTCGGTAGATTTGATGAAATTGTTCCTTGAATAGTCTGACAGAATGGGACAGAATTGTGACAAAACTGTTATCCTGTAGACATAAATCATTGTCAAGATATACATCAGATATTGCACCTCCGCAGCTTGCTGTTCTCAATTGGTTTCACTCAAAGTAGTAGAGAGAGTAATTGAAAGACATATACCATTACATGTAGGAAGGAGTGTGAAGTTTAAGCAAGTTTAGGATCATTAACATTTAGATAAAATCCCCAACCAAAACATATATATATAATACCGAATATATACAGTACCAGTGAAAAATTTAGACACACCTATTAATTCCAGGGTTTTTCTTTATTTTTTCTTTATTCCCTTATTTTATTTGTACTATTTTCTACATTGTAGAATAATAGTGAAGACTTCAAAACTATGAAATAACACATATGGAATCATGTAGTAACCAGTA
Source organism: Oncorhynchus mykiss (assembly GCF_013265735.2). Classification (NCBI taxonomy): domain Eukaryota; kingdom Metazoa; phylum Chordata; class Actinopteri; order Salmoniformes; family Salmonidae; genus Oncorhynchus; species Oncorhynchus mykiss. The sequence goes on along the minus strand of NC_048569.1, from coordinate 76,269,443 downwards.
AAGTGTTAAACAAATCAAAATATATTTGAGAATTTATATTCTTCAAAGTAACCACCCTTTGCCTTGATGACAGCTTTGCACACTCTTGGCATTCTCTCAAGCAGCCGTCACCTGGACTGCATTTCAATTAACAGGTGAGCCTTGTTATAAGTTCATTTTTGGAATGTATTTCCTTCTTAATGCGTTTGAGCCAATCAGTAGTGTTGTGACAAGGTAGGGGTGGTATACAGAACATAGCCCTATTTGGTAAAAGACCAAGACCATCTTATGGCAAGAACAGCTCAAATAAGCAAAGACAAATGACAGTCCATCATTACTTTAAGATATGAAGGTCAGTCAATCCAGAAAATTTCAAAAATGTTGTGCAGTCGCAAAATCCAACAAGCGCTATGATGAAACTGGCTCTCATGAGGATCGCCACAGGAAACGAACACCCTGAGTTACCTCTGCTGCAGAGGATAAGTTCATTAGAGTTACCAGAAATTGCAGCCCAAATAAATGCTTCACAGAGTTCAAGTAACTGACACAACTCAACATCAATTGTTCAGAGGAGACTGCAGGAATCAGGCCTTCATGGTCAAATTGTTGAAAATAAATTACTACTAAAGGATACCAAGAAGAAGAAGAAGAGACTTGCTTGAACCAAGAAACATGAGCAATTGACATTAGACCGGTGGAAATCTGTCCTTTCGTCTGATGAGTCCAAATTTGATATTTTTGGTTCCAACCTACGTGTCTTTGTGAAATGCAGAGTATGTGAACGGATTTACATCTGTGGTTCCCAACGTGAAGCATGGAGGAGGAGATGTGATGGTGTTTGTTTGGGTACTTTTCTGGTGACACTGTCAGCGATTAATTTAGAATTCAAGGCACACTTAAAATCCTTGTGCCCTGTTTTTCAATTTTTGTCTAAAATGACATACCAAAATCTAACTGCCTATAGGTCAGGATCTGAAGCAAGGATATGCATATTCTTGATACTATTTGAAAGGAAACACTTTGAAGTTTGTGGAAATGGGAAAAGAATGTAGGAGAATATAACACATTAAATATTGTAAAATATAATAGAAACTAAAAAACGTGCGTTTTTTTAAATAATCTTTGAAATGGGTAAAAGAACACGGACACTGGACAGAGGAACTCTGCCTAGAAGGCCAGCATCCCAGAGTCGCCTCTTCACTGCTGACATTGAGACTGGTCATTTGCGGGTATTATTTAATGTAGCTGCCAGTTGAGAACTTGTGAGGTGTCTGTTTCTCAAACTAGACACTCTAATGTACTTGTCCTCTTGCTCAGTTGTGCACCGGGGCCTCCACCCCTTCTTTCTATTCTGGTTAGAGACAGTTTGCGCTGTTCTATGAAAAGAGTAGTATAGTGGCAATTTCTTTCATGGAGTAGCCTTCATTTTTCAGAACAAGAACAGACTGATGAGTTTCAAAAGAAAAGTTTTTGTTTCTGTCCATTTTGAGCCTGTAATCGAACCCACAAATGCTGATGCTCCAGATACTCAACTAGTCCAAAGAAGGACATTTTTATTACTTCTTTAATCAGGACAACAGTTTTCAGCTGTGCTAAAATGATGGCAAAAGGGCTTTCTAGATATTCCATAAAACATCTGCCATTTCCAGCTACAATAGTAATTTACAACATTAACAATGTCTACATTGTATTTCTGATATATTTGATGTTAAATGAAAGGACAAAAATGTGCTTTCTTTCAAAAACAAGGACATTTCTAAGTGACCCCGAAACTTTTGAACGGTGGTGTATGTATTTGTTATTTTTTATTTAATTTATTTAAACTTGATTTAACTAGGCAAGTCGGTTAAAACAAATTCTTATTTACAATAACGGCCTACCAAAAGGCAAAATACCTCCTGCGGGGTTGAGGGCTGGGATAAAAATAAAAACAACAAAAAAACAGGTATATATATATATATATATATATATATATATATGTATATATATATATATATATATATATATATATATATATATATATATGTATATACATGTATATATGTTAACACACACAAATGCCTAATGCAACAATGCTGTAAGTACAATAGAAGGAGATCAGCATCTTTCAAATGATTTGCCACGGATTTAAAGTGCACGTCATCGTCGTTAACAGTTAGAAAAAAATGCCAGAGAGTGAGACAGGGAAGCAGCAGCGGGCAGTCCTGTATGGCAATGCTTTCAGAAGGTGATGAAATTCAACCTTTGCGAGTGGTAATTGAGCTACAGTGGTTAAAGGGATGCACCGTGAGACCCAACCCGTTGCTAGAATGCAGCCATTGTCAATGGTGGAGGATGTCACCCTCAATGCCTTATTGGCATATCTAGAACCAGACTACAATATGCCATGTTGAAAAATGCCCTGCTGGAGAAGTTGTACAATGATAACAACAAGTTGTTGAACATCTATGACCACGCTGTCATACATCACTGCAATGAGCCATCACATTGATGAGAAGTGGGACATGAAGTCCCATGTACTGACAACTGAGAACATGGAGGAGAGGCAAACAACAGAGAACCTAATTCAACATTAATACGATCATTGCTGAGTGGGTGGGGAACAGGTGTAAGGTGAGCAGCGTCTGGAAGGTAGCCAGGACTGTGGTAGATCGAACTGCCCCCTAGCGGTCATACGCAGGATAATATCTGAATTGTGAATTCACGTCATTTTATGATCTTTTTTGTACTTTTAAACAATAAAAAATGGCAGTTTAAACATTAAGAAAAATTTGACATTGTCACATACCTAGTTACATGATTACTAATGTTTTCCGGTTTCAAATGGTATGATATTTTTGAGAAATGAAATAAACTGCTCCTTCGGGAGTTTTATTTCACACTTGGCTCAGCTAAAAGCCTTTTTAAGCCAAATCAATATGCATTTCATAAAATATGTATGCACGGTTCTTAATATGCTTTGATGGAGGACAGAACTACTGTAGAGCTTGAATCTGAGTAGAGCTTTTGTCATTATCACCATCATCATCATCATGGCCATCATCATCATCAACATCAACAGGAACATCATCTTCATGACCATCATCATCATGAACATCATCATAATGACCATCATCATCATTATTATCATCATGCCCCTCATCATCATGACCATGACCATCATCATCATTATCGTTGTTGTCATCATCACTTTCACCTCCACTGATTTCCAACAGCCGGAGATTATTTGATCTATGTGAAGCGTTATCTTTCATAAAGGGCCCAATGCCATCAGAAAACTTACAAGCATTAATTATAAATCCATTAAAAGAACAGATTCATCAGAAATGTAGTCATTACCCGATGACATCCCATTATTTTATCCTCGATAGTGTTCCGTATGCAAGTGCAGAGCTGGTGTTTCCTTGTGCCTTATGCAAAGAGAGCACGAAGAACCATCTGTTTACGGCAGTTCAAGATGCAGGCTGAATTTTAATCAGGACTGTCAGTGTCCTATATAATGGTAGCATGTGAACTCACTTCTCACAGCAATGGGCTCTGCCAGTGGGGTACCATGTTCCTCACACCATGTGTGTCAGTCTCACACAAACAGCCAGACATCAGATATCTGTCTGCAGGCTGGTAACATCATGAATACCGACAGAATATATCAAAGGTGTTTTATCTTTGTATTATGGCTTATGGACCGAATTAATATTATATCAGGGAAATGTGGTGGCTTGTATGGACTGTGTCTCATCCATAGTGATGCATGGTGTGAAAAAATGAAATGGTAGATGTAATATTTAATGATATTGAAGTGAAATTCTCACAAAGCTCAAAGAGATGATGTTATCCTCACAATATTCATGTAGCACATTGCTTTTCTGATATCTGTGTGAGCATAATACTCACATTTGGGGATTGGTCAATGAAAGTTACATTTTGAAATGTGAAACCCCGAATACAGGAAGCTATTCGGAGACCAATTACTTTATATTTCAATAGGGCACATTTCTGGCTCCACTTCAACAATGTCTCTGTATAATGAAGTCTGCCCTGAGCAATAGCAAGGTTATTTTGAATGTGAAAGATAAGACCTGCTCATTGTAAATTTGTTCAGGTTTTCTTTTGCACTAATGCTTTTCTCTCAAGGTGATGGCTGTTCTGTCTATTCCGAATATGTGTCTCTCTGTCTGGTAGGATCATCTTGAATGGAGGACCATGGGGACTTTGTCAGAAGCCATCAAGGTCAAGTCTTAATATCATTGTCGTGTTGAAGGACGAGTTCATTTGGAGTCATTATGGATTCATCCCCTTTGAGTCACGTCTGTCAGTCAAAGTTATAAATAAGTCAGCCGATAGGTCAAATGCGAGACAGTGGTCCACAGTGGATTGTAACACATCATTCAAAGGTAGCGCCAGCTCTTCTGATCCCTCAGCATCCCCTCATAAAGAAATCAAAGAGTGGGAGACGAAATGCAGAGCAACAAGATCAGCTGAAATCCCTCTAAGCTGCCTATGGGATAAACCATGGGATCTTAAAGAACCCATCTCTATGGAATGGACCTTTAGTGTAGCTATACTCAACAACAAATGTTTGTACTTAGGCCCAATTCAATCAAAGAAAAACTATACTGTGGGCTCACTCAGAAAGTTTGCACCGGTTTGGTTTTGCATCAATATCCAACAACAATGACTGAGAGAAGAATAACTAGTTAGTGGAGTTGGTTTTAACATGGTTAACTCCCATACAGCATAATGATTCTGAGTGAACCCGCAATCAGGTTACGTTTTACTGCAGTTGGCTAAATCAGGGTCACACAGAGTGATTCTTGGTGGTCTTAAACAAATCTACTTTGAAACAAAAGTATACACCTCACACACATGGTTATGGGCTTTTAACCCTCCCGTTGTCCTGGCATTGTGTCTAGTCCCCTTGTCCTCCGGGTCACCCTGTCCCGTCCTGGCTAAAGGCCCAATGTGCGCAAGTGTGACAGTAGGCGTGTGAACAGCCTTTGCAGATGTATTTCTTACACCTGCAGCACACCGTGTGTGTCTTGGAGTCCTTCTTGGGTGGGCAGAGCTGACACCTCTTCCTCTTACTTGCCCCGGTGGCCGGGGCAACGAGCGGGGCAGCGGCCGTGTCAGCGGCGGGGCCCTGGCGCTGTTGATCACGAGGCGCCTCAGCCGCCGCCGCGGCCGCGGCCGCCTCAGCCGCCGTAGCACTCTGTAGGACTTTGACAAGGGCTGACGCCGCTTCGGTGCGGGGCAGATGCTGCCTTCTTTGGATCAGCGGCTTCACCAGTGCCTTTCCCAGCTGCTCGAGGAACACCCTGCGCTTGTTCCGCTTGCCAGGCATCCAGTCGGGCTTGATCTCTCGCCATATGACAAAGGCGTTGTAGGAGGACACGTCGAGGATGTTGTGGAAGACGACCAGGGGCCAGCGGGCAGTCATCCGTCTGCAGCTGTAGGTGCCCACCACCTTGTCTAGGTTGTCCACGCCGCCCTTGTTGCAGTTGTAGTCTAGGATGAGGGCCGGCTTCCTGTCGCGGCGATCGCTGACGTGGCCCTCTGTGTGCAGCGTGCTCAAGAGTAGCACGTTCTTGTTTCTCTTTGCCAGGTAGGACACCAGAGTGGCGGTGGGCGTGAAGGCGAACCTGGAGGACAGGACCTGTCTGCCCCTGGACTGGAGCAGCGCGGGCGGGAGCTCGGCCTTGTTCTTTCTCACCGTGCCCACCATGGTGAGGTTCCTCTCGAGGAGCCGCTGGCCCAGGTCGTAGGAGGTGAAGAAGTTGTCGCAGGTGACGTTGCGACCGCTCAGGCCCGTTGTCAGATCGAGGACGACGCGCATCCCCTGGTTCTTCTCGGGGCCTCCGCCGGCCGCCTTGCCGGTGTACACTTGCATCTTCCAAGCGTAGCTGGACTTGGCGTCGCAGGCCACCCACGACTTGATGCCGTATTTGGCCGGCTTGCTGGGGATGTACTGACGGAAAGGACAGCGGCCTTTTGGAAAGGGGACAAGACACAAGGGCCAACGTTTTGTGTTACACACGCTGCCAGCGCTGCTACAGCCAGCCGCTCGCTGCTTGCGCCGCTGCTGCATAGACATATAAGCGCGCACACACACACGCACACACGCACACACGCACACACGCACACACGCACACACGCACACACGCACACGCGCACACGCACACACGCACACGCGCACACGCACACACACACACACACACACACACACACACACACACACACACACACACACACACACACACACACACACACACACACACACAGGAAGCAAGCGCACAAAGCGCAATCGCAAGCACGGTGCCGTACCTCTGAACGGGACCAGTTGCTCGTCCACCGTCACGTCGGGCCCCGGGTTGTAGAGGGCCGGCAGCCGCGCCTCCCACAGGTCCCAGACCTCCCGTATGGCCGCGAGTTTGTCCGTGGCGAGTCTGGCGGGTCTCGACTGGCGGTCGTCGAATCGCAGCAGCCTCGAGTACCTGTGAAAGACCTTGAGCGGCATGGTGGCTCGGAACACGGTCCTGCCGCTCTCGGCGTCCCACAGGCTGGCCGCGGCCTCGCCCCGGGACCTGTAGACGCCCGCTAGGATCAGCAGCCCTACGTAGGCGCGCAGGTCCGTGGCGTCCATGGGTCGCCAGCCGTCGCCGTATTTTCTGGCCCCGTGCAGGTTCGTCATTTCCACAATGATCCTTTCTATCGCCGGCGTGACAAACAGGTGGAAGGCGGACGCGATGTCGCGGGCCTGTGTCGCGGCGTAGGCCGTGGGGCCCGGAGTCTGGTCCGGCCCGACCTGGCAGATGGCGAGGGCCCCGCGGCTGCGGCTGCGGCGGCCGTAGGCCACGGGGGACCACTCGATTTTGCCGTTTTTCGACAGCAACGGCGGCTCCCGTTGGTCCGGGGCCGAGGAGATCTCTTCCTCGCCGCGGTCCTCGCGCTCGTCCTCGTGCTCGTCCTCGGGCGGCTCTTCCTCGGGCTGCTCTCCCTCGGAAGAGGGAGAAGAGGCATCGTCGACCTCGCGGCGCTCGGGGTTGTATTCCTCCCCGTCTTCGTCTTCCGAAACCTCTTCCTCCTCCTCCTCCTGGCAATCCGAGTAGTCTTCTTGGTCCACGCTGGACAAGATCTGTTCTAGAACCTGCGCGGCCGTAAAACGCGCGGCCATGGCCGCTCGGCTCCACTGATCGGGTCCGCTGAGCTGCTGCGGCAAGAGCGCACTTGGCACGGGTGGGTGTGGCGCCGGTCACTTTGTGCGTGTGTGTGTGCGCGGGTGTGCGGGTGCGTGCGGGTGTGTGCGGGTGCGCGCGAGTGGGTGCCACTGACAATATTAGTATCCTCTCTACGTAGGGGCCGGCCGGGCCGGCTTACTGCGGGAGACCGAGACCCGAAAATGCTCGAGGCTCGCTTGCGCGCTCCTGCGTAGCCGTGTGCAGTCGACCCACCCCAGCCGAGCAACGAGAACCACTCGGCTGTCGCTCTCTAGCACACACGACTGACGGAGCACGTCCGGACCTGTGCAGCGGCTGGCAGGGTCGCTCTGAGCCACGAGCGCAACGAGAACACTCGGCTGTCACTCTAGCACACGACGACGGAGCACGTCCGGACCTGTGCAGCGGCTGGCAGGGTCGCTCTGACCCGCAGAGCGCGCACACAGCCTCGCCACACTCGCAGACGCTCTAGTACGCTCCGCGGCAGACGCCTCGCCAGTGGCTGACAGGGTCGCACTGACTCGCAAGAGCGCAGAGAGCAGAGCGCCGGCCCTGGAAACACAGGGCCTGGGTCGCTCTGACCCGCAGAGCGCAGGGCGCCACGAGAACACTCGGCTGCTGCTCTCTAGCACACGGCTGAGCACGTCCGGACCTGTGCGGCGGCCGGCTGGGTCGCTCTGACCCGCGGAGCGCAGGGCGCCACGAGAACACTCGGCTGCTGCTCTCTAGCACACGGCGGAGCACGTCCGGACCTGTGCGGCGGCCGGCTGGGTCGCTCTGACCCGCGGAGCGCAGGGCGCAACTACAACACTCGGCTGCTGCTCTCTAGCACACGGCTGAGCACGTCCGGACCTGTGCGGCGGCCGGCTGGGTCGCTCTGACCCGCAGAGCACGTCCGGACCTGTGCGGCGGCCGGCTGGGTCGCTCTGACCCGCGGAGCGCAGGGCGCCACGAGAACACTCGGCTGCTGCTCTCTAGCACACGGCTGAGCACGTCCGGACCTGTGCGGCGGCCGGCTGGGTCGCTCTGACCCGCGGAGCGCAGAGCGCAGATCCCAGAGCCCAGAGCGCAGAGCGCAGAGCGCAGACCGGGGAGCCCGGAGCACAGCCTCGCCACACTCGCAGACGCTCTACTACGCTCGACGCCACACGCCTCGCCGGCGGCTGGCTGGGTCGCTCTGAGCCACGGGCGCCACGAGAACACTCGGCTGCTGCTCTCTAGCACGCGGCGGGGCACGTCCGGACCTGTGCAGCGACCCAGCCGGCCGCTCTGACCCATGAGCGCAGAGCCCAGAGCGCAGAGCGCAGGGCGCAGAGCGGGGAGCCCGGAGCACAGCCTCGCCACACTCGCAGACGCTCTACTACGCTCCCACGCCACACGTCTCGCCAGTGGCTGGCAGGGTCGCTCTGACTCAGGAGCGCAAGAGCGCGACTCTAACACTCGGCTGCTGCTCTCTAGCACACGGCGAGGCACGTGTAGCGGCTTGCAGCGGTGAGCCCAGAGCGCAGAGCGCAGGGCGCAGAGCGGGGAGCCCGGAGCACAGCCTCGCCACACTCGCAGACGCTCTACTACGCTCCACGCCACACGTCTCGCCAGTGGCTGGCAGGGTCGCTCTGACCCGCCAGCGCAAGAGCGCCAGCCCTCCACACACAGGGCCTGGGTCACTCTGACCCGCGAGCGCAGAGCACAGAAAGGGGAGCCCCCCACACACAGGGCCTGGGTCACCCTGACCCCAGGACCACGGGAGGGTTAAAGAAGACACTTGTACCATGTCAGATATAGAGTTAAAATGTATTCCATTTTGAGTTTGCATCCCAATATTAAACTTTATATACACTACTGGTCAAAAGTTTTAGAACACCTACTCATTCAATGTTTTTTCTTTATTTGTGTCACGAATATTACCGAAGGTGGCTCCCCTTCTTGTTTGGGTGGCGCTCGGCACTCGTCGTCGCTGGTCTACTAGCTGCCACCGATCCTTTGTTCCGTGTTCGTTTGGTTTTGTCTAATTGGTTTCACCTGTTCATTGTTTGGTTGTTAGAGTGGTGTTATTTAAGTTCGTTTAGCCAGCTTCTGTTTGTGCGGGCTTGTTCTTCTGTATTTGTCAGAGGTGTTAGTGTTTTGTTGGGTTTTCTCGCTGTCCTCGTATTTTACCTAAGGGTACTATTTGTTTTAATAGTTACGCCTGTGTTAGGTAATACTATTTTGTTCTTTTGATTTTGGACATTAAAGCGTGTTTTTTCCCACATCCTTTGCTCTCTGTGCCTGACTCCACACCCATTCATTTACTGAGCGTTACAATTTGTTCTATTTTCTACTTTGTAGAATAATAGTGAAGACATCAAAACTATGAAATAACACATATGGAATCATGTAGTAGCCAACAAAGTGATAAACAAATCAAAATACATTTTAAATTTGAGATTCTTCAAATAGCCACCCTTTGCCATGAAAACAGCTTGCACACTCTTGGCCTTCTCTCAACCAGCTTCATGAGGTACAGTAGTCACCTGGAATGCATTTCAGTTAACAGGTGTGCCTTAAATTCATTTGTGGAATTTCTTTCCTTCTTGCGACGAGCAATCCCGTATCCGGGAGCGTAATCATAGCCTCAAATGCATTAGCATAACGCAGCGGACATAAATACCCCTAGAAACTTTTCCTATTCATGAAAATCGCAAATGAAATGAAATAAATATATTCAAACACAAGCTTAGCCTTTTGTTAACACCACTGTCATCTCAGATTTTTAAAATATACGTTACAGCCAACGCTAGACAAGCATTTGTGTAAGTTTATCACGGCATAATGCTATGCTAGGCTCTGCTGGCAGCAGGCAACATTTTCACGAAAATAAGAAAAGCAACCAAATGAAATCATTTACCTTTGAAGAACTTCAGATGCGTTCACTCAGGAGACTCCCAGTTAGAAAGCAAATGTTCCTTTTTTCCAAAAATATTATTTTTGTAGGCGAAATAGCTCCCGTTTCTTCATCATGCATGGCTGAGAAATGCTACAACTATAACGCCAAACTTTTTTCAAAATTTGCTCCATAATATCGACAGAAACACGACAAACGTTGTTTAGGATCCATCCTCAAGGTGTTTTTAACATATATATTCGATAATATATCCGTTGAGGCAATTGGTTTCTCATAAGAAGCGATTGGAAAAATGGCAACCTCAGTATTTTACGCAAGATTTTCTGCGGGAGACACCATGTGACCACATGCTATATATGGTCCCTTACAGCCAATCGTCAATGGAAATGCCTAAAAAGACGTCACAATGCTGTAGACACCTTGGAGAATACGTGGAAAACGTAAGCTCATTCGTAGCTCATTCGCAGACGTACAGTGGGGCAAAAAAGTATTTAGTCAGCCACCAATTGTGCAAGTTCTCCCACTCAAAAATATGAGAGAGGCCTTTAATTTTTTGCATAGGTACACTTAAACTATGACAGACAAAATAAGGAAAGAAAATCCAGAAAATTACATTGTAGGATTTTTAATGAATTTATTTGCAAATTATGGTGGACAATAAGTATTTGGTCAATAACAAAAGTTTATCTCAATACTTTGTTATATACCCTTTGTTGGCAATGACAGAGGTCAAACGTGTTCTGTAAGTCTTCACACACTGTTGCTGGTATTTTGGCCCATTCCTCCATGCAGATCTCCTCTAGAGCAGTGATGTTTTGGGGCTGTTGCTGGGCAACACGGACTTTCAACTCCCTCCAAAGATTTTCTATGGGGTTGAGATCTGGAGACTGGCTAGAACACTCCAGGACCTTGAAATGCTTTTTACGAAGCCACTCCTTCGTTGCCCGGGCGGTGTGTTTGGGATCATTGTCATGCTGAAAGACCCAGCCACGTTTCATCTTCAATGCCCTTGCTGATAGAAGGCGGTTTTCACTCAAAATCTCACGATACATGGCCCCATTCATTCTTTCCTTTACACGGATTAGTCGTCCTGGTCCCTTTGCAGAAAAACAGCCCCAAAGCAAGATGTTTCCACCCCCATGCTTCACAGTAGGTATGGTGTTCTTTGGATGCAACTCAGCATTCTGTGTCCTCCAAACACGACGAGTTGAGTTTTGACCAAAAAGTTATATTTTGGTTTCATCTGACCATATGACATTCTCCCAATCTTCTTCTGGATCATCCAAATGCTCTCTAGCAAACTTCAGACGGGCCTGGACATGTACTGGCTTAAGCAGGGGGACACATCTGACACTGCAGGATTTGAGTCCCTGGCGGCGTACTGTGTTACTGATGGTAGGCTTTGTTACTTTGGTCCCAGCTCTCTGCAGGTCATTCACTAGGTCCCCCCGTGTGGTTCTGTGATTTTTGCTCACCGTTCTTGGGATAATTTTGACCCCACGGGGTGAGATCTTGCGTGGAGCCCCAGATCGAGGGAGTTTATCAGTGGTCTTGTATGTCTTCCATTTCCTAATAATTGCTCCCACAGTTGATTTCTTCAAACCATGCTGCTTACCTATTGCAGATTCAGTCTTCCCATTCTGGTGCAGGTCTACAATTTTGTTTCTGGTGTCCTTTGACAGCTCTTTGGTCTTGGCCATAGTGGAGTTTGGAGTGTTACTGTTTGAGGTTGTGGACAGGTGTCTTTTATACTGATAACAAGTTCAAACAGGTGCCATTAATACAGGTAACGAGTGGAGGACAGAGGAGCCTCTTAAAGAAGAAGTTACAGATCTGTGAGAGTCAGAAATCTTGCTTGTTTGTAGGTGACCAAATACTTATTTTCCACCATAATTTGCAAATATTGTCTGTCATAGTTGAAGTGTACCTCTGATGAAAATTACAGGCCTCTCTCATCTTTTTAATTGGGAGAAATTGCACAATTGGTGGCTGACTAAATACGTTTTTGCCCCACTGTATAAGGAGTCATTGGCATGAGGCGGTTTCAAAAAATGCGGCACTTCCTGGTTGGATTTTTATCTGGGTTTCGCCTGTAACATCAGTTCTGTGGCACTCACAGACAATATCTTGGAAGTTTTGGAAACGTCAGAGTGTCTTCTTTCCAAAGCTGTCAATTATATGCACAGTCAAGCATCTTTTCGTGACAAAATATCTTGTTTAAAACAGGAACGTTTTTCATCCAAAAATTAAAATAGCGCCCCCTAAATCCAAGAGGTTAATGCGTTTGAGTCAATCAGTTGTGTTGCGACAATGTAGGGGGTATACAGAAGATAGCCTTATTTGGTAAAAGACCAAGTCCATATTATGGCAAGAACAGCTCAAATAAGCAAAGAGAAATGACCGTCCAAAGACTGCAATTACAGTCAGAAGACTAGCATTCCACCCATGAGGCCAAATAGGGAGCTTTAGGTCATTGACTGCAGGAAAAGGCTACCCAATATATTGAATCGGGGCACTACACTCAACTTTTTTAATTGACTAATCACATTTCCACTTAGCCAAAACCCAAAAAGCAGGTAAGTACTCTAAGTGAGAGTGCTAGAGAGAGAGAGAGAGAGAGAGAGAGAGGGAAAGAGGGAAAGACAGAGAGAGAGAGAGTGAGAGAGAGAGAGAGAGAGAGAGAGTCACATTATGTTTACCTATGATTCTAATGGCCTCCATAGCAAACAAAAATGTAGGGGGTATACAGAAGATAGCCTTATTTGGTAAAAGACCAAGTCCATATTATGGCAAGAACAGCTCAAATAAGCAAAGAGAAATGACCGTCCAAAGACTGCAATTACAGTCAGAAGACTAGCATTCCACCCATGAGGCCAAATAGGGAGCTTTAGGTCATTGACTGCAGGAAAAGGCTACCCAATATATTGAATCGGGGCACTACACTCAACTTTTTTAATTGACTAATCACATTTCCACTTAGCCAAAACCCAAAAAGCAGGTAAGTACTCTAAGTGAGAGTGCTAGTGAGAGAGAGAGAGAGAGAGAGAGGGAAAGAGGGAAAGACAGAGAGAGAGAGTGAGAGAGAGAGAGAGAGAGAGAGAGAGAGAGAGAGAGAGAGTCACATTATGTTTACCTATGATTCTAATGGCCTCCATAGCAAATATGAAGTTGTAAGCCAGTGAAAACAAGCAGGGTGTAAAGTCTTTAATGTCAGAAATGCCTTGTGCATTGTGATTGCATGCTGTCAGAGTTATTAACCCAGACTAAGTCTGATTAAAGTTAATTACACCCCGATGTGCTATGGCCAAGCATGACATATTGCATGGCTATTTACATCCATATTTGCAGGCCACAGTGTTGAAGTGTGATTGAATGCCTGGGGGTCTGATGCCAAGAGGGACTTAAGGGAGGGCTAATGGGAAAGCTGTCCAGCACGTTTTGATCGCCTTATTCTGAAGAGGTACTCAAAGGAACCCGCTGAGAAATATAGGCACCCCTGTCACGATACATCACCCATCTCTCTCTCACCTGAGATATTTGTCACTCTCAAACTTAAATAGGGCTCCTTAATAATTTTTTATATTCAAAACTATGCACTATCCTCAAACAATAGCATGGTATTATCTTACTGTAATAGCTACTGTAAATTGGATAGTGCAGTTAGATTAACAAGAATTTAAGCTTTCTGCCAATATCAGATATGTCTTTGTCCTGGGAAATGTTCTTGTTACTTACAACCTCATGTTAATCGCATCAGCCTACTTTAGCTCAACCGTCCCGCAGGGGACCCAACAATCCTGAAGAAGTTTTAAAAGGACCTTTAGTGAGGTCAGACAGTCCCCCTCCTTAAATATCTACCACCTCAGTGGAAACAATCCCAATTATTCACCTTATTAGAATTCACGCAAAACCTAATATCATACATTTCAAGTTTGAAAAACAACTAGCAATGTCTAATAAGAGACTCCAGAGTCCCGAAGAGATATGAGTAATACATATCAATCAAATAGTTCAGTCCACGGAGCGAATAATGATCAGATCAATATGTCTGCTTTGTGCAGCTCTATACTGTACAGTTTTGTTTCAGGAACATTCCAAGAACGTTGTTTGTTCTCATGGCTGAGAAAATGATGCTGTCTGTAACAATAGCCAGAAGGGACTGGCTTGCCAATAAAACCTGATGCTGACATCAGAAACCAAACAGGGAACCCACCAGCAGATCAGTCTGGATATGGAGCCAAAAAAGCAAGGATAGTTACGGAGCATGAAAGAGACTAGAGAGAGCTTGAACAGTCTTTTTGCATATTACATTACTGGCCTTAAGATTCAGAGCACTGCATGGATAAAAAAAAACTGCAGATTAAAACTTGTTTTTCTGCAACAACTGAGGGCCTAGCACTTTTCTGGTTGCTTGGCATGATGTGTGTTGTGTAAATTACCCAGGGAAAGAAACACTTTCCTCTGAAGTAGTTTACAAAAATGAATGACAATTTATCTTTAAACATGGTGAGAAGAAAGATAGATGTCCCTCCTAGGGAACAAAAACTATGGGCTCCCAAGTGGCGTGGTGGTCTAAGGCACAGCATCTCAGTGCAAGAGGTGTCACTGGCCCAGGTTTGTAAATAAGAATTTGTTCTTAACTGACTTGCCTAGTTAAATAATGGTTAAATTAAAAATGAAAAAAACTGTGATTCTAACAGATAGCCACAAACAATGTTGGTTTATTGTTCACAACACACACTAATGCACAACCACCACTCTGTCTTTGATCACAGGCAATTTACTAACTATTGTGCAAACAATGACAATTTCACTCTACTAACACCTTGTGGAAGCAATAGTATCCCTCATCACCTCAATAAATTATCATGCTTACTTCTAGTATGAATTCCCAATATCTATGTTACATTATAAAAGAGAAACAAACACACACACAGACAGATACAAACCAGCTTCCATGCACACACCCATACATACACACATACATAAGTACAAAAACACAGGAGCTGACTGCATTTAATGCATTTAATGGAAGCCACAGAGGTGGCCTGGACTACAGTCATATGGGCAACTCTGTAGTCTGCTGAGGAGAAATTGGTGCCTCAATTTTATCAATTGTATTATCACAATGAGAGAGGCAGCTTTTAGGCTGACAGGTTCCCCCTCCTAGGAACTGTCGGGGTGTTTGGCGTTCTCTCTCTCTCTCTCTCGTTCCCTCACTCTGCTATGCTCTCCCCTCTGAGGAGACGGAAGTGGCATTTTCCAGGCATCCAGACTGCTTGGAAATAACATCCCATTAAAAGTAGGAATCACAACTCCACTGCCAGAAAACAAAATATTAATAGAGAAAAAAAAATGTCCTCCCTGCCTTTCCTCCTTGTAATGAAATCACTGTCATTAAAGATTTTGGAGAATGTCATTTTCATTGAGAATTAAATAAATAGAACCTAATAAAGCTGATACATTCGACCACTCAACGTTACCAGTCTCCAGTCTCTGTCAGGATTTTTTTTGTTCTACAGAAACCATTTTTTCACAGGGCTCTTATTGAAATATATGTTTCCCATCAAGGTTACACTAAACATATTAATTTTGGGATTTGATGAGGCCTGCATTCTAAATGCCGGACCTGCTTATTAATTAAACAGTGCACACAGAATGTTAATGGTGGCCATTCTGGGGCCTCCTGTGGAGTGGTTGCATCAGGCTGAGTCATTAGCGGTGTACCATTGCAGAGCGGGTCAGCCTCAGCGAACAGCAGGGTCACCATGAAGCAGAGAGAACATAGCTACTCTCAGCCAATAGGTGTGAATGTTAACTCCAGAGGTTTCCTTCATTGTCTTTAACTTATTTGCTCTCCTATTGGTTTATAATGGTTTATAGAGGACTTTATGCAGTCCACAGTTTGTGTGTGTTAATTTAAGTGGATTGATAAATAGCAGGCACTAGCACTTAGAGAGGAATATAATATTTTTGCGTAGTGGCATCTTAATACATCCCGTTGTACCTAAATTACTATATTCCATGAATTTGTGAAATGCAGTAGCGGTGCCTGGGTAAAATCACTGGGGAAGCCAGAAAAAAAGCCATATTACAACCTGTATGTTGTAATAATTTAATTGTCTGCTCTATAACCTGTTAGTTCATATGCCATGCGACCAGGATATACAGTTGAAGTCGGAAATTTACATACACTTAGGTTGGAGTCATTAAAACTTGTTTTTAATCCCAACCACTAATTTCTTGTTAACAACCTATAGTTTTGGCAAGTCGGTTAGGACTTCTACTTTGTGCATGACACAAGTAATTTTTCCAACAATTGTTTACAGACAGATTATTTCACTGTATCACAATTCCAGTGGGTCAGAAGTTTACATACACTAAGTTGACTGTGCACCTGAAGGTTGACCAGACGCCTGAAGGTACCACTTTCATCTATAAAAACAATAGTGCGAAAGTATAAACACCATGGGACCACGCAGCCGTCATAACGCTCAGGAAGGAGATGCTTTCTGTCTCCTAGAGATGAACGTACTTTGGTGCAAAAAGTGCAAATTAATCCCAGAACACCAGCAAAGGACCATGTGAAGATGCTGGAGTAAACAGGTACAATGTTTCTATATCCACAGCAAAACAGGTCCTATATCGACATAACCTGAAAAGCCGCTCAGCAAGGAAGAGACACTGCTCCAAAACCGGCATAAAAAAAGCCAGCCTACGGTTTGCAACTGCACATGGGGACAAAGATCGTACTTTTTGGAGAAATGTCCTCTGGTCTGACGAAACAAAAATAGAACTGTTTGGCCATAATGACCATCGTTATGTTTGGAGGAAAAAGGGGGTGGCTTGCAAACCGAATAGCACCATCCCAACCGTGAAGCAGCAACATGTTGTGGGGGTGTTTTGCTGCAGGAGGGACTGGTGGACTTCACAAAACAGATGGCATCATGAGGCAGGAAAATTATGTGAATATGTTGAAGCAACATCTCAAGAAATCAGTCAGGAAGTTAAAGCTTGGTCGCAAATGGCTCTTCCAAATGGGCAATGACCCCAAGCATACTTCCAAAGTTGTGGCAAAATGGCTTAAGGACAACAAAGTCAAGATATTGGAGTGGCCATCACAAAGTCCTGACCTCAATCCTATAGAAAATGTGTGTGCAGAACTGAAAAAGCAGGTGCGAGCAAAGAGACCTACAAACCTGACTCAGTTACACCAGCTCCGTCAGGAAGAATGGGCCAAAATTCACCCAACTTATTGTTGGAAGCTTGTGGAAGGCTTCCCAAAACATTTGACCCAAGCTAAACAATTTAAAGGCAATGCTACCAAATACTAATTGAGTGTATGTAAACTTCTGACCCACTCGGAATGTGATGAAAGAAATAAAAGCTGAAATAAATCATTCTCTCTACTATTATTCTGACATTTCAGATTCTTAAAATGAAGTGGTGATCCTAACTGACCTAAGACAGGGAATGTTTACTAGGATTAAATGTCAGGAATTGTGAAAACCTGAGTTTAAACGTATTTGGCTAAGGTGTATGTAAACTTCGACTTCAACTCTTGGCCTAAAGGCCGAGACAATGAGAAGACACAGTGTAACAGACATTTAGATGACCTTCAGAATGGTCAAGCAAATACATTTTCGGACAAATAAATAACTATTGATTCACCTCAAGTCAAAAAGAAAACAGGAGCTGCCTCCACTATTCGAGCACCATTTCAACTTCAAGATTTCAACATCATCAAATCACCTCTGCTTCGTCTAATACAGTGACAGCTAATAGATACCAAAAAATATTTAGTCCAATCAACTTAAGCTAAATATGATATGGCTGTCTGTAGTTCTGATGTCTGTGTGTGTGTGTGTGTGTGTGTGTGTGTGTGTGTGTGTGTGTGTGTGTGTGTGTGTGTGTGTGTGTGTGTGTGTGTGTGTGTGTGTGTGTGTGTGTGTGTGTGTGTGCGTGTGTGCGAGTTTGTGCAAGTAGAAAAATATGTTGACTCAATATTTGTAAATATACGCCAATGCCATCCTCCTCTCTTTCATGTTGATGAAATCTATCACTCTGTCATACAATATATGCTTTTATTTTTTGTTGTCCTAGACTACCTGGCTAAAATGCTTGCTCGCTAGCCTAACTTTAATTCATTGGCAATATTAGCTAGCTAACATTAGTCTTCTACATCTAGCTACAAATTGAACTTCCATCCTCTCAGGCCAGGGGCACAACGATGTATGAATTAATGGTTGGATCAGAATCGCAGTTATAATCATTGGCCAGTACGGAGAATTAAGTAAAACCATGGCTAAGTTAGGAAAAGGACAACTTCAGCTAGCTAGCTAGACACCAGAGGACAACAATGAGATGTAACAATTCAAATTGTTTCTGTCAATGATATATGCTCTCAATGCGATTTGATAGGACACTTGACACTTTATTTTGGTGCACCAGGACCATTCACGGTTGAGCTCGCTCAGTTTAGCACAGCGCTGTTTGGCTAATTTGTTATACTTTTTTATCAAGGGAGGCGAAATGGCTTCCTTTGCATTCAATGATATGGGCGGCAACAATCTCATACTTGCTTGGACCAGACAGCATCAAATAGATGGCCTACACATACAGAGACAGAGGGGTGCTGTGTCGCTCGCTCTGACGCATTCTCCAGTGAATTGAAGGAAAATTATGAAACACAGAGATACGAAAGATGAATAATTTTATGTTCTTCAAAAAAATTATTGCTTCATTTTTTGGGGAAGCCTGGCTTTCCTTGGAATCCATGAATACACACATCTGGTGAAATGATAAAGAGTAACACTTTGAATGAAATGGCATGTGCTTTGTCATGGCCATCACTTTCAGAGTACTTGTTTGCAGTAGATCTATTGTGTGTGGGTTTGTGGGTGTGTGGGTACGTGTGTGTGTGTCTTTGTGCGGTGTGTGTGTTGGTAATGAGGCCAAGTTTAAATGGAGTGGTCTGGTCTGAGTTTGCATTGAGTGATGTGCTGTTTGTGACTGATGGCTCTTATGGCAGACCAGCAGTGGATACTACTGGAAGATCAGCTCTCATCCCCTCTGCTCTGAGATATTGCAATGACCTCTGCAGTCCGCTGCCCCAGATTACCTCGACATCTGCTGTGAAGCTTTCAAAAAGCTAATTAATCCCTGCTGACCCAAAGTTTGGCCCAGTCTGGTCCAAAAGCATCTCCACTTCTCAGGGTAAAAGCCCACCATAGGTCAGACTGCATGCCTCTCTCCCTTGTGTCTCTCTGTGTCTCCATTTCTAGGAGTTTGTGAATTTTTTAGTAGACACAACTCTGAAAAACTCCTCCTGTGTCAAATTTCTGTGAACTGATGGGAAAAGTTGCCCAGAACTTTAGATTGGCATGCTGTTGATACCTGACCTGGAGTCAACACTTCCATCTGTTTAGCATAGAAGACGTCATGCAGTTTCCTCCAAATTAGTCGCAGAGTGGTTCTATCAATGATTCATCTGCATGGCTGTTCCGATTCACTCCATTGGAAGCTCACAACTCCCTTTTCACATTAGCAGCTATGATTTTCCTCTGCTTTGTCTCGTGGCCTATTCCAGCCCATTGAGTATTGCAAACAGTTCACACCATGAGGCAGTATTAATATTCATGAATAATGCTATGCAGGAGAAGAAAATAAATAAATTAATAAATAAACAACCGCTAGCTACATTTCGCAATGTCACCCCCAAAAATTACTAAGGGCCGCGGCACAGCGAGATTTTTCTTCTATAATATTTGTAATTGTTACAGTCAGGAAAATATCAACCAATGATATTCCCACAATCCTTAAGGGAAACAAATAGGTCCCCACAGTACTATATTTACCGCAGGCTTCAGAAAACTTGAAGATATTTGCTAAATTATAGTTCTGCTTACCGGCAGGCGAGAAGTGCCTTGGGCAAAATTAGTTTGATCAGATCTTTGTTTGTGAGGGATTCCCCAGGGACTGGAAAGCCCTCGCCATTTGTCATTCCACACAGAAACGAGTGTTCAGACTACCCTGTTCAGTCTACCCTGGGAAATCATCGAGATGTTGTCTACAGCCATTACCATGAGCCCGTCTTCCCCAATTAAGGTGCCACCAACCTCCTGTGGTGTCTACATGCAAGATGCACCTTTTGAAGTGGGCTGATATTCAGGCAACCACATCAACTATTCCCCTTCTGAGACCTCCCTTTACTCCTACTAGATTCTAGCTCCATTTTGTGCCATAAATAATGAATTAAATGGATGAATCAGATACAACAGCTTGCCTATTGTTACTCATTTTAGGCTGAAAATCATCATTTCATTTCTGGGGTATTTTTGGACAGTGAAATGGAGTCCAAATTATTATCTGACAAGCGATGGATTGGCCTCTTATATTATTCTTGACGTGGGTTTGACTGATTTTGGGAAGATGAGAAAAAGTGCACTTTGAAATGAAAGTAGTACAACAATCTGGTGTAGAAATACAAATCTAGTTGTTGTAGCCTATAACAAATAATGTGGTAATGAATATTCTCAAGGTCCTCACTCCCACCAGCTCATATCACACGCACAAAGTCAGAAGAAATCATGGAATAAAGTCTCAAATTCAACCTGGTCTGTTCCCCAGTGTTATAAACTCACACTAAGCTGTGGTACAGTCGAGTACAGTACGGTAGCGTAGGCTGTGGTTATATCATCCTAGCCAGGGCGTGTCCATAAAAAATTTCCAACATGTTCTCTTTTCTCATCTGCACCAGCACTGCTAAGCCCCAAATGATCCCTGTGCCTCCTGGGTACACATCACAGAAAGGGCGACCTCTCTGCTTCCAATCTCCCTCATGACCTCCCACCTCCCTCCTGATTCTCTAACCCCTCCATTTCCCTGGGCTCCAGGCCTCCTGTCCTCCTTCGCCCTCCCTTGCTTGGCTATAGCGTTAGGGGTCCCCAGCTTCTGATCTCTCCATCTCCCTCCAGCCTGCTCCACCACTCGCTTCATCAACACATCCCTGGCTGAACTCCTGTGTACTCTGTCAGACTCTACAATTGGCCCTCTCTCTCAGTTGGATGGGGTGAGGTGAGGTAACAAAGCTTTGACCATGCATGTTTTCTTTTTAATCCCTTTAAATGGCAAATGAACATAGCTGCCTATCCAGAGAGAGAGCAACTTGAGCAGGGAAAGTTGTTGAACAGAGCCCTGATTCTGTCCAAGGAGTCCTACCCCAAGCCCTGCTCCTCTCTTCCTCTTCTGTTGCACTGTTTTCTGCTTTTATTGTTGTGCTGATTTGCAATAAATATGTGTGGGGTTAATGTATCGTAACATAATATTTTATTCATCGTTTCTCATAATCCTTGATCTGATTTTATGGATGAACAGGTTAATTTACATTACATTACAAAATGACAAAGGATTTCTCCCCTCAAACATGAGATAATCTAATAACAATAAATGTAGCATGGTGAGTTCTCCTGCGTTCACCAGACACATCATGGCGGTCATTGGAGTGAAAACTACAAATTGTCAGTGGTGGAAAAAATACAAAATTGTCAAACTTGAGTAAAAGTAAAGATACCTTAATAGTAAATGACTAATGTAAAAGTGAGTCACCCAGTAAAATACTACTTGAGTAAAAGTCTAAAAGTATTTGGTTTTAAATATACTTAAAGATGTACTATGTAGAAATCGCTCTGCCATTTCCTGGTTTCCAAAATTCTAATAATATGCATAATTTCAGTTTATGAGCCAAAACAAGCAGTCATCATGAAAATAATCATTGCACCATCTAAACCTCTGTAAAATATATTTTCCATAATCCAAAATATTGTATATTCAGCTCTTTGAAACTGGTGTACAAAACCTAAACTAAAAGATGCAAAAACAAAACTTCAGAATGGGAAGCATAGAAACAGCACACATAGATCTGATCTACCACTTCTTAGCTTTGCTTTCAACCGGAATGCAATACCTATAACTAACATTTCTATGTGAATGTGGTTGGGTTGCTCAAAAACTTGCAAGTTGTAGCTTTAAGTATGAAAAGTAAATGGATTAGCTAAAATATACTTAAGTATCAAAAGTATAAAAGTATAAATCATTTCACATTCCTTCTATTAAGCAAACCAGACCGTTTGATATATATATTATTTTATTAACGGATAGCCAGGGGCACACTCCAACACTCAGACATAATTTACAGATGAAGCATTTGTGTTTAGTGAGTCCGCCAGATCAGAGGCAGTAGGGATGACCAGGGATGTTCTAAGTGTGTGAATTGGACCATTTTCCTGTCCTGCTAAGCATTCGAAATGTAATGAGTACTTGTGTGTGTCAGAGAAAATGTATGAAGTAAAAAGTACATTATTTTCTTTAGGAATGTAGTGGTGAAAAAATAAAAGTTGTCAAAAATATAAATTGTAAAGTACAGATACCTCAAAAAAATACTCCCCAAGTAGTTCCTTAAAGTATTTTTTACTTAAGTACGTTACACCGCTGCAAATTGTTTGTGTCATTTTAATGCTTTTCATAGTGGGGAACACAACAGTATTAGTTACACCCTTTCTGAATACATGCTCAACTTCAGGATCAAGAAATTAGGAGTAAATCTTCATTGCATTATTTAAAGTTTGCATGACAGAACTAGCCCGCCAATGTCTTTCTCGTAATGATGAGATTCAGTAATTTAGGATAATAATTGTTATCTTGAATGACTGAATGTACTGAATGATAAAGAGGAAGGGATGATAACCTACCACATTCATCTCAGTAACACACAAAAGTACATGTGTGCATGGTCACACACTTTTAACGCAAAATGACTCATTCAATATGCTAATGGTGATGATGGTGGAAACTAAGATACTTTTTATGCATCATGTATAATTATATAAGGTCCTTTTGTTCAATAGAATACTAATCCTGTACAATTCACAAATTAAAACAGAGAAATAATAGAAAAGTTTGCAGTGCGTCGGCTGAGGTATAGAAAGTCACATTATGGAAAGTCAACCAACCTTCACAGATTTGCCAAATTATCATTACTCCTACAAACCTCTCAAAAAACAAATCCACATGAGATTCCATCAATTTGTTTGAGACGTGACAGGTGGATTAAAACATAGATTATCCCCTCCTCACAGATTGCCTGGTTCCCGCAGGTCATCTTTGTGATGGTGTGGTGTCACGACACACAACAAGGATAATGTCCCTGACCCTGCTTGTACACTGCATGGTCTGCTGCACAAATAGAGCAGTGCGCACCTCTTAGAAGGCACCAGGCATCCAAGTGTGTAATGATGCCAGGGGCTTGCTGCACTTTACAACCAAACCTTACCCTCACAATGGAGATTAATTGATATTGATGTGTTAAATCAGATATGGTGCCTTTATAAATCCCACTCTGGATCAGGCTCTTACTGGAGGGGCCCAGTATGTTCAATACGTATTGAACTCTTATCAGAGCAGTGCTAATTAAAGGCTATTTCCATGTGGGGTTTTCTGTCCTCATCTTGTGACCACACATGGTGCATAAAATGCATGTGAAAGGATTACTGGTTGTGTGCATGCTTGTTGTACAAAAAGGTCAATGTACTGTATAATGTGAGGACAGAGTGTTGATGTTAATAGAAACAGACAGTAGCAGTGCATGGGTGAAACAATAGCTTTTAACTTTCTATGAGGATATGCCAACAAAATAAAGGCCTTTTCATTTTCCTACACAGAATTTGTTCATTTTTGCTTATTTGTTTACTTTGCAGAGGCAGCAGCTAATCTTCCTGGAGTCAAAAAAAACCCACAAAACATGACAAGTATCAAAAACACTGGTACACTCATAGATAAGGACAGTCACACAAATGTAAACACAACCATATAAAATATATTATAAAAATACCAATAATATACAAACAAGACAACTAAAGTAAAAATATGTGTGTGTTAGAGTGTGTATGTGTGTGCATGTGTTTGTGTGTGTCCACCCACAGTCCATGAGATGTTGTTTAATCTTTTTTTTTTTACTTCTCTAGGGTATGGGGCAGCATTCGGAATTTTGGATGAAAAGCATGCCCAAATTAAACAACCTGCTACTCGGGCCCAGAAGATATGAATGCATATAACTGGTGGATTTGGATACAAAACACTCTAAAGTTTCCAAAACTGTTAAAATAGTGTCTGTGAGTATAACAGAACTAATTTGGCAGGCAAAAACCTGAGAAAAATCCATTCAGGAAGTAGTTTTTTTTGTTGGTTTTATAGTTTTCTATTCAATGCCTTTACAGTATCCATTGACCTAGGACTCAAATTACAGTTCCAATGCCTTCCACTAGATGCCAACAGTCTTTAGAAATTGTTTCAGGCTTGTATTCTGATAAATGAGGGAGAAAGACCAGTCAGAATGAGTGGACCCTACAGTGTCACAGAGTTTTTCCATGCGCTATCCCGAGAGAGTGCCTTTCTTGTTTACTTTTTATATTGACGACGTTATTGTCCGGTTGAAATATTATAGATAATTTAGGCAAAAAAACAATCTGAGGTTTGAATATAAACACATTTTCACATGTTTCTATGAACTTTACGCATACAATTTGGATTTTTTTGTCTGCCTGTTTTGACTGCGTTTGAGCATGTGGATTAGTGAAGAAAACGCGCAAACAAAACTGAGGTTTTTGGATATAAAGAGACTTTATCGAACAAAAGGAACATTTATTTTGTAAATGAATGTCTTCTGAGTGCCACCATATGAAGATCATCAAAGGTAAGGGATGAATTTTATCTTTATTTCTGACTTGTGTAACTCTTCTACTTGGCTGGTTACTGTTTGTAATGATTTGTCAACTGGGCTATGTTCTCAAATAATCGTAAAGTATGCTTAAAGCTTCTTTTTTTTTATCTGACAGCGTGGTTGGATTCACAAGAAGTTAATCTTTAAACCTATGTACAATATATTTTGTTTTCTGAATTTTTATAATGAGTATTTCGTTATTTGAATTTGGTGCTCTGCAATCTCACTGGCTAACGTCCCACATACCTTAGAGAGGTAATTTTGCTGTTTGCTTGAGTAATTTGAGATGGAAGGGAATTCCATGCGATTATGGCTCTGTATAATACTGTGCATTGCCTTCAATTCGTTTTGGACTTGGGCACTGTGAATAGATCCCTGGTAGAATGTCTTGTGGGGTATGTATGGGTGTCTGAGCTGAATGTTCTTTGATTATGCAGACAATCTGGAACATTCATTACAGTAACATTTCTCATATAAACTAGAAGAGAAGCACTTCATCTCCCATCAACCCTCAACCAGGAAAAACTGGCATCCATGCTGTTGATGTTAGTTCTCTATGTGCATTTAAGGACAAGGTGTGCTGCTCTGTTTTGAGCCACCTCCTGAGAGTAATCAAGAAGGGACAAGACCAGAGCCTGAACAACTAGTACACATGATAACAGAGCAGTTTAGCTTCCTCAACTTGCTGAATGGTCACACCCTTTATACACAACTCCAGTTTTGATTTAGGTCTTAGAGACTGTTTTGAACCAAAACAATTGCTTTTAATTGTATATGTATTTAAGACCAGTTTAGTATTAATCACTCATTCTGATACTGACTGTAACTCCTTATTTAGAATTTAAGTGAACTCACTGGCATTGGATGCTGACATGTAGAGTGTGAATCATCCACATACATAGTCATTCTAGTTGTGTGTAAGACCAGTGGCATATCATTTGGAAAAATATTGAAGAGTAACAGCCCAAGGCAACTGCCCTGAGGGACACGGCACAGTACATTTACAATTGCCAGGTCACAGTTGTAATTGAGAACTTGGTCTCAACTGGCCTACCTGGTTAAATAAAGGTGAAATAAAAAAAAATATTATGTTAGAGAAGCTTCCTTTGAGTAACACTCTCTGGGTCCTATTGGATAAATAACTATCCAATCATGTGATGGCAGGTGATGTAACGCAGAATCAAACTCATCAAGTGAGTTTCTTCAATAAGAATTTATGATCAATAACATCACTGAAATCTAGCAATACAACTCCAATTATCATCTTATTAGCAGGTTCTACTAACCAATCATCTTTCATCTGAGTCAGTGCAGTATACACACCCTTCTCTATATGCATGCTGAAAGTCAATAGCTAACTTGTTCTCTGAAAAATAGCATTGTATTTGGTCAAACACAATTCTCTCAATCAGTTTACTAAGAACAGGCAGCAACCTGATTGGGCAGCTGTGGGAACCAGTTTAGGGTGATTTACTATTTTTAGGCAGTGGAATTACTGTAGCTTCCTTCCACGTCTGAGGGCACACACACTCCTTTAGGCTTTCACATAAGATAAAGAAAATATGGGTGGCAATACAGTCTGCTACTATTCTCAATAGTTTCCCATCAAGGTTCTATACACTGCATTCAGATAGTGTTCAGACCCCTTGACCTTCTCCACATTTTGTTAAGTTACAGACTTATTTTGAAATGTATAAAAAAAATCCCTCATCAATCTACACACAATACCCCATAATGACAAAGCTTTTTTTATATAATAATAACTGAAATATCATATTTACATACGTACAGTTGAAGTCGGAAGTTGACATACACTTAGGTTGGAGTAATTTAAACTCATTTTTCAACCACTCCACAAATTCCTTGTTAACAAACTATAGTTTTGGCAAGTCGGTGAGGACATCTATTTTGTGCATGACACAAGTAATTTATCCAACAATTGTTTACAGACAGATTATTTCACTTATAATTTATTGTATCACAATTCCAGTAGGTCAGACGTTTACATACACTAAGTTGACTGTGCCTTTAAACAGCTTGGAAAATATGTTAGATTCTTTAGGCTTTAGAAGTTTCTGATAGGCTAATTGATATAATTTGAGTCAATTGAAGGTGTACCTGAGGATGTATTTCAAGGCCTACATTCAAACTCAGTGCCTCCTTGCTCTACATCATGGGGAAATCAAAAGAAATCAGCAAAGACCTCAGGAACAAAATGTAGACCTCCACAAGTCTGTTTCATCCTTGGGAGCAATTTTCAAATGCCTGAAGGTATCACATTCATCTGTACAAACAATAGTACGCAAGTGTAAACACCATGGGACCACGCAGCCGTCACCCCGCTCAGGAAGGAGACGCGTTCAGGAAGGAGACGCGTCTCCTAGAGATGAAGGTACTTGTGCGAAAAGTGCAATCAATCCCAGAACAACAGCAAAGGACCTTGTGAAGATGCTGGAGGAAACAGGTACAAAAGTATCTATATCCACAATAAAACAAGTCCTATATCGATACAACCTGAAAGGCCGCTCAGCAAGGAAGAAGCCACTGCTCCAAAACTGCCATAAAAAAGCCAGACTACGGTTTGCAACTGCACATGGAGAAATGTCCTCTGGTCTGATGAAACAAAAATGGCCATAAAAACCATCATTTTGTTTGGAGGAAAAGGCGGAGGCTTGCAAGCCAAAGAACACCATCCCAACCGTGAAGCACGGGGGTGGTAGCATCATGTTGTGGGGGTGCTTTGCTGCAGGAGGGACTGCTGCACTTCACAAAACAGATGGCATCATGAGGATGGAAAATTATGTGGATGTATTGAAGCAACATCTCAAGACATCAGTCAGTAAGTTAAAGCTTGGTCGCAAATGGCTCTTCCAAATGGACAATGACCCCAAGCATGATTCCAAAGTTGTGGCAAAATGTGCTTAAGGACAACAAAATCAAGGTATTGGAGTGGCCATCACAAAGCCCTGACCACAATACCATAGACAATTTATTGGCAGAACTGAAAAAGCATGTGCAAGCAAGGAGATCTACAAACCTGACTCAGTTACACCAGCTCTGTCAGGAGGAATGGGACAAAATTCACCTTTATTGTGGGAAGTTTGTGGAAGGCTACCCGAAAAGTTTGACCCAAGTTAAACAATTTAAAGGCAATGCTACCAAACACTAATTGAGTGTATGTAAGCTTATGACCCACTGGGAATGTGATGAAAGAAAAAAAACTTAAATAAATAATTATCTCTACCATTATTCTGACATTTCACATTCTTAAATTAAGTGGTGCTTCTAACTGACCCAAAACAGGGATTTCTTTACAAGGATTTAATGTCAGGAGTTTTGAAAAACTGAGTTTAAGTGTATTTGGCCAAGGTGTATTTAAAACCGCCACAAAGAGTTCACACTTGGTTTCTTCAGACCAGAGAATCTTGTTTCCCATTGGCTGAGTACATTGTGTACCTTTTGGCAAACTCCAAGCGGAGTCTTCCTAGACTTCTGTCTGTTCACTCTACCACGAAGGCCTTATTGGTGGAGTGCTACATAGATGGTTGTCCTTCTGGAAGTTTCTTCCATCTTTATAGAGGAACTCTGGAGCTCTGTCAGACTGACCATCGGGTTCTTGGTCACTGACCAAGGTCCTCCCTAACCAAGGTCCTTTCCCTTGATTACTCAGTTTGGCCAGGCGGCCAGCTCTAGGAAGAGTCTTGGTTGTTCCAAACTTCTTCCATTTAAGAATCATGGAGGCCACTGTTCTTGGGGACCTTCAATGCTGCAAAAATATTTTGGTACACTAAAAGTAAAAAAAAGTAAAAAAGTAAAAAAAAGTAACAAATAATAAATAAATTAGAAAAATAGAAAATAACAAATAATTGATGAGCAACAATAAAATAACTGTAGCGAGGCTATATACAGGGGTACCGGTAGAGAGTCAATGTGGTTGGGCACAGGTTAGTCGAGGTAATTGAGGTAATATGTACATTTAAGTAGAGGTAAAGTGACTCTGCATGGATAATAAACAGAGAGCAGCAGGAACGTAAAAATGGGTTGGGGGAACAATGCAAATAGTCTGGGTACTGATTTGATTAGCTGTTCAGGAGTCTTATGTCTTGGGGGTAGAATACTTTTGACCTAGACTTGGTTCTCCGGTACCGCTTGCCGTGTGGTAGCAGAGAGAACAGTCTATGACTAGGGTGGCTGGAGTCTTTAGCAATTTATTGGGCCTTCCTCTGACACAGCCTAGTACAGAGGTCCAGGATGGCCCCAGTGATGCGCTGGGCTGTACGCACTACCCTCCTTAGTGCCTTACGGTCAGAGTCCAAGCAGTTGCCATACCAGGCGGTAATGCAACCGATGCTCTCGATGGTGCAGCTGTATAATGTTTTGAGGATCTAAGCACCCATGCCAAATCTTTTCAGTCTCCTGGAGGGAATAGGTGTTGTCGTGCCCAACACTGTCTTGGTGTGTTTGGACCATGATCGTTTATTGGTGATTTGGACACCAAGGAACTTGAAGCTCTCAACCTGCTCCACTGCAGCCCCGTCCATGACAATGGGGGCATAGTCCACAATAATCTTCTTTGTCTTGATCACATTGAGGGAGAGGCTGTCTCATCGTTGTTGGTAATCAGACCTACCAATGTTGTGTCGTCAGCAAACTTAATGATGGTTTTGGAGTCGTGCTTGGCCATGCAGTCATGTTTGTCAAGCTAGAAATGGCGCCAAGAGTAGAAATGGTGCCGACAGAAAGGGCTGCCGTGCTTCTAGCTCTTAGGAAACTTTGCTGAATTTAGCTTTTTACGTGTTATTTCTTACATTATTAGATAAGAAAAAGTTGTGTGTTATTACATACTGCCAGAAAGAACTATTGGATATCAGAGTGGCGGTAACTCACCAGAATTACCAGCATTACGATCAGGATTACGACTTCCCAAATCTGGTCCTTTGTTCGTACTCCTAAGGCAATTGAACTGATTCCAGAGGCCGATCTAAAACAACATTGGCAGATGAGTGGTACTCGGAGTGGTCTTCTAGTCCGACTCAGGAGGCACGCACCGACCGCTTCCCAAGGATATTACTCGCTAATATCTCTGGATAATAAAGTCGACGAGCTCTGGACAAGGATTTCCTTCTATAGAGACATCATGGATTGTAACATACTCTGTTTCACGGAAACATGGCTCTCTCGGGATATACTGTCAGAGTCTGTACAGCCAGTTGGATTCTCAGTTCATCACGCAGAAAGGAATAAATATCTCTCCAGGAAGAAGAAGGGCAGAGGTATATATTTGATGATTACCTAATCATGGTGTGATTGTGATAACATACTGGAAATCTAGTCCTTTTGTTCACCCGACCTAGAATATATCACAATCAAATGCAGACCATATTACCTTCCAATATAATTATCTTCGGTTATAGTCACTGTCATATATATTCCCCCTCAAGCCGATACCATGATGGTCCTCAAAGAATTTCACGGGACTTTATGCAAACTAGAAATCACATTTATTCTAGCTGGGGATTTTGACAAAGCAAATTTGAGAGAAATGCTGCTGAAGTTCTATCAACACATTGACTGTAGAACTCACGCTGCTAAAACACTCTACCACTGCTACTCCAACTTTTGGGATGCCAACAAGTCCATCCGCCTCCATCCCTTCGGCATATCTGACCAATACTCCATTTTGTTCATCCCTTCTTATAGGCAGAAACTCAAACACCATGCAAAGGACTTTTCAACATTGGTCTGACCAATTGGAATCCATGCTTCAAGATTGTTTTGATCACACAGACTGGGATACGTTCCAAGTAGCCTCCAATGGTATAATATAGACAAATACACTGATACGGTGACTGAGTTCATCAGGAAGTGTATAGGAGACGTTGTACCCACTTTGACTATTAAAACCTACCTTAACCAGAAACCGTGGATAGATGGCAGAATTCTTCCAAATCTGAAAGCGCGAACCATCGCATATAACCATGGCTTCCGTACAAGCTAAACACCTTCTTCACGTGCTTTGAGGATAACACAGTGCCATTGACGTGGCACGCTACCAAGGACTGTGGGCTCTCCTTCTCGGTGGCCGATGTGAGTAAGACATTTTAGCATCTTAACCCTCACAAGGCTGCTGGCCCATCCCTAGCCGTGTCCTCAGAGGATGCGCAAACCAGCTGCCTGGAGTGTTTTTACAGACATATTCAATCTCTCCCTATCCCAGTTTTCTGTCCGCAATTGCTTCAAGATGGCAACCATTGTTCCTGTACCCCAGAAAGCAAAGGAAACTGAACTAAATTACTATCGCCCTGTAACACTCACTTCTGTCATCATGAAATGCTTTGAGAGACTAGTCAAGGATCATATCACCCCAAGTGGTGGAGGTAGGAAAAAAAAACTCCACTTAGCCAATCCTCAACATTGGGGCCCCAGAAGGATGCATGCTCAGCCCCCTCCTGTACTCCCTGTTCACCCATGACTGCGTGGCCACGCACGCCAACTCAGTCATCAAGTTTGCATACAACACAACAATAGTAGGCCCGAAAACAAATGATGGTGAGGGCCCTGGGAGTGTGGTGCCAGGAAAATAACCTCTCACCCGACATGAACAAAACAAAAGAGCTGATCGTGGACTTCAGGAAACAGCAGAGGGAGCACCACCCTATCCACATCAACTTGACCACAGTGGAGAAGGTGGAAAGCTTCAAGTTCCTCGGCGTACAAATCACTGACAAACTGAAATGATCCCCCAACACAGACAGTGTGGTAAAGAAGGCGCAACAGCCTGGTATGGCAACTGCACCACCCGCAACCGCAGGGCTCTCCAGAGGGTGGTGCAGTTGCCCAACTCATCACCGGGGACAAACTAGGACATCTTCAACACCCAATGTCACAGGAAGGCCAAAAAGATCATCAAGATCAACAACCACCCGAGCCACTGCCTGTTCACCCCGCTATCATCCAGAATGCGAAGTCAGTACAAGTGCGTTCAAAAGTTTGGGGTCAATTAGAAATGTCCTTGTTTTTGAAAGAAAAGCTAATTTTATTGTTGATTAAAATAACATCAAATTGATCAGAAATACAGTGTAGACATCGTTAATGTTGTAAATTACTATTGTAGCTGGAAACTTTTATGGAATATCTACATAGGCGAACAGAAGCCCATTATAAACCATGGAATGTTGTGATAGCTAATCCAATTTTATCATTTTAAAAGGCTAATTGATCATCAGAAAACCTTTTTTCAATTATGTTAGCCTAGCTGAAAACTGTTGTTCTGATTAAAGAGGCAATAAAACTGGCCTTCTTTAGACAAGTTGAGTATCTGGAGCATCAGAATTTGTGGGTTCGATTACAGGCTCAAAAGGGCCAGTAACAAAGACCCTTCTTCTGAAACTCGTCAGTCTATTCTTGTTCTAAGAAATGAAGGCTATTCCATGTGAGAAATTGCCAAAAAACAATAGATCACGTACAACGCTGTGTACTACTCCCTTCACAGAACAGCGCAAACTTGCTCTAACAAGAATAGAAAGAGGAATGGGAGGCCCCGGTGCACAACAGAGCAAGAGGACAAGTACATTAGAGTGTCTAGTTTGAGAAACAGACGCCTCACAAGTCCTCAACTGGCAGCTTCATTAAATAGTACCTGCAAAACACCAGTCTCAACTTCACCAGTGAAAAGGCGACTCTGGGATGATGGCCTTTCTAGGCAGAGTTTCTCTGTCCTGTGTCCGTGTGCTGTTGCCCATCATATTCTTTTCTTTTTATTGGCCAGTGTGAGATGTTTTTTTCTTCGCAACTCTGCCTAGAAGACCAGCATCCAGAGTTGTCTCTTCACTGTTGATGTTGAGACTGGTGTTGTGCAGGTACTACTGTATTTAATGAAGCTGCCAGTTGTACAATCTAGATTGGTGGAGTGCTGCAGAGATGGTTGTCTTTCTGGAAGATTCTCCCATCTCCACAGAGGAACTCTAGAGCTCTGGAGCTCATCGGGTTCTTGGTCACCTCCCTGAGCAAGGCTCTTCTCCCTCGATTGCTCAGTTAGGCCCGGGCGGCCAGCTCTAAGAAGTGTCTTGGTGGTTCCACACCATTTAAGAATGATGGAAGACACTGTGTTCTTGGGGACCTTCAATACTGCAGAAATGTTTTGGTACCCTGTCCCAGATCTGTGCCTCGACACAGTCCTGTTTCGGAGTTCTACGGACAATTCCTTCGACCTGATGACTTGGTTTTTGTTCTAACATGCACTGTCAACTGTGGGACCTTATATAGACAGATGTGTGCCTTTCTATATCATGTTCAATCAATTTAATTTACCACAGATGGACTCCAATCAAGTTGTAGATGATCAGTGGAAACAGGATGCACCTGAGCTCAATTTGGATTCCCACAGCATAGTCTGAAAATGAATGTAAATAAGGTTATCTGGTTTTTATTTTTAATACATTAGTAAACATTTCTTTGAAACAGGTTTTGCTTTGTCATTATGGGGTATTGTGTGTGATTGATGAAGGGGATTTTCTTTTTAAATCCATTTTGGAGTAAACGTTTCCAGAAACTTTCAACAACAACAAACCGAGCTCTCTCTTGTTCTGCGTTCAGCAAGCATCGCGCTCAAATGATGTCACTGTATACGACAAGCACCTAGGCCTTTTTTTCTAACCTGAGATGCCTTGATGTTGCTGAACATGTGATGTTTGATCAATGGAAATGCAGTAGAGCCTTCAGCAAATGAGGGATAAGTCCTTGCCAAGTTTCTCTAAAGTGGCTTGCAAATGTGTCATTCTCAGAAATCAATTACACGCATCAACAGCCACTGAGAGGTATTGCCATAGCTCTAATTAGATTAAAGTGCTTTACATACAGTCCATGAGCATATTATTTGAGTTTAATTTAATCGAGCTATCTATCTGTCCTCTGTCTTTTGAGCTTATTTTATAGTCATCATGTGCATACAGATACAGTGTACAGAGTATTTACTGTGGACATTGGTATTTTATGAACAGCAGTCTTTCCACACTATCAACCCCCATAGCAGATATCATCATTTCACCATTTATCCTCTCCTCCATTCCTAAAACTCTGTCACATATACCTGTTCTTCCTCTTCTCCACCTACCCTACTCTCCTAACACTTAAACATATTTCTCCCCATTCCTTACAGTCATACTCTTCTCTCCCCCTCTTCTCTCCTGTTCTTGTAATACTCATTAACCTCTCATCTTACTCTCCTTTCCTTCCTCTACCTGAGTTCTGATTGACAGCCCGCTGTGTCCTCTAACCTCTCTCCAGGTGGCAGGAGACAGCTGACTTGACCAGGTCAGCCGCTGCGTAGACCTGTGATGAGAGAAAAACACTCACACACAGAGAGAGAAGGACAGCCAATCCGACCTTCAGATCCTAACGACACATGGCAGAGAAGGAGAGAAGACAGGAAAGGCTCTTACCTCTAACACAGCAATGGCAATCTGATATCAGAGAAGGTGATTGCCCAGTGGAGCGAAATAATAAAATCACACATAGGTGGTCTTCATTGCTCGAGCTTCGCCCCCTGCCACTGTCAAAGGCCTTAATCAATGAATGCCTGGAAGTTCAAATGAAAGTCTGAGACGTGTTAGAAAGGAACCTGACAAGTGTCGTGTCCCTGCAGCTGGCTAACAACATTGACTAATAATATTAAAACCACCGGGAGATTGCAGAAGAACAAATCAGCAAAACTGTTTGAATTCAACTGAACAAGATGCAACACTTCCAACTGTTACCAGATGGGAGATTTGACCAAACACCTTCCTGTCATGTATTTGCACATATTGACAGAGAGGGAGTTCAGAGTCATACAACACACTGAGAAAGCATCATCTCTAAAAATAAGTGAAATCAATAAATTATTCTAGCATGCAAGCTACATTGTGTATTTGCCCATTAGAAACATTTATTGTGTTAGAGATGGGAATCATTAAAATATATTCAGTCTATGATATGTTTTTCACCAGAAGTCAAATTAAAATCTAATTGAATATGTCATTTAAATATTACGTAAAAGATCAGCAGTAAAATCGAAATGATAAAAAGCATTTTAATCATGATGTGTTTTCTCTCTCACGATAATCATTCACATTCAATGCTATTCAAGCTCATTTGAGAGAAATATTGGAACAATATGGAGTAATGGTTAATTATAATGCAAATTGTCCTCATTAAAGTAAGTACCCGAGGCAGGTTTATTCTACAGCGGATTTAATAATGACTCTATTAAAATTAATGTCAGATTTTGTCAGCTAGCTAGATATAATCATCACTGACCATTCTCTTTTATTCCCACTTGGTGACAGGATGTAGTTACCCTGACAAGACTTTACAGTACATTGCCCATATTGCCTGTAGTCCCCTACAACCAGAAACGGTACAACTTTTACAATCTACAATAACATCTCAGTTAAACGCCAAGTCTCAAGTAGCCAGCCGCCTGTCACTTTTAATAGCTGGGCAAAGGCAAACAAATAAACCAGTAAAAAAAAAATCCTGGTCTAAATGAAATGTTTATGAGGTTATCATGAATTAGCATGAATTGTTTACAAGGTTTGATGTTTGATTTGTTACATTAAATAATTCAGTAATGACTCAATGGCAATCATCTGTTTTTATCGCCAGTAAGAAACTGCTAGCTATTGTCTACTAACAGCTGACAACTGCTAACTGGCAGGCACAAAAACAGTGAACATTTTTGGGAGTACAGACCCCAAGAAATAGGCTGATCGCTATCTAGTGGCGTAAGTAAAAACTGCCCAAAAATGCACAGTCAAAAAGGAGAATAATTCTTTTTTTATACAGTGCCTTGCGAAAGTATTCGGCCCCCTTGAACTTTGTGACCTTTTGCCACATTTCAGGCTTCAAACATAAAGATATAAAACTGTATTTTTTTGTGAAGAATCAACAACAAGTGGGGCACAATAATGAAGTGGAACGGCATTTATTGGATATTTCAAACTTTTTTAACAAATCAAAAAATGAGAAATTGGGCGTGCAAAATTATTCAGCCCCCTTAAGTTAATACTTTGTAGCGCCACCTTTTGCTGCGATTACAGCTGTAAGTCGCTTGGGGTATGTCTCTATCAGTTTTGCACATCGAGAGACTGACATTTTTTCCCATTCCTCCTTGCAAAACAGCTCGAGCTCAGTGAGGTTGGATGGAGAGCATTTGTGAACATCAGTTTTCAGTTCTTTCCACAGATTCTCGATTGGATTCAGGTCTGGACTTTGACTTGGCCATTCTAACACCTGGATATGTTTATTTTTGAACCATTCCATTGTAGATTTTGCTTTATGTTTTGGATCATTGTCTTGTTGGAAGACAAATCTCCGTCCCAGTCTCAGGTCTTTTGCAGACTCCATCAGGTTTTCTTCCAGAATGGTCCTGTATTTGGCTCCATCCATCTTCCCATCAATTTTAACCATCTTCCCTGTCCCTGCTGAAGAAAAGCAGGCCCAAACCATGATGCTGCCACCACCATGTTTGGGAATGGGAAAAAATGTCAGTCTCTCGATGTGCAAAACTGATAGAGACATACCCCAAACGACTTACAGCTGTAATCGCAGCAAAAGGTGGCGCTACAAAGTATTAACTAAAGGGGGGTGAATAATTTTGCACGCCCAATTTTTCAGTTTTTGATTTGTTAAAAAAGTTTGAAATATCCAATAAATGTCGTTCCACTTCATGATTGTGTCCCACTTGTTGTTGATTCTTCACAAAAAAATACAGTTTTATATCTTTATGTTTGAAGCCTGAAATGTGGCAAAAGGTCGCAAAGTTCAAGGGGGCCGAATACTTTCGCAAGGCACTGTATATATAGAGTCATACTAAGACGAAAGAAATGTGACACAGTGAGTAAATTAAAACACATTAGTGCAGGAAATGAATACATTGATTAAAATTCAAAAATGAACTATTCTAAATAGCAAAAGTTTTGTGCATTAAGAAAATAGATACCTGGCTCAAATATAAGCCTGTCTAATAAGCGCCTGTTGTGTCCAGTGATTTAAGCAAATAAACGGCCAGGCTGTTAATTAAAGTTTTACGGTAGTTACATTGATGTATTTGAACCTGGAAATAAAAATGTCACTGTATGTGACTACCTCTGATCATTATCGGTAATCCTTCCCACAACATGTTGTACTGTATACGATTTATTTCATGTTTCTGCTTAAAACAGTTAAT
Source organism: Oncorhynchus mykiss (assembly GCF_013265735.2). Lineage (NCBI taxonomy): Eukaryota > Metazoa > Chordata > Actinopteri > Salmoniformes > Salmonidae > Oncorhynchus > Oncorhynchus mykiss. Next base: position 76,232,385 of record NC_048569.1, on the reverse strand, counting down.
TCAGTTCAGTGCCAGATCAGCAATATGTCCCCCCCCCCCTAGCTATGAGGCATTTGGAAGTTACTCAGGCATCAGTATGATCAAATTAGGCAGAGACGGAAAAAACAAAGCATTTATTTATTTATCTTTCTTTCTTTACTTTTCTCTATCCATTTCTATTCAATCTTTGTGAGCATAGATGCCAGGAAGCCGGTGAAACGCCGACAGGTCACAGTGACTTTGAAAGGAGAAGGATGTTAAAAAGAAACTGCAGACACACAAGTGAAGTTCACAAGCCCTGAACAGCTCTTTACACTGAAAGAGCAGCAACTGAACTACACTCGTCAGAGGAAAAGAAAGGAGATGAAAAGGTCTGTGTACTTTACATGTCAGATGCAGACCCCTGCTGGTATGCATTGTGAAACTGCTTGTGTCAGGCTTGTGCGACTTGATTGACACCTGCCGTGAGAGGTGACATAGCTTGGCATGTACTTTTATGGCTTGTTCTTTTCAGATAGTCTATGTATATAGACCTATAACATTACTCAGTACACACATTACACACAAGGTCCAATATTATTTCATGGCAATAACAAATCGAAAAACACTCACACTACCTTCTGAGGAAGAATACTCACACTAAGCAATAACTTTAAATTAATTAAGCTCATTGGTTTCTTTGAATCAAATAGATTTTTTTTCAGTTGACAGGAAGGAGAAGCATTCAATATGAGTGAGAAATAATTGACCTCTATCTTTTCCCTTCTGTTCCAATTCAAAATAGTGTGTGAGTTAGTGGCTTATCTTTGTGAGGTGGCCTGATGTGGTAGATAGAACAGCTCTGATGCAGTCATTACAGCAGTGGAGCCAGGGCGCTGCCTAATGATTTTCTTAATAGGAACACTGCAGTGACTTTGAATGCAGACGCTGTTTGGAACATGCACAGGTGGTGATTCTTCTTGTAAGAAAAATGGGTTTGCAGTTTATTTGGTGGATGAATTAAGTGTGAAAATGTCCTTCTCAAGATGCAAGATTTGAATCAAAGACATTTAAAAAAAATCCTAGACAAGAAAGCCCTTTGTGTTAAATTTTTTCTCAATTGCGTTGAAGCATTTTTTGGAACAAAAGCGTGCTAATTGCAAATTTAAAAGAACACGACTACACCTATCTCTTTAATCCAAGCAGACAACACAGAAAGTTAGACTGTTTTAAAAATCCCAGTAGATCAATAAATATTCCTTGCAGTCACTAACTCACGATGATCAAAATTGGAAGTGTGTGAGTGTTGGTATATTGTGTGTGAGTGAGTGTGTACTGCATATAGTGTGTATACACAGTGGCTTGTGAAAGTATTCACCCCCTTGGCATTTTTCCTATTGTTTTGGCTTACAACCTGGAATTAAAATTGTTTTTTGGGGGGGGGTTGTATTATTTGATTTACACAACATACTTACCACTTTGTAGATGCAAAATATTTTTTATTGTGAAACAAACAAGAAATAAGACAAAAAACAGAAAACTTGAGTGTGCATAACTATTTTGTAGAGGAACCTTTTGCAGCAATTACAGCTGCAAGTCTCTTGGGGTATGTCTCTATAAGCTTTGCACATCTAGCCACTGGGAATTTTGTCCATTCTTCAAGGCAAAACTGCTCCAGCTCCTACACGTTGGATGGGTTCCGCTGGTGTACAGAAATTAAGTCATACCATAGACTCTCAATTAGATTGAGGTCTGGGCTTTGACTAGGCCTTTCCAAGACATTTAAATGTTTCCCATTAAACCACTCAAGTGTTTCTTTAGCAGTATGCTTAGGGTCATTGTCCTGCTGGAAGGTGAACCTCAGTCCCAGTCACAAATCTCTGGAAGACTGAAGCAGGTTTCCCTCAAGAATTTCCTTTTATTCAGCGCCATCTGTCATTCCTTCAATTCTGACCAGTTTCGCAGTCCCTGCTGATGGAAAAACACCCCCACAGCATGATGCTGCCACCACCCTGCTTCACTGTGGGGATGAGATTCTCGGGGTGATGAGAGGTGTTGGGTTTGCGCCAGACATAACGTCTTCCTTGATGGCCAAAAAGCGATATTTTAGTCTCATCTGACCAGAGTACCTTCTTCCATATGTTTGGGGAGTCTCCCACACAGCAAACGTGTTTGCTTTTTTTTTTTCTTTAAGCAATGGCTTTTTTTCTGGCCACTCTTCCGTAAAGCCCAACTCTGTGGAGTGTACGGCTTAAAGTGGCCCTATGGACAGATACTCATATCTCCGATGTGGAGCTATGCAGCTCCTTCAGAGTTATCTTTGGTCTCTTTGGTCCATGAGTTTTAGTGGGAGGCCCTCTCTTGGCAGGTTAGTTGTGGTGCCATATTCTTTCCATTTTTTAATAATGGATTTAATGATGCCCCTGTGGGATGTTCAAAGTTACGGATATTGTTTATATAACCCAACCCTTATCTGTACTTCTCCACAACTTTGTCCCTGACCTGTTTGGAGAGCTCATTGGTCTTCATTGTGCCACTTGCTTGGTGTTGCCCCTTGCTTAGTGGTGTTGCAGACTCTGGGGCCTTTCAGAACAGGTGCATATATGCTGAGATCATGTGACAGATCATGTGACACTTAGAATGCACACAATTTGACTTTATTTAACTAATTATGTGACTTCTGAAGATAATTGGTTGCTCCAGATCTTATTTAGGGGCTTAGAAATCTTTGAAACAAGTCATTTTTTTAAATTTCACTTCACCAATATTGACTATTTTGTGTATGTCCATTACATTAAATCCAAATAAAAATCCATTTAAATTACAGGTTGTAATGCAACAAAATAGGACAAACGCCAAGGGGGTGAATACTTTTGCAAGGCACTGTAGCAATGTGGACGCCAACGAACTTGAAGCTGTCGACCCGCTGATGTGGATGGGGGTGTGCTCTCCCCTCTTTCTCCTGTAGTCCACAATCAGCTCCTTTGTCTTCCTGACATTGAGGGATAGGTTGTTTTCCTGGCTGGTAAGCCTGTGAGCCTGTAATTGTTTCCTAATCATCCTTAAAATACACTCACAAAGCTGTTTGACTGGAGTATCTATCTTTCATGATACAAGAAAAAACACATTCCTTCGCTGTTTGACTTTCCAGGAAGCATCTTGTCAAGAATTGTCTCTTGTCGACAGCAGCGTGGCAAGTTCACTGAGATGAAATCCCCTGTCAGCCATTTCACCTTATTCTGGGGCCAACCTCACAATCCCTCTGAATTGTAAGAACACAAAGCCGTTATGAATTTGTCACTTCCCAACGTTTTATCTTCAGCTGCAGGCAGTCTCTCTCACAAAGCGCCACGGATACGCAGAAAGCAGTGCTCAACCAAGTTTTCCTTTCTATAGCCCCCCATCCAAAAACTAAAAGAGTGGTTTCAATGTTATCAGAAAATTATGTAGAAACTGGTCGTAAGCTTTTGTGTATCCATATATATATATATATATATATATATATATATATATATATATATATATATATATGTGTGTATGTATATATATATATATATATATATATATATATATATATAAAGTTATGTCCGAGGTTACACCATTTGGTCTTGTACTATACCCAGAATAGGGCATTGTCCCTTTTTGAAATGGTAAGCCCTTTCGCTCAATTAGCCTTTTTATCTGACTATGCATGTTTTACAAAAGGACAGACCGACTGTTAAATAGGCAGATCATTCAAATGTAATTAGGGGACTTTTGAAAGACTCTGCCAGAGGAGAGGATAGACGGAGGGTGACTGGTCATTGCACAGGGTGGAGGCCAGGGTGAGCCTCTGTTTGTACTATAGATTTCAGAAAGCTAGTATATGACAGATTACGTTTTCAGGTGCAATAGTCTAAAGAGGCCTCATCTTCTCTTTTCCATGACAGATCTGAACATTAAGATACACAGATATGCAAATTTTTTACCTTTTCCCCTACTGTAAGTATACTATACCAGTGAAGCTCTGTGTCTTTTAAGATGACGGAGGATGATAATTGTTTTTATGAGCATGGCATTATTTCTATTACAGCATATTGGATGAGTGCCATTCACCCAGTTCAATGTAACATAGATAGATTTAGGATTCTATATGATACTCTAATTTCTCTATACCCATTATGAGGTTTCTACAACCTAGCCTATGAATTAAAGTGTACAACGTAGGTGCACAGGTCGAAAATAAATGTTGTAATCAAGGTGACAGACAGTGACACATTCAATACCACCATGCACACTCTTGCCTGCATCTAGCTGATCTAGGGTGTAATAATTTGTCCACCAGTTGCAAATGAGAGTTTCTACTGGACGAATTCAGGTATGTTTATCCCCGTTTCATTCTGTTTGCTTCTGTTTAAGAAAGGTTTTTCAACAGAATCGGCGGAACGAGTACACCCCTGATCACACGCAAACACAGTTCACTTTCATAACAGCCACATACAAACAGCATGATCACTTTGCTCATTGTAATTACTTCTCTCATCTACACGCTCTCCTCCTCTCTTGCCTTTTTACTTCTCTTGTGGATTTCAGTGCACAACAACAGTCTGTTGCCAGGTGAAAAACAGCAAGCAACGCAGAAGCACGGTGGCTAGGAAAAACTCCCTAGAAAGGCCAGAACCTAGGAAGAAACTGAGAGAGGAACCAGGCTTTGAGGGGTGGCCAGTCCTCTTCTGGCTGTGCCGGGTGGAGATTATAACAGAACATGGCCAAGAGGTTCAAACGTTCATAGATGACCAGCAGGGTCAGCTAATAATAATTACAGTGGTTGTAGAGGGTGCAACAGGTCAGCACCTCAGGAGTAAATGTCAGTTGGCTTTTCATAGCCGATCATTCAGAGTTAGAGACAGTAGTTGCTGTCGAGCGAGAGTCCATAACAGCAGGTCCGGGACAAGTTAGCACATACAGTGAACAGGTCAGGGTTCCATAGCCGCAGGCAGAACAGTTGAAAGAGTGTTGTTGAGGCTACTGTAGACCTTCACAGCAAAACACTATGTTTTAATCCATTATTTGGTGAGGTGAATATATGTAGTATAGTTTTATTTAAAAAATGACAGCTTTTTGAATGTTTCACAATTTTTATTTTTACGAAATTCACTGAGAAGGATGTTCTTCCCCTTCCTCATTTGAGGAGCCCCCACTGACGTATACAGTACATTTATTCTGCAGATTTGTCAATTTATTGTATGTTATTGCAAAGGTAAACAGTCCCCACTTAATACTTACTCATATTAATTCCTATAAACATTAACTAAAGTATGTGATGTGATTTATTATATTATCCCATTCACACAAACCAATCAAGACAGTAGTGCCTCACAGGCAGTATAGCTGAGACCTCTGGTGAGAGACTGAACTATCAGATCTTCCGCTGCGGCAGGTAGAGTACAAACTTGAGCTTCCTCTGTGCTCTGGGTTCTGTCACATTACCTGGAAATTGTAACTCAGCCAAATGTCACTCTCCTTGCCACCCATAATGCCAACTGGAACAGGTTGAGTATGAGAAGCAGAGGGAATAAGAACATCTGCTCAATGCAAATAATAAGCCATTCTATTACAATGCTCTTCAGTTTCAGAGTAGAGTTAGACCTACGCTGTAAGAACCTCACACTTGGTGTATGATGACTTTTGTTTAAAGCTACTTGTATTGATAAGAAGTTTAACCTGAAAGGTTGAATGACATCATACCTTCAGGGTTGACATTGGGTAAACATAGTGCATGAAGCATTGAACATATTAACCCAAACTGGTATGGCTGTGAATGTCTATTTTAGGATTTGTCATTCGATACTATTATCAGATGTGAAGATTTATGATGAAAGCACTTTTCAGAGCCTTGATAATCGGCTTGACTCTTCGGACAACAAAATTTCCATTCTAATAACAGCTAATCGTGATGCACTGCAATTAGCCTTTAATTTCCTCCCCAAAGGACATAACTCAGCGTCGGGCCGAAGATTGTTCCTCACACTCTCTTTCAGGCACCATCAATCAGCCATGGATCAATCTGCCTCCACTCAGGCCTCGGAGGAATGGAATTGAGGATGGAGGGAGAATCTAAAAGCCTGTGTACTGCAGTAGCTGTAGTGGTGAGTTTCTCTTCTTCACTATTTTTCATATTTCCATCTTTGTATTTCACAAGCACCTCTTCGGCAGCTGAGGCACTCAGCTTCTGAATGTCACTTCCAATGTTCTCACCTACAGAGTGGCAACGGTGGAAGGTAATGTGTGGAGAGGAGAGGAGGGGACCATCTGGTTGGGGCTGAGGGGGAGTCGACAGCCGTGACTCAGGCCAAGTGACCTTGGCGTGGCCCTGGCCTGGAGGTGCCGAGATGGCACTAATCATATAACACTCAGACACCCGAGGTCTAACGCACGGGCAAGCCCATGACTTCTGCCAGGCTGCTGATGACAGGGAGTGGGTGGGCGGTGGAGGTTTACATCAGTGCTTAGCATCCATCCACATGGCTTTGGGTTTTCACTAGCTAGGAAACAGTGTGTATGTGGTTAGCAGCCTTCTTGGAACTAGAGTAGTGTTTAATTCTTAAATAAATAAATAAATGTGTGTCTTTAGGCAGAACTTTGGGAAAACAGCTTTTGCGTAACGAGCTATGAAAGTCTAGAGGGCTTGTAAACAGAGTAAATATTTACTTGCTTAGCAGTGGGTCACGATTAGGGTGACTAGCAGAGTTTAACTACTAGTATATTACGCATTTAGTCTTTGTCATGGATTTGTATGATAGTATTTATATTGAATGCATCTCTGAAGGCCACAGTAATCATTTGGACAGTGGCTGAATATTACTCTACAGGGCCAAATTACTCTTTATTGTCTGCCTGTTAGACAGTTGGATATTTGGTAGATTTTTGTTCCCAGAAATAAAGCATCAACCTTGATCAATTGATACACTTCTGGTGTTCAACCCCCATGGATTTTCTAACCTATTGTTCACAAAATAATAATATTCTCTCAATATGGAAAGCAAGGAGTTGTGGGTGACACTTCTCTCATAAATTCCCCTTGAAGGGAAAACTCAGGCATAGCACCTCTACACTCTAAAGAGCACAGTAGCACATCCAGCCTCTGCCAAATAATTTCTCAGCACAAACAATTTACTGTTTTCCTCTAAACCTAGTCAACTCAAACGATCCCAGAGACTCCCCAAAGGAAACAGTCAAGCTGAAGCAGAGCGTAGCATTTCATGGAGTGTGTCCTAATGACAGATGGCATTTTCACAAGCGCTGGCAACGACGACCTAGCTCTGGAATGCCACCTAATTGCTAAAATGGCACCCATAATGAAATAAGTCGCAACTAACCTTTGTCTCCTCGTCGCTGGTGGGCGAAAGCATAATTGCCACACAGAGTCGCTGGTGTAGGGACTGGGAGGGAGGGAGCGTATCGGATGTTGGTTCAGTGGGTTCCAGGTTGAGTCAGGCCCACTCATCTGCTCCAGCAAGCACACGGAATGAAGTACATTAGAATGAAAATATGGAAATCACCCCGTAGAAAAGTCTCCTTCTAGCCAGGGATTGTTTATTCTTTTGAGGTGCAAAGCCTGGTAGAGGGTGCATGATCTAAGAACATGTTTGGGCATGTCTCTCCAGAGATCTCTCATTGGAACTCTTGGTGGTTGAGATGGCGGTTGTGTTTTGTAGTCCCAAACCCTTTAAAGAATACAAATAGTCTGCACAGTTTGCCACTTCCGGTTTTCAGCAGTGCTTCCGGTTTCCATTTCCTTTCCATGTTAGCATGCTAGATAGAGTGTTTAGCTTGTCTAACTACATTATTGGTATTGCTAGCACTGTTAGCATGATTAGCATGCTAACTCCACATTGTGCATAGTGTGTTCTGTTTGACTAACTGTATTGTTAGCATTGCTAGCACCTTTAGCATGATTAGCATGCTATCTTGCCACTGTAAATAGTGTGTACTGGTTGTTTATTTACTGTACCTTTGTGTGCCTATGCTATTAGCCATTTAGCCTAATGCTATGCCGTTTACTGCACTTTATATGCCATTTATACAATATTTACTGTTATTTATCTACTGGTTACTGCTAACATTGCACTGATAATATTGCACTGCTAATCTGTATTCGCTGATTATGCTATGCTAATTTGATTATTTGTCATTTACCATTGCTGCAATGTTCCATTGCGCTGCGCCTGCTAGCACCTTATGTATATCACTGCTAATACATTAGCATAGTAGCATACATTGCTATTGTATAATAATAACTGTAATTACAGCCTGTGTTTCTTTCTGTTTCTCATCCATAGAAAAGTACTATCACTATCACTATCCCTTCCACTTCCACCACCATCAAACCCTAGCACTACAATTCAATGCCGTGTGTGTGCTTGTAGCAATAAATGAGTGACTTGAGTATGTCTCCTGCCAGGTCATTGCATTTGTCACGTACACATACTTGTCAGATGTTATTGTGGGCGTAGTGAAATGCTTGTGTTCCTAGCTCCAACAGTGCAGTACTATCTAACAATTCACAACAATACAGACACATCTAAAAGTAAAATAATAGAAGGGACCAAGCCAAATATCTCCAGCCTCCTGAGGTTGAAGAGGTGCTGTTGCACCTTCTTCACACACTGTCTTTTTAGGTGGACTATTTCAGATTGTCAGTGATGTGTACGCAGAGGAACTTGAATCTTTTCACCTTTTCCACTGCGGTCCCGTCATTGTGGATAGGGGTGTACTCCCCCTGAAGTCCAAGATCAGCTACTTCATTTTGTTGACGTTGAAAGAGGTTATTTATTTTCCTGGCACCACTCCACCAGGGCCCTCACCTCCTCCTTGTAGGCTCTTTACATTGTTAGTAATCAGGCCTACTACTCTTGTGTCATCTGCAAACTTGATGATTTAGTTGGAGGTATGCGTGGCCACGCAGTAAACAGGTGAACAGGGAATACAGGAGGGGACGGAACACACACCCTTGTGGGGCCCCTGTGTTGAGGATCAGCGAAGTTGAGGTGTTGTGTCCTACTTGTGGGCGGCCTGTCACGAAGTCCAATACCCAGTTTTACAGGGCCCCGAGCTTAATAATGAGCTGGGAGGGTACTCCGGTATTGAAGGCTGAGCTATAGTCAATGAACAGCATTAAAATATACAGTACCAGTCAAAGTTTGGACACACCTACTCATTCTAGGGTTTTTCTTTATTTTTACTATTTCCTACATTGAAGAATAATATTGAAGACAGCAAAACATATGGAATAACATGTTAAACACTTTTTTGAGATTCTTCAAAGTAACCACCCTTTGCCTAGACGATAGCTTTTACACTCTTGGCTTTCTCTCAACCAGCTTCATGAGGTAATGCATTAAGCCAATCAGTTGTGTTGTGACAAGGCAAGGGTGGTATACAGAAGATGGTCTTTTACCAAATGTTGCCATATTATGGCAAGATCCGCTCAAATAAGCAAAGAGAAATGACAGTCCATTATTACTTTAAAACATGATGAAGAAGAGACTTGTTTGGCCCAAGAAACATGAGCAATGGACATTAGACCGGTGGAAAACTGTTCTTTGGTCTGATGAGTCCAAATTTGACATTTTTGGTTCCAACCGGCATGTCTTTGTGAGACGCATAGTAGGTGAACGGAGGATCTCCGCATTTGTGATTACCACTGTGAAACTAGGAGTAGGAGGTGTGATGGTGTGTGGTTGCTTTGCTGATGACACTGTCTGTGATTTATTTAGAATGCAAAGTACACTTAAGAAAGCATTCTTCAGCAATATGCCATCCCATCTGGTTTGCGCTTAGTGGGACTGTCATCTGTTTTTCAATAGGACACTGACCTAACACACCTCCAGGCTGGGGAAGAGCTATTTCACCAAGAAGTAGAGTGATGAAGTACTGCATCAGATGACCTGGCCTCCACAATAATCTGACCTCAACCCAATTGAGATGGTTTGGGATGAGTTGGACTGCAGAGTGAAGGAAAAGCAGCCAATAAGTGCTCAGCATATGTGGGAACTCCTTCAAGACTGTTGGAAAAGCAATCCAGGTGATACTGGTTGAGAGAATGCAAAGAGTGTGCAAAGATGTCATCAAGGCAAAGGGTGGCTACTTTGAAGAATCTCAAATATAAAATATGTTTTGATTTGTTCAATTAACACTTTTTTGGTTACTACATAATTCCATATGAATTATTTCATAGTTTTGATTTCTTCACAATTATTCTACAATGTGAAAATAGTCAAACTAAAGATAAACCCTTGTATGAGCAGGTGTGTCCAAATTTTTGACTGGTACTGTAGGTATTCCTCTTGTCTAAATGCGATATGGTAGTGTGCAGTGCGATGGTGATTGAATCATCTGTGGATCTATTGGGGTGGTATGCAAATTGAAGTGGGTCTAGAGTGTTAGGTAAGTTAGAGGTGATATGATCCTTAACTAGCCTCTCAAAGCACTTCATGATGACAGAAGTGAGTGCTACGGGGGCCGACAGAAGTGAGTCTTACGTGGGAAATAGTCATTTACTTCAGTTGCCTTTGCTTTCTTCGGTACAGGAACAATGGTGGACATCTTGAAGCAAGTGGGGACAGCAGACTGGGATAGGGAGAGATTTAAAATGCCCGTAAACACTCCAGCCACCTGGTCTGTGCATGCTTTGAGGATGCGGCTAGGGATGCCGTTTTGGCCAGCAGCCTTGCGAGGGTTAACATGCTTAAATGTCTTTCTCATGTCGACCACGGAGAATGAGAGCCCACAGTCCCTGGGAGCGGGCTGCGTTGGTGGCACTGTGTTTTCCCTTTGTAGTCTGTGATTGTCTCTAGACCCTGCAACATACAGTATGTCTCATGTCTGAGCCGTTGAATTGTAACTCCACTATTTCTCTGTACTGACGTTTTGCCTATTTGATTGCCTTATGGAGGGAATAACTACACTGTTTGTATTCAACCATATTTCCAGTCACCTTGCCATGGTTAAATGTGGTGGATCGCACATTCAGTTTTGCGCAAATGCTGCCATCTATTCACAGTTTCTAGTTTGGGTAGGTTTTAATAGTCACAGTGGGAACAACATCCCCTATACACTTCCTGATGAACTTAGTCACTGTGTCCTTGTATACGTCAATGTTATTCTCAGAATAACATTTAATCATGCTGACTGAACATTTCCCTGTCCGTGTGATCAAAACAATCTTGAAGCATGGATTCCGATTGGTCAGACCAGCGTTTAATAGACCATAGCACGGGTACTTTGTGTTTGAGTTTCTGCCTATAGGAACAGAGGAGCAAAATGGAGTTGTGATTTGATTTGCCAAAGGGAGGACAGGGGAGGGCCTTGTAGGCATTCCGTAATCGGAAGTAAAAGTCTTCAAGCGTCCTTTCAGCGCGAGAACTACAGTTAATGTGTTGATAGAACTTCTGTAGGGTTGTCCTCAAATTTACATTGTTATAATCCCCAGCTACAATAAATTGAGCCTCAGGATATGTGGTTTCCATTTTCCACCAAGTCCAATCCTCATTGTAGTTCCTTGAGGGCCGTCGTGGTATCGGTTTGAGGGACAATATACACAGCTGTGATCATAACCAAAGATAATTCTCTTGAGACTTAATACAGTACAGTCTACATTTGATTGTGAGGTGTTCTAGGTTGGGTGAACAAAATGACTTTCTGTATACTATCACAATCACACCATGAGTAGTCAATCATGAAACAAACATCACTGCCTTTCTTCTTCCCGGAGAGTTCTTCTTTATCCCTGTCTTCGCAATGTACTGAGAACCCAGCTGGCTATATGGACGAGGATATTACATCAGAGGAGATACTAAACTTTAAAAAAAAAAAATCTGGGATATGTGGGACGCTAACGTGGGACATGTGGGACACCTCGCCAACAGCAAGTGAAATTGCAGGGCGCCAAATTCAAAACAACAGAAATCCCGTAATTAAAATTCCTCAAACATACAAGTATTTTACACCATTTTAAAGATAAACTTGTTGTAAACCCAACTACAGTGTCTGATTTCAAAAAGGCTTTATGATGAAAGCCCACCAAACGATTATGTTAGATCAGCACCTAGTCACAGAAAAACACAGCCATTTTTCCAGCCAAAGAGAGGAGTCACAAAAACAGAAATAGAGATACAATTAATCACTAACCTTTGATGATCTTCATCAGATGACACTCATAGGACTTCATGTTACACAATACATGTATGTTTTGTTCGATAAAGTTCATATTTATATTCAAAAATCTCAGTTTACACTGGCACATTATGTTCAGAAGTTCCAAAACATCCGGTGATTTTGCAGAGAGCCACATCAATTTTCAGAAATACTCATAATAAACATTGCTAAAATATACAAGTGTTATGCATGGAATTTTAGATCCACTTCTCCTTAATGCAACCGCTATATCAGATTTTTTTTAAACCAACAGAAAAAGCACACCATGCAATAATCTGAGTACAGTGCTCAGACACAAAAACAAGCCATACAGATATCCGCCATGGTGTGGAGTCAACAGAAGTCAGAAATAGCATTAGAAATATTAACTTACCTTTGATGATCTTCATCAGAATATACTCCCAGGAATCCCAGTTCCACAATAAATGTTTGTTTTATTCGATAAAGTCCATCATTTATGTCCAAATACCTCCTTTTTGTTCACGCGTTTAGCCCAGTAATCCAAATTTAGTAGGCGCGAGCACTAGGTCCAGATGAAAAGTCAGAAAGTTCCGTTACAGTTCGTAGAAACATGTCAAACGATATATAGAATCAATCTTTAGGATGTTTTTAACATAAGCCTTAGGAAGTGCAATATGACCCCATAGACACTGTATATTCGATAGGCAATGACTTGAAAAACTACAAACCTCAGATTTCCCACTTCCTGGTTGGATTTTTTCTCAGGTTATTGCCTGCCATATGAGTTATACTCACATACATCATTCAAACAGTTTTAGAAACTTCAGAGTGTTTTCTATCAACATCTTCTAATTATATGCATATTCTAGCGTTTAGGCCTGAGTAGCAGGCAGTTTACTCTGGGCACCTTTTATCCAAGCTACTCAATACTGCCCCCCAGTCCAAAAGAAGTGAAATTAAACTTCATATTCGTCGTCTTCTGCACCACCCAGTACAACGTCAACAGTATGTGAAAATTTTTCTAGCTTTTGTAGTAAAAAAATCGAGGAAAATAAGTGTTTCCAATGGAATAGTCGGTGTGCATTGTGTGATTTTAACCAATTATAAGTAGGCATTGCATACTAATTGTCTACTAATTGGTTGATGATGTCATTCGAAAGACACTAATCTTCCTCTATATTTTTTACTACAAAACATAGAAACGTGCCATTTTCACATATGTTGCAGTTGAGGTGGTGCTTGAGATGATGAATATGAAGGTTTTTTAAAATGTTTTATTTTTCTAAACTGGTTTTCTGTGAGATCATTGTTGCTAGTTGCTAGTCACCGCTGCTGTTACAAGCAAATACCATGCAGCATTCTTCTTAATTTAAGTCATCAAAATACCACAAAGGCACCACATTCTCCTTAATAGATCCTCATCCTTAAAGACTGCAAAACTTACTCGCCAATTAGTGTGTGTGACCAGATCATTTTCATATTTCTGCCAGAGTAGAGAACAATGAAGGACATTTCACCTTAAAAAGCCATTAACTTCCCAGCGGATACAATTACCCAAGCCTCAATCTGACTCTGGCCTTTGACAGTGTGTCTTCCGGCGTCATGATGGTCTAAGATGTCTCTGACTGGGAAGCTAATCGTCCCAGCAACTCTGGATAGCATTCACCACTCTGGATAGCACTCGTAGCTTTTAAAGCACTCTTAGAATTTAACACTGCATAGTACTCAAGCGTTCAAGTGTTTACAGGAGGCCCCTAGAGGAATCCTGAGTGCTTGTTTGACTGTTTATCTTAATCAAAGGGCTAATTCCTTGGTATTTAAACCAGCAAAAACATGACACCGTGTCTAACATAATGGAAAAATTAAATGAGGAAAAAGCATGGCAAATTAGAATATAGAATATACCATTTTTTGCACTACGACTAGAAATGTTTCCACACAAATCTAACAAGGCCCTTTTGACCATGAAGCCATGAATGAGACAATAGAAACACTATCTTTAGGACAGCTGAGACTCAGCTATTGTGTTGTCATCTTAATACAGAATTGTTGCTCTTAGGCGATGAGGTATTCTGTCATAACAAGTTCTCCTTTGGTACCCCTGCCCTCCTATCCAACACAGTGATACAAACCCCCAAAGGCGACATCACCTGGGTATGTTCACAACTTCAAACCAATCAAAGTCAATTATGAGAGGGGTGGTTTTTCATGCTATGTGGAATTGAATTTGTGTCCTTCCATCTGTCACCTTAGGACATTCATTTCTGCAGCACTGCCATGTGGATGGCATACAGACAGTATCCGATAGCTAGCCCACTTCTGCACCTGGACACACTGATCCATCCATCTGTGGCAGAACTGGGCTGTGTTTCATTCCAGATATATGCTCACCGCCTTCTACCCTTGTACTCTCTCCTTCACCAATCTGACCTCTCCTGTACTCTGATCAGCGAAGCATCTAATCGAGCAAAACAAATAACAACACCCCTGCAACCTAATGATATGACTGCTTGATAACTGATAGTTTTTTTACAAACCAATACCAGTTCAGTCTTCACTGCACATGTCCATGCATTGAGATAGCCTAGCAAGTCTATCAGCATTGAAAACAAAGAGCATCTGATAATTGGTCATCAGTGTCTTATTTGAATAATGAATGTTTAACGTTTACAAACACTAATACTTTAAACTCATAACAAGGCATTTATTAAGTTGCATTATTGCTGCTGAATTTCTCCAGCAATCCAAATTGAAGCACCTGAGTCCCTGAGTCTCTGAGCCCTCAGCCAACCTTTTTCCATTAAGATAAAAACATGATGAAAATGCAGAAAGAGTGTATTCAGTGACAGCACTTAGAGCGGACCCAATTCATTAGTGTTTCAATTTGCAGCAAAACAAATGCACTGTGTTTGAGATATTAAATGAATTGGTAAACTGGCTATGTGGAGTGTTGTGCATGGCAGACTTTGCTGCTGTCACAGAGGCAATGTGATTTATGTGCTGTGAATTAAAAATAATTACCATACCATGATTCTAATGCCCGTCTAGGCAAAGAGCTTGTTGTTCTCAGCAATCTCATATTTTCATACTACCCACCGGGCACAGACGTCAATTCAACGTCTATTCCATTCCACGTTGGTTCAATGTCATTTTATTGTAATTAGGTCGAAACAACATTGATTCAACCTGTGTGTGCCCAGTGGGTGGTACTTTTCAGAATGTTGGTTTTGCATTGTGTGAGCAATTACATAATTGAATTCGTAGCACATTTTTGGGGGTGCCAATTATGGCGAGGCCTCTGGCTTTTTGAAACTTTGGATACTCTATCATTAGTGTTGTTTAATCTGTCAGAATCTAGATATGACTCATGTACAGTTTGCTGATTATCACTGAAGTGATTATAATGGATTTGATTGGTTATAATGGGGAAATTAAGTGATTTGGGTATCACAACACTCATTGGACGTTGTATTTGTGACTTTAATAATATCCTACCATTTGAGATCAAGCACCTAAAGTATTCTGTGTTGTGGCAATTAAATGTACATCTTCGGTAGTACAATATTGTTATGGTTCCACCTGTCACCAGAGGGCAGCAGAGACCAACCTAGAGACATTAATGACACTCAGGTATGTCCTATTTACTCACTATGATTTCCCTGTTAAAAGAGGTGTGTTTTCTGTTGTCCTTTGCTGAAGCTTGAATTGTGTGCTGTGTGTGTTTGTCTCTTGAGTGAGGTTTTGAGACTTGTTTTCCCAGTGTTACTGTGATCCTTCCGTTACCATTAAAGTATTATGTATATCCTTAACCACTGATTCCTCTTCTGGTCTCTTCTCTGCACCTGGGTCCAACCTTACCATGTCACAAATAAACACAGCAAAAAAAGAAATGTTGTCCCACCGTCAACTGCGTTTCTTTTAAGCAAACTTAACATGTGTAAATATTTGTATGAACATAACAAGATTCAACAACTGAGACATAAACTGAACAAGTTCCAAGGACATGTGACTAACAGAAATTGAATAATGTGTCCCTAAACAAAGGGGTCAAAAACAAAAGTAACAGTCAGTATCTGGTGTGGCCACCAGCTGGATTAAGTACGGCAGTGCATCTCCTCCTCATGCAGTGCACCCGAATTGCCAGTTCTTCCCACTCTTCCAGCAAGGCACCTGCAAGTTCCCGGATATTTCTGGGGGGAATGGCCCTATCCCCCACCCTCCAATCCAACAGGTCCCAAACGTGCTCAATGGGATCCGGGCTCTTCGCTGGCCGTAGCAGAACACTGACATTCCTGTCTTGCAGGAAATCATGCACAGAACGAGCAGTATGGCTGATTGTCATGCTGGAGGGTCATGTCAGGATGAGCCTGCAGAAAGGGTACCATAAGAGGGAGGAGGATGTCTTCCCTGTAATGCACAGCGTTGAGATTGCCTGCAATGACGACAAGCTAAGTCTGATGTTGCTGTGCAACACCGCCCAAGACCATGACAGACCCTCCACCTCCAAATCGATCCCGCTCCAGAGTACAGGCCTTGGTGTAATGCTCATTCCTTCGACTATAAACGTGAATCCGACCATCACCCCTGGTGAGACAAAACCATGACCCGTCAGTGAATAGCACTTTTTGCCAGTCCTGGTCCAGCGACAGTGGGTTTGTGCCCATAGGCAACGTTGTTGCCGATGATGTCTGTTGAGGACCTGCCTTACAACAGGCCTTCAAGCCCTCAGTCCATTCTCTCTCAGCCTATTGCGGACAGTCTGAGCACTGATGGAGGGATTGTGTGTTCTTGGTGTAACTCGGGCAGTTGTTGTTGCCATCCTGTACCTGTCCCGCAGGTGTGATGTTCGGATGTACCGATCCTGTGCAGGTGTTGTTACACGTGGTCTGCCACTGTGAGGACGATCAGCTTAGGCGTCTCACAGTACGGACATTGCAATTTATTGACCTGGCCACATCTGCAGTCCTCATGCCTCTTCGCAGCATGCCTAAGGCACATTCACGCAGATGAGCAGGGACCCTCAGCATATTATATATATTTTTTTCAGAGTAAGTAGAAAGGCCTCTTTTTTGTCCTAAGTTTTCAAAACTATGACCTTAATTGCCTACCTTCTGTAAGGTATTAGTGTCTTAACAACCGTTCCACAAGTGCATGTTCATTAATTGTTTATGGTTCATTGAACAAGAATGGGAACCAATGTTTAAACCCTTTACAATGAAGATCTGTGAAGTTATTTGGATTTTTACGAATCATCTTTGAAAGACAGGATCCTGAAAAAGAGTTTATGTATACTTCTCCAATATTGTAACATATAATGCTACATTAATTATCCCTTGTCACAAACAATACACTATGCTGACATCAGTGCCTAGACAAATGAGGCCTATGTTCATATATATGCAAGTTTCACAGATAATACAATTGCAAAACAACTTCATTATGCTGCGTCTGTGGTGTGGAGGCTGTTGAATGAGTCAGACCACCAGAATGTACCACAGCATGTCTGCAGGCAACAAATGTAATTTCTCCAATCAACAAAAAACAACAGCTCTATACCGCCTACCTTCCTTTCCCCCAAAATACCTGCATGAAAGATGACATTGACGCCCAGACCGGCTGAGGAGAGCACCACCACCAGCGGGCCAGATGTAATGGAAACACTTGGTCTGCAGTCAGTGGCTCTGCTCGGGCGGCGGCTGGGAAGGCAGGTTTACATCAATACATCTCTTCTCTTCTGAGGAAAACATTTGTTCCCTGGGGCCCTGAGGGACACGGGTGTCAAACAGTACACTTACAATGAGTAATGGAGGAACAAGACCTTAAACGCCTTCACTGACCTTTATGTATGCATACAGCAGATGCAGGGAAAAGAGGCGAACAACACTCCAGCATTTATTGCTCACAATCAGACAGTGTTTTTATGTCAGAGCAGAAAAAGAAACCCTGTAATAAGTGCCAGAGGATAAATAAAAATGAAGAAGCTGCGTGGAGTTGGAGCTAGAACAGGAAGAAGTGGCCCAGAAAGCGGAAGGAGAGCTCTAATCTGCAGTAAACTGCCACCAGGCCCAGCCTGCCACGTCTCCATGCTTGGCCACTGTCCTGATTTCCCAGTCTGTGTGGAGAATGTGCTCTGTTGTCTTTCATTGAATGCCTATTTACTTATATTTGTCTGGATTATATACTGTATGGAATGTTGTCTGTAGCTGTAATGTGAATTCTGAGCACACCAGATTATATTTACACACTGTGGTAGGGAGAACAATGTGGGGTTAGAATATGAATGCTATGGTCAAGCAAGAGTGGATATCAGACTGTTTGTAGTTTTGTGTATATGCAATCAATTGGTCACAGAAACCAAAAACTATAGTTTAGAACTATTTGTGAAACATATTTCCTTCTCACAAACAAACATTTTCTTTTCCCCCCAAGTAGGCATTTTTCTTGTATTTCCCAGTAACAGTAACACTTAGGTGACCATATTGGTCAAAATGATCCCTTCAATCTTTCTCTTCTCATGTTGAATATAATGTGCGTGTGTGCTTTCTGCAGATGTATTTATTTCATTCTACATAAGTGGTGCTGGTTTTACTGTCTTGTTGAAGAGAGCAGAGCAAATCATGTCGGCCCTGGAACAATGTTGATTACATTTGAAGCTGACAGTCTACCTTGACTTTGTTGTGGTGATGGTGACCATTCTATATTACCATCTTTAGATTTCCATGTCCTCTCTTCTCTGGATGATGGTTGTTGCGTGCTCTCTCTCTGATCTGATGGTGGAGATGGTATGGCAGACTCCTCTAAATCCTCTTCACCAAAGAAAAATGAACAATCTGGATCATCAACAGCATTGTCCTCTATCTCTGAAATGTCCTCTGTCTCTGAAACCTCCTATTTGTCTGTCACAGTCCAGAATTTGTGATAAGGCTTCATTGACTGAACATCTTTTGGAGCTCATTTTACAGTGCTCTCGCACTGAGAAAGAGAAGCTTGGGAAAGCTCCTTTTCACCCAAACATAATTATAAAAATGCAACCAGAACCAGTCAAAACTAAATACATCAAATACACTTCTTTATTTTGGACCTGTCCAAATATCTATACACATGAAAGCCTCCGAGTCAAAATTACCCACAACATCGTGTTTGTATGCAAAATCTACACCGACATTCCACAACACGTGTCCACATTTTGACGTTAGGTTCATGAACCTAATTGAGGAAATGCAATTTAATTTCATGGAGAAAAAGAGAGGTTAACTAGCATTTTAGACAACTCAAAAGTGGAAATGGGTCAAATTGACACACAAAGTAATAGGAGGGTTAAATCCCAAATCTCTCAGCTTTTGATTATTATCTTGACCTAAACTGCCACAACCGAAGGTAAAAAAAAAACAACAACAGTATAACACAGTTTTCAGTAGAGATCAGAGATGAGGCACATCATCACCAACGCCCTGACACACATTTATCCATCTCATGACCCACTTCTTGTTGTGGGGCTAGTGTGGCGGTCAGTCCTGGTGACGGTATAAATCATACTGGGACTGAGATCTATGCTTGATCGATGGAGCCATCAGTTGCACTAACAGTCCAGTACGCTGTTGGCCACCTTTTCCCTCATCTTGTCATGTAGTATATAATGTTGCCAGTTTGCTCTCTGCTAATTGGCTCTTTCTAGTACATAAATCACCTAAAAAAATCTCTAGCTGCACCAAATACACAGTTCCCTCTGAGGTCTAACTAACTAACAGTGTTCAGAATGAGCAGATCCTCCTCATTAGTAAGGCAGGGACATCCTCCACCGATCCTCTCTACTGGGGGAAAGAGACTAGATGGGTAGTTCCACCAATTAGGTGCCATTTGAGTAGTGTAACTTTTAAAACATTGTTTTGCCTAATTTAAACATTCTGTCATAAAGAGCACATGTTTAACTTAATGAAAAACACATTTTATCATCTCAAGAGGTTAAATTAAAAAAACCTGTTTTGTAAGTTCCTAATAAAGTAACAGGGTTGACCATAACATGGACGACTTCATCTTAAATCAGCCATAGATCCCTTTGTGTGCAACAGGGAGGGGAAATGGAATGCAAGCGTCACATGTGTTGTTGTTGTTGAAACATTTCTATCTAATGGTAACATGGTGGACATCAACCCACTCAGTTTTCCACCACAAAACACCAGACAATTATCAAAAAGAGTAGAACCAGCTCACCTTCTTTTACGCTATGATTTGACAATGAGATGTTCAATGTCTGTTTTGAAAAATAAATATTTAAAAAGGAATAGGTTCACCATATTAAAAGTTCATGCACTGTAACAGGGTTGATCTTAACACGAGGGCCCTTTTTTTCACATTAAAATGAATCACTAATAACATGAAATAAATTATCATCTTCAGAAATTATTTTGTCAAAGCAACAAAATAACTAGGGCTTTGGGAGAAATATTTGGGTTAAGTAGGTTAAAATCTTCCTAGAAGTCACAGAGGATGCACAAAGGGAATGCTGAATCTTGGCACTTTAGCAAGTCTTTACTCATATAAAAAATCTGATGTTTTGAATTTTCAATGTGGTCTATATTAAAGGGCACTTGACTTAATATAACAGACTTTTAATTCAAGTTCAATATTTGTGCACAATTTCTACTTGAATTATAAAATTCAAGGAAGTAATTTTGTGAAACAACCCAGATGCTGCTGGTCACTTTATTGAGGTTCTATTCAGAGGTTAGTGACGGGACATGGATGAAGTAAAGTAAGTAAGTAAGTAAAATAGATATTAGCCATAAGAGTTTGATTTATATTCACCTTCAATGGGAAATGATAGCTAACAAGCACTGTCAATCAACCAGAGTAATCACCAACCCAACCCGGCGAAACAATCAATAATCTGTAAGGTCTGGGGTGTAGTGGGTGAGAAGTCAGGCGCAGGAAGCAGATAATTCAGGGTAGTGCTATACCTTTTAATGCACAAAAACAGTGAACATACGCCAACCCCACGAAACACAGGGCGCACACCAAAACAAATGCCCCAAACACGGGGGACTTAAACAGTCCAGCAAAACCCAAGAAAATGGGAAAACCGTGACACACTGACGTGTACACACGTACACCAAACAATCACGCACAACCAGCAGGCGGAACTGAGAAAAGGGGAAAGGTGATCAGTGGCAGCTAGTAGGCCGGTGACGACGACCGCCGAGCGCCACCCGAACAGGAAGGGGAGCTACCTTCGGTAGGAGTCGTGACATAATCAGTCAATAACCAATTGTTGACAAACAAGACATAAGTGTAACAAAAGGTGATCGTGGTAGTCCCTGCTAAGGTATTAGTACAAGGAAATTAACCTCTTACAACATAATGGCAGAATTGGAGAGACTATTTTGTGCATTGTTATCTTTAGACAACACCTTCAGTTGGTCTTTGAAATGTCACAAAGCAGAGCTCCAGTATTAATTGGATGAAGAGGCAGCTACTTTAGATCTCTAATCAAGATTCTACCCTTCAATAGAAAGAGTCATATCATGATCCAATTCTGTTCTAAATTTAATCATTGGCATTAAAAGAGAACTTCAAATACAGAATGCAATGTATTTCTTAATATCAAGGACCGTATAATGTGACAAACTGTATTGACATCAGTTAGTGGGCTATTATTGTCAAAGTGTCTCGAGACAACATTTTCAAATGTTAATTTTGTATTCCGTATCGGACCTCTGCATTGTGAATGATCATTTTTGTCATAACATGATAGTATAGTTTGTCTTTTAATTATCATCTTCCAGTGTGATTTGAAATGTTTTGCCCTGAGGGGCCCTTGGAGCGTTTGAGTGGGCTAAGTATTATTTCATTAGTGGTGATAATATTTCTTTAGTCTTTCAAACGTGTGACTGCATCTATGATAACTCTGAGTGAGAAGGAAATAGAGAGAGAGACACTAGAAAGAAGTGACGCCATCCCTTTTCATGGTAAGTACTAACCTCATTAAATGGGTGAAATGTTTTAAAAGCTATAATCTGATGTATTTCACTTCAGTGTATTTCACTAGTCCAGTGTCTCTGAGACATGTTATGGCCGGGCTTATACAATATGTACCTTTTTTGTCAAATAACAACACAATGTTGATTGAACACAATGGCAATTCCAATGATTTGTCAGGTGAGATAAACCAGAGAATGATTAATCCTGATCAACACACTCAGAGCAGTGTGTGGTGAATAGAGTCATTGGATGGGGATGGTCCTTACATTTCATAGTTTTCACAGCAAATTGGTTTTAGCAGGGACTACATATCCCATATGGACTCTGTGTAGAAAGTGCGGACGTCTAATAATCATTATTCAATTACATAGTGTAGATTACAGAATATACAGTATCTAAATCCTGTTTTTGTGTGTCTAATGTGTAGTTTATGCAATCATCAAACTGCAGAACTATGCCATACAAATTATACAATTTCCTTGCATAGTAATTCTCATTAATAAAGGGAAGATCTTTGGGAACATATGTTGTATAATTCTGCAGTGAAAAGTCATAGTTGGAGAAGGAAGGACATCCAGTCCTTGCCATCTTACATGTCTCAGAAGGGGGTCACCTAAAGCTTTAAAGCTGCGAGGAGAATGCAATTAAGTCGGCCTAATACTTTCAAGTGATAATTTCGCTCAGCTGGATAAGAGATAGTCAATTCTGATTGCTCTCCGTGCTTCCTTCGCGCAAGGCACCGGCACAGACCTTCTAATGAGACCCAATTTAGTGCACTTCTTTTGTCCAGGGGCCACAGGGCTCTGGTCAAACATAGTGCACTTTAATATAGGGAATAGGGTGCCATTTGAGATGCATATTAGATTCATTCCAGATAAATAATGAGGAGATTTGAGACTTAATCTGTACATACTGTACACTAATGTCACAGAGATCAACTGACATTTTAAGAGATAAGCTGTTCTAGTCTATCGATGTTCTGCATTATGTCATTCTGTATTATGTTTCATGTTTTGTGTGGACCCCAGGAAGAGTAGCTGCTGCCTTTGCAACAGCTAATGGGTATCCTAATAAAATAACAAATACCAAATAAGTTAAAAGAAAATAAGGGTGATGTGTATTGAGAATATATTAATGGGGAACATGTTTGGGTCAACCTACCTGTGCGTTATCATGCACATCATCTTGAAAAGGCCTTGGTAACGCATAAAAGCACATTAGAAGTGATACAGTTCAGTTTTAGGTCTACGCTATAGAATTCCACCCCCAAAAATGCAGTTGTGACCTAATATGTGTGAATTACAAACGTTATTTTAGCACCACCTCAGGGAGTCAAATCAAACCCATGGATATAACAGAATACTGATCATTTTCCAGTTGCTGTGTTTGAACATAAGCAAATAGCCTCAAATATAAAAATAGATTACATCAGGTAATTAGCAGTCTGTTTGTTTTTACCTTGTATACAATTTGAAGGCCAACTATGTGACAATTAGTGACAATTAATTTCTCACAATTAGTGTGGTGGTAGATTAAAATACCATGACCTTCTGCCATTGGAATTAATTATTATATAACATACATTGTAAATACCACTGTAAGGACAAACACAATCGTACCACACACGTTCAACCAGTATTTTAACATGCCTTGCTAAATATAAGTAGTTGATTGAAACAGACCTATATATAAGTTCAGTTACGATGACTCCATATCCTCCAACTCAGCGGTGACTCCCCCATTATGCATGGCCATCCACCAGAGATGATTAAAAATGGGTCCCAACGACCATAGACAGGGGAATTAACTAAAAGTCTTTAATTACGCTTCATGGACATTAATCACGCTGAGAGATGAGATTCGTTTCCTGCCCTTCTTAATCTTCGTCATGGAGTGACCGGGAACAGCCTGGATCTATTCTAATCTATAGATCTATACTGTATGGTGCCTGTCTCTATAGACAGGGTCCCAGCAAAACACTAGCAACTTACCAGACCCATCAGTCTACACAAATTTGTCACATGCTCCAAATACAACAAATGCCAACAATACAGTTCAAGAAAGAGTTAAGAAGGGGGTACCGGTACTGAGTCAATGTGAAGGGGGTAAAGGTTAGGCAAATTATTTTGTATATGTAGGTAGGGGTAAAGTGACTACGTAAATAAACAGCGAGTAGCAGCAGTGTAAAAACAAGTGGTGTCAATGTAAATTGTCCTTGTGGCTTGGGGGTAGAGTCCTAGACTTGGCGCTCTGGTACCTCTTGCTGTGCAGTAGCAGAGAGAACAGCCTTGGACATGGCGGAAAATATACCCCCTTTCTGCTTTTAAATGTGAGTGAAGCTGTTACAAATATGCTTAAGGTTATATTAGTAACAAATAAACTGAAGGTCTCTTCTGTCAATATACAACATAGAATCAACTGTGCAACTTTGTTGACTTGAACTAGGTTTTTCTAGGTGCTCTCTCAGCATCAGACACATACAGTATGCTCTCTGATGAAAAATGTATGAACTTGTTTCCTTATGTACACCAGCCTCTAATTGGTCCTGACGAACATATATTGGAGTCAATTAATGAGCCTCTCCCATTCCCAGCTTAATGTATTGCCTCCCTAACCAGCAATGACACACTATGCGTCCCTCGTGGCATAACTACCCCATTACCTCACCTGGCATACACACCGTCAGCAAAGTGATGCTGAGGGATTCTGCTATAGACTCACTTCACTCTTTATAGCACCATATATTATTACTGATGTACCGTAAATTCAAAGGCGAGTCCTTTCAGGTTTAGCAATTGATGTATCACGTATGGGCATAAAAACAGACCTGTTATTGCATCAAAGGATGTTATGGATGAATGGATTAGTTTAGTAATTATTGATAAAGGAGTGGGTGTAAGAGTATATGATAACACCTACAGTAAATACTTTTCTTTCCGATGGAAGCTGTTTTATTTTTTCTTCTCTGATGGTCTTCAACTGCTCTGCTTCAAATGGTCAATTTACTTTGTCTGTTTTTTTAATACTCTAATTTGAATCTCATTGAAGAGCAGGGGTCGGCGATGGAAATTAGAGATTAAATTGAATTCCAAGGTCATTTGAGCGTTCGGGAGATAGATACACACCCCAGCATGTTTGTTTAGGGTTCTCACTGGACCCTCTGCTCTCCAAACCAATTAAAATATTCACTATTCAGTAATCGTGTTTGCAATATAACAAGCAATTCCCAGTTTAAAACCAGGATTACAATATTTGCTTGATCTGATACAAACAATATTCAGCATGAAAGTGTGACTAGGTGAAAAATATAAGCTTGAAACTGATTTTCATGACCATGACTCCTTAGCCTCAAGCATTTCAATACATCATTAGCCCCAAAAATGCCCCATAAGCCAGCAATAATGCAAAACTAGTTACATAATTATCTTAAAAATGTAAAAATCATACCAACAGGACATGAGTGGAGTGCAATCATCTTTATTGAAACTATACTTTCTCTCTCTCTTTCTCTATACTTTAAAATGCTGTGTCTCTCTCTGCCTTGCTTTCCTCTCTCTATGTCTATCTATCACTCCCCACTCTCTCTCACTCTGCCTATCTTTTCTCTCCCTCTGTGTCTATTACTTCCCACTCTCTCTCCCTCTCACTCAATCCCACTCCCCACTCTAATGGACTAAAATAACTACAATTAGACTCCCCAGACATTACTGCAAACGTTCATTCTGTCTTGATAAAATGTAGCTGTAGAAGGACTGTGAAAACTCCCAGTACTTCAGAGAAATGTATTATGTTTTTGTGTTAATAAAGTTTAGCGGAAGATAGGGACAAAGGCGGTATATAATAAGAAACTTTGATAGCAAGTAGGGCTGCACAATGTGTCAAAAACAAACATTTTTACCAAATATTGCGATTGCAATTTGACTTGCAATATTATTTAAAACACTTGGGTGAATTATTGGAATCATAGAAATAGCATGATTATTCTAATTATAAGGTTCGAATACAGTGGGCACTTGGAACACAGTGCTGTTTAGCATGACAATGAATGAAAAAGCCAGGGAGAAGTTTGTTGTGACATGGTAGGAACCAAAATGTTGGTCTGTGTTTCCCAGGGGATCCTAGTTAGATTTGAATAGATGTTACTAAGATTTTAGAATATGCTTTGATAATAATCTCTGATTCAGAACATGCCGTAGCAGTTTCAACATGCTGATCTACACCACCACTGAATTAGAGCTAAAGTTTGATAGACAGATTTGCCCGGTCTCAGTCAATGCATTCAGCTAGCCAGCCAGCTAGCTGGCTAATTAGCATGAGCGATTAACATTAGCGGCTAACACCAAATTTTTTTAGTGTGCAGCTTGCTAAAACTAACTGTTAGCTAGAAAATCAAACTAATACTACTATATTAAATTAAACATGTGGATTTATATTAACAAGTGGAAAGCAGCATCATTGTTGTTTGGAGTCTGTGGACTGCGCATGCGTTGCATGCTGAGTGAATGTACTCTGAGGAGAACTGCTGCCTGCTTGAGTGAGTGACAGAGGGTGGGGCTTGGTGTGTGTGGGGAAGCAGAGAGGAAGAGAGCTGACCAGTGGAGTAAACTACAAAAACAGATGTCACAGGAGGCAGAGTGGCATTTCAAAATATTGTACTATGGATATTGCACATGTCTATATCACAATTTCTATGTAAATTTGATAAATCGCACAACCCTAATGGTCACTTTTGAATGCTGGCAGTGCTTTCACTCTAGTTGTAGCATGAGACAGAGTCTACAACCAACACAAGTGGCTCAGGTAGTGCAGCTCATCCAGGATGGCACATCAATGCGAGCTGTGGCAAGAAGGTTTGCTGTATCTGTCATTGTAGTGTCCAGAGCATGGAGGCGCTACCAGGAGACAGGCCAGTACATCAGGAGACGTGGAGGAGGCCGTAGGAGGGCAACAACCCAGCAGCAGGACCGCTACCTCCACCTTTGTGCAAGGAGGAGCAGGAGGAGCACTGCCAGAGCCCTGCAAAATGACCTCCAGCAGGCCACAAATGTGCATGTGTCTGCTCAAATGGTCAGAAACAGACTCCATGAGGGTGGTATGAGGGCCCGACGTCCACAGGTGGGGATTGTGCTTACAGCCCAACACCGTGCAGGGCGTTTGGCATCTGTCAGAGAACACCAAGATTGGCAAATTCGCCACTGGCGCCCTGTGCTCTTCACAGATGAAAGCAGGTTCACACTGAGTACATGTGACAGACGTGACAGAGTCTGGAGACGCCGTAGAGAATGTTCTGCTGCCTGCAATATCCTACAGCATGACCAGTTTGGCGGTGGGTCAGTCATGGTGTGGGGTGGCATTTCTTTGGGGGGCCGCACAGCCCTCCATGTGCTCGCCAGAGGTAGCCTGACTGCCATTAGGTACCAAGATGAGATCTCAGACCCCTTGTGAGACCATATGCTGGTGCAGTTGGCCCTGGGTTCCTCCTAATGCAAGACAATGCTAGACCTCATGTGGCTGGAATGTGTCAGCAGTTCCTGCAAGAGGAAGGCATTGATGCTATGGACTGGCCCGCCCGTACCCCAGACCTGAATCCAATTGAGCACATCTGGGACATCATGTCTCGCTCCAGGACTTTGAGATGCTTCTTACGGAAGCAGTTGCCCTGGCTCTGTGTTTCGGGTCGTTGCACCACAGACTGTCTAGGAGTTGGCGGATGCTTTAGTCCAGGTCAACATACACATACAGTGGGAGAACAAGTACTTGATACACTGCCGATTTTGCAGGTCTGTAATTTTTGTCATAGGTACACTTCAACTGTGAGAGATGGAATCTAAAACAAAAATCCAGAAAATCACATTGTATGATTTTTAAGTAATTAATTTGTATTTTATTGCATGACATACGTATTTGATACATCAGAAAAGCAGAACTTAAAATTTGGAATCAGAAACCTTTGTTTGCAATTACAGAGATCATACGTTTCCTGTAGTTCTTGCCAGGTTTGCACACGCTGCAGCAGGGATTTTGGCCCACTCCTCCATACAGACCTTCTCCAGATCCTTCAGGTTTTGGGGCTGTCACTGGGCAATACAGACTTTCAGCCCTCTCCAAAGATGTTCTATTGGGTTCAGGTCTGGAGACTGGCTAGGCCACTCCAGGACCTTGAGATGCTTCTTATGGAGCCACTCCTTAGTTGCCCTGGCTCTGTGTTTCGGGTCGTTGTCATGCTGGAAGACCAAGCCACGACCCATCTTCAATGCTCTTACTGAGGGAAGGACGTTGTTGGCCAAGATCTCGCGATATATGGCCCCATCCATCCCCCCCTCAATACGGTGCAGTTGTCCTGTCCCCTTTGCAGAAAAGCATCCTCAAAGAATGATGTTTCCACCTCCGTGCTTTACGGTTGGGATGGTGTTCTTGGAGTTGTACTCATCCTTCTTCTTCCTCCAAACACGGCGAGTGGAGTTTAGACCAAAAAGCTCTATTTTTGTCTCATCAGACCACATGACCTTCTATCATTCCTCCTCTGCATCATCCAGATGGTCATTGGCAAACTTCAGATGGGCCTGGACATGCGCTGGCTTGAGCAGGGGAACCTTGTATGCGCTGCAGGATTCTAATCCATGACGGCATAATGTGTTACTAATGGTTTTCTTTGAGACTGTGGTCCCAGCTCTCTTCAGGTCATTGACCAGGTCCTGCATTGTAGTTCTGGGCTGACCCCTCACCTTCCTAATGATCATTGATGCCCCACGAGGTGAACAAATACTTATGTCATGCAATAAAATGCAAATTAATTACTTAAAAATCATACAATGTGATTTTCTCACAGTTGAAGTGTACCTATGATATAAATTACAGACCTCTACATGCTTTGTAAGTAGGAAAACCTGTAAAATCGGCAGTGTATCAAATACTTTTTCTCCCCACTGTACCTATAAATAGTAAAACCAGAGAAACTGATAATTTTGCAGTGGTCTATTAATTATTTCCAGAGCGTCACTTAGAAATGTCCATTTTTTGCCCGATAAAATAACATCAAATTGATCAGAAAGACAGTGTAGACATTGTTAATGTTGTAAATAACTATTGTAGCTGGAAACGGCTGATTGTTAATGGAATATCTACAAAGACGTACAGAGGCCCATTATCAGAAACCATCCCTTCTCTGTTCCAATGGCACGCTGTGTTAGCTAATCCAAATGTATCATTTGAAAACCCTTTTGCAATTATGTTAGAACAGCTGAAAACTGTTGTCCTGATTAAAGAAGCAATACATCTGGAGCATCAGCATTTGTGGGTTCGATTACAGGCTCAAAATGGTCAGAAACAAAGACCTTTCTTCTGAAACTCGTCAGTCTATTCTTGTTCTGAGGAATGAAGGCTGTTCCATGCGAGAAATTGCCAAGAAACTGAAGATCTCGTACAACGCTGTGTACTGCTCCCTTCACAGAACAACGCAAACTGGATCTAACCAGAATAGAAAGAGGAGTGGGAGGCCCCAGTGCACAACTGAGCAAGAGGACAAGTCCATTAGAGTGTCTAGTTTGAGAAACAGCCTACGCATAAGTCATCAACTGGCTGCTTCCATTAAATAGTACCCGCTAAACACCAGTCTGAAAGTCAACAGTAAAGAGGATCCGGGATGCTGGCCTTCTAGACTGACAGCTGACTGACCAGGAGGAAAAACTTTTCCAAGCCAAACTTTCATACTTTAAGGCCCTTCATACAGTTGACTTGCTAAATAGTTCAGCATCACTCACATTGTACAGGAAACTTCCCATGGCAAAAAATCACAAAGTAATTCACAGATTTTCTATTGTTGCCAAAGCAAACCGCGTTGGGTGACATTTGCTATATATGGGTCGACTAGATATGAGTATTTATGTAGAAAAACAATAATGTTAAAAAGTAACTATTTGCCTCCCGAGTGGTGCAGCGGTCTAAGGCAATGCATCTTAGTACAAGAGAAGTCACTACAGTCCCTGGTTCAAATCCAGGCTGTATCACATCTGGCTGTGATTGGGAGTCCCATAGGGTGGTGCCGAATTGGCTGCATCCAATCCCTGACAAATTTAAGCTGTTGTGATTGCAACTCAATATTAGGAAGATATAGTTTCTAATATTATTTCCTACGACCGAAAAGCACTTCTGGACATCAAATCGGAGATTACTCACCACAAATTCGACTTACCGGAGCTGGATCCTTTGTCTGGACAATCCGAAGCAGTTCCATTAATCACGGGAGACCTTTTTCCAAAAAGATGCCGCCAGAGGAGAAAAAGACGAGCTGGAATTTTAGTCAGATTAAGGAAAGGAGCAAACCACCCTCCGCCTTCTAGTATATTACTTGCTAATGTACAGTCTCTGGTCAATAAACTTTGCGACCTCAGAGCATGGATTTCCTACCAGAGAGATAAGAGAGACTATAACATAATCAGTTTTACAGAGACTTGGTTGTCAGTATAAGTGCTTTATCAGACTATAATGCCTACAGGATTCTCTGTACATCACACGGACAGAGTAAAAGAGCTTATTAGGAAAAACAAAGCCGGAGGAGTATGTTATATAATGAACAACTGATGGTGTGAGCTGTACAAACCCTTAAGAGTTTCTGTTCCTCTAACCTGGAATACCTCACAATCAAATGCCGACCCCATTATCTCCTGAGAGAATTAACAGCTGTTTGTGTCACAGCTGTGTGCATCCCCTCATGAGCCGACACTACGCTGGCACTCAAGGAATTACACAGGACTTTGAAAAAATTGAAAAAAGCATGTCTTAAGGCTGCATTTGTTGTAAAGAGACATGGACAAAAACAGGTATAAACAGACCACCTATGACCTCCACAAAAGAATCAAAGAGGCAAAAAGACAGTACAGCAACAGAGTGGAGTTGCAATTTAATAGCTCAGATGCGAGATGCATGTGTCTGAGACTTCAGACAATCACAAATTATAATGGGAAAACCAGCCACATCGCAGACACAGATACCTGACTGCCAGACAAGCTAAACACATTTTTCACCCCCTTCAAGGAAAACAAACAAAGCCGCCGACATGTGCCCCCCGCTCACGAGAACTGCTGGCTCCCTATCTCTATAGCCAACGTGAGTAGGACCTTCAAGCATGTTAACCATCACAAGGTGGCCTGCCCAGATGGCATCCCAAGCTGCATCCTCCGCATCAACCTCTCACTATCCCAGTCTGTCGTCCCCACTTCCTTCAAGATGGCCACCATTGTTCATGTGCCCAAGCAAGCCAAGGCAACTGAAATAAATGACTATCACCCCATAGCACTCATTTCTGTCATCATGAAGTGCTTTCAAAGTCAAGGATCATATCACCTCCATCATATCCGACACCCTTAACCCACAACAATTTGCATACCGCCCCAACAGATCCACGGGTTTTGCAATTGCTGTTGCACTGCACACTATCCTATACCACCTGGACAAGGAGAATACCTATGTCAGAATGCTGTTCATTGAGTAGAGCTCAGCTTTTAACACTATAGTGCCCTTCAAGGTCATCATCACTAAGCTTGGTGCCTTAGGTCTGAACTCCTCCCTGTGCAACTGGGTCCTAGATTTGCTGACGGGCTGACCCCAGATAGTGAGGGAAGGCAACAACACCTCCGGCACTCTGATCTTCAACACAGGGGCACCCCATGGGTGTGTACTCAGTCCCCTTCTGTACTTCCTGTTCAGACATGACTCCAACTCAAACAACAACAAGTTTGCTGACAACACGAAAGTGGTAGGCCTGATTACTAACAACAATGATACGGCCTGAAGGGAAGAGACTAGAAACCACAGGGATATTCCAGAAAGCCGGATTAGTGATTTAGCAAGATTTGTCAAATTTGAACTTGTGCAAAATCCAAAATTACAGCATCAGAAAGAGAACTTGAAAGAGAACCTGATCAGACAGCATAGCAACAAATGCTTTGAGGCAAACCTGCAAGGTTAACTTGAACTTAGCCTGTCCTGGTGAATAAATACGGCACTTCTCCACCAATCAGATTCACGTTCGTCGCTATGTCCTGTCCCTTCTTGGAAAAAACCACTTGACATCGGAGCCTGCATTGTTTGCTGTGGTTTACAAAGGGAACAAATTATTGCACCTCAAATACAACCTCTAGAAAATTCCAATTTTAGCTTTTACCCACTTTTCCTCCCCAATTTTGTGATATCCAATTGGTAGATACAGTCTTGTCCCATCACTGCAACTCCCCTACAGACTCGGGACAAGTGAAAGTCGAGAGCCATGCTCATAAAAAAGAAAAATTGGCCTAACTCATCTTAAACGGCACTGACACACATACACAAACCTCATACTCACAAACACATGCACATACACACTGACAATCATACAATCACACACAACCAATGCTGCTGTCCCATGCTATAGAGACATTGAACCACTGATCATTGAACCACGGTATCCCCGACGTAGCTCATCATAATATTTCTACTACTGTATATTTTTTTAGTTACACTTTATACACATCACATATTAATTAGTATACATAGTTTACTCTAATATATCTACTGCTGTACATATCATTCTTAGCTGATCTTGTGTAAATTATCCTGGTTTACATACAGTACTTATAGATTGCTGCTACAGTGCTATTTCGGTTGTTAATCTGATTCATTGCGCCGTTCTTGATTTCTTGTCTTTTCTTTCTCAATTTTTTTCCTTACATTTTAATTGTTTGACATTTTACATTGTTAGGAGCTAGTAACAAGCATTTTGCTTCACACACTATTTATTTGATATACAGTACCAGTCAAATGTTTGGACACACCTACTCATTCAAGGGTTTTTCTTTATTTTTACTATATATTTTAGATTCTTCAAAGTAGCTACCCTTTGCCTTCATGACAGATTTGCACACTCTTGGCATTCTCTCAACCATCTTCATGTGTTAGTCACCTGGAATGTATTTCAATTCACAGGTGTGCCTTGTTAAAAGTTAATTTGGATAGGGTCAAAAGGTCTCCAGGACATCTATAGCACCCGGTGTCAAAGGAAGGCCAAGAAGATAAATTATTGACCTCAGCCACCCGAGCCACGGACTGTTCACTTGGTTACCATCCGACAGACAGAGACAGTGCAGGTGCATCACAGCTAAGACCAAGATACGAAAAAACAGCTCCTATTAACAGACCATCAGACTGTTGAACAGCCATCACTAGCCATCTACCAGGTGATGCACACTCTCACACACACAAAACTCAAACAGAAGGTATCACACACACCAGTGGAAGCCCCTCAGAGGAGGAAGGGCAGGATCATCCTCCTCAGTGAATTTCTTAAATATAAAAATAGATAAAACATAGATGAAATAGATAAAACTATACTAAATATGTACTTGTCACCAAACAATTGATAAAAAAATACACTGTTTTGCAGTGAAGGTCCACAGCCTCAGAAATCGGCAATTAACTGCACCTCAGATTGCAGCCCAAATAAATGCAGAGAGTTCAAGTAAAAGACACTTCTCAACATCAACTGTTTGGAGGAGACTGCATGATTCAGGCATTCATGGTTGAATTGCTGCAAAGAAACCACTACTAAAGGACACCAATAATAAGAAGAGACTTGCTTGGGCCAAGAAACAGGAGCAATGGACATTAGACCAGTGGAAATCTGTCCTTTGGTCTGATGAGCCCAAATTGGAGATTTTTGGTTCCAACCGCTGTGTCTTTGTGAGACGCGGAGTAGGTGAATGGATGATCTCCGCATGTGTGGTTCCCACAGTGAACCATGGAGGAGGAGGTGTGATGGTGTGGGGCTGCTTTGTTGGTGACACTGTCTGAGATTTATTTAGAATTCAAGGCACACTTAAGCAGCATGGCTGCCACATCATTCTGCAGCGATACGTCATCCCATCTGGTTTGCTCTTAGTGGGACTAAGATTTTGTTTTTCAACAGGACAATGACCCAAAACACACATCCAGGCTGTGTAAGGACAATTTGAACAAGAAGGAGAGTGATGGTGCTGCATCAAATGACATGTCCTCCACGATCACCCGACCTCAACCCAATTGAGAAGGTTTGGAATGAATTTGACCACAGAGTGAAGATAAAGTATTCAACAAGTGCTCAGCATATGTGGGAACTCCTTCAAGACTGGTAGAAAATAATTCCTCATGAAGCTGGTTGAGAGAATGCCAAGAGTGTGCAAAGCTGTCATCAAGGAAAAGGGTGGCTACTTTGAAGAATCTAAAATAGAAAATAGAAAGAAAAACCCTTGAATGACTAGGTGTGTTCAAATGTTTGACTAGTGGTGTGTATATATAGTGGGGCAACAAATTATTTAGTCAGCCACCAATTGTGCAAGTTCTCCCACTTAAAAAGATGAGAGAGGCCTGTAATTTTCATCATAGGTACACTTCAACTATGACAGACAAAATGAAAAAAAATCCAGAAAATCACAATGTAGGATTTTTATTGAATTTATTTGCAAATTATGGTGGAAAATAAGTATTTGGTCACCTACAAACAAGCAAGATTTCTGGCTCTCACAGACCTGTAACTTCTTCTTTAAGAGGCTCCTCTGTCCTCCACTCGTTACCTGTATTAATGGCACCTGTTTGAACTTGTTATCAGTATAAAAGACACCTGTCCACAACCTCAAACAGACACACGCCAAACTCCACTATGGCCAAGACCAAAGAGCTGTCAAAGGACACCAGAAACAAAATTGTAGACCTGCACCAGGCTGGGAAGACTGAATCTGCAATAGCTAAGCAGCTTGGTTTGAAGAAGTCAACTGTGGGAGCAATTATTAGGAAATGGAAGACATACAAGACCACTGATAATCTCCCTCGATCTGGGGCTCCACTGCAAAGGGACCAGAACGACTGATCCGTGTAAATGAAAGAATGAATGGGGCCATGTATCGTGAGATTTTGAGTGAAAACCGCCTTCCATCAGCAAGGGCATTGAAGATGAAACGTGGCTGGGTCTTTCAGCATGACAATGATCCCAAACACACCGCCCGGGCAACGAAGGAGTGGCTTCGTAAGAAGCATTTCAAGGTCCTGGAGTGTTCTAGCCAGTCTCCAGATCTCAACCCCATAGAAAATCTTTGGAGGGAGTTGAAAGTCCATGTTGCCCAGCAACAGCCCCAAAACATCACTGCTCTAGAGGAGATCTGCATGGAGGAATGGGCCAAAATACCAGCAACAGTGTGTGAAAACCTTGTGAAGACTTACAGAAAACGTTTGACCTCTGTCATTGCCAACAAAGGGTATATAACAAAGTATTGAGATAAACTTTTGTTATTGACTCAATATTACCTGTAAATCTTCAGATTATTTAATGTATTCTCCCTATAGTTATTAAATCCCACAAAGGTAGGGCTACAAACCACCTGAACTCAATTAATATTTATCACTCTCTTTTTTTCCTCTCTCCTTCTCCCCCTAATGTTCTGTCTTTCTCTCAGGTTTTGTAATAATAAAAAAAGTGCCACAGACTCCAAAGATTAGACTATATTGCTGCCTCATGGCAAGCCTCAGCAATATACAGATGTAAAATAGAGAAGGACATATGAATTATTCCGGACAGAAACCATCAGTGATACTCACGCCTTTTTCTGTGTCCTTTGAAAAAGAGAGGAGTTTTTTTTTTATTACCTGTGTCATACTACAAGTTGTGTGATGGGGTGGGCTGCCTTTGATATTACAAATTCAAAGGCTGTTTGTGTGTGTGCAATTCATACAGTTAATCTGTACACTAACAAAGGACTTGACATACAAATGTTTATTTGCACCTCCATATTAAATTATTCTCTGAGGAGCAACTGCAGCAGCAGAACCCAAATTGTATTGTGTCGAACAGCCACAATAGTTTTTTTGTTCAGTCACCCGTTTTGAATGTGGCAGATTTTCCCCATCGCCATGAATGATACAGTGTTATGGCACACTGAAATCAGAGATCAAAATGAGGCTGGAGACCAAAGCTGTAAGTCATCCTTAGTGGTGAGATCTATAATAGCGTCGCTCATCAGTAAAAGCTCTAATCACCTCCCTCATCAGAGCTGCTCCACACGCCACTGACGCTACTGCCACCACCGCAGCAATTCAATTTAATTTGTGTCATTGCATTGACAAACTCATCCACGTAAGGTAACTTTTTAATGTCTTTAATTTTTTATTTCAAGCAGAAGCTATTCTCTCTGTTTTAATGAACAAATTGGGCTGGGCCGGGTGGGGAGTAGGAGTGGGGACAGACATTCAGATGAGAATGAGTCATTATCTGAACATCCTTTGTTTTAAGAACAGGTTTTGAATTTGATCATGGGAACTGCAGCACTGCATATTGTAGTGGTGTCATTTTAATGTCATGTTTTGATCATATGCAGGACTGAATGTAACTTAAAACTGTAAGTCCCTTACATTAATGGTGCCCAATGTAAGGACAACCCCCTACGTTATGGGGTAACCCGTGTGAGGAGAATTATGACAGAAGTTTGCCAGAAGCATACTGTGGTATTTTACATAGTGAGGTCACACTAAGAAACCCAATGTCACAAGAAACATACTTGAAGGTCTTCAATGTCACTAAGGAGCAACATAATGATTGAGATCTGTCTCTTTCTCTGCTTTCATAATACAGCCTCACAGTAGTCAGTCGCCAATTCATCTTGATTCCTCAGCCGTTTTTCAAAGCCCTCCTTTGAGGAGTGCAGCTCGACTGGAAATAAGATTTGGTGCTGTGAGCACAGGCTGGGCCAGTGTAGCTGCAACCCTCTTAGCTTCTTTTCCAATACAATTTCACAGCTGAAAAGTGGAACTTCAGACAGTTGCGCAAATTGTAGAAGGTTCAAGGCATTTCACCCACAGAGATTTCCTGTTTGGGGATCTAGTGATTAGTGTGGAACAGCTTGGGCCCAGGCCTGGACTCCAATAAGCTCCCCATCACCATAGCCTCACATCAACTTCACACTAGTTTAGAAGGGAAACAGTACAGTTAACCCCTAGTATCACCCCTAGTACCACGGTGAAATTGCAATCAGGCCCACACAGCTTGTTCGATCCAAGCTTGTTCCCTCCTTTGTACACAGCAAAGACACTCACACAAACAAACATCACACACATCCTTTACTCTCTGCAGTTGGTCCTGAATTCAAAATAAAGCTTGTTTTTGTAATATTACTCTGAAGATGCAGACCTACTGAGCAGAAACCACCAATTTATCTGAGGTGTGATATCTCTCTGATTGCCCTCCATTGTAAATGTTTGAAATGTAGGCCTATGCTTTTCCAATCAAACACGTACTTCACCATAAACAACAGAAGTGTACAATTTGGCCCCAATCATCCGGTTTCCCTAATTCAACTTCAAGGCATAATCATCTGGAGTGTATCAACACTGTGTGTTCTCTCCTTGGTGCTCAGTGGGAAGGTGAACATGAATGAACACAGAGCAGAAAAAGCCTCTCCAGTTTTTTTGATTAGAGAGGCTGTAATTGCGTGATTCGTTTTCTGTGGCTGATTGATAAGACTTTGAGACAGCTGGAGGATCGTTGTATTTTTTTAATTATATTTTCGGTTCAGAGAAGTGTTGTTTAAATGTTTGTTTTTATAGTGAGTTTTGTCTTTTACCTCAAAATTTGGATTGGGTAGGATATGCTGATAGCTGGGTAGCATATGCTGTAGCTCTGGTATTAACTTGAATGAGAAGTTGCTGCCATTCATCACCATGAAGGATGGTAGACATTTTCAGTGATGTCCATGATTAATATAATTACACATGATTCTGCAGATGAGAAACAGTTGAATTTTCTGAGGATCAACCACCTGTTCCGTTGCCGAGAAACAATCAGGCTGAGGTGGACAGCGAGAACAGGGAACAGGGTAGCCTATAAGCAAATGGTCTTTAAGCTCAATAAAGCATGTCCTGCTGAGGCAAAAAATGAAGTGCTGAATAATTACACTGTGGACAGTCTCTTGTGGCTGGCGCTCCCACGCATCGGTGAGAAATAATTTAATAAAATGAGGAAATGGTTCAGGAATCTTTTATCTGTAGAACATCCCCCCTAAATGTTTAACAGACATATTGCTGAAGTGAAAAGGGTGTATTTCATTATTTAGCTAGCTGTAAACTTGAACATAAATATTTGTAGTGGGTAAGTCCTTTATTTTGCTTAAATCTAATACTCAAGCCTGTTTTGATTATGTGGACACTGGATTGGTTTTCCTCGGTAATCATACTGTAGCTACTTGTCTTGGTTTCCCACTAAGCAGTTTCAATTTAGAATGTTCTTGTAAAATCCCACTCATTTAGCTCAGAAACAGGCCTTGGACCACAGAAAAGAGGCATTCTTTGTTTTCATGGAAATTAAAGCAGATTAAAACAAATCACAGATGAGCTAAGCAATTTATTTGCTTGAAATTAGAGCATAATGCAACAATGCTAGAGTAAACTTTATCCTAGAAGCTATGGAATGTTGTGTCTATGATTCATTACAAATAATAAATGAGAATGCCTAGTGGGATCTGGAGACGCTTTTTAAAATGTGACAGTGATGCCCACCCAGGGGATAGTTTAATTGAATTTAAATTGTTGATTTTG
Organism: Oncorhynchus mykiss; assembly: GCF_013265735.2. Taxonomy (NCBI): domain Eukaryota; kingdom Metazoa; phylum Chordata; class Actinopteri; order Salmoniformes; family Salmonidae; genus Oncorhynchus; species Oncorhynchus mykiss. Next base: position 76,193,703 of record NC_048569.1, on the reverse strand, counting down.
CAGAGTAAAATTATTCTCGCTGTATTTCATATCAATGCAGAGTACAGTAATTGACTTGGACTGGGGAAGAGGCAGCACGATTTCACAGTCTCTGAGTGTACAGTATATATTCTAAGTACCCTTCACTGAGGCAGCCTCTGCCCTGTTTGCAGATCTGATTAGCAACATGACAGTGCGCTCCTGAAATTAAGGACCAGGTCCTATCGGTAGCGTTTCATCTGACTCTAATGCCATAATACCTCGAGCAAAAACTGGGTGACGCACACATAAATAATCTCGATACAAAAACATTAAGACCAGGGGGACAGCGAAACTATAGATATGGAAAGTCTATAAATCTACCAGGGACCTATATCTGGGGGCACTGATGGGACCACAGATGATGAATTTTGGCTACTATAGTCTTCTCTACCCCATAGGGGGAATTAAGTGCTGTATCTCAATACATTCGAAAGAGAAGGAGGGAAAAAACAGCTCATTACGGAAGGCTGTGTTTATTGTGTGATATAATACATATTCTAAAGAAAATCTCTGGCTGTGGTTGGGGAATGTGTATGGAAAGTAAAACAGGCTCTAATGGGCCATCATGTTAGTACATTAAACTTTAGATATGGATCCACCTGCCAAGTGCCTTACAGGATTCACTTTCATAACCGGAACTGAGAATGTTCCAGAAGAATATGACTCAAAGCATATCACCTTGACAAAAAAATAGTGCTTTATTCCAATCAACAAATTGCACCAGGTTTCTTCCAAAGCCTTGGCCACAGAATGTAGTCTTTGGTCTGTTGCTATTTGTTTTTCAGCTGACTCTCCCCTCAGTTCCACTGATAACCTCTTTCAGTCTTCCCTCTGGATGCCTCTGAATTACAAGCAGCACATCCATATGCTTTACTGCCTACCAGACAACTCTCTCTGTTCTGACTTTGAGAGCGTTCACAAACTTGTGATTGAACCTGCAGCCGTCACATTGTTAGGAGTGGAAGCGTCTCGCAAGGCATGTTTCCTGGTCGTACAGAAGGGAGATACTGCTCACCTAGATGGACCCATGCAGTGAAGCCAGAAGTGCTGGGTTAAACACAATGAACACTGATAGAAACACCTTGGAGGATGTCATTGAGAATTTAGACTTTTCTTGTACTATGTATAAATAGTTAAATATGGTTCAAGTTTGTACGCAAAATACTGCACAATATTCATTTAGTGGCATCAACTTTTATTTCTTTCAGCAGTATATTATAATTGGCACACACCCCCAAAAGGACTGAGACTTGTTGATGAGAGGTGATAATGCATTTTGCTGACCCAAGGTCTGTTCACACACTCTTTTGCTGCCAGGACTCTGCCATCTCTGAACCCCATTTGGAAGGTGAGGATAATAAAATAAAATACAATTGTATTTGTCACATGCACCGAATACAACATGTTAAAAATTAGGAATGGAAGACCTTACTGTTAAATGCTTTAAAAAGTTTTTAAGAAAAATAAGTTAAGTAAGAAATGGAAAATAAAAAAATGATACAAATAATTAAACAGCAGCAGTACAATATCAATAGAGAGGCTATATACAGGGGGGTAGCAGTACCGAGTCAATGTGCGGGGGCACCGGTTAGTCGAGGTAATTCAGGTAACATGTACATGTAGGTAAAGTTAAAGTGATGATGCATAGATAATAACCATAGAGTAGCAGCAGCGTAAAAGAGGGGTCTGTGTGGGTAGCCCTTTGATTAGCTGTTCAGGAGTCCTATGGCTGGGGGGTAGAAGCTGTTAAGAAGCCTTTTTGGCTGGGGTCTTTGTCCATTTTTGGGGCCTTCCTCTGACACTGCCTGCTATAGTCATGGATGGCAGGAAGCTTGGCCCCAGTGATGTACTGGGCCGTACGCACTACCCTCTGCAGTGCTTTGCAGTCGGAGACAAAGCAGATGCCATAACAAACACTCAGGATGCTCTCGATGGTGCAGCTGTCGAACCTTTTGAGGATCTGAGGACACATGCCGTCTCCTGAGGGAGAATAGGTTTTGTTGTGCCCTATTCATGACTGTCTTAGGACCATGATAGTTTTTTTGTGAAGTGGACACCAATGAACTTGAATCTCTCAACCTGCTCCACTACAGCCCCGTCGATGAGAATGGGGGCATGCTCGGTCCTCCTTTTCCTGTAGTCCACAATCATCTCCTTTGTCTTGATCACGTTGAGGGGATGTCCTGGCATCAGGCCTACCACTATTGTGTCATCGGCTAACTTGATGATGGTGTTGGAGTCGTGCTTTGCTATGCAATCATGAGTGAACAGGGAGTACAAGAGGGGACTAAGCACACACCACTGAGGGGCCCCCGTGTTGAGGATCAGCGTGGCGGATGTGTTTTTACCTACCCTTACCACCTGGGGGCGGTCCAGGATCCAGTTACAGAGGGAGGTGTTTAGTCCCAGGGTCCTTAGCTTAGTGATGAGCTTTGAGTGCACTATGTTGTTGAACGTTGAGCTGTAGTCAATGAGTAGTATTCTCACATAGGTGTTCCTTTTGTCCAGGTGGGAAACGGCAGTGTTGAGGGCAATAGAGATTGCATCACCTGTGGATCTGTTGGGGCAGTATGCAAATTGGAGTGGGTCAAGGGTTTCTGGGGTGATGGTGTTGTTGTGAGCCATGACCAGCCTTTCGAAGCACACCATGGCAACAGACGTGAGTGCTACGGGTCTGTAGTCATTTAGGCAGGTTACCTTCGTGTTCTTGGGCACAGGGACTATGGTGGTCTGCTTGAAATATGTTGGTATTACAGACTCAGTCAAGGACAGATTGAAAATGTCAGTGAAGACACTTGCCAGTTGGTCAGAGCTTGCTCGGGGTACACGTACCCTGGTAATCCGTCTGCCCCTGTGGCTTTGTGGGTGTTGACCTGTTTAAAGGTCTTACTCACACCGGCTACGGAGAGCGTGATCACACAGTCGTCCGGAACAGCTGATGCTCTCATGCATGTTTCAGTGTTACTTGCGTCGAAGTGAGCATAGAAGTAATTTAGCTCGTCTTGTAGGCTCGTGTCACTGGGCAGCCCACAGCTATGCTTCCCTTCGTAGTCTGTAATAGTTTGTAAGCCCTGCCACATCCAACGAGCGTTGGAGACGGAATGATGCGATTCAATCTAAGTCCTGTATTGACATTTTGCCTGTTTGATGGTTTGTCAGGGGCATAGCGGGATTTCTTATAAGCTTCCGGGTGAGAGTCCCTCTCCTTGAAAGCGGCAGCTCTAGCCTTTAGCTCAGTGCGGATATTGTCTGTAATCCATGGCTTCTGTTGGGGTATGCACATACAGTTACTGTGGGGGAACGTCGTAGATGCACTTATTTATGAAGAAAGTGACTGATGTGGTGTACTGCTCAATGTCATCTTGAGGAATCCCTGAACATATTCCAGTCTGTGCTATCAAAACAGACCTGTAGCTTAGCATCTGCTTCATCTGACCACTTTCTTATTGACCGAGTCACTGGTGCTTCATGCTTTAGGTTTGGCTTGTAAGCAGGAATCAGGAGGATAGAATTATGGTCAGATTTGCAAAATGGAGGGCGAGGGAGAGCTTTGTACGCATCGCTGTGTGTGGAGTAAAGGTGGTCTAGAGTTTTTTTCCCTCTGGTTGCACATTTAACATGCTGGTAGATATTAGGTAAGACCGATTTCAGTTTCCTTGCATTAATGTCCCCGGCCACCCAGAGTACCGCCTCTTGATGAGCGTTTTCCTGTTTGCTTATGGCTGTGAACAGCTCATTGAGTGCGGTCATAGTGCCAGCATCGGTTTGTGGTGGTAAATAGACAGCTACAAAGAGTATAGATGAAAACTCTCTTGGTAAATAGGGTGGTCTACAGCTTATCATGAGATACTCTACCTCAGGCGAGCAAAACCTTGAGACTTTCTTAGATTTCGTGCACCAGCTGTTGTTTACAAATATACATAGACCGGCACCCCTTGTCTTACCAGAGGCTGCTGTTCTATCCTGCCGAAAAATCTTAAAACCCGCCAGCTGTATGTTATTCATGTCGTCGTTCAGCCGTGACTCATGAAACATAAGATATTACAGTATTTAATGTCCTATTGGTAGGATATATGTGATCGTAGTTTGTCTATTTTATTTTCCATTGATTGTATTTTGGCAAATAGGACCGATGGTGAAGGAAGGTTATACGCTCGGCGTCCGATCCTTACAAGGCACCCAGATCTTCGTCCCCGATATCTCCGTCTCCTTCTCCTGTGAATGACGGGGATGAGTCTGAAGTCGTCTGAAGTAAATCCTTCCCATTCGACTCATTGAAGAAAAAGTATTCCTCCAGTACAGGGTGTGTAATCGCTGTCCTGATATCTAGAAGCTCTTTTTGGTCATGACACACGATGGCAGAAATATAATATACACAATAAATAGCACAGTTGGTTAGGAGATCGTAAAATGGCAGACATCTCCTCCGATATGAAGAGGAATAACAGTTATATATTAAAACGAATGTGTTGGCAGTCTATCTTCAAACGTAAATATACAGTATCTATTTGAAGAGTACTTATGATTTTCGGCTTTATCTTCAGTGTCAAATTCTAAGCAGCACCGTAGAGTTTACAGATCATCAAACTCACAACATATCATATTATTATCTTTCCTGTGTAAACTTCAATGAAATGTCCTGGATCCCAAGGACAGGAAATGTTCAATTTTAGCCCTCTAACAAGCAGAGCAATAGCAGAAATATGGTCATCAATTTTACATAAAATTAGATGTGGTCCTTTGAATGAGCTTGCGTCCAGTTCCTGGGATCAAAGTAGTTAATGAAGAGTGAACTGGAGCAGTTCACAGCAGTGATCCTCTCTCTGAACCTGGGGGAACCTTTCTCTGCTAATCAAGCTATTGGCTAAGGTAATTACTGCATTAGCGACTGTTTCCCGGAGTGCTAATTATTTATCCAGCTCGGGAGTAGAGGAACTTTTAACTTTACTCTGAAATCTGGTTGATCTACAGACAAAGGGTGGTGGTGGTGGTGGGTTGTTCATCTTACAATCAGGTCACAAGAAAGCTGTTTCACTGACTTTAAGCCTACAACTGGATTTAAAAGCAGGTTTCTAGTTGCGCAGGGGTCAGTGGGGTGGTGTGTGTGACTGTAATGTAAATTGATATACAGTAGTGTACCAAGAGAGAAACATTCAGGATGTCAGAGAAAAGTCAGAATCTTCTGTTTCTCTGATATATATCTGGCTCTCTGCTATGATGAACTGCACACCTACAGCACAAAGAACTTCCTCTTTAGCTTCTGAAGTAAAGTAATGGTCCTCTGGCATAAGATGGCTCATTATGAAGCGGTTGGATTCGGCTGAGCTACAAACGCAGCACTTTGGCCTAAAGACAGTCTTTGGAGACTATTCCATTTTACTCTTCATTATACTCCCCTAACCAGAGGTCATCTTGATCCCAAAATTGTGCTCCGAACCAAAATGGATCCGTGAAATCCAGTGACAGGACCTGATCGTTAAAGAAAAAGCTGGACCAGATCCAGACCAAAATATGTCAGAGATGAGGGAGAATTGGATCTAAATTGAGTCAGGTCTGTATCGGACCCAAATTATTGTTTCATTATGTGAATGGTTTGCTCTTTGTTTGTTGATGTTTACTCTTTTACATTTGTATTGTATGTATTATGGATCCCCATTAGCTGCTGCCAAGGCTACTCTTCCTGGGGTCCAGCACAATTAAGGCCAAATATTTTGCTTGAGTGTGCATAGAAGTACCTGGACTATGTGCTGATGTAGGCCTATAAAAGTTCCCATTTTGGGATGTGTGATTGTCTTAACTCACCACCCCGTATGAGCTGCGGCGATACTCAAAGTTAACAGAGTGTTTTACATCCATTGCGAATGACAATAGTTCCTTTATGTTTTTGAAAAATCCTTCCAACACTTTCCTTCTCCGCTCCTTGGTGTCAAATAGCAACATATTGCTGATCACATTTCTCCAGCAGAAACATCATAAAATAGGCTACCTGAACACCTTGTGCAAATATATCTGTCTGTTCTGAGCTCATTGGCGTGGGAAACAGTGAGGGTCCATTTGAAACAATGTTGCAAGTTTGCTATAGCAAGAGATCAAGCCAGACAGAGAGAGAGGCAGACAGGCAGAGGATAGAGATTAATGCTTTTGACTGAACCTACTGCCATGGGTAACACATGTGATTTATAGAGTATTTATTTTCATCAGGATATTTTCTTCTTCAAATACAATTTCGGATCTGGTCGGTATTTCATATATTTGCATACAGATCCAAGGTCTGTCGCCATCAAGCGTGAACCGACTTGGGATCCGAGGGTCAACTACAGAATTTTGGATCCAACCGGGTCTGACTTACACTCAAAAAACTCTCTGTGTTTGCCCACAGTGACCAGGAACTAAAGGAGGTCCAGGGGTACTGGACATTCTCATAACAAACTTGACAACGCCATGAACATAACACAATTAAATAGAGTATATCATTGTTCATCCATTGTGGTATTATTGTAAATATTCTACCGTAACATCCAAATTGTGTGATGTTGTGTAAATTAAATAATTGTATACAACAATCATTCAATTTTGTTCAATCAACAGCTAACTTAATTATTTGATGACATGACACTGTGCTGCATTTATTTTTAAATCTGTCAGCAAACTTATTTAACATGTCCTGAAAATAAGTGTTTCAAGCTAATTTGAATACAGTTTTCACAGCAACTCTGTTTAGGTATAATTGAATATAATTAGGCTAATTAGGCATGTAACTATTCCTAGAGCACTCTGAACCTCGTATTCACCTCTCTGATGACTTTAACTACCAAACAAGTGACTCCAATTGACAAAAACATGACTACTCTAAAGGTCAACTCCAGATCCACCTCAATGCAGCTCTCTTATATGCTGTTTCTTCTGGCTCTACCAATAAAAAACAAAGACAGTGTAACGTGGGTGTCGGGAAGCAAATTCAGGGCTGTGAATAATTTAATAAATGAACGAAACATAATACATAACAAGAAACACGAAAAACGCACAGACATGAAATGGAAACAGAAACAAAAACACCTGGGGAATAACGTGTGAGTGTCATTAGGCACTGATTCTGTGTTCTGTGAAGGGAGTAGTTCACAGCGTTGTACAAGATCTTCAGTTTCTTGGCAATTTCTCGCATGGAATAGCCTTCATTTCTCAGAACAAGAATAGACTGACAAGTTTCAGAATAAAGTGATTTGTTTCTGGCCATTTTGAGGCTGTAATCGAACCCACAAATGATGTTGCTCCAGATACTAAACTAGTCTAAAGAAGGCCAGTTTTATTGCTTCTTTTCAGCTGTGCTAACATAATTGCAAAAGGGTTTTCTAACGATCGATTAGCTAACACAACGTGCTATTGGAACACAGGAGTGATGGTTGCTGACAATCAGCCTCTGTACGCCTATGTAGATATCCCATTAAAAATCAGCCGTTTCCATCTACAATAGTCATTAACAATGTCCACACTGTATTTCTGATCAATTTGAGGTTATTTTAATGGAGGGGAACATATACATATATCTCCTTTTTTAGATATTGTTTAGATAACTGAGGTTGTTCCTTCCAGAATCCCTTCCCTAGGTGTACACTTGATTATGTTTGTCTCTGAGGTTCAGTTTAACATGGTAGTATTTTGCTCTAGTCTAGGAGAGGTCGATGCAGCCTTCCAACAGGAGGAAGGCCAGCTTAGGGGTCCAAGGTTTTCCTCTGCGTATTTTTTTGTTTTTAGCTGTTTTTTATTTTCTTTATATTTTATTACTCTGACCTTTCAGCACACTGGCCATGTGATCATACTAACATTAATTTCTGTTTACTATGACTATACCTAATTCACATACTCTAGGCTCCACATGCTTTATCAGCTAGGACGTGAAAGGAATTAACCAGGTGGTCAAGCGTAGCCGAGTGGATGCTCATCTTAAGCCCGGACATTGTTTTTCTCCAATAGACCTATCTCCAGTCCAGCAAACATGATAAACTAAAGAAAGGATGGGTAGACCAAATATTTCCCTCCAACTTTGATCCTAAGGCCAGAGTGGCAGCCATCCTTATCAGAAAAGGCACCCCGTTTGTCTCCTCCAAAGTAATTTCATATATTAATAGCAGATATACAGTATTATAGTGATGAGGAAATTGTTTAGCACACAGGTTCATCTGGCTAACGTCTATGGTACTAATTGGGATGACGATACATTTTTCTCTGACCTCATCGCAACAACTTCCCAACCTTAACTCTCATCATTTGATATTGATTTCAATTGTGTATTGCATCCAAGTCTAGACAGATCCAGACCGAAGCCCAACAGTGTAATCTCAAAATCAGGCGCAGTAATCAAATCATTTCTAGAATCCTATAATCTGTCTGATCCACAAGCAATCCCACTGTTAAACAGTACTCCTTTTTTTCTCCAGTCCACTGCTCATACTCTAGGATTGAGTTTTTCCTGCTAGATAATATAAATATTCATTTTGAAACTAATAGCCAATAACACAGCATCATTATCTCAGACCATAGCCATGTCCAGCTAGATATCCGCTTTCCGGACAGTACTGTATCACAATGCGCTTGGCGACTTGACCCACTACTACTATCCTGTAGTGCCTTTAAAAAATACATATCAACTCACATTGTTGTCGTTTTACAGATCAACTGCACCCCTAACATGTCTCACTCTACTGTGTGAGAGTCGATAAAAGCATACGTATCCAAATGATTTCATACACAGTGTATGACAACAAACAGCGCACCAAACGCTTATCGGAGCCATCTCAACACATTCTAGATGTGGACAACAGATATGCCTCTTCTCTGACTCCTGAACTCTACAAAGATAGACTGCTACACTGAGCGAAATTTGACAATCTTTCCACCAAACAAACAGAGCAGCTTCTGTTTAAGTCAAAAAATTCTATGAATACAGAGAGAAAGCTGGCAAGTTGTTATCTCACCAGCTTCGACAATCCACTGCTAGCAGCACCATACCTGAAATCGGTGTTGCAGCTGATTTAACTTCAACCAATCCCAAAGAAATAAACAATCAATTTAAGCAATTATATTCTGCTCTTTACTCATCAGAGGCTCTTCTCGACACATCTCGTATGCATTTCTAGACAATCTGTACATCCCCTGCCTCAATTCCGATGAACAAACAAACATGGATGCCTCAATAAGCGATGATGCAGCTACTCTGGCAATCCAGTCCATGCAGAGCGGTAAAGCCCCTGGGCTTGCTGGCTTCCCTTTTGAATTTTATAAAGCATTCTCCTCTAAATTATCCCCTAACCTCAGCACAATGTACAATTAAATATTTTCTCAGTCAGAAACTGCCACAGACACTTACCCAGGCAACTATTTCGGTTTTGCTTAAAAAAGACAAGAATCCCCTAGACTGTGTTTCATTCATATAGACCTTTTGTGCTGTGATTTATACAATTCTTACTAAGTTCCTCAGTGATGACAGTGATGGCTAATACAATTAACTCTGACCAAACCGGATTTATCTCAGGTAGGCAATCCTTCTATAATATGCTCCGGCTATTTATTGTTGTTTATTCTGCCCACTCAACTCTACAGCCAAAGGTTATCATCTCTCTTGATGCTGAAAAGGCTTTCGGGTTGAGTGGGAATATCTATTTACAGTAGTGGAGAGATTTGGGTTTGGCCCGTCATTCCTTTCCTGGATTAATATTTTGTACTCGTCCCCAGTGGCTTCTTTTCACACCAACAATGTTACCTCCAGCTACTTCCCTCTCTACAGGGGGGCCAGGCAGGTTTGCTGTTTATCCCTTTTTCTATTTGATATGGCGATTGAGCCTCTTGCTATCGCCCTGCGGGCGGAGGATAGGATTAAGGGAATATTAAGGGGCAACATATCTCACAAGGTGTCCTTATATGCAGACAATCCTCTTTTATACATATCTAACCCTGTGGTCTAGACCCTATCTCTTGGACATGCTACAAGGTTTTGGGACATTCTCTGGTTATAAGTTAAACCTATCAAAAAGTGTGCTCCTTCCCATTATTCAGTTAGCAGAAGGAATTGGGTATGCCAATTTCCCATTTAAGGTAGAGCATCAGGTCTTTACTTATTTAGGAATAAAGGACACACACTCATTTAAGGCTCTGTTTAAACATAACTTCAAAACAAAACAGCACTAAGCAGGATTTCATAAGGTGGCTGTCTCTTCCCATTTCATTAACAGGTCGCATTCATTCTGTTGAGACTGTACTACCTGGGTTTTTGTACTGAAATTAAATTATTCCCATTTTTCTGCCAATGTCGATGTTCAAACAACTGGACAGCTACATTTCCAACTTAATTTGAAATACCTAGAGAGACCTATGCCGGCAGGCGGGCTGGGCCTTCCCAATGTTTTACACTACTACTGGTCAGAAAATACATCTAAATGTGTTTATTGGGTTTCTACATTTGAAAACAAGGATGGCCCAACTTGGGCCATCATGGAGTTACAGTCAAGTCCTCCAACTTCTCCGGTCTCGCTCCTGTGCTCCCCAATGCCCATGAACCTTGGCACCCATGTGTTTAACTCCATTGTTAATCAAGAACTCCCTTAAAATCTGGTCCCAATTCTGAAGACACTTTAGCCTTAAACAAGCAAGCGGCTTCTCCCCTTTAACATCTAATCATCTCTTCCCAGCATTACAGATTGACACAGCATTCCAGTTCTGGCATAGGAAAGGTCTGGTGTTTTTTTGGGAGGGAGTGGAGGGAGGGGATGGATGGATGGGAGAATGAGGGGTTGGGGTTGTAATGTTTTTGTAATATCTGAAAATCTATAAATAAAGTTTTTAAAACATAAAAAAATAAGATTTTATTTGATAGCAACGTGGGGGTATGTTGTATAATGTTTGGATCTAGCTTTCCTAAACTCCACCTAGCAGACAACATAGCAGAGCACAGAATAAAGGGCAGAAGGCTCTGGCTTGTCATGATTTAGGGTCAAGTAAAATCTTGGTGAATGTATCTCCAATTTCACAGGCTCTTACCTGGTCATCTTACATTTCCACACCCTCCGTCTATCGCTCTTAAAAAACATTTGGGTCCGAGATGCCTCCACTGTCCACACATCTCAACCTGAGCCTCCCTCCCTCCGTCTATAGTCCATTAGACACTCTCTGTACCCTGTCCTGCTGAGAATCCACTTTTGAGCACTTTCCACTCCGGACAAATGAGATCTGGTCTCCCTCGACACTGCAGCTTAGAAAAATGTGTAAAGATGTGTGAACTTCACCTCCTCCTCTCGCTGCTGACCCAAAGAGCTTTTTTGAAGGAATATGTATATATTTTGTCTGAACTTCAGAGTGTGATTTTGGATGTCTCAAGTACAAAAGACCTCTATTAGTATTCAAGTTGACGTGTGTTTTCCCTTAATTATTCATATTGAGCTGATGGTGTCTGAAAAAAGATCTGAGAAAAGATGTCTCTTCTAAGACAACAAAGGGAATGAAGATATCTGCAGTCAAAATGCAGATACTGTACAAACAGATAGGGTTAGTGCTGGACATGAATGTCATTCTTTTAAGACATACATTACATTTCTGAGAGCAACAATGGTCATTGGTGAGGGTGGTGTTGTAGTGGTGGGAACCATCCATTAACCTGGGGCCAAGGCATACAGTTTTATTTTTCTCTTTCCATGGCCAAATGATGGCAGTAAAACCTGGGGATTTCTTTTTGTTTTTGTTTTGCAGGCATATTATTACTGAATTGTTTTTATGTACTGGGTTTAATTTTTCTCATTAGCAGCTCTGTGAATACAGTAATTATCGTTCATATAATTTTTGAATATTCCTGCAGTTAAATGCATTAGCGCCATCTTAATCTATGCCTTTGGATCCGGTGCCCAGAAAGAAATAGACGCATATTCACAAATGTTTTAGAAACAAGGTGGTAAAATGCATTTTCTCTCCTATGTTAATTTGTCTAATTTCGTTGAAATTGGCAAGAATTAGGGTCATTATTATTTTGCTTTCTGCGAGTAGAGCAAACCTCCATCCACAATTTTAGTCTGAATGCAACTAAAATGTAATCATTGGGCCTGGTGTAACTTGATTTGAACTAACTCAGTTTCCAAAGGTCCTTTGAAGACAATCTAGACTGTTTTGGCGATAAGACTTTCCACTGAGTTTCTCCCCTGTGAGAGGCTGTTGAACCTTGTAGTATCTGGGAAACACAGGTGTGCCAAGCCTCTCACATCCACCTGTTCCACTTAACTTGGCACCGGAAAGGAAGAGTAATGAAACTATGCAAACTGTAATGAAATAATACAGTCTGATGTAATGTATAACATGTACTGTATGAAGACTTGAATTAATAAGGCAAAAGCTATAGCTTCTACATACAGTAAACCATTCCAATTCCAACCCACTGTGAAAATAACTGTAAAGCTATTGGGTTCTGTGACCTGCAAAGAGGGTTTGACCAGCAAATGCAATGCTGACATATAGTAAGAGCCATAATAAAATGTAGAAAGCGCTATATCGTATCAGAGTCTGTTTTAAAGGGCAGACATATTCATCAAAGCTAAGCAGAATGGTCCTCACATTCTGTGAAAGGAACTCTTGCATGACCAATAGAGGTCCTGCGTATAATCGAACTAGGCCGTCAAAGTAAAACTCGACCTCTACTAGTAATAGGAGTTCTTTCAAATTGTTTTACTCACAACCATTACCCCATTACAAGTGCCAAAGACAACTTTACCTCTGAGAATTGCTGCAGTGCTTTTCTCTCAATTAGGATGTTTTCATCAAGGGCTGTTCAAAGCAACCAGCGACCTTCAAGGTGTACAGACAGGTTTTTGCCAAAGGTTTGCCAACGACCTTTTAGCAGAGCATTGATCAAAGTGGTAATGAGCTTTATGTAACTACTTAACTTGTCTTCGAAAAATAACATCTCATTAGCAAAGGTCCACAAGTATTTGCTGCATTATGTTTATGACATAGCATTATTGAAAGTGGACATTCTGAGTGGCAGCATGGGGTATTTTTGTACGTATTTTTGTGAGAAAAGAGTGAAAGCTCTTGGTCATTATGAACTATCTCCTAAAAGGGAGAATTTGCTGCAGATCCATCTGACAAGCCTGTCAAATCACTCACATAATGGTGGTCACACCAGAAAGGATGACACTCTTCACTTTCTCCTCTCTTCACTCTCTCCTCTCCTTTTTATGTCTGAAACCTCAGGCGATCTTCAATCCTGTCCTTCCATAGCTCACGTTGTGACTGTAGGAGTGCATAATGTAACACAGCTAAGCTATTTATACCATTCTCCTATTAAATATCAATACCTAGTGTGAATACAGCATGGAATAGACATTCTCTCTTGTATATTATTACTGTGTTTGGACAATAGAAGAACATGAGAATGAACGTTTTTGCTTTCCAGGCGTGTCTAAGTATGAATGTCCAATGATCACCAAGGGACTGAGTTCAATGACCTCTGTAACAGCTATGATGAACTGAAAAGAGATCAAAGCAGTGCATCTTGCTTTATTTAACAACCCTAATCTTGTTGTTTAATGAACTGATCTAAATGATAATGGCAATGTAATGACACCCCTCAATAAATATTTAATCTCACCACAGCGTGCTCTGTCACCTTGAGAAGGCCAAGGCATAAACAAGAACCTTTTCAATTAAGGCTAGCTTGGATGTGCTTGATTCTCTTGGTGTAATTGATTCTGCCATATAATAATTAGCCATATTGTTGTAATGTAGCTAGGACTTTTGTTGATGACTGTATAGGTTGGAATCGGAGGGATAGGCATGCATTGTTGGCTCTTAATGGCCACATAAGCCCTATGGCAATAACAGTTTCTTTATATAATCACAGTCATTACGCTGGTTTGTTGTTGCACTGTGATCTCAAGGTCAGCTGGTAATGAGGCTATGGACCAGTTATGTTACGCTTCTACACAATTAGTCCTTATCTAAGACAATGCTACTGGTACTTTATTTGTGCATTTTGCTGTTTTTGTTTTGTGTAATTATATAAGTATTTTGTACTATCAATTAGCATAAAAGGCCAAATAAACCTAGCTTCTGTTTTAATAACCTGAAGATCATGAGCTGTTTCTCTGACATTTACTAAATGTTACAATGTTGAACATGCAACATAGATTAGATCATTGATCAACACCATAACCTCTAACCTTTAGCTTTCACCTAGTCGTGGGCTGATTGGCCGAACAACTTTTAATCACACCAATGTGCTGGTTCATTGGACAACATCCGTTTTCTGCCAGACTAAGATATACAAGAATCAGACAAAGCTGCAATGAATTGGCCTCATGCAAGATAAATGACACTATTTATTCGCTATGATTTGTGAGACAAAGTGCAATTAACATTTTGACTTAGGACATTTTGTACACTGCAGATCCCATCTCATCCCTATTAACCTGATTATATAATTTTCCCTGTACCTTTGCTCTGAGAAAGAACTTCATCTGAAAGGCTGGTGTCCATGCATTATACTTTAAGATGTCTTTCTTCCAATCAATTATAAGTGTCCATAAAACACATCCAACACTTTCAAACTTTTATTATTGTCTATATTTTAATTTAGCCCTATTAGGACCTTGATTCTTAGAGTATCTATCCTATCAATAGTGAGAGCTTTAAAGGCAGGCAGGAAGTCTCCTCTGAAGTCCAGCCAATCCATGCTGTCCACATGACGCAAGACCACCACAGGAGAGTGCTCATCGATAATATACTGAATCTCAACCTCTCTGTAAAGATGCATCATCTGGTGCAATGCTTTTATCTCTGTACTTTCCCATGTTTTATCATGCTGTGCAGGTATGTGAGATGTGCAAGGGTAAACAGTTCTGAAAGCAAATCTCTCATCACTCATCAGTGGTTTGACATGAAAAGTCACCATTTCAGTTAACCTTTGAGCAACCTTTTTCAGAATTGTTCAGTATTCAAGCTTTTTGTGCTAAGTTGAGAATGAGGTAAACGTGCTGCAATTCATTTCAATTCAAACTTGGAATGCGTCAGACACTTGATTTCTTGGAACACATTTTCTATTACACCTGACTGATGGAAATCTGTCCCATCTACAGAAATACCACAGTTGATAACAGTGAATGTGGCATTAAATCCCATCATTATGCAGCAATCATCCATTACTATTACTTAGCTGTCATTCATTTATTTGTACAATAACATATTTTAAGTTTAATAAGATTCAGTGGAATATTGGAGACTGAAGGGTATGTGTGCCACACATTCTAAAATGTTAGCATGTGGAAACAATGCCATGGAAACTAAATCAAAGTATGTTTTGCTGCAATAGCTTGTCCATAGGCTGCTTACATGGTAAGGAAATCAATGTGTTATTTTAGAATGTGGATGAACTATCCCTTTAAGGTAAACTTAGAGCTGTTGTTATATTTGGGAACTGAACAAATTAAGATGCAAAAATATATTTTGTAATGAAATATTATTTGTTGTAATGACCTGATGGAGACACTTCACTTTGAATACATGTGAGAATATGAATTCAAGAGAAACGTAGTTTGAATATTAGATGCTTGCAAATCAATTACAAGAAAACCAATAGCTTTTTGAGTAAGTGGGAGGGGGGGGGGGGCTGTTTGATCCTACTAGAACAAAAAAATACTAATTTTTCAGGGAGAGGATGGGATGGGAGTACATTTTCAAAAAAAACATTCATCAGAAGCGAGGTTCTCTTTTCATGGTATATTTCAGTAGGCTACACAGAGCGTGCTTGTTGTCTTTATTGATACAGCATTTTGTTTTTTAAGGCAGCGTATACAGTGGGGATGATTCCCTAGGGGGCAACCAAAGCAGTTCAGCCCGACGCTCAGCGCTCATTATTGCTGTAGTTAGGTGTGTAAAACTTTAACTCTAACCATCTGGAGACTTGTACTTTGAATTTTTTTAAATAAGATAATAATCACATACATATCAGATATGTGTTGTTTTAATGACAAACAGGATCTGTAGCCCTTGGCAAAGATGATGTGATGATGATGTTTAATATTTTATTCTATTTATTTGAATACGTTTGTTTTGAGCTACGTTATGAGCAGCCTGAGAAATAATAGCTGATAGATACTATATACATTCATTTCTGTATGTATTTTGGTCTGTGGCGGTTATTTCAAAGTAGTTTTCCGAACGTTTACGTAGATAGTAAATTACTGGATATTAAGACGGTTGATTAACGGTTGTCATTTACAATACTCTGAATGCAAAGTATAGCATGCTACACATGTTTTGCTCCACTTGATATTCAAGCCAATCTTGAAACCACGTTGCAGTGGTACAAGAACCCACTCCTGATTACACGCATTACTTGTAATCGTCAACAATTAGTCTAAAGTGAGGATGGGCCATCAAAATCCTGACACCGTAACAGCTTTAGCGTGAACATGACGATAACCAACTCTGACTGATCAACGATGGAGAGATAGAGTCACTAATGGACTAGGAGTGGCTGTGAGGTGTTTACTGTCAGGCCATCAGTAGTGATGTTAGAGATAGCAGGTAACAGGAGGAATAAAATAACAACCAAATGAATAGGAAGTCAACAGATGTCTGTTGCGAATCTTGGATATAGAAATGTTGTGACACCTAACTTAACTTTGTGGAGTATAGTGTTTGATTAGACCATTCCTTAAATGGAAAAGAAGCCAAACTGCACACGTGAAGAGGATGTTAGATCAAGGATTTAGACTTATTGCTTAAGGTAAATTTTTCTAAACTATGGTTGACAATCACTTGAGAAACAACTATTTTGAACAAGTACAGGTGTAAAGATAATGGAGAGAAAGGTGTACAGCATTTGATGTATCTATAGATACCCACATATATGCCCACTATGGACATTTCTTTGCTGTTGAGCTGGGCAATATGGACAAAAACCTATACAACTGAATTGATGCAATAATGATGAACAGAGCGCTACATTTGTATTAATTAATGTGCACCACACTTTTTTTTAAATAATATTTTAAACTACTACTACTAGTTTGACAGTTGTAGCCGTCAATTGTCCCATTAACAATCACCCATATTAGCAAATGTATTTCATACTTAACATTTCTCTAGCATAGGCTACTTATCATAATGAGCAATATCATCAAATTGCATGCGTTAAGTCATCGGCATAGTCGTTGTCTAAAATGTTTAGTTCATCATCCCAGCTCTAATTTGCTGCCTATACTCTCATATACGATGCTGTATGTTTGACTGCTGCAGAAGCATAATCCCAATCTCAGAGCTGTATGCATCTCTCCAGTGCCCTCTCTGGGACAACACTGTAAATATTTAGACACAGCCATCTACCATGCTACTGTATTTTATGTATCTCACTGTAAGAAGGAGAGACACAGATATCCGACTGGCACACCGTGCTACAGTATGTAATCGTCTCATCTCATTCAGCGTGAATGAAAGCCTGCCAAGTCAAATGCTGTGGTTTAGGTTTGACGGCCGTAGAGTATCATTGTTATTCCCAGACTGCAAGTAGATACGTGCTTGCCATATCATAGTCTGTGCCATTCACTGTAAATTACCTCACAAGACCTGTACATATACAGGAGAAAGCGAGTTAAGACTAGTATAAGCAGCTTTTCTTCAAAACAAAACTGTGGTCATGGTTGTTTTTAGTTTAAGCTTATACAGCACATTTTGAAGGCATAGAATTGTGTTGATATAACATTCTAATGACACATTGTTTAAGGTGTAAAATGGTGAAACAGCAACATTCATATCATTCTCTACAGTACACTCAGATTTACAAAAGCTTCTGCAGCTTTTCTCAGCTTTTGTATGTGGTTAGTGTAGTGCTAGACATCATTTGTTATTTATATTCATAATGATGTGTACCACTAGCACAACAGCTGGCTACATTAACGCTTATAATTCATCTGGACACTGATCAGGGGAGTGCTAGTTAACGCCTGCAAGCTAGCAGGCTAATTTTAAGAAGGGCATACTGTTTGACAAATTGAAACAATGTTAAACAATTAATTAACAATGACCAAACAGGTGTTTGTTGACAAAAACACTTACGGTGTCAAGGGAACACCACAAACACCCCTGGAACACAAACACCCACGCATGTACACACACCTGCTCCTTATATGATGAGGTATAGGTAAAATAATGTAGGAGTAAGATTATTACTTCACCCAATAAAGTCAATTGATTAGGGTAAGGGGCTACATAGTCAGTTGCACAACTGAATGCATTTAACCCAACCCCTCTGAATCAGAGATGGTGCGGCGGGCTGCCTTAATTGACATCCACGTCATCGGCACCCAGGAGCAGTTGTTGTTGGGGGCAGAATGGTAGATTTTCCCACCTGCCAGCTAGGGGATTCGAACCAGCGACTTTTCGGTTACTGGCCCAACGCTCTTAACCTCTAGGCTTCCTGCCACCCCTTACAGTAAACAAAGCTCCCAAACGATATTCAATGTAGAACAACAGCAGTACAAAACACATGGCAACGTCCTGAACAATTTTACAAAGTCCTTATTCCCATGATTCAAAACATCTTTGAACGTTCCACTTCTTAGAATATATGAAGATGTCCCTGTCATGTAAAGGAAACAAAAAAACAGCCTCCTGAAGTTTGAGCCAAAGAGAAAACAATCTGGACATAAAAGTGCTGTCATGTATAAAGTACTTGGGCTTAAAGCTAAAGCCCACATAATGGGGAGGGAAGCAGTGATGAGACTGGCCTCACGCTGAGTCTTTGGCGTTGTGCTTACAATTAGCCAACTGGCAGCTAGGCAAACTGAAGCTGTTATTCTCAGCGCTAGCCTCCTCTGTTCCAGAACCAAGGACAGAGTTTGGTGGCATGTGACAAAACAGCTAGCGAAATGAGCCTTGTATCCTCAAACAGTGCCTGTAATTAAAGACAAAATCTGTCCTTAGCTTTGTCTTCACTCCGAATCACTGCTGACAGGGAAAGGCTTCAAACAAAAGGATAGTTTGTAGTACTTTTACTCAATATCTTTCCCTCTGTTTTTTTTCTATATTTCTGCCCTCTGTCTTTTTCTCTCATCATTCTCTCTCTCTCTCATCACTATAAAGCCCCATTTCTATTGGCACTTGGAAGTCAACCCAGGTTGGGCTGGCCTTGGTTTTCCTTGCGTTTCCCCTGCTGCCTCCAGAAACTAGAAATGATTTTATGTTGCTAGGTAGCCAATATATGACTGCAGCTGGCTTCGCTAATGTTTCTGACTAGCTAGCAAGATGCTGAAGAATTTAATTCACTCTCACCATGCTGTAACTAACGTTACCCCATACTCCTACCAGTGCCAGCCAGACTCATGTATTTAGCTTGCTGACATTAGCTTGATAGCTAAACGAGCAAACCAGATGACAGGCAAACCAGACGACAGGTTTGATATGAGGTAGCTAGCTAGCTAGCTAGCATTCAATACTACCTGGCCAGCTAAAATTCCTGCTCACTCATGTTAGCTAGCTAGCTAGCTTGTTTCGACTCTAATTTGCTAGCAAACGTTAGGTAGCTAGCTTTCGAGGACTGACCGTTCACATAAAAATATATTATATAGTGCAAAAATGAATAAAGGATCCAGGTATGGTGGCATTTTGTGTCATGTCTGACTGCTGCAGTACTGTTTGTCCATGTGCTAGCTAACAGCAACAATCCGAGCTAGCTAAGTGGTTACATGGTGGTTGCATTGTAACGCCATCACCAGCCCGAATTCTAATCGAGCTGGCACCAGTTGTGAAACTGGGCGGTGCTGGCCCGGGTTTCTCTCGACCCAGCTCGAATTTGAGAACTCCATTCGAGCCAGCTCGAATTTGGCCTTAATTTTAAGTGCCAGTGCCAAGGCTTTTAGGTGAAAATCAAACACATGTTTGGCATGGCTGCTTTCCATCTCTTTCCTTCCCTGGTCCATCCATCTCTGGAGCCTGCAGGTTGACTCCGTTATACCCCTCGGCTGTCCTTGAACTCACATTCAGGTAAGGTCAGCCTAATGCTGCATTGCCCGGCCCAGCGCATGCAGTGTTAATAATAAACTTTGCTAGGTAATATAATTTATTGTGTGTGCAGGATAACCTTCAGGGTCTTCAGATGTGCAATAAAAGCCTGCCTGCAGGGGGCCTCAGATGCGAGGAGGTTTATAAAAGATTAAACAAACTATGATGTTCTGGGTCATAGTTAACGAGGTAGAGGTAGGTGCCGACTGCTCACCTTCAGAAGGAGAGAGAGATAGGGGGAGGAAGGGTGGAAGAGAGAGAGAGAGACAGAGAGGCTAGTGATTTCCACAGAAAACTGCACAGACCCGTACAAAAATGTACCATGGTACTACTGTGGTACTTTCATTCATACCATGTTACTACTATGGTACTTTCACTTATACCATGGTATAGTCTGAATCATGGAAATATACCATGTGTTTAGCCTTGAAGTATGGCGGTAATTATTACCACTGTATTGCATCAGTTATACCATGGTATAGATCTGAAATGAATCATGGAAATGTACCATGGTTTTATTTTTATTTATTCAACTAGGCAAGCCAGTTAAGAACAAATTCTTATTTACAATGATGGCCTACTTGTAAGGTTTACGACACTTCCTTTTTCTCACCATACCCTATCCAGGTCCCAAGGTGTTAATAGGGTACACTACACTACTAGACCATGTGTTGTGGTTTTTCACTATGATCTAACGTAATATAAGAGGGTACTAGGCCTATGCTTTGCAAGTGTAGAGCGAGTAGTCAATGTTGCATTATGTGAGTAGCATAAACGATTATGTTTTTGGTCACTTTACCCCAAAAAATACATGCTGCTAGTACAAAACCATGGTATTTTTTTCATTGTACTACTGTACTACCCACACCAAACCAAAATAAGCAGATTCAGACTTGTGATTATCATAACATGTAGCAACACTAAGTTGATTCCTCTCTCTAAAATATACTCTTACATAGGCAAAGTAGCATGCAGTGTTTAAGCGCTGCAAATTATATGGGAATTGACTGTAGGTTGGTGCATACAGCGTTGCTCCCACCAAGCACAGAGAAAGCATCTCAAAAGAGTTTAAACTCATCTTTATTCCACACTCCATTATTATGACCGCTTCAATGAAAGCCATCATTCCAAACAAATACACACAACTCCTCTCTCTGCGGCACGTTTCGCTGGGATACTCAGAAGTGTCACCTGCACATTTCCTCATTATGATGAATAAATTAAGCCAGTGAGTGGTAACAATGTCTCTCCTCACACTCTCAAAAACCAAGGCACTTTGTGCCAAAGAGCCGCTGAGTTAGAAGAGACTCTCTGAGATGATATACAATCCTGTTCTGGCGCCTGTCCTGAGGATAACAAGGGTTTAGACTCCGCACTATACCTCATGTATTCTTTATGAATGATCATCCTGACTGACTCATCCATGGTAAATATTTCACTAACATGCCTACCGACTGACTGACTACTGCTCTGGTTGCGGCTGAGACTGGGGCTGAACGTGATGGGAGCTGCCAGGATGGAGCTAGTGCCTCCTCCAAACAGGCTTGCGCTCTTCACCAAGGAGATGACAGGAGATGACACCTCTTGCTGGGAAAGGATTCACAAGACAGTGGGACATGTGAAAGATGGAGGACTGGTAGAAGGCCTACGTTAAACAGCTCGTCCCTGAGTCGAAGGCTTGTTTGCATTGTGCAGCGCTGTGCTAGAAAGCAGGGAGGGACACATGTTGAAGGAGGCGGGCTGGGAATACCTAGGTATTGATTTTGAGGACAATCTGGGAGGATTGCAGTATGGAGGGTAGTCAAAGGCAAACATCTCTCTCTCTGGTCTCGGATCGAATTGCCTCAGAGGGACTCCGAGATGAGCTTGTATCATTTATAAGAACCTTTCACAAATTGGACCTAGGTCAGTCACTCCCCCATCCGCAGACTGGGATCTTTCTTTTTAATAGAGTGGCCCTGGGACCCCAGTGGAATGTCAGCTTTATTTAGAAATGGATAGAACTCACACTTTCTCATATTTCAAACATATCCTCTGACCCACGGGTGTCTACCTACTACACACTGCATACAGTGGGTTGGCATGAATTGTTGATTCACATTGCTAGTTAGCCTAGTCTAAAGTAGGGGGACACGCATGATTCAACCCTTTGTCCTTCACACAGACTGTAACCCCCAAACATGTCATCTGAAGTATTAAGAGTGATATTTTAACATCCTTCATAATGCTTCCTTTGAATTGAATTCTTGTCTCCGTGAACAATTCCTGAACACTAATATTTAGCTATACAAGAGGTGTGAATACTGGTAAGAGAGAGAAACAATAGGCCTACTATATGCAACACTACATATTCCTTAACCAGTTAGAGCTCTAGGGGCGCTATTTCATTTTTGGATAAAAAACGTTCCCGTTTTAAGCGCGATATTTTGTCACGAAAAGATGCTCGACTATGCATATTCTTGACAGTTTTGGAAAGAAAACACTCTGAAGTTTCAGAATCTGCAAAGATTTTGTCTGTAAGTGCCCCAGAACTCATTCTACAGGCGAAACCAAGATGATGCATCACCCAGGAATTAGCAGAATTTCTGAAGCTCTGTTTTCCATTCTCTCCTTATATGGCTGTGATTGCGCAAGGAACGAGCCTACACTTTCTGTCGTTCGCCCAAGGTCTTAGCAGCATTGTGACGTATTTGTAGGCATATCATTGGAAGATTGGCCATAAGAGACTACATTTTCCAGAGGTCCGCCCGGTGTCCTTTGTCTAAATTTGTGCGTAATCTTCAGGTGCGGTCATTTTCTCCTGGGATTCAGGAGAGAAAGCATGTATCCAAGAACGATGTATCAATGAAGAGATATGTGAAAAACACCTTGAGGCTTGATTCTAAAAAACGTTTGCCATGTTTTCAGTCGATATTATGGAGTTAATTTGGAAAAAAGTTTGCGTTTTGAGGACTGAATTTATGGATTTTTTTTGGTAGCCAAATGTGATGTATAAAACGGAGCTATTTCTAATACACAAGGAATCTTTTTGGAAAAACTGAGCATCTGCTATCTAACTGAGAGTATCCTCATTGAAAACATCAGAAGTTCTTCAAAGGTAAATGATTTTATTTGAAGGCTTTTATGTTTTTGTTAATGTTGCGTGCTGGATGCTAACGCTAATGCTAACGCTAAATGCTAACGCGAAATGCTAACTCTAGCTAGCTACTTTTACACAAATGATTGTTTTCCTATGGTTGAGAAGCATATTTTGAAAATCTGAGATGACAGTGTTGTTTACAAAAGGCTAAGCTTGAGAGATGGCATATTTATTTCATTTCATTTGCGATTTTCATAAATAGTTAACGTTGTGTTATGCTAATGAGCTTGCTGATAGATTTACACAATCCTGGATACAGGGGTTTTTTCATAGCTAAACGTGACGCAGAAAACGGAGCGATTTGTCCTAAACAAATAATCTTTCAGGAAAAACTGAACATTTGCTATCTGAGAGTCTCCTCATTGAAAACATCTGAAGTTCTTCAAAGGTAAATGATTTTTTTGAATGCTTTTCTGTTTTTTTGTGTAAATGTTGCCAGCTGAATGTTAATGCTAAATGCTACGTTAGCCATCAATACTGTTACACAAATGCTTGTTTTGCAATGGTTGAGAAGCATATTTTGAAAATCTGAGATGACAGTGTTGTTAACAAAAGGCTAAGCTTGAGAGATGGCATATTTATTTCATTTCATTTGCGATTTTCATGAATAGTTAACGTTGCGTTATGGTAATGAGCTTGAGTCTGTATTCACGAACCCGGATCCGGGATGGGGAGATCAGAAAGGTTAAGCAAAGTGAATATTTTACAATACAGTGATCTGTATGGAATATGTCTCAGACATATAAGATAAATCAGGTTTCCATTTGTTGGCAGAAAGTTTGTCTTGCTGGCAGGTTGAGGGTTGGGGTCGATGGGGGGGCGGGGGGGGTGACCCTCTCTCAGCTCACCTGATATCCAATCAGTCGGAGTGGCTTGCACACACACATCAAACACACACACACAGCTCTCTCATCATATGTCATCGTGTGTCATCACTCTCAACATTTCAAGGTGCCCTAAGGTCACAGACGACAATCTGTTAATGTCTCAGCCGCTGTATGTGGGAGAGGCTCTGCCTGACGACACACACACTGACACACTGACACACACACACACACACACACACACACACACACACACACACACACACACACAGGGTGAGCTACATGCTTCTCATTATGCTTTTCAGAACACATCTCTCTGTCTACTCCCTCTCTTCTTCAGCTCCTGCCTTTCCTATTCTCTAATCTAGAGGAAGGCACAAATCAGCAGACCACTGGGACAACGTTGTCACTTTATCAGATGGATGTGGGGTTTGTGATGTTGATGTATAATTTCTGTTTCACTAAACACTCCAAAATCCATTTGCTTTTGTTTTGAAATGCATTGCTGTTGAATGTCACATACTAATAATAGTAGTTGTCTCACACACTCTCATTCCATGTCTGTTACTGTTTTGGTTTATATTCTCCTGCTCATTGGGTTTCTCACTGAAACCTAAGGGTGGCACTGTTGCCTTTCTCTGGTCCACATTCCTCTATAAGAATCTAGGCCAGTATCATTCCTGGGTGTACAATTTGTTTCATGTTAAATATATGATACCAGCATGTAATAAATGTACAGCTCAAATGCTAATGGTAAAACATCCTCCACAGTGTTATTTCAGAGATGAGCTGTATGACACACACTCAGACAGCAGAGAGGAGTCTCCCAGCAGCTCAGGTCAACACACAGTAGGGGGCAAACAAGACCCTTGAATAAACCACTACATATCAGCTGATTGGGAGAGCATATCTGTGTGTGTGCGCAAGGGGGAAAGAGACACATGCACATAGAGAGTGGGAGTAGAGAGTGTAGGGTGAGTAGAGAGAAAGAGTTTACAGGGAGTGAGAGTGTAGAAAGATAATAGAGAGATTTGAGAGAGAATAGA
The DNA here is from genome assembly GCF_013265735.2 of Oncorhynchus mykiss. NCBI lineage: Eukaryota > Metazoa > Chordata > Actinopteri > Salmoniformes > Salmonidae > Oncorhynchus > Oncorhynchus mykiss. Next base: position 76,168,639 of record NC_048569.1, on the reverse strand, counting down.
GAGATGATGAATGAAAAACTGTGTGCTATGAATGTCATATAAGGGTGAGTCGATATGTGTGAACCTAAGCCATAGAGACATATCCCCATTCTCTTAAATGTTGTGGGTTTCACAAAATCATGCCTTTCTATAATGAGTCATCCAGTCATTATAAAACGTTCATACCCTACAAATCATTGTTCAGGTCCCACAGAAGATACATCTGACAAGAACCAAACATGCAATTCACCACCCATGCCAGTCAAATCCATTTGCACATTACAATCTCCACTGCCGCACAAATCACATTTTCATATAACATCACCTTTAGTGGAGCAAGAAGACATTTTTGGCAAGATGTCATCTGTCTTTGACCTGTGAGAATATCACTCTGCAGCATGAATTTCACATTGGCTGTGTCAGATTCGTGACTGTGCATTTCACCCATAAATGATGGATATGATTTTACCTGAACAAACTTATGTAAGTTCAGATATTTACATTTCAGTAATTTAGCAGGCGCTCTTATCCAGAGCAACTTACAGTTTGTGCACTCAACTTAAGTTAGCTAGGTGGTGCAGCCACATATCACAGGCATACAAGACAAATTGCACAGTTGTCTAAATAGATTAAATCAAATAACTTATTTCAACATGCCTCTAGTGGAGTTGATGGGAGGTCAAATGGCTCCATGGTGTGTAACTGTAATTCACAACACAAAAAATCACTATCTTAACTTTACCCTTCACTCACAAATCTCTGTTGTTTTCTGTGGAAGAAAATGTTTACATATAGTCATTTAGCACTGGTCTCTCATCCAGAACATCTTACAGATAGATGGTGCATACAAAGAGAAAATAATTTCAGGAGTTGGGATTGAGTCCAGGTTTGACTTTACAAGATGAGAGGGAATGTTGCAAGGTGCTGCACTGCTTCAAACAAAAGCATAACAAAGGCTACAGCAGCCATCCGCTTACAGCACAATGGCATACGGAGTCCTGAGATGGGATAAGCTCCTTCAATGTCTTTCTTTCTCTCTCTCTTTCTCTCCCTCACTTCCTTTCTCTTGCTCATTCTGCCTTCCTCTCTTTTTCTTTCCCTCTCTTTTGTAATGGTAATCAAAGAGTCATTCCCGGGAAAGACGTTGACAACTTTCAGCTTTTTGTTTGAAATGTAGAATTTCAAAGGGGTTGTAGAGAGAAGCTGTTAAGACTCTGTAGCTGGTGATGAAGACTCTCCAACAGACATAGACCCGATTTCCCCCCCACCCCACCCCCATTAGTATCTCTTCTCTGCGGGATGAGGTCCCAACAGTCCTCATCCCAACTCACCTGTCATGTCGTTCTGTCCTCGCTGTGAATTCTCAGGCTTTCAGACCCCCTTTTCTGCCCTCTTTGATGTACAGAATGAGCACATTGCATGGAGAGAAAGAGAGAGAGAGAGAGAAGAGGAAAGGGGAGGGGGTGAGAGAAGGAGGGAGTGGGAGTGGGAGAGAGAGAGAAGTGCTTCCATCTATTCCATCTCTCCTCCTTTGGCCTCATCTGTGATTAATTATTGAGCCCAAAACAGTGACTTCCTCTTACATTAATTTCCTAAGTAATGTGACACCTGCGTACAGAGAAGGGCGAGCAGGTTCTGAGGATTCCTGAATGCCGAATCCTGCCCTGTGATAAATCATTACCCATTAAAGACCTGTGAGTGTGTGTGTGTGCGCGTGTGTGCGTGCGTGTGCGTGTGAACTAAATGAGTTAAACAAATGAACTTGTCTGCTTTAATAAGACCTTCAGTTACATGGATGTAGTCGATGCAGATTAGTTTCTTTAAGAGAACGGGGAAATTTCTTCTGAACTTATCTTGTGCGGAAGTTTTAACTGCTCAGTGCTTTTTTCTTTGGCTCTGTTTTAATAAATTTACTTTCCTTTTATAACTTGTTATTCAACATTATATTTTAGCAGATGCTCTTATCCATAATGACTTACAGGAGCAATTACGGTTAATTGCTTTGTTCAAGGGCACATCGACAGATGTTTCACCTAGTTGGCTCAGGGAATCGAACCAGTGCCTTTTTGGTTACTGGCCCAAAGCTCTTAACCACTAGGCTACCTGCCGCTACCTGCGAATCATGTTGGAAATAAGATATTGATGTTAAGTAATGATGTTCGACAATGAAAATTTGAGAAAAAGGTGTAATACCATTCTGCAGACACGTTGTTCCAGCAGAGTATGGCCCAAATGAGCATTTGTACTAACTCGGGCTGCAAAAAAGGGCTGCAAAAGGGTTCTTCGGCCTATGGAAAGTCTTTCACGTGTGTGTGTGTGCTTGGATGGGGGCTACACCTCTCTGGTAAACATGGGGATGGCTAGGTCGAAGGGTTCATTTTAGTGTAGTCAACAGGGCACAACTAGGGGGAGAGAGAGTGAAAGAGAGCGAAAGAGAGAGAGAGAAATAGTAAGTGGAAAGGACAGTGAGAGAGGAAATATTTAAAAATTTTAGGAAGAGGGACTAGTACACCGAGTGAGAGAGGGCTGGGAGGGTGTAAAGCATAAGCAGATAAAAGTTAATGTTCGAAGCATGTTGCCTTCACAGCTTCCCACAATGGACTTCCAACTGAATCCATAGCCTGGCTCCGTGGCCCTGGCAGTTTCCTATCCACAGCCCAGAGCCCAGCTCGATCATGCTTTTAATCTACCATAATCCCTTCATTCAGAAGGTTCCGCAGTGCATGGAGCATCAACAACACAGGGATGGAAGCGCCATGATACATACATTAATCAGGAATCACACTTCCGTAAGGAAAGAGAAGGACCTGGTTGGCTTAGCCTCCAGTGACACACCACCTCTCAGCGTTGTATTTGAAGACAGATACTCATAGTAGGCTACAACTCTCTGTAGTTGATAGATGTGATTGTTATTCCGGTGCAACTGCATCCTTGCATAAAATAAAGATTTTTTAGGTGTTGAGTGCATCTTGGTATATGAAAAACATGCATCAATTGTCCTGTATGTCTCCCCTAGGGGCTATCAACTAGCAGAGTACATGATGCTTTGAATTAATGCCCCATAGCCAGTCATCAATCATAAAAGTACACAGACACTGTGTACAATTACCCAGAGAATGGATTTTGCCAGTATGTCTCTGTGAAGTCTGCAGTGAGGTCCACATCAAGTCTACCACAGGTTAATTAGATAGCGCTAATAGAATCCCTGCACTGCTTCTTCCCCCGACACTCCAGCCAAGCAACTTAAATACAGCATTAGAATGCTTATTAGCCGTTTGGGTGTCACATCCAAAAATTGGCATACTCCACAAATAGAGAATTCATTAAGACCGGTCTAACATTACACAGTCCACATTTAATGGCGAGATATCGTTTTGATACAACAGCAGCGATGATTAATTAAATGTATAATTGCGTTGGCAAGACCTGGGTTCTGTCTGCTTTCTTGGCTAAATAAACCTGACAATGCTTGCTGGTATACAGGCAAATCTCGGTCATCTAAATTGGTGTGCATTGTATTATGGAGAGTTGATGGGGTTGACTGTGTTGTTGTATTGTTTAACCACTTAGAGGTGAGAGCCTGTACACTCTCAAAAAAATGAATGAATTAAACGGGTACAAACACTTGTCATTGACAGTTGTTGTACCCTGTAACGTACTTTCATTGTACCATTAGTTATAGGTACACATTTTACCCTTGCAGTTCATACCTTTAAAGAGCCAAAAGGAAAAAGTGTGCCTTTTTAAGATACCACCACAGTGACAAAGCCATGTGTTCCTTTTAAGTGGCAAACATTTAGCTCTTCTCTATACCATGTGCTACCTCGGAAATGTAACCTTTCTTTCTGAGTGGAGAGCTCGCATTGATGTGTGTTTACTGTATGTACTTGTTTCCAATGATTATTGTTGAAGGGAGTTTAAAAAGCTCGCAAATAAAACGCTTTTAACGCTTTTAATGACGTCTGATTGTGTCAATGTTGATCCCAGGAAAAACCCTTTATTTGGGAAAACACATTTAGCCAATTAGGCGAATTGAGTGAATAGGGGCATTTGCTGATGGGTTGTATATTTGATTCCTTTAAGCTTCATTAAAACATCCAAATGTCAAGAGCTTAAATATGTTTGCCTGAATATGTGGTCATACATTTAGCTTGTTAAACTAAACAAGAAAATAGTATCTGTTGTGACGGCAACTGATGTGACCTAGGATGTTTCAATGTCATGTCAGACCAACAAGAATTGGACAAATTCTCAAACACGAAAACGCGTGAGCACACACACAAACACACCTGCCGATGTGCCCTTGAGCAAGGCACTTAACCCTAATTAATTCGCTAGGGTAGGGGGCAGCATTTTGAATTTTGGACGAAAAGCGTGCCCAAATTAAACTGCCTTCTACTCAGGCCCAGAAGATAGGATATGCATATAATTAGTATATTTGGATAGAACACTCTAAAGTTTCCAAAACTGTTAAAATAATGTCTGTGAGTATAACAGAACTGATTTGGCAGGCGAAAACCTGAGAAAAATCCTTTCAGGAAGAAGGAATTTTTTAAATTCTATTTTTCTATTCAATGCCATTACAGTATCCATTGATTTAGGACTCAAATTGCAGTTCCTATGCCTTCTGCTAGATGTCAACAGTCTTTAGAATTTGTTTCAGGCTTGTATTCTGAAAAATGAGGGAGTAGGAGCGGTCGAAATGAGTGGACCCTGTTGCGACCAGAGCTTTTTCATGCGCGCCGGAGAGAGTGCCTTTCTTGTTTACCTTTATTGATGACGTTATTGTTCGGTTGAAATATTATCGATTATTTTGGCTAAAAACAACCTGCGGATTGAATATAAACATCGTTTGACATGTTTCTATGAACTTTACGGATACAATTTGGATTTTTTTGTCTGCCTGTTGTGACTGCGTTTGAGCCTGTGGATTACTGAAGAAAACGCGCGAACAAAACTGAGGTTTTTGGATAAAAATAGAGACTTTATGAACAAAAGGATAATTTATTGAATAAATAAATGTCTTCTGAGTGCAGCCATATGAAGATCATCAACGGTAAGTGATGAATTTTATCTATATTTCTAACTTTTCTACTTGGCTGATTACTGTTTGTAATGATTTGTCTGCTGGACTATGTTCTCAAATAATTGTAAGGTATGCTTTCACCGTAAAGCATTTTTGAAATCTGACACCTTGGTTGGATTCACAAGAAGTTAATCTTTAAACCTATGTAAAATAGTTGTATAATTTCTGAATTTTTATAATGAGTATTTCTGTATTTGAATTTGGCGCTCTGCAATCTCACTGGATGTTGGCCAGGTGGGATGCTAGCGTCCCACATGCACTAGAGAGGTTAAGGGTCACCGTTGATAATGGCTGACACTCTCTGAATGTGTTTCAGGGGGAGTTGCAATGTCAAATAACACATTTCCAATTCACACATGATTATAAAACATTTGTACATGTGTGAAATAGGACAAATGTAAGCAACCACCAAAATAATAATTCATTATTATTACCTGCTATTCATGCAAGGTCTATGGGCAGAGAGCAGTTCTCTGTATATGCTCTGGTCTTTAAGTGCTGTTAATTAGATGCAACTCATACTCTACTGTGTTAGTATAGGTCACCGCAGGTGAGATCGAGGTACAGTGCTACAGAGTAATGGAAGTCAATACAATTGCTGCAGGAATGTACCCTAATCACGCTGAATGGAGTTCAGTTGACACTATTCACTAAAACCATTCCTTTTACCAATTTAGCATTTCTATAATCACCATTCCACTCCCATCTACAGCCTTCCCAAGTTCCCAATGTTAAACGTATCGAAAATGGTTCCTTTGAAAGAAACTTTGAAAAAAAGTATACAAGAGAAATAATAAAAGCGGGAGTCATTTTGATAATTATATTGACAAAGTAATTACACTTTTTTATTCACAGTATCACAAACCAGGTTTCCACCTGTCCTTTTTAAGCGAGTAAAGAACATGTTGGATAAAAACTGTCATGACAGGCCTGATGGAAACAGCTAATGTCTGTAAACTTTCCAAATGTCAAAAAAATAAAAGAACACTTGACAAGGTGTGATCTTTTTGTGTCGGTAAAATAAAATATGCGAGAAATGGAAAATGTTGATATCATAGCCGTAATGTCAAAGTAAATTTGGAGTCGCGCAATGTTGTGTGGTCCTCCCACTACAACTCAGGAAGGCATACAGTTTATTAGGCTACAGATGAAATAAATTATGATGAACTTCACAGGGTGGTGAAAGTGCAAGGTAATGAGCTTGATGCTCCTTTCCAATAAATATTGAGGGTCTTATTCTGGTGACATGATGCTTGGCCTACGTTTGACAAATAAAAATGATTTAGCTATTTTGTCCATAATAATCTCATCATGTAGGCTATACCCATATTGTATCTGTGAGCCTTTGGCTAAGGCACACGTGCCAATACCAGAGTGGGCCCATTCACTCTATAAATCTTTTTTGTTGTTGTGACAAAACCATCAGTAGAGTTATCAAGTTTATCCTGTACATGGTAATTTAAGAAGAAAACATATTTTTATGTGCACAACATCATAACGCACAGCCTTTTATCTGCGACAAGAAAATTTGATGGAAACAAATCTATGGTCGGAAAATACGTTAATGTTAATATTTACTCTGAAAGGCATTTATACGTTTGCTGTGTTGCTGTTGATATCCTAATAATGAAATAGTTCTCTCAATATTGCTCATAATGAGGTTCCTCAATATGTAGCTAAGTGTACAGATGTTGGATCTTAATTTGATCACTGTTTTGTTGCTAAGAATTTTCCTGAACCGCAGAAAATGGGGATGAGCTTCATGATTTATGGAAATTCACTGAAAACCCACACTAACACACAGTTATATAACAGTATGGCACTTTTTATATAGCCTACTTTTGGCCAGCTAATAGCCTAACCACCGATCGATCAAGCAACATTATGGACTACAAGTTCAAATCCTTTTGCTGCAGGATTATTTAGTTTCTAACAATATAGGTCAAATTAAGATCCTACATCTTTTTTGTATGGTGTTCAATCCTCTCATAACATGTCTAACATAAGTGTGTTAGTTCATTCTTTGTTGACATCCATGTTTTTGCCAACTGTTCCATTTTTAAAAGGATCCAGCACTGGAAAGTTTTGAATGTACTTCCTGGATAACAAGCTCACCATTGACTTAATTTCCAGGGAAATTCAAACTAGAGCAAAATGGTTGATTCTCGTGCTAACGCCACTCACTGTTATGACCTGAATAAGGAGAAAGAGAGCCCTGCCCAGACAGTTGAATCAAATTAGCCCCACAACCAACTTTAATGTGTCTGAAAATGAGATGATTCAAGTAAGAGCTGGGTAAGTGGGTGGGGTGGGTACTTACGTGTAGGTGTGTGAGTTCCTGTGTTCACACAAGCGTATGTAAGTGTGATCAGCCTCCCTTCACCCAGTCCTTTTGAAGGCTTACACAGATTTCTGAGAACACACTCCCTGATGGGGCTTTCACTAACTATTCGACTGTATGTCCCTTTAGAAGACCAAGAAAAAGTTACATCATACCTTCTAGTGCACTTTTTTCTCTGTGTCTGTATATATCCTCCCTTAGCTGTTGAGTGTTTCTCTTTTTTCTACACGGGCTGATGAAGGGCTGATGAACTGCTTAGATAGTCATGATGCAAGAAGAATCTGTTAACAGAGATCACTAACAGCTATTTAATCTCTTCTATTAAAGGTGTGTGTGTGTGTGTGTGTCCACGCATCTTTATTTGTATATCTATGCTACACTATATGTATCCAACCCGCTGTACTCTGCCAGCTGGAGAAGGTGTGGATGTCAGGTTAAATGTTTTCTGCCAAGCATTTCGCTAAACCTGCAATAACATCTGCTAAATATGTGTATTTGACTAGTACAATTTGGATTTGTATAGACGCACAAACTGTACTTTGCCTTTTCAACTTCTTGATTTTATTCTCAAATTCCGGCTGTGGAAAAATAACACTGCATTCCTCATGAAAACTGATTCCTGCCTGTTTCACGGTGACATCATAATTTAAACAGATTTTCAGGCTAGGACATTCAGGTCAGGGTAGATTATGGGTGAGATATTAAAATGTGACAAGTACCATTATTGTAAATATTCTTTGACAATCTCCTGCATAAATGGGATTTATTGAAGTGTGTTTGTTTACTTTACTTTGGTGGATAGGATATGTGCTGAATGGATGTATGTGATAAGACTGGAGAATTCAGCATTGTATTATTGAAATAAAATAACTTGTAGACCTACTCTTTCTCTACAGATGCGAGATACCATAGTGGGTTGACTTGTGTCAATATAATCTTAAACATGTTTGAAAACTCAGTTTCCTAAATCTACAGTATATAATGACAGTAACTACATAGTACTCATCATGGAGAACAATCAAAATCATCGACCCATAACAGCCAAGGCGTATGGGTCCAAGGTCACAGCACTTCAGGTCTCAGGAAGCAACATCACAGCACATGCTTTCTTGCTACACCAACATATCAATACATGAGTCGAGAAGCATGCTGTGTCCTTTGGGTATCCAGCCTCTCTACACAGGAAGTTGCAGCTGAGTTCAGCAGACCTTGGGTGCTCTGGAAATTTCCAGGCTCCACTTACATGCTGTATCTCCATTACATACTTCACTTGTTAGAATGGTAGTCATTCAAACAAAGCTCTTAACCACTCCTGCTTACAGTACTTGCAGAGTTTCACTTTTTGTATTGAAGTGCACATTTATTAGAATGGTAGTCATACCTTCAACATTTGAGTGCTACTTCTGGTTCTAGGGTGATTGTATTAGTATGATATCCACCCCTCTGGTATGGCTTTTGCAGCAATGAGGCAATGATCCACTTCAACCTGGCAGATGAGTGCTCTTCAGCCGTTAAATGGGTTAGGCTAACCAAGGACGCATTCCCCAATGGATGAGCATGAGATAATTGTTACCGTGGCACATGTTATGTCAGAGGGACCACACTATAAAAGCTGTTGTTCAATCTTCATTCAGAAAGAGAGTTGTTTGCACACTGATTGATGTTCCAGCTGCATAGAGAGAAATACTCAGTATTGGAAAAATAATCTCCAGCACACTGATATGTTTTCAATGGACCATTGAAAACCTAGTGGAGCATATAGAGTGAACAAAAAATATAAATGCAATATGTAACAATGTGCGCTGAGAGTTGGGAAGCAAGTACAGGGAGTGAGTGAGTGTTTTAATAAATAAACAAAAGACACAAAACTCAAACAACACACCAACATGAAACAGAGTCAATAACACCTGAGAAAAGAACCAAGCGGAGTGACAGATACAGGGAAGATAATCAAGGAGGTGATGGAGTCCAGGTGAGTGTCATGTGGCGTTGGTGCGCTTGACGATGGTGACAAGTGTGCGGCATAATCAGCAGCCTGATGACCTAGAGGCCGGAGAGGGATTATACGTGACACATTTAAAGTGTTGGTCCCATGTTTCATGAGCTGAAATAAAAGATCCCAGAAATGTTCCATAAGCACAAATATGTTTACATCCCTGTTAGTGAGAATGTGTCCATTGCCAAGATCATCCATCCACCTGACAAGTGTGACATATCAAGAAGTTGATTAAACAGCATGATCATTACACAGGTGCACCGTGTGCTGTGGACAATAAAAGTACACTTTAAAATATGCAGTTTTGTTACACAACACTATGCTACAGATGTCTGAAGTGTTGAGGGAGTGTGCAATTGCCATGCTTTTGCCAGAGAATTGAATGTTCAGTTCTCTAAGATAAGCCACCTTGGCAGTACGTCCAACCAGCCTCAAACCGCAGACCACATGTATGGCGTTGTGTGGGTGAGCGGTTTGCTGATGTCAACATTGTGAACAGAGTGCGGTGGGGTTATGGTATGGGCAGGAATAAATTACGGACAACGAACACAATTGCGTTTTATCGATGGCAATTTGAATGCACGAAGAAAGGGATTTTTAACTAACCTTTATTTAACTAAGCAAGTCAGTTAAGAACTAATTATTGTATACAATGACGGCCTACCCTGGCCAAACCCTAACCTGGACGACACTGAGCCAATTGCGCGCCGGCCTATGGGACTCCCAATCGACGGCCAGTTGTGATACGGCCTTGAATCGAACTGATCCACACACGTACCTTTACGGTATCTGTGACCAACTGATGCATATCTGTATTCCCAGTCATGTGAAATCCATAGATTAGGGTTTCCTTATGTGAACTGTAACTCAGTAAAATCTTTGAAATTGTTCCATGTTGAGTTTATGTTTTTGTTCAGTATAATAATACCAGTGTGCTGGATATGTTTTCCCAAAGGAAATGACATGCAGTACCAGTCAAAAGTTTGGACGCACCTACTCATTCAAGAGTTGTTCTTTATTGTACTATTTTCTACATTGTAGAATAATAGTGAAGACATCAAAACTATGAAATAACACATATGGAATCATGTGGTAACCAAAAAGTGTTAAACAAATCAAAATGTGTTTTATATGTGGATTTAAGTAGCCACACTTTGCCTTGATGACAGCTTTGCACACTCATTCTCTCAATCAGCTTCATGAGGTAGTTTCTTGGAACGCATTCCTTCTTAATGTGTTTGAGCCAATCAGTTGTGAGGTGACAAAGTAGGGGTGGTAGACAGAAGACAGCCCTATTTGGTAAAAGACCAAGTCCATATTATGGTAAGACCAGCTCAAATAAGCAAACGGAAATGTCAGTCCATCATTACTTTTAAGACATGAAGTTTAGTCAATTCGGAAAATTTCAAGAACTTTGAAAGTTTCTTAAAGTGCAGTTTCATCAAGTGCAAACTATCAAGCTCTATGATGAAACTGGCTCTCATAAGGACTGCCACAGGAAAGGTAGACCCAGAGTTACATCTGCTGCAGAGGATAAGTTCATTAGAGTTAACAGCCTCAGAAATTGCAGCCCAAATAAATGCTTCACAGAGTTCAAGTAACAGACACAGCTCAACATCAACTGTTTAGAAGAGACTGCATGAATCAGGCCTTCATGGTCGATTTGCTACAAAGAAACCATTACTAAAGGTCACCAATAAAAATAAGAGACTTGCTTGGGCCAAGAAACACGAGCAATGAACATTAGATTGGTGGAAATTTGCCCATTTGTTTCTTTGTGAGATGCAGAGTAGGTGAACGGATGATTTCCGCATGTGTGGTTCCCACTGTGAAGCATGGCGGAGGAGGTGTGACGGTGTGGGGGTACTTTGCTGGTGTAGGTGATTTATTTAGAATTGAAGGCACACTTAATCAGCATGGCTACCACAGCATTTTGCAGTGATACGCCATCCCATCTGGTTTGCACTTAGTGGGACAATCATTTGTTTTTCAACAGGGTAATGACCCACAACTCACCCCCAGGCTGTGTAAGAGCTATTTGACCAAGGAGAGTGATGGAGAGCTGCATCAGATTATTATTATTTTATTTTTTTATCAGATGACCTAGCCTCCACAATCACCCGACGTCATCCCAATTGAGATGGTTTGGGATGAGTTGGACAGCAGAGTGAAGGAAAAGCAGCCAACAAGTGCTCAGAATGTGGGGACTCCTTCAAGACTGTTGGAAAAGCATTCCAGTTGAAGCTGGTTGAGAGAATGCCAAGAGTGTGCAAAGCTGTCATCAAGGCAAAGGGTGGCTACTATATATAGAATGAAAAATGTATAAAATATACATATTTGTTTAACACTTTTTTGGTTACTACATGATTCCATATGTGTTATTTCACATCAAATCACATTTTATTTGTCACATACATATGGTTAGCAGATGTTAATGCAAGTGTAGCAAAATGCTTTTGCTTATGGTTCCGACAGTGCTGTAATATCTAACAAGTTATCTAACAATTCCCCAACGACCTAATACACTCAAATCTAAAAGGGGTGAATGAGAATATGTACATATAAATATATGGATGAGCAATGGCCATGCGGCATAGGCAAGGTGCAATAAATGGTATAAAATACAGTATATACTGTACATATGATATGAGTAATGTAAGATATGTAATCATTATTAAAGTGGCATTGTTTAAAGTGACTAGTGATCCATTTGTTAAAAAGTGGCCAGCGATTTTGATTCCATGTAGGCAGCAGCCTCTCATAGCAATCATAGTGATTGCTGTTAAGCAGTCTGATGGCCTGGAAATAGAAGCTGTTCTTCAGTTTCTCGGTCCCAGCATTTATGCACCTGTACTGACCTCGCCGTATGGATGGTAGCGATGTGAACGGACTGTGGGTCATGTGATTGTTGTCTTTGATTATCTTTTTTGTCTCCCTGTGACATCGGGTGCTATAGGTGTCAAGGAGGGGAGGTAGTTTGCCCCCGGTGATGCATTGTGGAGACCACATCACCCTCTGGAGAGCCTTGCAGTTGAGGGCGGAACAGTTGCCATACCAGGCTGTGATACAGCCTGACAGGATGCTCTCGATTGTGCATCTGTAAAAGTTAGTCAGGGTTTTGGGTGACAAGCCAAATTTCTTCAGCTTCCTAAGGTTGAAGAAGTTCTTTTGCGCCTAAATCACCACACTGTGGGTGAACAGGAAGTACAGGAGGGGGCTTAGCACGCACCCTTGTGGGGCCCCAGTGTTGAGGATCAGCGAGGTGGAGATTTTGTTTCCTACCTTCACCACCTGGGGGCAGCCCGTCAGGAAGTCCAGATCCCAATTGAGCACCAGGGCCTCCAGCTTGATGATGGGCTTGGAGGGTACTATGGTGTTGAATGCTAAACTGTAGTCAATGAACAGCATTCTTAAATAGGTATTCCTCTTGTTCAGATGGGATAGGACAGTGTGCAGTGTGAGGGCGATTGCATTGTCTGTGGACCTGTTAGGGCGGTATGCAAACTGAAGTGGGTCTAGGGTGGCCGGTAAGGTGGAGGTGATATGATCCTTGACTAGTCTCTCAAAGCACTTCATGATGGCAGATGTGAGTGCTAAGGTGCGGTAGTCATTTAGTTCAGTTATCTTTGCATTCTTGGGTACAGGAACAATGGTGGCCATCTTGAAGCATGTGGGGACAGCAGACTGGGATAGGGAGTGTTTGAATATGTCCGTAAACACACCAGCCAGCGGATCTGCGTATGCTCTGAGGACGTGGCTAGGAATGCCGTCTGGGCCAGCAGCCTTGCGAGGGTTAACACGTCGAAATGTTTTACTCACATCGTCCATGGAGAAGGGGGAGGGCACAGTTCTTGTTAGCGGGTCGCGATGGTGGCACTATATTATCCTCAAAGTGAGTAAAGAAGGTGTTTAGTTTGTCTGGAAACAAGACGTCGGTGTCCGTGATGTGGATGGTTTTCTTTTTGAAGTCCATAATTTCCTGTAGACCCTGCCATGTACGTCTCGTGTCTGAGCCGTTTAATTGCGACTCCACTTTGTCCCTGTACTGGCATTTTACTTGTTTGATTGCCTTGCGGAGGGAATAACTACACTGTTTATATTCAGCCATATTCCCAGACCTCTTTCCATGGTAAAATGCAGTGGTACACACTTTCAGTTTTTCACGAACGATGCCATCCATCCACGGTTTCTGGTTAGGGTAGGTTTTAATGGTCACAGTGGGTGCAACATGCACTTCCTTATAAATTCACTCACCGAGTCAGCGTACAGGTCAATGTTATTCTCTGAGTCTGCCGGAACATATCCCAGTCCAGGTGATCAAATCAATCTTGAAGCGTGGATTCTGATTGGTCAGACCAGCGTTGAATTGTTCTAGTCACCAGTTTGAGTTTCTGCCTATAAGACGGTTGGAGCAAGATGGCGTCGTGGTCAGATTTGCCCAAGGGAGGGCGAGGGAGGGCTTTGTATGCATCGCGAAGTTAGAGTAGCAGTGGTCGAGTGTAATACTCCCGCACATAGTGCATTCAATACGCTGATAGAATTTAGGTGGCTTTCTTCTCAAATTAACTTTGTTAAAATCCCCACCTACAATAAATGCAGCCTCAGGATATATGGTTTCCAGTTTACATGGAGTTCATTGAAGTTCCTTGAGGGCCATCTTGGTGTCTGCTTGAGGGGGAATGTACACAGCTGTGATGATAACTGATGAGAATTCACTTGGAAGGTAATATGGCCACCATTTGATTGTGAGGAATTCTTAGTTGGGTGAGAAGAAGGACTTGAGTCCCTGTATGTTGTTATGATTACACCATGAGTCGTTAATCATGAAGCATACACCCTTCCTCTTCCCAGTGGCTGAACAACAACATATCCAACAACATATCCCGAGAGAGCGATGTTTCCGTGAAACAGAGAATGTTACAATCTCTGCTGTCTCTCTGGAAGGCAACCTTTGCTCGAATTTCGTCTACCTTGTTGTCAAGAGACTGGACATTGGCGAGTAGTTTACTCGGGAGCGGTGGGTGATGAGCACGTCTACGGAGCCTGAACAGGAGGCCGCTCCGTCTGCCTTGTCTGTGGCGCCATTGTCTTGGCTTCTGGGATTAGATCCATTGTCCTGGGTGGTAGTCCAAACAGAGGATCCGCGTAGAGAAAGTCGTATTCCTGGTCGTAATGTTGGTAAGTTGACGTTGCTCTTACTGTATATCCAATAGTTCTTCCCGGCTGAAGTTAATGAGACTTAAAATGTCCTTTCTTAAAATGTAAGAAATAATAGAATAAATAATAATGTAGAAAATAGTAAAAAACAAAGAAAAATCCTTGAATGAGTAGGTATTTCCAAACTTTTGACTGGTACTGTATACTGTATAATTGAAAACATTTCCATCCCTCAATAACTAATTGTAATGGTAAGACTATCTTTTAAATCAATGTTTCCACGGAATTCATAAGATGTACATACAGTTGAGGTGAGTAATGTACTTCTGTATGACAAGTCTCCAGTTAGGACAGCATCATGGTTTCTACATTCCATATGCAAATCAATAACTTGTCAAGGTCCTGGTGAGGGCATGCATTAGATGCCAGAGACTCCATCACAGTGTGGTAATCATAACTCTATGACTAGTTTGTCTGCTCACATTAACACAGTTAAACAATAAACTGTTTTAATATATTCTGCAAGAGGCAAACGCCATTAGCTACAAGTTGTTATGAATGTGTGACAGAGCGACAAAGTTAATCCAATTCAATGAGCTACTGTATGTCTTATTTTATTTCTACTGGCTCATCTTCTATGTCCAGCTGTATCGCTCAGTAACATGTCCTGTTTGTCACATACTACCTCCCAGCTAGACTAAGAATTCAAGTGTGCATATCATTAACGACTATGCTGTGACTGGGCTGGTCATTTGCATGTGAATTACAGAGGTCACCTTCACAATCCTCTTGGATTTATTGCTAGGGGTCATACTGTAGGTCAACCACGACTGTCTGGAAGCACATCCACAAGAGGGCAAATTATTCAATTTAGGTTGAGAAGTTACCAATATGACTTAAAAAAACATGGGTTTGCTTTTAGTGTAATGTGTAGGGACAAGAACTTGCTGCCTGGGAAAATAGGTGCCACCCACGAGCAGATCTTTAGAAATAGCATCCATGCTTCTCTGAACCAACCCATTATAATTCATACTGCACCCCTCAAGGAAAGCTGGACTAATCTACGTCATTCTGTCAGGATGAAATCATGCAGTTAAGGCTCTATTGATGTTGTGTAACTAAGATCTGGAATGAGTAATATTGGTCCTGTTGCTTATAACATCTTGCACTATAGAAGCATAAGAAAACCCATCTGTGCTGACTCACTCCATACAGCTCCATATGTCATACAGCTCATATGTCATATGTCAATGTCAAGATCACATACACATATATTGTTACGCGGGGCAGAGCAGGTGAACCCAAGTGCACACTCAGACGAGGAGACAGAGATAAGGTAACTAAGGTATTTATTGAAAAGCATGGGGGACATGGGGTGCAGGCCAGGGGAAGCTCGGGCAGGTAACAGGGAACCAGGAACTGAGGCTGAGGCAAGGGGAGTAGGGGCAGGGTAAGCAGGTCCAGAGCGGAATCCAAGGAAGCAGTAGAATGGGGGTCCGGGGTAGGGAAGCAGGACTGAGGAGACGAGGGACTGGAGACAGGGACCAGAAACAGAGCGGACGGAACTGTAGGAGAGAGAAAATCAGCATCAAGCTAGGGAAAAACAGGCGCAACAGGATAACAAGATCTATAAAAGGAACAAACGGCTTGAACCGCAGACTGACTTAGCAGAGGCTACGATCTGGCAGCGTGGAAGTGGCAGGGCAGAGTATTTGTAGATGCCTTGATTATAGAACAGGTTGCAGCTGGTGGGGATCTGCTCTGCCTCCAGCACACCTGTCTCCACTCACACAATGACATACACACACACAGAGAGAGAGAGGGCGAGAGCACTGGGGAGTGGCTGCAGGTTAAAGAGACAGGATGAGAAGTAGAGGGTGTGGCAGGTGCAGATGTAATATATAGAATAACTTAGAACACAATGCTCATATAGCTGCATATACTTGCTATTGTACATCACAACTTTAAGCTGCTCTTTTTGTGGTTATCCATAGACATGGTGACAATCCTTTGTGCTGGCTTCACAGTTGCATCTTAACCAAATTTTGGTTCGACCAATCCTTTCACAAATGTACCACCTTCTTTCAAGAGTCTTACCCGAGCTCCACTAGCTTCAATAAGACTCTTTCTAGGTTTAAGCAGGGCTGCCAGCCGAACACATACTCATCTATTTCTCTGTCTGACAATACCTCACTGGTTTATGCTACAAAGTGCATCACACTGGAATCTCGGACAGCCTTGTGCATAGCTGAAGGGATTCCAATATTTTCGTTAAAATCTGCAGAGAGATCTATTCAGCATTTGCTAATAGCTATGTTTCAGTTAAACCGACTGTATGGGTAAGGCCCAGCCTTTGAAGCACATTTGTAATCCTCCCAACATGGCAAAGGTTCACTCAATTGAGAATAATAATGACTTTAGCCATGACCTTCTGTTTAATACAGTGAACTGATAGCCATGACCTTCTGTTTAATACACTGGACTGATGCTAACACTATGGCTAGTAAACACGTCAACATTTCCAGTGATAATGTTACTAAAGGGTAGTTGAATGAACTCAAGGCACTATGTAGAAGTAGCTTTCTCTATCTCTCAATTCTTGTATGTTTAAGTGTGTTGGGCTAATTGTGTGGACAGATGAAGTATTGCTGTTCCATACATAAATAACCATTGACCCTTGGTAGAAGCACTTCAGGACACAGTGTAAATATGCACAGACAAATCTTCAATCGGAAACAGTGTTAATAGCAAATATAAAGTATTTAAGCAGCTTCAGGGCATTTTTATATTGTAATAATTAATGTTCTTTTGCCACCGTAATTTAGGAGTGTCAGAAGCTTAATTTAAATCCCACTCAATTTATGCTGAACTTCATCTTCATTATTTTCTCATTGCTGGCAACTTGTTTACCAGTGATTACAATTTTTAGGAGCAATGAAAGCTTCCAGTTATGCTGAACGCTGGACAAGGCACTTTCCTAATGATATTTTCATATGTTGAAATTGTACAACTATAAATCCCAATGTTTAATCACATCTTTAGTGCTATTGTAAGTGTATATGGGCATGTTAGGACTAACAACTTATAACAGTAAGTGCTGTGGTTTATTTATGTCGTTCCATTAGAAGAATGGTAATTTGTAATCCAAATTGATACAGCAGTTGCTGTAACACAACGTCGGACTATAGAAAACATTTGGAAAACTTCAATTTTTTTATTCATTAGCTCCAAAATTGGCTGCAGTGAGACGCTGGTGGATATAGTGTAATTAACAACACAATTACAGGGTCAATCAACACCTATTAGTGTTAGGTGGCAATCACTCTGAGCAGGGGCAGATCATTTCCAGTGACAGGGGAAGCTGCAGAGGAAGAAACATATACAATACATCAATCAATTCAATTTATTATCATATAATTATTTAGAAATATCATCACTGCAATGGGATAATATACCATACAATACCATAGAAATGTTGTGATATTGCTGAACTCTGGGGTTGGTATTCTCCTTCTGACGTAATTCAATATGTGTACTCAGTTGTGATTAATTAAGATGGAAATATCTATAATATATCTGATTGGTAATAACGGTCTCTGGAGACTGGGTTTCTGCTTGATGACTGTCATTGACTCAGGGAAATTGATTACCTGAAGTCCATTGGTTTCTATGCAGTCTTCTACTGCCCCAAGCCCACTGTGAGAGGCTTGTCTCATAAAGACTACATTTTGTATTAGTTTATACATTTGAGAGAGTTGATGACGTGATCTAAAAAAAGGACATTGTCTATCTGTTTTACTTATTTAGAACAGTTTAGAACACACATTGAGCCATACAACATCATTCACTTTAATAATGTCGCTCCACAGTTTAGAAAAATAAATAACTCTATGTTATTGCTCCAAAATAAATCCCATTGTAGACCCTCTTGAATCTAAATGATGATCTTTTTCCATCACTGTGGATTACGGGATAGTGCAGAGGAAGATTCTTTGCTCAGTGGGGTTAACCAGATTATTATCTGTGAAGGCGTTGAAGGTGACTCATTTAACCCCTGGTGGGGGATAATCTGTCTGGATCCAGTTGGCTGTTAGGGTAGCCTGCACCCCAAGATAAGAACCAGAGGGCCCAGGAAAATAACTTAAGCACTCCGGTTTGTGAGGATTTGGAGGTTGAGACACTATGGCATACAGTATTTGGTGAACCGGTAAGAGTACAGAAGGAAAATGTAACTCTCTCAACAACATCACATTATTTTCTCTGTGCAGGGCGATTTTTCTACATTGTGGAAATCTAGACAAACACCTTCATTTTATGGGGTTAGTTTATGTCGTGGACTTACAGACAGAGCAGTGCCCTGGTGATTCCAATGTAATTGCATATTCAAGTTTTAGAGTTGTGTTTTTTAGGGGGAGACTCGTGTTCGGCTGTTATCAAAAAATTTGAAGCAGAGAAGTGCGTGGGCATCAAAGATAAACCCAGGCAGGGCTGCCTTCTTTCCCTCTGCTCTACCAGCATAATGTCAATGCCAGATGAATATAACACAAACCAACCTGCATCTACAGATTACACTCAGCAACACTGATAGCACTGTCTAACACTGAGAGTATTGCTATCCTATTCAAAAATGCATTATGGGATTTATTTTCTGGGGCCTGAATGGAGAGGTAATGCATTATCTAGTGGAAAAACACTGGTTGTTATCAAAGCATTGCCAGGTGCACTGTATGGGGAGATGTGTTTACATCCTGCTTGAAATTAGTAAGAAATTTGCTTCGCAATGCAAACACTGTGAACGATAGACTTCTAATTAAATGAGGAGACTGTTGATAATACAAACGGATCTAAGGAGTAATTGGTGTTACTCCATATAAATGCACAAGGTGCATCCAACATTATATTAATATTCAGGTCCAGGAAACTCCTGGAAGTAGGGGTGCTGAGGGTGCCCCACCCCCTGATTAAAACAAAGAAAGAAACAAAAGAGTGAACTAGCAGCATAGAGAAGACCAGCAAGGAGGCCCTCCTCAGCATCATGTAGACATGCCCACACTGTGAGCCTTCCTATGAATGGAATAGTTAGCCACACGTTGGCAAGGATCCGACAAGCAACCTTCCCCTGTTAGCAGCAACAGCTTTCACAGGCTCATAATCGTTACAACTACAGAAGGTAACCCATTTCATTACTTTGATAAATTTGATAAACATAATTTATGTAAACTGACATTATTTGTTGCTTGTTTTCTACTCTACATATACAAAAGTACGCTACCGTTCAAAAGTTTGGGGTAACTTAGAAATGACATTTTTTGTCCATTAAAATAACATCAAATTGATCAGGAATACAGTGTAGAAATTGTTAATGTTGTAAATGACTTGTAGCTTGTAGCTAATTTTTAATGGGATATCTAATTAGGTGTACAGAGGCCCATCAACAGCAACCATCACTCCTGTGTTCCAATGGCACGTTGTGTTAGATAATCTAAGTTTATAATTTTAAAAGGCTAATTGATCATTAGAAAACCCCTTTGAAATTATGTTAGCACAGCTGAAAATTGTTGTCCTGATTAAAACTGGCCTTCTTTAGACTAGTTGAGTATCTGGAGCATCAGTATTTGTGGGTTCGATTACATCCTCAAAATGGCCAGAAACAAATAACTTTATTCTGAAACAGTCTATTCTTTTTCTGAGAAATGAAGGCTATTCCATGCGAGAAATTTCCAAGAAACTGAAGATCTGGTACAATGCTGTGAACTACTCCCGTCATAGAACAGCGCAAACTGGCTCTAACCAGAATGGTAAAGAGTATTGGGAGGCCCCGGTGCACAACTGAACAAGAGGAAAAGTACATTAGTGTTTAGTTTGAGAAACAGACGCCTCACAAGTCCTCAACTGGCAGCTTCATTAAATAGTACCCGCAAAACACCAGTCTCAACGTCAACAGTGAAGAGGCGACTCCGGTATGCTGGCCTTCTAGTCAGAGTTGCAAAGAATAACCATGTATGCCTATGTAGATATTCCATGAAAAATCTTCTGTTTCCAGCTACAGTAGTCATTTATAACACACACTGTATTTCTGATCAATTTGATGTTATTTTAATGGACAATAAAATTTGCTTTTCTTTCAAAAACATGGAAATATCTAAGTGACCCCAAACTTTTGAACGGTAGTGTATGTGGACGCTACTTCAAATGAGTGGATTTGGTTATTTAAGCCTCACCCATTGCGGACAGGTGTATACAATTGAGTACACAGCCATGCAATCTCCATAGACAAACATTGGCAGTAGAATGGACTTACTGAAGAGCTTAGTGACTTTCAACGTGGCACCTTTCCAACAAGTTAGTTTGTAAAATGTCTGCCCTTCTAGAGCTGCTGCGGTCAACTGTAAGTGTTTTTATTGTGAAGTGGAAATATCTAACAGCTCAAATGCGAAATGGTAGGCCGCACAAGCTCACAGAACGGGACCGACGATTAATGAAGCGTACGGCGTGGAGAAATCGCATGTCCTCAGTTGCAACACTCACTACTGAGTTCCAAACTGCCTCTGGAAGCAACGTCAGCACAACTGTTTGTTGGGAGCTTCATGAAATGGGTCTCCATGGCTGAGCAGCCGCATAAAATAATAAGATCACCATGCCTAATGTCAAGCGTTGGCTGGAGTGTAAAGGTTGCCGCCATTGGACTTTGGAGCAGTGGAAACACGTTCCCCCGGAGTGATGAGTCATGCTTCACCATTTAGCTTTCCGACAGACAAATCTGGGTTTGGAGAAAGTTACCTGTCTGAATGCAAAGTGCCAACTGTGAAGTCTGGGGAAGGAGGAATAATGTTCTGGGACTGTTTTTCATGGTTTGGGCTAGGCTCCTTAGTATCAGAGAAGGGAAATCTTCACGCAAAAACATTCCAGACAATTCTGTGCTTTATTTAATTTTTATTTAACTTGGCAAGTCATTTAACAACAAATTATTATTTACAATGATGGCCTACCCAGGCAAAACCCTAACCCGGACAACGCTGGACCAATAGTGCGCCACGCTATGGGACTCCCAATCACAGCCGGTTCAGATACAGCCTAGAATCGAACCAGGGTCTGTACTAAAGCCCCTAGCACTGAGATGCAGTGCCTTAGACCGCTTCGCCACTCGGGAGCCCAACATGTATTGCTAAATAAAAAGGTTAAGGAAATACAGGCAGGCACTGCATTACTACAAAACAAAACAGTGCAATCAATCAAGCATGGTGGTCTTGTATGTATAAAAGCAAAGCTTGTTTCCATAAAATAAAAATCCAATACTTTATATTTTATGCAGTACAAATCACATTATTGTGGGAGCACCCCCTCTAAGAGTATTAATTAGGCTGTTGGAGATGATTTGAATCCTAAGCAACCCACGTGCACATTGTTTGAAGTACAATAGACAAACATAGCTTCTGTAGTAGGTCAAAGCTGTGTGCTGGAAAACCTTGGTAGAACATGGGTAGAGCAGGCATTGTGTTGCTCATGTGAATTTAATTTATTTTTCAGACCATTGCCTACTTCTCACTTAAAACATAGTTTTGTGTTTTGAATATATTAAACTGCTCGATGGATGGTTCTTAGAACTGCAAAGTCCTTCTTACAACCAATGCCAAATGCATAATTACACACAATCAAAACCTTCAAGTGAACGTGAGGCTGGTGTCGTGTCTTTACTATCATTATCTGAAGACTGATAGTTTTTATCAAAGATTCTATGTAATTAGTTATTACACGATCAACTGATTAGTCACGTAACTAATTAACTAGGAAGTCAGGGTACCAAGGAAAAATATTCAGATTACAAAGTTATCATTTCCTAAAATAACTTTTCAGATATTTTATCTGATCAATTAGTCTTCGAATTAAATTATTTATTTACTTTACCTCAAGTTAGTCTCATTCCAAACGTCGTAAATTGTTGGTTATCTGCACAAACCCAGTCTTCACTATGAGTCATCCATACATCAATTGTCTTAAATCATTTATTTATTACTAACTAAGTAATTCACAAAAATGCATACAAACAAACAAACAAGGTAAATGTGGTTACATGAAATGATAGGAGAATGTTCCCTAGTGGGCTAAACCGGCATGGCGGCTTGTTAGACAAAAGGGGAGGTGGGGGTCGACTAAGAAGTCACTGCAGAGTGATAATTATAACAATTGAAATGCTAATCCTTTGCACATGAACGCTCACTCATTCGGGAACAATTGCAATCAATATATATATTTACACTAGGTGTATCGTCTTGATCGCTGGTGAAAAGTTCATTTATTTTTTAGAATTGTCCGTCTCTCTCCCTCTCTCTCTCGGTTGTGGTTAGAGGGGATTGTTCAGAGTGACATTCGTTATAGAATGGATGTTTCGCCGGTTGATGTTCTTCGTGTTCAATGATACCGAATTCCTAGCTGCAGACTAGTAATTAAAATCAAAGACTTGTTCTTATTCTTTCGGTATCGATAGTCTAAGAGTTTAACCACGTGGTATGGTTAAAAGATTCAGCAATGGTCTACAACCTTTGTCCTCCTAATGGAGAAAAACATGGTCTGCAACCTTTAGCCATCTCGTAATTGAGGTAAGCTCGGTCTGCTGATCGAAAACCCGAGTGGGGTTTTTATTTGGAATGTTAGAAAAGAATGTCCCAGGATGTCTGACCCTAACTGGGCTCAGGGGCGGTCCTCTGATTTAGTTCAAATCCAATTCCTTTTTGAGTTTTCCTTCATTAAACAGTCCAAAATCGCATTGTAAAATTGTGTAAACGGATTCATACAAACTCATTCATCTTATACAACAATTAGATGTAAACCTTATATCTGGGGCTATTATATAAACAGTGTTATGGTAATGTGGCCACACCGTCTCCCATGAGCTTTCCCAAGTTGTGACAAACGGACCAGTTCGTAGCTGGATTCTTCACCGATCTTTTATACTTTCTCCGGAACATGAAATTTGTTCATACCTCAAGTTCTGTGAAGTGGAAGGATTTCCTTTGTTCTCCATGAAAATCTACTCTCTCTCTACTATGTGGCCATATGGCAGGAGAGGGGGATGGGCTTGCTATACCCAAAGAGGCCAACGTCATGACACTGGTTTCCATCAAACTATCAGATATGAAGATAAGACCCAGATGCAGACCACATCGGATAATGAATAGTTTAAACATCCCAAAGGGGCAGGCAAATAGACAGGTCAAGGCAGGCAGGGGTCAATAGTCCAGAGAAGTGGGGGAAAGGTACAGTACAGCAGGCAGGCTCAGGTCAGGCAGAGGTCGGTAATCCAGAAGTTGGGTAAAGGTACAGGACGGCAGGCAGGCTCAGGGGCAGGCAGAGGGGTCAGGCAGGCGGGATCAGAGACAGGACAAGCAAGGCAATGGTCAAAACCAGGAGTGCGAGGAAAACGAGAGCATGGGGAAAAGCAGGAGCTGAGACAAACCGCGGCTGGTTTGAACAAACAAGATGAACTGGCACAGACAGACAGAAAATACTGGTATAAATACCCAAGGGATAATGGAGAAGATGGGCGACACCTAGAGGGGGGTGGAGGCAATCACAAAGACAGGTGAAACAGATCAGGGTGTGACACAAACCTTATCTTGTTAAATCCCTACAGTGGCGCTGACACATCACACTAGCAGTCAGATATGTACCCAAAGCAAAGCTAGTTGCCTAGCACTATTCCAGGTGCCACTCTTCTGTATTAGCAGCTCTGAGCCCCTCTGAAGCGAGGGTCCCTTTAGACCTGGCAGGCATTTAAAGCAGTCCTAACAGCTAGCTAATGAGAGGCGCCAGCACAGACATACGCCTCATTTTGACACCTGCCTTACCTTACAGCAACACTTCTGAGAATTAATCTCCTACACACACATTTTTTATTTATTTATTGGGTTTTAATGCTGCCAGCCATCACCTGCCTGGCTGCACTAAGACAGTGGTGAGAAGAGTGGTGAAGGCTGGTAAGGAGGAGACTCTGCAGTCATTTGCTCTGAGTGCTGTGGGTTTGATATCATTGGAACAATTATATAATTAAAGCTGAAGCCTTGGCATTTGCATTTCTAACCCCAAAAATCCTGCATGCCTGTCATTGACATCAGTGCTTCACACAAATGTTTGATCTATGCAGGTATATCTACATGTATTATTCAGCCCATAAAGAATAACAGTTTGGCCTATTACATAATGAAAGTTAACCTATTCCACTTCCCTCCCGCACAGGAAAGCTCTAAATTACACCACACTCCAAAACAACACTGTCTCATTCAATACAACTGAACTTCTGATTCACCTGTATGTGTCATCTCTACTCATAATCAAAATGTTAAATGAAAGAGCAGGCTTTGAGCATTTCTCATACCCTCCAGGCATCTCACACTGACCATGACCCTGTCTCTGGTTGGAATAGAGATATCATCTCCTCATTTAGGGAATAAACACAAACATTTACCTCTCACCTGCCTTCTGTCTTTATCCATTATACCAGCTGAAAGATGTGTTTTAAAGTATTCTGGATGGAATAAGATAGCAAATAATAGTACTTAATTTTTATTCATCGTTGCAAAGAATGGCATCTTTGGCCCTGAAACCAATGATAAAGTCAAGAACCGGCCAATATCAAAGGATAACTTATATATATTTTCATCAATTAAAAAATGTAAGTATATTATCAAAGTGATACTGTATATACCAGTGACGTGTGTGGGTAGTCTATGTGGGCAGAAAACGTTTGAGGAGAAAAGATTTACATTTTCTCTAAGCACATCTTTTAGTTACCATTTCCCCAGTGTTCAATCCCTTGAACACTCCAGAGCAGTCCTCACTTACACATGTCCAATCTCTCTGAAGGTAAATTAAATCAAAATGCGAACAAGCGGATGAACCAAACATTACACAAATGTATGTATTTGCATTTTTCCAGACAAGGTTAATCAATACTACTCATACAGTATGGCTCAATTCCTCATTACACTCCCATGTAGCTGTCAGAGGAAAGCTTTTTCCCTTTCCTCGGCCTCTTTCTGCGAAGCATGCAGCTGAATCCCCAGCTCTGCCTCAGCCGCCTCAGATGAGCATGATCTAAAGCCTGTCTGGGCCGCTAAGAGTGAGTGCATGTGCTGTGTGCTAATTCCCAGTCCACAAAGCTCCACTTCAAAAGTATGAACTCATCAGGGAGAGAAAGGCAAAACTGGTCCCCTTCTCCTTTTCAATTCCAGCCCTAATGAAAAAATGTACACCTGGAAATGGAGGCTTTATGTATGAGGGGGGAGAGCCAGCTAATGGTACTCAATACTTAATAAGGTGTGTGTGTGTCTGTGTGCATGTATGCGTGCGTGCATGTGTGTGTGTTCGAGAGGGAGTAAGAGAGTGTTTGTTTGGTGGGTGGATGAGAGAACTGTATATAAAAGCAAATCCAAGATGCAATGAGAACCATAGTGAAACCCAAATTGGGAGATGGGTCAATTTCAAAACCTCAAAATGAATATAGTCAATGTGGGTGGTATATGAAAAAAAAATATGCATGGTTATCTGTGAGCGAAGTGGACAGCAGCCAGACATTTTACCTAGAACCTATAAAGTTTAGAAGATGGAGAACTTGGTAGTAGACAGCATTTCATATTTATTCATCCTTTGTTTAGTATTTTCTTGAACATAGTGCTTATCCCCTTTTTGTGTGAATACGCATTTGTTGAGTAAACAACAAATTGAGCAATTCTGACATAATCCTATTGTTCTTTTCTCCACATAGACTCAATTAGACAAACCTGTGTAAATTTATTCTGGTGTGCGAACATAAGTCATGTTTGATGATTGAGAGGAAGTATTGTATGATAATGTGATTACAAGTTTCAAGCTAACAGACATAGATGGCTTAAGTGTATTAACAAGACCAGCACCATATTAGCAGAGATTTTCAAGACATTCTGTGACACTGTCATTGACTGCATAGATACTGAACAGCGTGAGACCACATATCACTGATAACAGAGATTTAGTCACAGTTTCCCCTTATCTTATCACACGGCTGCTTCTGTTAATCAACTACACTTATCAACTCTACTTGAAGAAAAAGTTAGAAAACTCTTCATTCTGGAAGTAATTGACAGGAAGATTATACCGACAACTGAAAACACCTGTTCTCGGCATTCACTCCTCTAACACTTCAGTTAGGAGAGACTGCAATGATTCAGGCACAGAGAAGGTGTTTGGCGAAATGGGAGGACATAGATAATTATATTTGTCTTGGTGGAAGGCTTTTCATACCATTAATATTTATCCTAACATCAGTCACTTTTTATGTATATACTGTACTGTACCAGTCAAAAGTTTGGACACATCTACTCATTCAAGGGTTTTTCTTTATTTTTATTATTTTCTACTTTGTAGAATAATTTGGAACCACGTAGTAACCTAAAACGTGCTAAACAAATCTAAATATAATCTTCAAAGTAGCCACCCTTTGCCTTGATGACAACTTTACACAATCATGCCATTCTCTCAATCAGCTTCACCTGGAATGCTTTTCCAACAGTCCTGAAGGAGTTCCCACATATGCTGAGCACTTGTTGGCTGCTTTTTCTTTACTCTGCAGTCCAACTCATCCCAAACCATCTCAATTGGGTTATCAGGTGATTGTAGAGGCCAGGTCATCTGATGCAGCTCTCCATCACTCTCCTTCTTGGTCAAATATACCTTAAATAGGTTGGAGGTGTGTCTGGTCATTGTCCTGTTGAAAAACAAATTACAGTCCCACTCAGCGCAAACCAGATGGGATGGTGTATCACTGCAGAATGCTATAGTAGCTGTGTTGGTTAATGTGCCTTGAATTCTGAAAAATCACTGACACTGTTACCAGCAAGGCATCCCCACACCATCACACCTCCTCCATGCTTCACGGTGGGAACCACACATGCAGAGATCATCCGTTCACCTACTCTGTATCTTACAAAGACACGGTGGTCTAATGTCCATTGCTCATGTTTCTTGGCCCAAGCAAGTCTCTTCTTATTATTGGTGTCCTTTAGCAGTGGTTTATTTGCAGGAAAAAGAGGATGAAGGCCTGATTCACGCAGTCTCCTCTGAACAGTTGATGTTGAGATGTGTCTGTTACTTGAACTCTGTGAAGCATTCATTTGGGCTGCAATTTCTGAGGCTGTTAACTCTAATGAACTTATTCTCTGCAGCAGAGGTAACTCTGGGTTTTCCTTTCCTGTGGCAGTCCTCATGAGAGCCAGTTCCATCATAGTGCTTGATGTTTTTTGCAACTGCACTTGAAGAGACTTTCAAAGTTCTTGAAATTTTCCAGATTGACTGACCTTCATGTCGTAAAGTAATGATGGACGGTCATTTCTCTTTGCTTATTTGAGCTGTTCTTGGCATAATATGGACTTGGTCTTTACCAAATAGGGCTATCTTCTGTATACCACACCTACCTTGTCACAACATAACTGATTAGCTCAAACGCATTAAGAATAAATACATTCCACAAATTCAATTTTATCAATGCACACCTGTTAATTGAAATGCATTCCAAGTGACTACCTCATGAAGCTGGTTGAGATAATGCCAAGAGTGTGAAAAGCTGTCATCATGGCAAAGTGTGGCTACTTTGAAGAATCTCAAATATAAAATATTTTACACTGTCTTGGTTACTACATGACTCCTTATGTGTTATTTCATAGTTTTGATGTCTTCACTATTATTATACAATGTAGAAAATTTAAAAATAAAGAAAAACCCTTGAATGAGTAGGTGTGCCCAAACATTTGACTGGTACTGTACCTAGTTCAACCCCTCCAGTACATTGAGTATGGTACTGGCACTGACCTGTATTTAGCTGCATTCTCCTGTTTCTGTATCTTATGTTGTATCTCTTGTAGGTTTATATTCTATTTTTTACTATCTGTATTATTACTTTTATTGCAGCACTGTTTGGAAACAACTCACAAGTAAGAATTTCACTGTTCTGTTTACACCTGTTGTATCCTGTGCATGTAGTAAATAAACTCTGAAACTTGAAAGATAGCCAACCCCTGTCAACAGCACTAATGGCTTCTTCAAGGATAATCCTTCATGGAAAAAACACTGTTTGTAAGATATGCACCAACAAAAACTAAAACAATGCATCAATGCATCAATATTACAATTCTGCATTCCGTGACATTTTCACATATGCAAATAGCACTTGTTTCTATGATACTGTATAGTGCTCTAGGAATATCTTTGCCTTCTAAACAACAGCTCAGGCAAATTGGAGGCAACATAAAAATGTTCACCAGTGAAATTGTGTTGTGCTGACATGTAATTTACATATGCAGTCATAGCCTTTAAGATTTAATGCTGGCATTATTATTCTGAGCTGATGAAGCATTTGTTATTCAAGGGGACGATTCATAGGTACAATAGAAAGTGATTTGAAAGCCCCTTCAGAAATGTGTGTGTGTGTGTGTGTGTGTGTGTGTGTGAGATCAGCAGTTTTTTCTCTGCTTCTAAATTATAAGCAACGCTTCTTCTTCTGTCACAGCACAATGAAACATTCATAACCTACACCTTTCCATTGTTAGTCCTCAGAGGAATTTGAAGTCATGTCTGAGGACTAGGACAAGGTAATTACCTGGGGAACCAAACAACGCAGAGTAAACACAAACACACTTTTTTATGAATCATGACTTCCTTCAGGAAATGTACACAGCCTTTTATGTTTCAAATATCAAATCCATTAAGTAATTCACAAGGCTAGAAAAGTGATGTGTTTTCAGAAAAGGTCAGGCTTCATATTACGAGAGCTTGGGATTAAGGTTCTATCTGCAAAAAGATGATTCTGAGATAAATGGCTTGATGGTATCAGTAATTAGTATATTGCATTATTTTGAACATAACATTAATTGGGGGTATTTAGAGTACTATATAGGTAGAGAACATTGAACAAGGCTATGCCATATAACTAAAGTTTTACAAAAATGCAGATAGGACCTTATAGTCCCAAGCACTCAATTATACAAAGAGCCAAAGTCAGATTTCTGTTACATACTTTGTCAAAAGCTAAACATTTGCTTCCTGTTTCCTGACAGTTTTCAGGCGCAAATCCATAATTATCACTTTTGTGATCATTTCTGTCCTTTTATATTTTATAGAGCATTTCAGAATTATGAGGTTCTTGAATAAGAGCTAAGTACAATCTAATTATTGTGATCTAAAATAGAAACGTTAAATGGAAAAAGGCCATGGTACCTATCAATAGGTTCTCATAATCTGCCAAACACTTACATCCACAGATGTAGGATCTTCATTTGAGCCAGTTTTCAACAGCAAGAAAACAATCTTGCAGCTATAGGAAACGTGAAATTATTATGTAGATTATAATTGATGGACATTTTTGTAAGGGTTAATATATTTTTCTTAATGGAAAAACAATTCTGAAATTTTAGTGGAAATTACAAAATTCAGAAGCCTTTTTAAACCTCAAAGATATTACAGGTTTTACATTTCTTGCAATACAGTAGCATTTTCCTGCAACAGGGTGATCAAATCTATGTGTTACATTACTGCTCCTGAAATTAACCTGTACACTGAGCTTTTCTGTATTGAATCATCAGAAAAACCAATCTGAAAAATGCATCTCTCAGTGAGTGAAAAAGGACACATGGCTCTCAGTAGCTTCCCCTATTGTTTAAGGTGGACTGATGTACCATAGCAGTTATCAAGCAGAGTGTGCTAAAGCCATGTCATAACATAGGTCAAGCTATGTTCACTTGTTTAAATAATCATAAATATTATGGATTTTAAAGATTTAGGTACATGTAAGTGTCTTATATCGGCTGAAAGCTTAAATTCTTGTTAATTTAACTGCACTGTCCAATTTACAGTTGCGATTACAGCGAAAACATGCCATGCGATTGTTTGAGGATGGCGCCCCACATCAAAATATGTTTCCACCGGCACAGGTTTCATACATTCACATATAATGATTAGATATTCACTTACTTTTAGAAAATCTTCCTCTGATTTGTCATCCAAAGGGTCCCAGCTATAACATGTAGAGTCGTTTTGTTAGATAAAATCCTTCTTTATATCCCAAAAAGTAAGTTTAGTTGGCGCCATTGATGTGAGTAATCCACTCGTTCAACATACAGAGAAAGGAATCCGAAAATCTACCCATAAACATTGGTTCAACAAGTCAAAATACGTTTCTATTTACTCCTCTGATACCCTAAAATGTAATCAAACCATAATATTTATTTTGGAAAGAAGTTTGTTCAATAGGAAACAATAGGAAACATAGCAAACAGCAAACACGAATTTCCAAGACTGTGTCCTTCTACTAAAACTGATATTTCTTATTCGTTTTTTAAAGTTACAAGCCTGAAACCTTGAACATAGACTGCTGACACCCTGTGGAAGGTATAGGAATTGCATCCAGGGAGCAAATTTTCAATATGACCTTATTCTTGCCATTCTAAGAGGGTAGTCGTTCTCAAATAAATATATATATATATTATTTAAATAAATTTTTTCTTTTGTTTTGAGGGTGAAATTTCAATCATGGGATTATGTCATCATGGTAACTACATTTCAACATAGACAAACCTTGTATAAAATACGTTGAATTTGTACCTTTAAAACAATGTCAGATTTCAATGTTATATCCACTATCAGAAAAAAAGTCTAGACATCACCTCCTTCTGGAAAATGTACAGTATCACCTACAGCTATCTTTTGTTCTCCCATCCAGGGATTTTACCAAGCTTAGCTATAATATTTGTCACTGACTATCACAATTGTGCTATCATGAGAATGATTTGAGTGATCGCCACTTAAAACCTGTTAGATCTACCCCCCCCTTTTTTGAAAATTCTGTTAAAAATCGCGCAACTTTTCAGCGTCCTGCTACTCATGCCAGGAATATAGTATATGCATATGATTAGTATGTGTGGATAGAAAACACTCTGAAGTTTATAAAACTGGTTAAATCACGGCTGTGACTATAACAGAGCGTGTGTTTCATTGAAAAACGCAAGAAAAACTGCTCTCTGAAAGCAAAAAATAATTTCCATAAGTCACTTCCACCAGTTGTTAAAGGACAACAGAATTTAATGGAAATTTGCCTGCACTTCATACAAATTCCGCACGATGGCGCCATTGTACTAATTTTCAATCGAATTAATTGTTGGAAAATCCATCTGTCTGACCCCAAGTTTTCAAGTCTTCACCCGGATGCAGTTCAAGGAGAGATCAGATTGCATTGTTTTTGAAGTGAGGACCTATTGAAGAGACATCGCCCTGTAATCGTTTTGATAGATTATAAACGTTTACTAATACCTAAAGTTGGATTACAAAAGGATTTCGAAGTGTTTTGTGAAAGTTTATCGTCGACTTTTTTAATTTTAAAAAATTACGCAGCGTTTAAAAACGATGAATTTTTCTGAATGACACTACTTCAATACAAAGCTATTTTGGGTATATATGGACCGATTTAAACGAAAAAAAGACCCAATAGTGATGTTTATGGGGCATATAGGAGTGCCAAGAAAGAAGCTCGTCTAAGGTAATGAATGTTTTATATTTTATTTCTGCGTTTTGGGTAGCGCCGTCTATCGCAAAATCTGTTGTTTACGTGTCGAGCTGGCATTTTGGGGGGTGCATGCTATCAGATAATAGCTTCTGATGCTTTCGCCGAAAAGCATTTTAAAAATCTGACTTGCTGGCTAGGTTCACAACGAGTGTAGCTTTAATTTAATACCCTGCTTGTGAATTTTGATCAAGGTTTGAGTTTTAACGAGTACATTTAGCATTTAGCGTAGCGCATTTGCATTTCCAGGTGCCTACTTGGGACATGTGCGTCTCAAGTAGATTCAAGAAGTTAAAAACTACATTGAGAAAAACACCACCAAAGTGTTGGTCCCATGTTTCATGAGCTGAAATAAAATATCCCAAAACTGTTCGATAGGCACAAACAGCTTATTTCTCTCAAATGTTGTGCACACATTTGTTTACATCCCTGTTAGTGACCATTTCTGCTTTGTCAAGATAATCCATCCACCTGACAAGTGTGGCAAATTAAGGAGCTCATTAAAACAGCATGATATTTACACAGATGCACCTTGTGCTGGGGAATATAAAAGGCCATTCTAAAATGTTGCATTTTGTCACACAACACAATACCACAGATGTCTCAAGTTTTGAGGGAGCGTGCAGTTGGCATCTTAACTGCAGTAATGTCAACCAGAACTGTTGCCAGATCATTTTATGGTAATAAGCCGCCTCCAATGTCAATAAGCCGCCTCCAATGTTGTTTTTAAGAATTTGGCAGAGTACCACTGACTTCACAACCGCAGACAATGTGTATCCACTCCAGCCCAGAACTTCCACATCCGGCTTCCTCACCTGTGGGATCGTCGTAGACCAGCCACCCGGAGAGCAGATGAAACTGTTGGTTTGCACAACCAAAGATTTCTGCACAAACTGTCAGAAATGTTCTTAGGGAAGCTCATCTGTGTCCTCTTCATCCTCACTAGGGTCTTGACCTGACTACAGTTCAGCATAGTAACTGACTTCAGTTGGCAAATGCTCACCTTTGACGTCCACTGGCACGCTGGAGAAGTGTGCTCTTCACAGATGAATCCCAGTTTCAACTGTACCGGGCAGATGAAAGATAGCGTGTATTGCGTCGTGTATGCAAGAGATTTGCTGATGTCAACGTTGTGAATGTGTGTGCCCCATGGTGGCGGTGGGGTTATGGTATGGGCAGGCAGGCATAAGCTACGGACAACAAACACAATTATATTTTATTGATGGCAATTTGAATGCACAGAGATACGGTGACTAGATCCTGAGGCCCATTCATCCGTGCCCTTCATCCGCCGCCATCACCTCATGTTACAGCACGATAATGCTCGGCTGCATGTCACAAGGATCTATACACAATTCCTGAAGGCTGAATATATCCCAGTTCTTCCATGGCCTGCATACTCACCAGACATGTCACCCATTGAGCATGTTTGGGATGGTCTGGATTGATGCGTACGACTGCATGTTCCAGTTCACGTCAATATCCAGCAATTTCTCAAAGCCATTGAAGAGGAGTGGGACAACATTCCACACCCCACAATCAACAGCCTGATCAACACTATGCAAAGGACATGTGTCCTGCTGCATGAGACAAATGGTGGCTATCTGAGCCATGCCACTACTTTTACATATCAGTGACCAACCGATGCAGATCAGTATTCCCAGTCATATAAATTCCATAGATAAGGACCTAATTATTTATTTAAATTGACTGATTTAAAAAAAATGACTTAAATCAGTTAAATCAATTAAATTGTTGCACGTTGAATTTGTTTTTGTTAAACCTCTTAAGGTATAGGGGGCCGCATTTTCACTTTTGGATAAATAGCGTGCCCAATTTCAACTTCCTTCTACTCATGCCAGGAATATAAGATATGCATATTATTAGTAATTGTGGATAGAAAACACTCTGAAGGTTCTAAAACGGATTGAATCATGGCTGTGAGTATAACAGAACTTATGTAGCAGGCAAAACCCAGAGGACTAAATGTTCAGATTATTTTTTTTTTGCCTCTGACTGTTCCCTGACTTGTCTTTGCCAAGGGATATTTTATAGGAACCTGTTGTCAGTTCCTACCACTTCCACTGCATGTCACCAGTCTTTGGAATTTGGTTGAGGTTATTCATTTGTGCAACGAAGAAGAAGCACATCCTGGAACAACGTTACACTATTGAGAGTTGCGCAAGACGTAAAATGGTTTGTTTACTTGCTGTATTGAACACAGATAGCCCCGTCTACAATTTGATCGATTATTAACGTTTAAAAATACCTAAAGTTGTATTACAAAAGCAGTTTGAAATATTTTGGCAAAGTTTATAGGCAACTTTTGAAATGTTTTGTAGTGACGTTGCGTTTTTTGGCAGCTGTTTTTTTCTGGATCAAACGCATTAAAGAAATTGACATTTGGATAAATATGGACGGAATTAATCAAACAAAAGGACCAATTGTGATGTTTATGGGACATATTGGAGTGCCATCAAAAGAAGCTCGTCAAAGGTAATGCATGTTTTATATTTTATTTCAGCGTTTTGTGTAGCGCCTTCAGGGTTGAAATATGCTACCCTCTTTGTTGACATTATGCTATCATCAGACAATAGCTTCTTATGCTTTCGCCGAAAAGCTTTTTGAAATCTGACACTTTGGCTGTATTCACAACGAGTGTAGCTTTAATTGAGTATCTTACATGTGTGATTTAATGAATGCTTGATTTTATATAATTATTTGAATATGGCGCACTGCATTTTCCCTGTTTTTTTCCTATACCATAAGAAGTTTCAGTGTAAAAACATCAAATCATATTTTATTGGTCACAAGCACATGGTTAGCAGATGGTATTGTGAGTGTAACGAAATGCTTATGATTCTGGTTCCGACAGTGCAGCAATATCTAACAAGTAATATCTAACAATTCCACAACAAATAACTAATACACAGAAATCTAAGTAAGGAATGGAATAATAATAAATACATATAAATATATGGATGTCCGAGCGGTGTAGGCTAAGATGCAATAAATAGTATTGAATACATTATATACATATGAGATGAGTAATGCAAGATATGTAAACATTATTAAAGTGGCATTATTAAAGCGACTAGTGTTCCTTTTTTTAAAGTGGCCAATGGTTACAAGCCTGTATGTAGGCAGCAGCCTCACTGTGCTAGTGATGGATGTTTAACATTCTGATGGCCTTGAGATAGAAGCTGTTTTTCAGTCTCTCGGTCCCAGCTTTGATGCACCTGTACTGACCTCGCCTTCTGGATGGTGGCGGGGTGAACAGGCAGAGGCTCGGGTGGTTGTTGTCCTTCATGATCTTTTTGGCCATCCTGTGACATTGGGTGCTGTAGGTGTCCTGGAGGGCAGGTTATTTGCCCCCGGTGATGTGCCACCCTTTGGAGAGCCCTACGGTTGTGGACGGTGCAGTTGCTGAAACAGGCGGTGATACAGCCCGACAAGATGCTCTTAATTGTGCATCTGTAAAAGTTTGTGAGGGTTTTAGGGGACAAGCCACATTTTTTCAACCTCCTGTGGTTGAAGAGGCGCTGTTGAGTCTTCTTCACCACACTGTCTGTGTGGGTGGACCATTTCAGTTTGTCTGTGATATGAATGCAGAGGAACTTAAAACTTTCCACTTTCTTCACTGCTGTCCATTCGATGTGGATAGGGGGGTGCTCCCTCTACTGTTTCCTAAAGTCCACAATAATCTCCTTTGTTTTGTTGATGTTGAGTGAGAGGTTGTTTTCCTGACACCGCACTTTGAGAGCCCTCACATCCTCTCTGTAGGCTGTCTCGTCGTTGTTGGTAATCAAGCCCATGACTGTTGTGTCGTCTGCAAACTTGATGATTGAGTTGGAGGTGTGCATGGCCACACAGTCACAGGGAGTACAGGAGGGGGCTGGGCACGCACCCTTGTGCGGCATCAATGTTGAGCATCAGCGAAGTGGAGATGCTGTATCATACCTTCACCACCTGGTGGGCGGCCTGTCAGGAAGCACGGTAGGGCGCTCTTGAAAAAGAGATTTTAATCTCAATGAGCCCTTTCAGGTTAAATAAAGGTTAAATAAATAAACATGACCCATGTTCACTGGGCGGTATTGAGGCCCATGAGCTTGGAGGGTACTATAGTGTTGAATGCTGAGCTATAGTCAATGAACAGCATTCTTACATATGTATGTATTCCTCTCGTCCAGATGGGATAGGGAAG
The DNA here is from genome assembly GCF_013265735.2 of Oncorhynchus mykiss. Taxonomy (NCBI): domain Eukaryota; kingdom Metazoa; phylum Chordata; class Actinopteri; order Salmoniformes; family Salmonidae; genus Oncorhynchus; species Oncorhynchus mykiss. Next base: position 76,132,295 of record NC_048569.1, on the reverse strand, counting down.
TGCGATGGCATCATCTGTGGACCTATTGGGGCAATTTGAAGTGGGTCTAGGGTGACAGGTAAGGTGGAGGTGATATTATCCTTAACTAGCGTTTCAAAGGACTTTGTGATGACAGAAGTGAGTGATATGGGGCAATTGTCATTAAGTTTAGTTACCTTTGCGTTCTTGGGTACAGGATCAATGGTCACCAACTTGAAGCATGTGGGGACAATAGACTGGGATAGGGAGAGATTGAATATGTTGATAAACACACCAGCCAGCTGGTCTGCGCATGCTCTGAGGATGCGGCTAGGGATACCGTCTGGGCTGGCAGCCTGGCGAGAGTTTAGACGTTTAAATGTCTTGCTCACGTCGGTCACGGAGAACGAGAGCCCACAGTCCTTGGTAGCGGGCCTCGTCGGTGGTACTATTAACCTCAAAGCGGGCAAAGAAGGTGTTTAATTTGTCTGGAAGCAAGACATGGCTGGTTTTCCTTTTGTAGTCCGTGATTATCTGTAGACTCTGACACATATGTCTCGTGTCTGAGCCGCTGAATTGCGACTCCACTTTGTCTCTATACTGACATTTTGCTTGTTTGATTGCCTTGCGTAGTGAATGACTACTCTGTATGTATTTTGCCATATTCCCTGTCGCCTTGCCATGGTTAAATGCTGTGGTACGCGCTTTCAGTTTTGCACGAATGCTGCCATCTATCCACGGTTTCTGTTTAGGGTAGGTTTTAATAGTCACAGTGGGTACAACATCCCCTATACACTCCCTTATAAACTCACCCACTGAATCAGTGTATACGTCAATATTATTTTCTGAGGCTACCCGGAACATGTCCCAGTCCGCGTGATGAAAACAATCTTGTAGCGTCGATTCCGATTGGTCAGACCAGCGTTGAATAGTCCTTATTAACACAGGTACTTCCTGTTTGAGTTTCTGCCTATAGGAAGGGAGGAGCAAAATGGAGTTATGGTCAGATTTGCCGAAAGGAGGACGGGGGAGGACCTTTTATATATCATGGAAGTTAGAGTAACAATCGTCCAGTGTTTTTCCAGCGCGAGTGCTACACTTGATATGCTGATTGAATTTAGGTAGCCTTTTCTTCAATGTATTTGTTAACATCCCCAGCTACAATAAATGCAGCCTCAGGATGTACGGTTTCCAGTTTGCATAATGTCCAGTGAAGTTCCTTGAGGGCTGTAGTGGAATCGGCTTGAGGGGGGATAAACACGGCTGGGACAATAAACGAAGAGAATAACCCAAGAGAGCAATGCTTCCATGAAACAGAGTATGTTACAATCCCTGATGTCTCTCTGGAAAGCAACCCTTGCCCTGATTTCATCAACTTTGCTTTCTAGGGACTAGACATTAGCGAGTAACATACTTGGAAGCAGTGGGTGGTGTGAATAGAAGACCGGTCCGACTCCCTCTTCTCCGGCGGCATTGTTTGGGTCGGCCTCTGGAATCAGTTCAAATGCCCTGTGTGGTGCGGACAAAGGATTCGCTCGGGAAAGTCTTATTCCTGGTCGTAGTGCTGGTAAGTTGACAACGCTCTGATATCCAATAGTTGTTCCCGGCTGTATGTAATAACCCTTAAGATTTTCTGGGCTAATAATGTAAGAAATAATACATAAAAAAAAATACTGAAAAGTTTCCTATGGACTAGAAGCGAGGCAGTCCTCTCTGTTGGCGCCATTACTTCTACTAGATGCAGTTCATATAAGGAAATCTGTCAATTGAAATAAATTCATTAGGCCATAATCTATGGATTTCATATGACTGGGCAGGGGCACAAGAGCTGAAGAACATACGCATATTCAGGTTCATTCTGCAGGTGCTGGAGTTGTAGGCAAACTCATGGAAAACAGAAAGGAAAACAATGCTACTTATGCTCCCAGGTGATTTTATTGTAACAACGTTTTGACCATTAGGGCTTCATCAGGCATCCACATCGCAGGTGGGGGTGGAAGGTCCTATGCATTCAGTTGAAGTTGGAAGTTTATATACACTTAGGTTGGAGTCATTCAAACAAATTTTTCAACCACTCCACAAATTTCCTGTTAAAAACTATAGTTTTGGCAAGTTGGTTAGGACATCTACTTTGCGCATGACAAGTAATTTTTCCAACAATTGTTTACAGACAGATTATCTCAATTATTATTCACTGTAATCACTGTTTAAATTTACTAAATTGACTGTGCTTTTAAACAGCTTGGAAAATTCCATAAAATTATGTCATGGATTTAGAAGCTTCTGATAGGCTAATTGACATCATTTGAGTCAATTGGAGGTGTACCTGTGGATCTATTTGAAGGCCTACCTTCAAATTCAGTGCCTCTTTGCTTGACATCATGGGAAAATCAAAAGATATCAGCCAAGACCTCAGAAAAAAAGTTGCAGATTTCCACAAGTCTGGTTCATGCTTGGGAGCAATTTCCAAGCGCCTGAAGTTACCACGTTCATCTGTACAAACAATAGTACGCAAAAATAAACACAGTGTGAACACGCAGCCGTCAAAACGCCCAGGAGGGAGACGTGTCTGTCTCCTAGAGACACAACGCGTCTTTGGTGCGAAAAGTGCAAATCAATCCCAGAACAACAGCAAAGGAACTTGTGAAGATGCTGGAGGAAACAGGTACAAACGTATCTATATCCACAGTAAAATGAGTCCTATATCGACATAACCTGAAAGGCCCCTCAGCAAGGAAGAAGCCACTGCTCCAAAACCGCCATAGAAATGCCAGATTATGGTTTGCAACTGCACATGGGGACACAGATCGTACTTTTGGGAGAAACATCCGCTGGTCTGATGAAACAAAAATAGAACTCTTTGGCAATAATGACCATCGTTATGTTTGGAGGAAAAAGGGGGAGGCTTGCAAGCCCAAGAACACCATCCCAACTGTGAATCACGGGAGTGGCAGCATCATGTTGTGGGGGTGCTTTGCTGCAGGAAGGACTGGTGCACTTCACAAAATAGATGGCATCATGAGGGAGGAAAATTATGTGGATATATGTCAAGACATCAGTCAGGAAGTTAAAGCTTGTTGCAAATGGGTCTTCCAAATGGACAATGACCCCATTCATACTTCAAACATTGTGGCAAAATGGCTTAAGGACAACAAAGTCAAGGTATTGTAGTGGCCATCACAAAGCCCTGACCTCAATTGTATAGAAAATTTGTGGGCAGAACTAAAAAAGCATGTACGAGCAAGGAGGCCTACAAACCTGACTCAGTTACACCAGCTCTGTCAGGAGGAATGGGTCAAAATTCACCCAACTTATTGTGGGAATGTTTGACCCAAGCCAAAATGTTTGACCCATGTTAAACAATGTAAAGGCAATGCTACCAAATACTAATTGAGTGTATGTAAACTTCTGACCCACTGGGAATGTGGTGAAAGAAATAAAAGCTGAAATAAATCATTCTCTCAACTATTATTCTGACATTTCACATTCTTAAAATTAAGTGGTGATCCTAACTGACCTAAACCAAGCCATGAGGTCAAAGGAATTGTCCGTAGAGCTACAAGACAGGATTGTGTTGAGGCACAGATCTGGGGAAGGGTAGCAAAACTGAGCAATCAGGGGAGAAGAGCCTTGGTCAGGGAGTTGACCAATAACCCAATTGGGTTAGACAACCATCTCTGGAGCGCTCAACCAATCAGGCCTTTATGGTAGAGTGGCCAGACGGAAGCCACTCCTCAGTAAAAGGTACATGACAGCCCGTTTGGGATTTGACAAAAGGCACCTAAAAGACTCAACAATGAGATACTCTGGTCTGATGAAACCAAGATTGATTTATTATTACCTGAATGCCAAGGAGGAAACCTGCCACCATCCCTACTGTGAAGCATGGTGGTGGCAGCATCATGGTGTGGGGATGTTTTTCAGCGGCAGGGACTGGGAGACTAGTCAGGATCGAGGTAAAGATGAATGGAACAAAGTACAGAGAGATCCTTGATGAAAATCTGCTCCAGAGCGCTCAGGACCTCAGACTGGAGTGAAGGATCACCTTCCAACAGGACAACGACCTGGGACAAGTCTCTGAATGTCCTTGAGTGGCCTAGCCAGAACCCGGACTCGAACCTGATAGAACATCTCTGGAGAGACCTGAAAATAGCTGTGCAGTGACGCTCCCTTTCCAAACTGACCGAGCTTCAGAGGATCTGCAGAGAAGAATGAAAGAAACTCCCCAAATACAGGTGTGCCAAGCTTGTAGTATCATACCCAAGAAGACTCAAAGCTGTAATCACTGCCAAAGATGATCAACAAAGTAAACGGTATGAATACTTACAAATGTAAATATGATATTTCCGTTTTTTTTTGTACATTTGCAAAAAAAGTTCTCGATTTGTCATTATGTGTAGATTGATGAGGAAAAAATGATTTCATCAATTTTAGAATGAAGCTTAATGAGAAAAAAGTCAAGGGGTCTGAATACTTTCCGAATGCGCTGTAGATACACACAATTTTCATTTAGGATTAAAATCACAATACTTTTGGACATTTTGAAACTATAATAATGGTATCTAGTCAAACTCCTCATTAAGGCCAAGAGCAGGCAATGTGTTGAGCCTGTGGATCCAGAAAGATTCCCTTTGAAGAAGTTTCCTCTCAGTGTCCCCTCCCATGCATGACATCTATTCTATTCTATTCTGTACATTCTATTCCAATGTATCTCAGAAAACGAATAGGATGTCCCGCTTGCACAAAATTAACAGCAACTGGATTTTTTCCCCACCTGTCCGTATATTGCTGCGATGCTCACTGATCCGGTCTAGAGGCTTCTGTGGGTTTTCCCTGTGTAAGACAGACCATAAGGACATTTCAACATGTAAATAACATTGGTGGACATGCAGGTAATCAGGCCTTTGATCTTAAACCTGTGTCCTGTGTGGGTGTAGTTAAATGAGTCACGTTTGTATTGTGCAGCCATGGGTGGGCCTGGGAGGGCATAGGCCCACCCACTGGGGAGCAAGGCCCAGTCAATCAGAATTGGTTTTTCACACAGAAGTGCTTTATTACAGGCATAAATACTCCTGAGTTTCATCAACTGTCCAGGGTGCTGGTCTCAGACAATCCTGCAGGTGAAGAAGCCGGATGTGGAGATCCTGGTCTGGCATGGTAACACGTGGTTGTGAGGCCGGATGGACCTACTACCTACCTCTCTAAAACGACGTTGGAGGCAGCTTATGGTAGAGAAATTAACATTAAGTTCTATAGCATTACCTCTGCTGGACATTCCTGCAGTCAGCATGCCAATTGCAAACTACCTCAAAACTTGAGACATCTGTGGCTTTATGTTGTGTGACAAAACTGCACATCTTAGAGTGGCTTTTATTGTCCCCACCTGTCACGCCCTTACCTTAGTTATCTACACTGCTCAAAAAAATAAAGGGAACACTAAAATAACACATCCTAGATCTGAATGAATGAAAAATTCTTATTATATACTTTTTTCTTTACATAGTTGAATGTGCTGATAACAAAATCACACAAAAATTATCAATGGAAATCTAATTTATCAACCCATGGAGGTCTGGATTTGGAGTCACACTCAAAATTAAAGTGGAAAACCACACTACAGGCTGATCCAACTTTGATGTAATGTCCTTAAAACAAGTCAAAATGAGGCTCAGTAGTGTATGTGGCCTCCACGTGCCTGTATGACCTCCCTACAATGCCTGGGCATGCTCCTGATGAGGTGACGGATGGTCTCCTGAGGGATCTCCTCCCAGACCTGGACTAAAGCATCCGCCAACTCCTGGACAGTCTGTTGTGCAACGTGGCATTGGTGGATGGAGCGAGACATGATGTCCCAGATGTGCTCAATTGGATTCAGGTCTGGGGAACGGGCGGGCCAGTCCATAGCATCAATGCCTTCCTCTTGCAGGAACTGCTGACACACTCCAGCCACATGAGGTCTAGCATTGTCCTGCATTAGGAGGAACCCAGGGCCAACGGCACCAGCATATGGTCACACAAGGGGTCTGAGGATCTCATCTCGGGAACCTAATGGCAGTCAGGCTACCTCTGGCGAGCACATGGAGGGCTGTGCGGCCCCCCAAAGAAATGCGACCCCACACCATGACTGACCCACCCCCAAACTGGTCATGCTGGAGGATGTTGCAGGCAGCAGAACGTTCTCCACGGCGTCTCCAGACTCTGTCACGTCTGTCACGTGCTCAGTGTGAACCTGCTTTCATCTGTGAAGCGCACAGGGCGCCAGTGGTGAATTTGCCAATCTTGGTGTTCTCTGGCAAATGCCAAACGTCCTGCACCCTCATGGAGTCTGTTTCTGACCGTTTGAGCAGACACATGCACATTTGTGGCCTGCTGGAGGTAATTTTGCAGGGCTCTGGCAGTGCTCCTCCTTGCACAAAAGCGGAGGTAACGGTCCTGCTGCTGGGTTGTTGCCCTCCTACGGCCTCCTCCACGTCTCCTGATGTACTGGTCTGTCTCCTGGTAGCGCCTCCATGCTCTGGACACTACGCTGACAGACACAGCAAACCTTCTTGCCACAGCTCGCATTGATTTTCCATCCTGGATGAGCTGCACTACCTGAGCCACTTGTGTTGGTTGTAGACTCCGTCTCATGCTACCACTAGAGTGAAAGCACCGCCAGCATTCAAAAGTGACCAAAACATCAGCCAGGAAGCATAGGAACTGAGAAGTGGCCTGTGGTCACCACCTGTAGAACCACTCCTTTATTGGGGGTGTCTTGCTAATTGCCTATAATTTCCACCTGTTGTCTATTCCATTTTTTCCAATTTATTGTCAATCAGTGTTGCTTCCTAAGTGGACAGTTTGATTTCACAGAAGTGTGATATACTTGGAGTTACATTGTGTTGTTTAAGTGTTCCCTTTATTTTTTTGAGCAGTGTATGTTTCATGTGATATTTTGGTCAGATTTTGTGACGAGGGTGGGTATGTGTGTTTTTCACCTGACTAGGGTTTATGTATATCTATGTTTTTTTTGTATGTCTAGGTAATATAGGTCTATGGTGGCCTGAATTGGTTCCCAATCAGAGGCAGCTGTTTATCATTGTTTCTGATTTGGGATCCTATTAAGGTTGCCAATTTTCCATTTTGGTTTTGTGGGTTTTGTCTATGTGAAGTTGCATGTCAGCACTCGTTCTATATAGCTTCACGTTAGTTTGTTTAGTGTTCTTTCTTTATTAAAAGAAGAATGTATTCATATCACGCTGCGCCTTGGTCTCCTCTATACGACAAACGTGACACCACCATAGGCACTTGTGTAATGATCGTGCTGTTTAATCAGCTTCCTGATATTCCCCACCTGTCAGGTGGATGGATTATCTTGGCAAATGAGAAATGCACACAGGGATGTAAACAAATTTGTGCACAACATTTGAGAGAAATACGCATTTTGTACCTTTGGAACATTTCTGGGATCTTTTATTTCCACTTTTATATTTGTGTTCAGTTAATTTACGTCTACCCTATACAGCATTTGCAATGTCATCAACAGCTATTGTTTCAATTCAACCTAAAGTACGCAAAAACATTTACAAAACATGTAGGCCTAGGGTTTCAAGCTCTGGTTGATTTCAAATGTGATATTGAATTGTGTTTGGTTGTCAACAAAACTAAATATCAACATTTGAAGGACATTTATCTTCTGCTGGGATAGTTCCATCTGTTCCACTGGCTTCAATTCCAGTTTGTCTTCAAATTAATAATTGATATATTGGATTCACATCTCCATCTTAACCAAAGATCTAAATGGAAGAATATGACTGAATAAAAACATATTTTTATTTAAAGTGCCTTTACAGTTTGATTTGATTTGGTCCTATTCTTTAACTTAGATTTTTTGTTGGGATGGAGATCTGAATCCCAAAAAAGTATTCATTCATTTGCAGACAAACTGGAATTAAAGCAGACTAATTCAGTGGCACAGATGGAACTATCCAAGCAGAATATAAATCTCCTATAAATGTTGAAATTTGGTTGCCTTGACAACCAAATAAAATGTAATATCACTTTGAAATACAATGAATTGCCTATTAACTTGTCTACAAGTTCAGAAACTATATGTTGGATTCAAGTCTCCAACTCAAACAAAAATAAAAGTGAAATAATGTGATTAATTTAGTGGCTCAGATGGAATTATCCAAGCAGTTAATACATGACCTTAAATATTGATATTTGGTTGCTTTTTCATGCAAACTCAATTCAATATTACTTTTGTAATACAGTAAATAGCCTAAAGTTAAGTTTTACAAAATAATGTAACATTCAACCTTAACATTTTGAGTTTACTGTAACTACATGTTTCTTATGTAATCATGTACAGTGTGCATGTTCAAGATTGCATATATAGGTCATTGCAGGTCTTTGGAGAGCTTCACTGTAATAATCTGCGCAAAATCTCCAACGGGATTGATCACTTGACCATGTACTTTTAATGTAATCTCAATTGCAATGCAGGTCATTTGGTTCTGTTATCAGATGAAGCACACTGGTAACACATTAATCTGTTGTGCTTTTAAATAGTTGAAAGCGCAGTGATTTTGGTGACAACTAAACCAAAAATCAGACATTGTTTTTCCATTGGAATTAGACTGAGCATTTAAAAGGGTTGAAAGCATAGTCAAACACTTTGAAAGTTCAACTAACTTTTGGCTGTCTTTTTGAGTAGGTGAATATAGGTTGTAATCTCATTGATCAATATTTCAACCACAATGTAATTATTAAACTTTGAAATAACATGGTGTGCCCAGTGGTTAGTGAGTTAGCATAATAACAAAATGTCAAACTCAAGCTTATGTATTTGCATTGTTTGTATTTGACCGTTTCTCCTAAATGTACAGAATGATTACCCTCTGTTTCATACTGGGTCTGGTCTCATTTAGAATGAATCAGTGCAGACCTATTTTTACCGGTCTGAATAAAGATTACAGTTAAAAAAGGCTTGGCAGTATACACACTTTAGACACACAGCCTCAATTGTCTGGCAGCCTTTGTGAGGCTAATAATAATTGCTTTCTCAACCAGCAGAAAAAGAGAAAGAAAAGAGAAATGTAATGTCAGTACAGACACTGCCACTGAAAATTAACACCCGAGATGCCTATCATTTATTTTATCTTCCTTGGTGTAAAATATTCCAGTAGGAATGAATAATAATATACAAGACACAATGGACTGTGTGTGTTAGTGTGTGTGCGCGCGTGCGTGCATGTGTACAGTATGTGTGTGTGTGCATGGGCACGAGAAGTGAAGTGGAGAATTCATTCAAAACTGTCTCTGCCATCAACCACCACATGCTATTCCATTTTTTTTTCTATGTGCAGGTTATTTCAGTGTATTTGCTAAAAGGAAAAGCTTGACTGCTGTTTGAGTTTAATTAATTTAGTGATATGATGGAAATGATTACAGCCCAATTTCAAATATGCCTACCTCCAGGGTATATTAAGAGGAAATCTGTAGAGAGGGAAAAAATAACAATTACAACTGTCACAGACTGCCTTTTAAAATGTGTAATGATTTCCTCTTTACCTATCTTATTTCTCTTTCTTTTTTAATCTGAGTTGAACTTATCTTAAGAGTTTTTTCCCAGCCTCTGTTATCAAAAGGAAAGTTCACATTCTGATATGAAAAATAGCATATTTTATTTTCCTGCTCTGAGAGATGGGAGCTCTGGTAGCATTTGTCTCTTTGGGCAGCTGTATAAGACTTATCTGATACTGTGGAACCATCCTGATGACATGTGAGTGATGGTGGACTGTAGATTGTCTCTTTGGGCCATAGAATTTCCACGATACACAATGAAGCACTAAGAAATACTGTACTGTTACTATTAGTTCAATGTCTGGTTGAAACCTCTGGAGCTACAATCACTGGTATATAATAATAGTCTTACAGAAAGGACACCTGGGGGGTTTCTAGGTTGTGGGACTATACAAATGTTTTTTCTATCTATGGCATGTACCAAACTGTTGAATTTGACACCTACTGAAGCAATATTCAATCATCATCCTGTTAGTTTAAAACTGAGTGAACCTTGTGACACTAGGCAAGAAACATGCTGGAATAGAAACGTTAAAGTGATTTCTGAGAATTTCGATGATGAGAATACTCACAGTAAAATAGGCTGTACATTACCTTTGGATGTGAGTATTTCAAGGTTTTATCTCTTTATTATCTCATTGTACAAAAGCACTATTTGCATTTCACCACTAAGCACACACAGGGCACCAAGGTAAGAACCTTGTAAGCTCATGCGTATACAGAACTTTCCTACTGCTTCTGACTTTCCCACTGCTTCTGACTTTCCCACTCACAACCTTAACAAAACTAGCCAGGTAAGAGGTGAGCAGCATCCCGCCTGACAAACAATATCCTATTGCTTTATTTCATATCCCCATCTCCTTCTGTGGAGGTAATGGCACAGATAGATTGAGGTGAGCGCTCCCATTCAAGCGCTGCTGAATCTTTGACCACATCACTATTGATTTTGTCACCCGATAGTGGTCGCCAGACAGCTGATAGATTGTGAAGGATACAGTTCATTAACTCTGACTTTCTTCTCCATCTGCCTCCTAACTCTCCCTCATTTTTATCAAGGCACCTGTCAATACACTCACTATCATCAGAGAACTGGAGCTTGTCTGTCCTCCGCTCCACATTCTTTCTATACAAAATTAATCTAAATCAAATCAAAGTTTATTGGTCACATACACAGATTTGCAGATGTTATCACAGCTGCAGCTAAATGCTTGTGTTTCTAGCACCAACAGTGCAGTAATACCTAGCAATAAAACAAAAGCAATACACTGTCACGTCCTGACCAAAGAGAGTCCTTATTTTCTATGGTAGAGTAGGTCAGGGCGTGACTGGGTGGTTAGTCTAGTTTATTATTTCTATGTGGGGTTCTAGGTTTGTTTTTCTATGTTGGTGATTGTGTATGATTACCAATTAGAGGCAGCTGGTAATCGTTGTCTCTAATTGGGGATCATATTTAAGTAGCTGTTTTTCCCACCTGTGTTTATGGGATATTGTTTAGAGTTAGTGCACGTAGCATCTCTGTTGTCACGGTTCATTGTTAGTTTGTTTATTTGTTTTTGTCTTTGCTTAGTTTGACTTTTAATTAAATAATGTTGAACTCAACATCCGCTGCGCCTTGGTCCGACATTTTTTCTAGTGAACGTGACAGAATATCCCATCACAACAGGACAAGCAGCATGCCCAGGAAGAGAGGGTAACATGGACATGGGAGGAGATTCTGGATGGGAAGGGATCCTGGACTTTGGAAGAAATCCTGGCAGGACAGGATCGCCTTCCATGGCGGGAGACGCAAGGAGAGAAAGGCAAACAACGATGACGCTGGGGTTCGCGGCCACAAGGAAAGCACAAAAGACAGCCCGAAAAACATTTGGGGGGGGTTACACGGGGTGGTCGGTGGAGCCGAGGTGTGAACCAGTGACAACATGGGAGGAGGTAGAGAGGTGGTCGGTCGACACAGGGAGGGTGCCAGCACCCACCTGGGAGTCAATGGAACAGTGCGAGGAGGGATTCCGGAGAATGGAGTTGGCGAGGAGAATGCGGCAACGCAGGCGTTTGGAGGAGCGTGTTACCTGTCCAGTGCAATCTATGCCGGTTCCACGCATCAGGCCTCCAGTGCGCCTCCCCAGTCCAGTACGTCCTGTGCTTGCTCCTCGCACCATGCGAAGCGTGTCATCGAACCGGTACCATTGATGCACCAGGTCTCGGGTGCACCTTCACAGCCCAGTGCCTCCTGTTCTTTTTCCCGCACTCGCCCTGAAGTGTGTGTCACCAGTCCAGTGCCACCTGTACCGGCCCCACGCATCAGGCCTCCAGTGCGTCTCCCTAGTCCGGTACGTCCTGTGCCTGCTCCTCGCTCTCGCCCTGAGGTGCGTGTCAACAGTCCGGTACCACGTGTCATGTCTTTACTATCATTAAATTGAAGACATAGTTTTTATCAAAGTTTCTCTGTAATTAGTATTACGCGATCAACTGATTAATCGTATAACTGTAATTAACTAGGAAGTCGGGGCACGAAGGAAAAATATTCGGATTACAAAGTTATCAATTTCCTAAAATAACTTTTCAGATATTTTATCTGATCAATTAGTTTTCAAATTAATGAATTATTCACTTTACCTCACATTAGTCTCATTCCAAACGTCATAAATTGTTGGTTATCTGCACGAGCCCAGTCTTCACCATGAGTCATCCATACATCAATTTTCTTAAATCATTTATTTATTACTAACTAAGTAATTCAGAAAAATGCATAAACAAACAGTAAATATGGTTACAAGAAATGATAGGAGAATGTGCCCTAGTGGGCTAAACCAGCAATGGAGGCTTGTTAGATAAAAGGGGAAGTGGGGGTCGACTAAGTTACTACAGAGTGATAATTATAACAATTGAAATGTTAATCCTTTGCACATGAATGCTCACTCATTGGGGAACAATTGCAATTAATATATATATTTACTCTCAGTGTGTCGTCTTGATCGCTGGTGAAAAGTTTGTTTCTGTTGGAGAGTTTCGTCCTCTCTCTCTCTCTCTCTCTCTCTCTCTCTCTCTCTCTCTGTCTTGATTAGAGGGAATAGTTCAGAGAGATATTCATCTGTTATAGAATGGATGTTTCGGTAGTTGTCATTCTTCGCGTTCAATGATACTGAATTCCTAGCTGCAGACTAGTAATTAATATCAAAGACTTGTTCTTATTCTGTCAGTATCGATAGTCTAAGAGTTTAACCACGTGGTATGGTTAAAAGATTCAGCAATGGTCTACAACCTTTGTCCTCTCCTAATGGAGAAAAACATGGTCTGCTGATAATTTCTCAAAGTTGGGTTTTATTCGGAATTGCAGAAAAGGGCTGTCCCAGGATGCCTGACCGTAACTGGGCTCAGGGGCGGTCCTCTGATTTAGTTAACTCCAATTCCCTTTTTGAGTTTTCCTTCATTAAACAGTCCAAATTCACATTGTAAAATTGTGTAAACAGTATCATACTCACTCATTCATCTTATACAACAATTAGATGTAAACCTCATATCTGAGGCTATTAAATAAACAGGGTTATGGTAATGTAGACACAGTCTCCCATGAGCTTCCCCAAGTTGTAACAAACGGACCAGTTCGTAGCTGGATTCTTCACCGATCTTTTATACTTTCTCCGGAACATGAAATTTGTTCGTACCTCAAGTTCTGTGAGGTGGAAGAAACTCCTTTGTTCTCTATGAAAATTTACACTGCCTCTTATACTCTGTGGCCATGTGGCAGGGTCTTCTCCTCAGGAATTTACGACCTCTCTCTGACCACAGCAGCCTAGTTGAAGGAGGCAAGGGGGAGGCAGGGAGAGGGGGAAGGGGCTTGCTATACCCAAAGAGGGCAATGTCATGACACACCAGTGCCGGCCCCACGCACCAGGCTTCCTGCGAAGATCCCCAGTCCAGAGCTTCCGGCGACGTTTCACGGTCCGGAACCTCCAACGACGGTCCACAGTCCGGAACCTCCTGAGACGGTCCACGGTCCGGAACCTCCTGCGACGGTCCACGGTCCGGAACCTCCTGCGACGGTCCACGGTCCGGAACCTGCTGCGACGGTCAACGGTCCGGAACCTCCTGCGACGGTCAACGGTCCGGAACCTACAGCTCCATGGCCGGAGCCTTCCCCTGCGCTGATGCCCAGTCTGAGCACGGCGTCCAGTTCAGCCCAGAGTCTTCTTCTGCATTGGTGCCCAGTCCAGACATGGCAACCTGTCCCGCTCCATGGCAGGAGTCTTCCTCTGCACCGATGCCTATGCCGGTGTCCAGTCTTGCTCCATGGCAGGAGCCTTCCTCAGCATCTAGGTCCAGGCACAGAGTTCAGCCTGGGTCTAACCCGCAGGATGAGCAGGTTCTTTGGCCCGCACCAGAGCCGCCACCAAAGATGGTGGATCTGCAAGCTGAGCATGATCTTCGTCCCGCACCAGAGCCGTCCCCGATGCTGGCGGATCCGCGGGATGAGCCGGTTCTTCATCCTGCACCAGAGCCGCCACCGACACTAGACACCCCCCCTAACCCTCCTTTTTGGATTCAGGTTTTGCGGACGGATTCTGCACCTTTGGGGGGGGGGGGGGGGGAGTCCTTATTTTCTATGGTAGAGTAGGTCAGGGCGTGACTGGGGGGTTAGTCTAGTTTATTATTTCTATGTGGGATTCTGCGTTTGTTTTTCCCAACTGTGTTTATGGGATATTGTTTTGAGTTAGTGCACGTAGCATCTCTGTTGTCACGGTTCGTTCTTAGTTTATTGTTGTTTTTGCTTAATTTCACTTTTTATTAAATAATGTGGAACTCAACATCCGCTGCGCCTTAGTCCGACATTTATTCTAGCGAACGTGACAAACACACATAATCAAGAAAATTCTAATACAAAATAAAGAAATTAAGACATTTCAGAACGAGTACTGTCAGAGACCAGAATATAAAAATATCTACACATGTAATATATATAAATATATATTGATGTCTATAGACAGTATGGACAGTATATGAATAGAAAAGGTGTGTACAGCAGTAGTTATATAGGATGAGCCATGATTAGAATACAATATATATAAAGTGGGTGAAACAATATGTAAACATTATCAAAGTGACCAGTCTTCAATGACTATGTACATAGGGCAGCAGTCTAAGGAGCAGGGTAGAGTTTAACAGTCTGATGGCCTGGAGATAGAGGCTATTTCTCAGTCCCTCGGTCCCAGATCTGATGCGTCTGTACTGTCCGCCTTCTAGATGGTGGCGGGGTGAACAGGCAGTAGCTTGGGTGTCTGAGGTCATTGATGATTTTCAAATCAAATTTGATTTGTCACATACGTGTTTAGCATATGTTATGCAGGTGTAGTGAAATGCTTGTGTTTTTTTCATGGCCTTCCTGTCACACCGGGTGCTGTAGATGTCCTGGAGGGCAGGCAGTGTGCCTCCGGTGATGCGTTGAGCTGACAGCTCCGCCCTCTGGAAAGCCTTGCAGTTGCAGACGGTGCAATTGCGGTACAAGGCAGTGATACAGCAAGATAGGATGCTCTCATTGGTACATTTGTAGAAGTTCAGGCGAAGCCAAATTTCTTCAGCCTTCTGGGGTTGAAGAGGCGCTGTTGTGCCATCTTCACCACACTGTCTGTGAAGGGACCATTTCAGGTTGTCAGTGATGTGCACGCCGAGGAACTTGAAACTTTTGACCCCCTCACAGAGAGATGAAGAGATAAACAAGTCATAGTAATGGATGAGAGAGAGAGAGAGAGAGAGAGACTGACTGACTGTATGTGGATGAACATGGTTCAGCTACGATAACTCAATTGTGAGAGCACTGTTGACCACACACACATCATCTCACAGAAAATGCCCTACAAGGTTCTATAAGAGATGCATACTCAGATATGAAACTAGCCTTCATAATGGGGCTGTAGACATGGGTTCAAATCTATTCACTTTTTTTACATCGACCATGACAATGTGCTAAACCAAAGCAGTGGTAGGCAACAGCCAACAATACATCTCCAGGACATTATCTGTGAGTGTGGAAGCTCTGTAAACACATTAGCTCTACAACAACCAGCAATGAAGTATGCAGTCCAGACGTTCCTGGTGCGAGTGCACTCCCTGCGAGCCTGTTTAGAGTCTGTTTCTGCTGTACAGCAATGGAGAGCTGTAAAGGTTAAATAAAACTACAGAGTAGAACAGAGCAGAGCTACCAAGCATCAAGACAAAATCCTGCTTTTTATGGAAATACCAGTGGCTCCTCTATAACATTCACATTATATGATTAAATATCACAACACATCTTATTTATCCCAGTGAATATTTAAGTACAAACTATGCTCTCTCTCTCTCTCTCTCTCTCTTTCACTGTCTCTGTCTCTGTGAGAGAAAGTCTTCATCTCAGTGAGCAAATAGCTGTTGATCCATACCACTCCACACACATAAAAAAATGAGGGTTCTTTGGGAAGGGTGATGGTTCTATGTCTAACCATATTGACTCAAAAACCCTTAGAGCTCTTCAATGGTTCTTTACAGTTCACAAAAGGGTTATTTGCTATTTTAGTGATAATAAAACATTTAGGGAGGTGGCTCATTAGACTATTTTGGGTCATGATTTGTTCACATGTTTTGCTCGCTTTTGTGCAAGTGTGAGTGAGAGCCGGATTCCATTTTATCTGATGTGTTGTGTTACGCCATGACATATTATGTTTGACTATGGCCTGTGATGCTGTCTCAGGTATGGCCTTGTGTCAATTGAGAACGGTTGACTAAATCAGTCAGTGGTTGTCAATTCTCTCCTTTGGGACCTCCAGCTGTTCCAGATGTAGCTGGAACATAATAACACCTATGACATTTTTACAATATGGCTGAAAGGAATACCACTATTGTTTTCACTATATATTTTACCTCTTGGGGATGTTATTCGAAAACATAATGTTAACTTTCACTGCTATGCGGATGACACACAGCTGTACATTTCAATGAAACATGGTGAAGCCCCAAAATTGCCCTTGCTAGAAGCATGTGTTTCAGACATAAGGAAGTGGATGGCTGCAAACGTTCTACTTTTAAACTCGGACAAAACAGAGATGCTTGTTCTAGGTCCCAAGAAACAAAGAGATCTTCTGTTGAATCTGACAATTAATCTTAATGGTTGTACAGTCGTCTCAAATAAAACTGTGAAGGACCTCGGCGTTACTCTGGACCCTGATCTCTCTTTTGAAGAACATATCAAGACCATTTCAAGGACAGCTTTTTTCCATCTACGTAACATTGCAAAAATCAGAAACTTTCTGTCCAAAAATTATGCAGGGAAAATTAATCCATGCTTTTGTCACTTCTAGGTTAGACTACTGCAATGCTCTACTTTCCGGCTACCCGGATAAAGCGCTAAATAAACTGCAGTTAGTGCTAAATACGGCTGCTAGAATCCTGACTAGAACCAAAAAACTCCAGTGCTAGCCTCTCTACACTGGCTTCCTGTCAAAGCAAGGGCTGATTTCAAGGTTTTACTGCTAACCTACAAAGCATTACATAGGCTTGCTCCTACCTATCTCTCTGATTTGGTCCTGCCGTACATACCTACACGTACGCTACGGTCACAAGACGCAGGCCTCCTAATTGTCCCTACAATTTCTAAGCAAACAGCTGGAGGCAGGGCTTTCTCCTATAGAGCTCCATTTTTATGGAACGGTCTGCCTACCCATGTCAGAGACGCAAACTCGATCTCAACCTTTAAGTCTTTACTGAAGACTCATCTCTTGTGGGTCATATGATTGAGTGTAGTCTGGCCCAGGAGTGGGAAGGTGAACGGAAAGGCTCTGGAGCAACGAACCGCCCTTGCTGTCTCTGCCTGGCCGGTTCCCCTCTGTCCACTGGGATTCTCTGCCTCTAACCCTATTACAGGGGCTGAGTCACTGGCTTACTGGGGCTCTCTCATCCCGTCCCTGGAGGGGGTGCGTCACCTGAGTGGGTTGATTCACTGATGTGGTCATCCTGTCTGGGTTGGCGCCCCCCCCCCCCCCCCCCCGTGCCGTGGCGGAGGTCTTTGTGGGCTATACTCAGCCTTGTCTCAGGATGGTAAGTTGGTGGTTGAAGATATCCCTCTAGTGGTGTGGGGGCTGTGCTTTGGCAAAGTGGGTGGGGTTATATCCTTCCTGTTTGGCCCTGTCCGGGGGTGTCCTCGGATGGGACCACAGTGTCTCCTGACCCCTCCTGTCTCAGCCTCCACTATTTATGCTGCAGTAGGTTATGTGTCGGGGGGCTAGGGTTAGTTTGTTATATCTGGAGTACTTCCCCTGTCCTATTCGGTGTCCTGTGTGAATCTAAGTGTGCGTTCTCTAATTCTCTCCTTCTCTCTTTCTTTCTCTCTCTCGGAGGACCTGAGCCCTAGGACCATGCCCCAGGACTACCTGACATGATGACTCCTTGCTGTCCCCAGTCCACCTGACCGTGCTGCTGCTCCAGTTTCAACTGTTCTGCCTTATTATTATTCGACCATGCTGGTCATTTCTGAACATTTGAACATCTTGGCCATGTTCTGTTATAATCTCCACCCGGCACAGCCAGAAGAGGACTGGCCACCCCACATAGCCTGGTTCCTCTCTAGGTTTCTTCCTAGGTTTTGGCCTTTCTAGGGAGTTTTTCCTAGCCACCGTGCTTCTACACCTGCATTGCTTGCTGTTTGGGGTTTTAGGCTGGGTTTCTGTACAGCACTTTGAGATATCAGCTGATGTACGAAGGGCTATATAAATAAATTTGATTTGATTTGATTTGAATAAAAACTCTGTATGGCTCTTCAAAAGCATCTACAAAGAATCTTTGAAATTGAGAAATGTTGTTTATTGAACCATTCTTCAAAAAGTTTTTTTAAAGAAACATACATTTTTTTGGTTCTATATAGCCCCAAAAAGGGTTGCAACCATAGCGGAACCCTTTTTTGGTGCTATCTATAACCTTTTTTAATGGTTCTTTATAGAACCTTAGGAGAAGGGTCTTCATAGCAGCATACAGGTTCCATTTAGAACGTCATGAGCATGGTTCTTTACAAAACCTTTGAAAAAGGGTCCTATGTAGCACCAAAAAGGGTTCCGCTATGGTTACAAGCCATATAACCCATATCTGGTACTATTTAGAGAGAAAAAATGTGTGTGCATATATGGCAGTCCATGCACGAAACTGAGATTAGATTCATTAGGGAGGTCATGATAAACATCACAACCTAGTAGACAGCCCTCTTAGCTAGTAAATACCGTTAGATACTCCAGCTCAATCCCTTCTCACTCTAAAGCCCCCCACTGTCATTCGCTGAGAGATATTCAACACAGTAATGGGAGAGAAATGTCACTTTTCTTAATTATCACCCCCCCATCATTTTAAACTCAACGACACTACAGAATAAAAGGGTCCCAGTAAAACAAGCACAAGTGACAGCCTTGTTTTATTATTAAGTGCGACTGATTACTGAATGTTGTTGTATTTACCAATAAATGAATTATACGCAGACGCATTAAATGCTAATTGTGATAATATCCAAGGCATTCTCATGATGCATTTTAACTCTGTGTTATATGTCAGCCTAGAATAAGGCTTCTGCTGAGTATCTAAGTTGTTTATTTTGCTAAGCAATAAAGTAAACACGTACACAGTGATTATTCCAAATCCGCAATATGTTTTTGTTAGAGTTGACCTGATGGTTGAGGAAACTGCTCCTGTGAAATCAAACTTGATTTAGTCGACAGTGTTTTACTGATGATTATAAACACAGCCACATAATACTATGACATATACAGTGTCCTCAAAATGTCCCTGACTACCTTAGGTCAGGCCTAGCCCACTTTGACAACCGACAGAGTGAAACTGCATTTGTAAGCAAAACATGTTGTCTTTTAGATATCATTTGGAAAAAGACTGCAGTGGTCCGTCACAGTGCACTTGACTCCATTAAACAGGCCTACCAATGTAAGCGTTCTGAGCCTGGGGTGCTCTGCTCCTCTCCTGTCTCCTGTTTGTGCCATAGAGGCTTGTTTCCCCTTAATAGATTTCCCTCTTTATACACCAAGAAGCTCATGCATGAATATTGAAAAACTCACACGCATGCATACACAATCACTTACACACACAAAAATACGAGTGCACAATCAAATACCTGAGCATTTTCAAACCACATACACAAAATACGCAAACATGAATGTTGGAACACACACACATTTTTTTTTCATCACTGTGTAATGTGGAATGTAGTGGACATTAATTGATGAGAACCTGAGTGAGTCGTTACGCACGCTGATTGACTAGTATGAGCAGTGTGACAGCCGCTCATTACTATCGTCATCTTCAAACACCATGTCCTCCTGACAAAGACAGAACCACTGGAACACTGATCAATATCTGCTCAACGGATTGTGTTACAAACAGCATAGTGTTCTCACTCAACAGGAAATATTGATGTCTCTCTGTTTCTAAAGGCATGCATAGATCTGTTTCAATGCTGTGCAAAGACCTTGAAGCAGGCCTTTTCATGTCCTTGCCTAGTGTGGTGTATTGTTGGGAACATCACAAGCTTGCTAAAACTGTAAACAATAGGCTAGCTTCCATGGGGCAGCTCCTAGCTTCATCCTGAGAGTCTTCAGCACGCACACGCGCACACACACACACACACACACACACACACACACACACACACACACACACAGACACACACACACACACACAGGGAATGTTAGCTGAGGATCCACTGTGACATATTAGCTAGTGTGTTTGTTCTACAAATTAAATTTTCCTCAAATTGTATGTATTCAGATGAGACGAGAATACCATACCTGGGGACTGGGTGAGGCTAGAAGCTTGTCTCTGAAGGAGACAAAGTTGTGAGACTAATAAAGACATGTTAGTGTTAGTCACCATTTCCAGTCTAGTATGACTTCCTATGTTACTTTACATGTTACTGTACATTCTTGGCTATATTGAAGACTTGAAGGTGTAGGATGAGAGATGGATGAGGAATTGAAACCAAATCCATCTCCAAGTGTTAATATTTCATCCTTTAATTAAACTTGTGTCAATCCATCATAGTTTCCGAGAGATGGATGGATGACCAGAGACTAGATGAATAGATGGCTATGTTTTATTGATGTATAGGTAGTTATTTTTGATTGCTTTGACATTTGGCTCAACTGTGGCAGTAGAACTATTGTGTCCTTGCTGTTACTGAGTGATCAATGTGCACAGCTCTGTTAGGGTCATGTTTTAATCCAAGTATTTAGTTTATAATCTTAACCTAGATTAACATCTCAACTAAATCAAAATACTTGGAGCTACTGTTGGTAATGCTCCCTTCTCATCACAATATTTGTAGCCCTTGGTTGCATTCAACTGTGGTAACAATTTATTTGGATCTGCAGATGCTCTACATACTATCTACAGACAATCAGTAACCTTTCAACTAACTATCTATTAACCCTATCCCTGGCCCTAACCCTAACCCTTGTCCTAGCCCTTACCCTAACTCTAAACTTTGACCTAACCCTAACCGTAACCTTAGGAAGCAGTTGGACAGATGGACCATGCATACTATCCAAATAAAGTGTGACAAAAAGTAGAATATTGGATATTGCATTCAATGTGAGTACTAACAATTTATAAGGCAGGACCAGCCGTGCAAAGCATCTGAGTTCTGTCTTTCCCATCACCATTCACTCCAGTTTTTAGAAACTAGAAGCATTCTGTTATCGTAAATAGAAAATCTATTGCCAGAGAATCCATTAGAAAGAATGAGCTTTCGACATGGCCATATTATGAGTTTGCCAGAAATTAAAGCAGAGCTTGAAAGGAAGCATAAAAGCATGAGGAAATCTTTCTGTGCTGGGAGACATCCTATGGCAAATTAAAAAGGTGATTCCTTTTCAAAAACCCAGAGCTTGATTTTCTTTTTTCATTATTTTCTCTTTCAAGAAGCCTCATGTCATATTGACACTAGTGTGTTCATACTCATTGTCTCACTTTGCAAGGCACACGTACAAACATACCCACACCCTCACAAATGCCTATAGAATGCACACACACAGACGGTCAATGAAACATATGTTATTTCACCAATCTCTTAGGGCCCATTCAATTGATCACACATGAGATAGTCATCCAAAAGAGAGTAATTAAATAATGTAAATAATGTCTTCTCACCGACCGTGACAGACACTTTCTTCACTGGTCTTTCCATTTTGGGACACAACCACACTATTTGTGGACACACCTACTCATTCAAGGGTTTTTCTTTATTTATTCTTTATTTCCACTATTTTCTACATTGTAGAATAGTTAATGTACCAAAACTATGAAATAACACATATATAATCAAGTAGTAACCAAAAAAGTGTTAAACAAATCAAAATATATTTTATATTTGAGATGATTCAAACTAGCCACTCTTTGCCTTGATGACAGCTTTGCACAAAAGGCATTATCTCAACCAGCATCACGAGGAAATCACCTGGAATGCATTTCAATTAACAAGTGTGCCTTGTTAAAAGTTCATTTTTGGAATTTCTTTCCTTGTTAATGAGTTTGAGCCAATCAATTTGTTGTGACAAGGTAGGAAGGGTATACAGAAGATATCCCTATTTGGTAAAATACCAAGTCCATATTATGGCAAGAACAGCTAAAATAAGCAAAGAGAAATGACAGGCCATTATTACTTTTAGACATGAAGGTCAGTCAATCGGGAAAATTTCAAGAACTTTCTTCAGGTGCAGTCACAAAAAACAAACGTTTTGATGAAACTGGCTCTCATGAAGACTGCCACAGGAAAGGAAGACCCAGAGTTACCTCTGTGGCAGAGGATAAGTTGATTAGAGCTAACTGCACCTCAGATTGCAGCCCAAATAAATGCTTCACAGAGTTCAAGTAACAGACACATCTCAACATCAACTGTTCAGAGCAGACTCAGTGATCAAATTGCTGCAAAGAAACCACTACTAAAGGATACCAATAAGAATAAGAAAAACAAGCAATTAACATTAGACCAGTGGAAATCTGTTTTTTGGTCTGATGAGTCCAAATGTTAGATTTTTGGTTCTAACCGCAGTGTCTTTGGGAGACACAAAGTAGGTGAACGGATTATCTCTGCATGTGTGTTTCCCACAGTGAAGCATGGAGGAGGAGGTGTGATGGTGTGGGGATGCTTTGCTGGTGACAGTGTTGGTGTTTATTTAGATTTCAAGGCACACTTATCCAGCATGGCTACCACAGCATTCTGCAGCAATGCGCCATCCCATCTGGTTTGCGCCTGGTGGGACTATCATTTGTTTTTCAACAGGGCAATGACCTAACACACTATTTGACCAAGATGGAGAGTGATGGAGTGCTTTATCAGATGACCTGTCCTCCACAATCACCCGACCTCAACCCAATTGAGATGGTTTGGGATGAGTTGGACCACAGAGTCTGAGGTTTTAGGTACTGGAGCAATACAATGATCTAGAGAGAGCTCTTGCCTTTTGTCAACATGCAGATCATGTCCTATGGTCCTATAAACAAGACAGAGAATTCAAATGGAGATACTCAATGCTGTGTACTTCTCCTGGACATCAAATCAGAATACTTGCACCATTCCAAATATGGCTTTGCCTTTCCAAATGTTAATTATTTTTTTAACACCATCAATCAGAGCTGTCAGAGCAGGATGTGACAGGCACCAACTAACTACATGCTGCTGAGTGTTGCTGCAGGGAGTCCTAGGGCTGTCAGTGTGCATAGCATATCTCCGACTGGGGATGGCTGACAGCTTAGCTAGCCTAGCAGAACTGCTCTTTCTCCTGTTCAGACAGACAGTGTGTCAGCCAGCCTCACACGGGGCCCTGTCTAGCCCTGCCTGGCCTCTCAGACTCTAATGGAACACGAGTCTCCTGTTTAGATGATCTGAGCAAAGCTTCCAGAATGATCATCATCAGCCATGGAACACAGAACATTCTAGAACAGAGCCTCATCAAGGAGCATCAGCTGATTCAGTGGTGAAGGCACACAATGCTTACACAGGCTTAAAGGAGACAAGCAGTCAATGGGAATGGAAATGGTCATGTAGCCATAGCGGTACAAGGATCAGGCTCCTGGCTATCGGGTCGCATATTATTTCAGATCTGCTTAGCAGACAGTTGGCCAGCGAGCCGTGGATCCACGAGATCACAGCAGCGAGAGAAGAGATTGCTTACTGTTGGACTTCTCAAATCGAAATTGGGAACACTGCCATCCACATTTTTTAAGTCATGCCCATGAAATTTTGAATAAGTTGAATCAATCTGTGGTGTCAAAATGTCTACCGCTTGACAGAGGGGCCCTGAAATACAGCAGGTGATGAAGATAACATACATTGAAAATGGATGCAGGCTTAACTTTGAAACATTTGTTTTAATGATAATTTCAACAGTAATTTCACTTACATAGCTACATTTCAAAATCACACAGAAGTTTCTGAAACATTTTCTAAAAAAATTTCGCCACTATGTTAATGAAAATCAAATGTAACACTTCCCCTCGACCCCCACCACAGAACTCGAAACACTGTTGGATCCTGGGTAATTATATGACTACAGAATGCCTGCCCCTGAGAGTTGCCATGGAAAAGCACTGCCAACAGCGCCATGCTTGTAGACATTTGTGATGGTCCCCTGAAAAAGCCCTCCAGCCAACTCTTGCACCAGTCATTAGTCTGCTGTGTCTGCCTTCATCACTCGACAGCACAGTCTGAATTGTCAAACACTCTTCCACAACGTGAAGGTCAAATCAGACCTGATGCTGGTACTCTTATGACGTTGGATAATGAAAAAAACAAACAATTATTTCTCCCTTATTTGAGCTAGTTACATTGTTTGTACCTCTTGTACTTCAGTGTATACGACATGGTTATTTGCTCTTTCAAATGTCTCTATTGTGTATTTTGTTTGCATGCGATGAACTAGACAATTTGACAAAACTGGTGTGAACAATGGCAAGGTCATGAAAATCCCAAAATGGTTTCAATTGTTGTGTAGGCTATTCACCAGTGACGGCTATTCAAATGGGATGAAAATGCATTTTATTTTAGCGTAATTTGTTTAACCTGATGAAAGTGTTTTATCATAACAGTCTGCTTAGCTGTTTTGTAGAACACAAAAGGCATCCGAGGCAGCCACACCACACACACACACACACACACACACACACACACACACACACACACACACACACACACACACACACACACACACACACGATTGCATTTGTGACTGTGAGGAGGAATTTAAGGGCATGTTTCTCCCATCAATAAAACAGGCTTGTAGGGCCACTTCTCTAAACTTACAGTATGTATTTGTAAGGTGCATGAAGAGAACAAGCAAACTGACTGGCAGGCGAATAGAGCTGAGACTAAACAAGATATTTCGCAGTGCCTGAAAAACACAAAAAAAATTGGATTAAGCAAACAGGCACCCTGGGATAACACACCACAGTTACAATCTAGGGATAGAGGCAGGTCAATATAAAAGGTAAACAAGAAGTGCAATCTCTCGGGATTTCGCATGAAAAAGCTCTGTGACAGGTCAGGGTCCACTCATTCAGACTGGTCTTACTCCCTCATTTATCAGAATACAAGCCTGAAACAATTTCTAAAGACTGTTGACATCTAGTGGAAGGCATAGGAACTGCAATTTGGGTCCTAAGTCAATTGATACAGTAATGGCATTGAATAGAAAACAACAAAACAAAAACAAAAACCACTTCCTGAATGGATATTTCTCAGGTTTTCGCCTGCCAAATCAGTGCTGTTATACTCACAGACACTATTTTAACAGTTCCAGAAACGTGAGAGTGTTTTCTATCCAAATCTACCCATTATATGCATATCATATCTTCAGGTCCCGAGTAGCAGACAGTTTAATTTGGGCATGCTTTTCATCCAAAATTCCGAATGCTGCCCCCTACCCTAGAGAAGTTAAAGGCACAGTCAACTTAGTGTATGTAAACTTCTGACCCACTGGAATTGTGATACAGTGAATTATAAGTGAAATAATTTGTCTGTAAACAATTGTTGGAAAAATTACTTGTGTCATGCACAAAGTAGATGTCCTAACCGACTTGCCAAAACTATAGTTTGTTAACAAGAAATTTGTGGAGTGGTTGAAAAACAAGTCTTAATGACTCCAACCTAAGTGAATGTGAACTTCCGACTTCAACTGTATCTGCAAAAATTCACCTCACCACTGTCACAGACTGGTCTTCCCTGGCTGCCTGAACCTGCTGAGACCTGTGTCACCATCTGATCCTCCTAAAATGAGGCATGACAAAGAATTACCTTGGTGTACATGTATATATTATAAAATCTAAGAATAGAATCAATGCTTCAATAATCTAAATTACCTCATTCCTAGATCCCAGAATGTAGCTTTAAGCTTAAGCTGCTGTCCTGTAGCGTCTGTAGATCTAGCCATCAATTCAAGATTGACATTCACTGAATATACTACAAATTCACCTGAGCTCCATAGACTGCTCTTCCCTGTCTGACCCTGCTGGGACCCCTGTCACCATCTGATCCTGCTAAGACATAATGAGCAAAGTGTTGTGTACTGACTGAACTAGAGGGCTGCATTCCCGCGGGATGACAGATCATTGCGGCCACAGTCTGAATTTTTCATGCTGCAGGCGGGAGCGGGCGGTCAGACAGACGACCCAGCTAGCAGTGAGGAATCGGCCTTCTTCCGGGGAGCCGGAACTGATTGAATCGGCCTGGAATCGGGTGTCGGACTCGGCCAGGAATCAACATGAATGACTGCCCAGAATCAGCCCAAGTACATCAGGCTGTTTCCATCTACTGGAATTCAGCCAACTTTTTTACCAGAATCCCCGCAGAAGCGGCCTAATGCAACTTTAAATAAATGTATACAAAATTACCCTATTTAGTCATTTTAGATATGTCTATTATACATTTTATACATACAAATTATACCCATCCACAAAAAAAAAATGTGTTGGAGGAGACACCATACATCATACACCATACAGGCAGTTAACCCACTGTTCCTAGGCCGTCATTGAAAATAAGAATTTGTTCTTAACTGACTTGCCTAGTTAAATAAAGGTAAAATTAAAATAAAAAAATACCTCCTGCCACAGGAGTCTCTACAGCGCAATAGGACAAGGACATCCAGGCGGGCCAAACCCTCCCCTAACTCGGACTACACACGGGTCTCCCGGTCGCAGTCAGCCTGGGTCTCAAACTAGCATCTCTAGAAATAGAGTTTGCACTGCGTTGCAGTGTCTTAGACCACTGCGCCACTCGGGAGGTTCCATCCACAAAGTTTTTAATGCTTATCAATTGCCTTGCACAAAGTATCAAAATACTAAAATACTACACAGGACTCTTAAAGAATTTCATTAAAATGTTAAATGTATTTTTTAATCACAGAATCAACGTGGAAAATATGGATAATAAATAAATAAATAATGAAAAGCTAATTATATAAAGCAGCTCGTGTTATGATCTGCCAGATATTAGCCCCAATCGGCCCGAGCCCCAAGTAATACATTTGGGCCAGATAACTCACACCGGAATCAGCCTGAGCTCAATCCTCGCATCCTAGCCATAAGTGATACTGCCGAAGGCGGCCCAGACTCGTGTCACATGACGTCGGACGAGTGTGACTCTCAGCCGAGTGCCGCAACTCTCAGCCGGAATCAGCCCAGATCCACTGTGTTAGCTGGGGACTTTGGGATAAAAGTATTTTTGTTGTCCCACAGATAATTTTGAAAAGGTCCTCTTTCTGCATTATATGCGTTAGCCTACCTCTATGCAATGCTATGCAAAACATAGCAAGAGTCACTGTCATCATTCTTGCTGCTTCTGGTTCAGTAGCCATACCAGGTGAGCGTGTGGTCTCAATTAAATAGAGTAGGCTATAGCCTATGTATACATGGACAGAGAAGCACGGGCAGTTATCTTTCCACAAAAATGTACTTCTTAAATAGGCCTATGATTAGGCTATAGTTCACTACATTGCCTAATAAATAGGCCTAAATATGGATCACCCATATTTCTCCGTCTGAAAATCTTCCCACTCGTAAAAGGTAGGCTATAAAAAGTCTCTCCAACTCTGCTCTCTTCAAACTACATCTAGAATATTGGCTGATATAGCCCAGTAAAACAATTTAAGGGCCATGTAAGAATCTCTGGTAATTTAACTTATTTCTTATTAAGTTATTTTTGCGCATTTGATATTGCCTGTAGGGTGCAAAATTGATGGGTCTATGGAAGGCATGTGAGCTGTCACATATGCCTGAAATAACATTCCGGGACTGCAGTTGGGTTTGGGACCAGTTCCTGCAGTGTCAGGTAGGAGTCAGAAAGCCAGTGATTGCAGGCTGGAGCGGAATGAAGAAATCGGTCCCGTACAGACCTCTACTGTGCACCATGACAGTGAAGCCTGTAACTTTAGAGGTGTTTATTATGTGAAAAGTAGGGAATTACCTAGATCAATAACGTTACATTGACATACCAACTCACATTGCACTGAAAAAGTTGACTTAAGACCTCAATCGCGAGGGCCGATGGTTTCATCGTTTGATTCAGGTCTAGTTTGATTGAGGAAAAAATAATATCTAACGTAAGTCAACTTTTGGCCAGCTCTCTCTCTTATGGTACATCAACTGGTGAATGCCAAGTTAATTTACTTCTGAAACGTGACAAAACAAATTCTACAAAACATTTGCATACAAACAACTGCTGTTAGATAGTAATAAATACCCACCTCATTCCGCTATCTCACAGATAACTAGAGGCTACAGCTGACCTGGCTGTGTTAGCTACTCACTAGTGTAGCTTATTCATTCACCTCAGTCAAGAGGGGATGAAACATTAGCTAACGTTACATGTCAGTTATAATACTAGCTCAGCACTGTGAATAAACACTAGTTTTTAAAAGTTTTTTTTTACGTTAAACGAAAGTTACCTTGCCAGCTACATCAGTCAACTAAAGAGTAGGCAGTTTCTGTTCTGCTTCCTTTTACAACTCAGTGAAAGAGCGCAACACGTACACACTATGTTTAACTCCCCTGTGCTGGTCCAGCAAGCCTTTAGAAGCTTTGCCTTCACACAGCCTGCCAGCACAATATGTGGTGTCTGCCCCATCCTAAATCCAGTCGGATAAACACTCAACAGCCGACCCGAATGCTCGGAGGCATCCGTATGGTCCTAAATCACACCGCTGCTGTGTTTTGTATTACATTTCAATGATAAAACTGGGGGGGGCAAAAATCCAATATCAGATTGTGTGGGGGATTTCATGCCCCCCCCCAGTGAAAGTTGCGCCCCTGATACATACCATATGAAACATAACATACTAATTGGGGTGTCCCGGATTTACTTCTACTATGTTGAGTCTACCCCTGAGTCCAGATTGACAGTACATATGCAAGGGACTCACAAAGTACAATGTGTTACAAGGCAGATATGAGACAAAAAGTTGGCAACTGACCACCATTCTGTCTGCAAGCCCTCTGAGTGAGACATCGTAAATATGCAGCAACAACTCAAGCTTCAGCATAATCAGCACTTCATTATAGACCTAAACTTCCCCGCTACTCACTATTCACAACAGCAGCACTTTTCAGCAAACAAGCATTTAACATGAGAGGTTTGGATGAGGTAATTTTCTGCATCATTTGAGAGGGAACAAATCACTAAATGGAAGCAGAGAGGTTGCTTTGTGAGCGCTGAAGCAAAACTACACCTCTGTTTCACTCTCCAGGGACTCAAGCAGAGGAGAAAAGAGAGAGTGAAGAGGAGAGGAGAGAGGAGAGAGAGAGAAGAGATGAGAGAGAGAGGAGAGGAGAAGAGAAAAGAGGAGAGGATGGGAGATGGCAAGTTCTTAAAAGAGTGATGTGAAATCATAAAAACACTTCAACTTCTTCAAAGAGCCTTCTTTGACTTCAACTTCTTCTCTCATTGTTGTGTCAACTTTGGCACCTTTTGGCACCTTTAAAAAACAGTTTTTTGTTTAACCTTTATTTAACTAGGCAAGTTCATTAAGAACAAATTCTTAATAACAATGACGGCCTACCCCGGCCAAACCCTGGCACAATTGTGTGGTGCTCTATGGGACTCCCAATCACGGCTGGTTGTGATACAGCCTGGAATCTGTAGTGACGCCTCTAGCACTGAGATGCAGTGTCTTAGACCTAGCTAAGATTATTACTATATAATCATCTGTAGATTTATGTTATCCTGTCCTTGTCAACAGCAGCATAATCTAGTTTTAAATGTACTCCATCTTATTCTCTCCCCATGCCTTTTCTCAACATGCATTAGCTTTTATTACACCAAGAATCACATTGAGACTAAGACTCTCATTTAGTTGAATGTCTGTGGGACTGGAGAGGAGGAACAGACACACGTACCATGGTTGTACTGAGTAAGAAAGAACCAGTGTAATGATTACCCTGCAACAGGCTGGTAAGTGCACGCATGTATGGGGTGATCAAGTATAATGTACAAGAACATCTCAGTGTTTTCTTGGAAAAAATGGTGTTATACTTTTTCAATGTACTAACTACATTTACATTACATTTTAGTCAATTAGCAGACACTTATTTCCAGAGCAACTTACAGGAGCAATTAGTGCGCAAGGATTCAAACCAGGGACCCATGAGTTACTGACTGAACACTCTTAACCACTAGGCTACCTGCTAACCATTCATGCCATGTACACAATTTTATAGGTAACAACCTCATTGTTAACTTGTAATAACACCTATACCTTAATATCAGTACTGTTCCATCCAGTCCTTGGGATCATCAAACAGCTACATTTTTGTATATATCCCAAGACAAGCATACCTGATTTAACTACTGGTATTAAACCAATCACAAATTCCTTCATTAGTTGAATGTGTGGCTATATTGAAATATATCAAATCTGAAATGGCTGGTGGTCCCTGAGGACTTGGTTAGGAAACATTGCTGTACTATATAAGGTTTGCCGGAGGAGCATTGTTCATAACACTGTAACCTTGACTTCAACTCTGTGAAGCTGTTGAGCTGTGATTGTATTCCCATCTCACTCTGGCACGTGTGAAGTCACCACCACTTAGGCCGGAGGGTCAGAGACAAGGTCCAGATGCCAGGGCTGTCCTCCTCTCCACTCCTTTCCAATCTGGGCCTGGTTACACTACACAGGCACAGAGGAGGGCTTCCCTGCCTGACAGATTGATGTCCCTACTCCAGTCCATTACCGCCTCGCTTTTATTTGCCATTTGGCATATAGGCACTCGGCTACCATAGCCTTTCTGGGACTCTTTCTGTGTGATTTTGTCATCTGCTTCTGTTTCAGGGAGAGAGGATTTGTCCTCATGCCCAATACACACAAACATGCACGCACACACATGCACAAACTCAGGCACAAACAGACTAACAGTTGTGGTTCTGATTACTTACTAGTAAACCCAACAAAGCAATGAGTGATTGCAGTTTCTTGTAGGAATGGGCATTTGAAATTATTTCACTATTTGAATAATATAATGATTTTTTTTGTAGGATTCCAGCGCCAGTCATTTAAAAAAAACGTTTTAGTTTTAACAGACTTTTTCCTGACGAAACTCTAACATATTAAAAAGTGAATACTGGAACCATATTGTGGGGAATGGTCAGTGGGGAGCTATTTGAAAACTAACGTCATATTGGTTTTCATTTTGTGATGTCATTAAAAATGGTATGGACAAAATACTGTAACTTGGAAAGTATATCCCCTTCATCCGTCAAGTTTCCTTCCAATACGTTGTGCATATAATATTAAAAATGATTAAAGTATTTTTGTTAACTTATTTGTGACAGGGGGCAGTTTTTTCACATTCATGCCCAAATTCAACTGCCTGCTACTCATCCCCGGAAGATAAGATGTGCATATTATTAGTAGATCTGGATAGAAAACACTCTGAAGTTTCTAAAACTGTTTGAATCATGTCTGTGAGTATAACAGAACTTATTTAGCAGGCAAAACCCAGAGGACAAACCATTCAGATTTTTTTGTTTTGAGGTCACTCTCTTTTCAATGGGTTTTCATTGGGAATCCAGATTTCTAAGGGACCTTCTTGCAGTTCCTATCGCTTCCACTGGATGTCAACAGTCTTTAGGAATCGGTTGAGGTTATTCCTTTGTGTAATGAAGAAGTACGGACATCTTGAACGAGGGTCACTTGAAGTGTACAATTAGATAGAGGCGCATGACCAGAAAGCATGCTTCAGTTTGTTTTCTTCCTGTATTGAACACAGATCATCCCGTCTTCAATTTTATCAATTATTTCCGTAAAAAAAAAATACCTAAAGTTGTATTACAAAAGATGTTTGAAATGTTTTAGCAAAGTTTACAGATATCTTTTGAGATATTTTGTAGTCACATTGCTCAAGTTGGAACTGGTGTTTTTCTGGATCAAACGCGCCAAATAATAGGACATTTTGGATATATATGGACGGAATTAATCGAACAAAAGGACCATTTGTGATGTTTATGGGACATATTGCAGTGCCAACAAAAGAAGCTCGTCAAAGGTAAGGCATGAATTGTATTTTTTATTTCAGCGTTTTGTGTCGCGCCTGCAGGGTTGAAATATGGTTTCTCTCTTTTGTTTATGGAGGTGCTATCCTCAGATAATAGCATCATTTGCTTTTCCGAAAAGCCTTTTTGAAATCTGACATGTTGGCTGGATTCACAACAAGTGTAGCTTTAATTTGCTATCTTGCATGTGTGATTTAATGAAAGTAAGATTTTTATAGTAAGTGATTTGCTTTTGGCCAGGTGGGACGCCTCCGACATATCCCAGAGAGTCATAAAAGATAACTTGCTATCATACACCTTTGCGCAGTATGTAGCCACAACCCGAGTGAGGTCAGAGAGCATGTCAGACTGACGGAACCATCCCCTCCAGCCAGAATGCTTAAAATGATTGCCAACAGAGAAAACATTAGACCAGGAAACGTTAGCCGATAGCTACACGTTTGAAATGGTTGGGTCTTTGAACCTCAACACGAGGTGAAGAAATACACTCACCTTCCTTTAGACCAGAACATTGCTAGGTTGTAGCTAAGCGTGTAAAGTGGTCTGCATCCTGAATCCTGAATAATCAACACGAGGTGTAGGCGAGAAGCTCACTTCCTAAACAAACACTGGTATGGCTGATTAGCTGTACTATGTCAGATATCGAGAAAAGTGAATCTAAGTGGGACCATCGCACTACTCTTCAAATCATCCCATCCTACTACGAGTCTCAATTCACTGTATTCTCCTACCATTATCACCAATGGGTACCGTTGACATGCCTGGCTATCCATCAAAGTGAACAACAGTAGAATAGACAGTTCTGGAACCTTTTGAAAAATCCGAGCTTTACAAGCATGCCGCTGAAAAGTCAACCCACATCCTTCCAAAGAAGGCCTGGATCTGACAGAGATAAATGGCGAACAAAGGCACTCGCAAATAAATACATTCATGATTTATTATTCCAAACGGGTGGTGGTTTGTGTGCAAACTACATGATTACTATGAGTCGTTTTTCTTTCTCTCCGTCTCTCTCTTCCCCACCCCTCTTCATTTGTTGTGTACAAGCCGCTATATTTTGTCAGTCTACTAGGGACCTTTGTCTCATGTAAAAGGGTGTATGTTTATTCTGTGTTATTATTTAGTTAGCTAGTAAATAAATAAACCAATTTGCATAGTACTGAATCATGAGTAAGGCTGGGGTTTTTGCAGATGCATGAAGTCACGACTGTTCAGAATGATGATATGATAAGAGTTAATGATTAATAAGATTACTTTTTATCAATGTAATAGATATAAAGTATATCACAAAAGTGAGTACACCCCTCACATTTTTGTAAATATTTGAGTATATCTTTTCATGTGACAACGATGAAGAAATGACACTTTGCTACAATGTAAAGTAGTGAGTGTACAACTTGTATAACAGTGTAAATTTGCTGTCCCCTCAAAATAACTCAACACACAGCCATTAATGTCTAAACCGCTGGCAACAAAAGTGAGTGCACCCCTAAGTGAAAATGTCTAAATTGGGCTCAAAGTGTCAATATTTTGTGTGGCCACCTGTCACGCCCTGGCCTTAGTTAACTTTCTTTATTGTTTTTGGTTAGGCCAGTGTGTGACATGGGTGATTTATTTGTTTTTGTCTTGTCTAGGGGTTTTTGTAGATTTATGGGGTTGTGTTCTTTTAGCTGTCTAGGTAAGTCTATGGTTGCCTGGATTGGTTCTCAATCAGAGGCAGGTGTTTATCATTGTCTCTGATTGGGGAGCCATATTTAGGCAGCCATATTCTTCGGGTATTTTGTGGGTGATTGTTTCCTGTCTTTGTGTTTTATGCACCAGTTAGGACTGTTACGGTTTTCACGTTTATTGTTTTGTAGTTTGTTCATGTTTTGAGTTTTCTTATTAAAGAACCATGAAATATAACCACTCTGCGTTTTGGTCCGCCTCTCCATCACAGGAAGAAAGCCGTGACACCACCATCATTTTCCAGCACTGCCTTAACTTGTTATGGCTGCAATCCCCCTATCGGGATAAGTGCCATCAACAACCGCTGAATAGCATAGCGCTACATTCAATAAATATTACTAAAAATATTTATATTCATGAAATCACAAGTGCAATAAAGGAAAACACAGTTTAGCCTTTGTTAATCCACCTGTCGTGTCAGATTTTGAAATTATGCTTTACAGCGAAAGAAATCCAAGCGTTTGTGTAAGTTTATCGATCGCACGACAAAACATAGCATCACTTAGCATACACTTAGCATCAGGAAGGTTGGTCACGAAAATCAGAAAAGCAATCAAATTAATCGTTTACCTTTGATGATCTTCGGATGTTTTCACTCACGAGACTCCCAGTTACACAACAAATGTTCCTTTTGTTCCATAAAGATTATTTTATATCCAAAATACCTCCGTTTGTTTGTCGCTTTATGTTCAGAAATCCACAGGAAAGAGCGGTCACGACAACGCAGACGAAAATTCAAAATAGTTTCCATAATGTCCACAGAAACATGTCAAACGTTTTTTATAATCAATCCTCAGGTTGTTTTTAAAATATTTAACCGCAAATGTCTTTCACAGTAGGAGAGGGAAAAGCAATGGCTGCCCAAACTCTGTTGCGCAAGCAAAACTCATGTGACCACTTGACGCGATGTTATCGTTCTGGCTCATTTTTCAAAATAAAAGCCTGAAACTATGTCTAAAGACTGTTGACACCTTGAGGAAGCGATAGGAAAAGGAATCTGGTTCATATCCCTTTAAAACTTGTTGGGGATAGGGGCTAGTATTTTCACTTTGGATGAATTGCGTGCCCATAGTGAACTGCATCCTACTCTGTCCTAGATTGCTAATATATGCATATTATTATTACTATTGGATGGAAAACACTCTGAAGTTTCTAAAACTGTTTGAATTATGTCTATGAGTATAACAGAACTCATAGGGCAGGCAATCTTCCAAACAAGAAGTGAAATTCTGAATGTGGGTTAAATTTGACGTCATCGCCCTTTCCCTTCCAAATAAGATATGGATATGTTACGCCTTCCGCTAGATGTCCTCATTCTGTAGAACATGGAGTGGAGCCTCTGGTGTGAACTTTGACCGAATGGGAGGGGAAATAGTCACTGTCTTAGCAGAATGCAATTTCCCTGTGGCGCATGTCTGTTGATGTCACCGTCGTTCCATTTGGCTGCAGATGAAAACGTATAATCCGGTTGGAACGTTATTGGATATATATGAAAATAACATCCTAAAGATTGATTCTCTACTTAGTTTGACATGGAATATATCTTTTTGAAGTTTTCGTCCGAGTTCTCCTGGACCAGCGTCAGCTTTTGGGCACGTGAAAGTGGGAAAGTGCTAGCAAATGCAGCTAATTGGACACTAGTATTGGACATTATGGAACAAAACAACGATTTATTGTGGAACTAGGACTCCTTGCACTGCATTCTGATGAAAGATCATCAAAGGTAAGGGAATATTTATGATGTAATTTCGTATTTCTGTTGACTCCAACATGGCGGAGAAATATATTTAAGTCTGAGCACTGTCTCAGATCATTGCATGGTAGGCGTTTTTCGTAATGTTTTTAAAACATCTGACACAGCGGTTGCATTAAGAACCAGTGTATCTTTAATTATATGTAGAACATGTATCCTTAGTCAAAGTTTATGATGAGTATTTCTGTTATCTGGCATAGCTTTCTATAATTCCTCCAGATATTTTGGAGGCATTTCTGAACATGGCGTCAATGTAAACCTAGATTTGTGGATATAAATATGCATATTATCGAACAAAACATAAATGTATTGTGTAACATGTCGTATGAGTGTCATCTGATGAAGATTTTCAAAAGGTTAGTGATTCATTTTATCTCTAATCCTGCTTTTGTGACTATCTTTGTCTGGGAAAAATGGCTGTTTTTTTTTTATTTGGTGGTGGTCTAACATAAATATATGTTGTGTTTTCGCTGTAAAACATTTTCAAAATCGGACATGATGGGTAGATGAACAAGATGTTTATCTTTCATTTGCTGTATTGTATTTCTAAAGAATATTTTTGAGGATATTTTGGGGAGTTCCCCTAGGGGATCGCCTTGCAATAACAGGTTTTAAATCCAGCAAAAGGAGGCTATGGAACATGGAGTTTTCAAAATAGAAGCCACTTCCTGTTTTGATTTTCCTCAGGGTTTGGCCTGCGATAACAGTTCTGTTATACTCAGACAATATTTTGACAGTTTTGGAAACTTTAGAATGTTTTCTATCCAATACTAATAATAATATGCATGTATTGCATATAAAAAAATACAAATAAATATTAGCAACTGAGACTGAGGAGCTGGCCGTTTACAATGGGCACCTTTTCATCCAAGCTACTCAATGCAGCCATATGAAGTTAACCCTCTTGGGCATGGCGTTCACCAGAACGTCACAGGTTGCCACTGGAGTCCTCTTCCACTCATCCATGACGACATCACGGAGCTGGTGCATGTTAGAGACCTTGCACTCCTCCGCCTTCCGTTTGAGGATGCCCCACAGATGCTCAATAGGGTTTAGGTCTGGAGACATGCTTGGCCAGTCCATCACCTTTACCCTCAGCTTCTTTAGCAAGGCAGTGGTCGTCTTGGAGGGGTGTTTGGGGTCGTCATCATGTTGGAATATTACCCTGCGGCCCAATCTCCGAAGGGAGGGGATCATGCTCTGCTTCAGTATGTCACAGTGCATGTTGGCATTCATGGTTCCCTCAATGAACTGTAGCTCCCCAGCACCATGACACTCCTACCACCATGCTTGACTGTAGGCAAGACACACTTGTCTTTGTACTCCTCACCTGGTTGCCGCCACACACGCTTGACACCATCTGAACCAAATAAGTTAAATATTGGTCTCATCAGACCACAGGACATGGTTCCAGTA
The DNA here is from genome assembly GCF_013265735.2 of Oncorhynchus mykiss. Classification (NCBI taxonomy): domain Eukaryota; kingdom Metazoa; phylum Chordata; class Actinopteri; order Salmoniformes; family Salmonidae; genus Oncorhynchus; species Oncorhynchus mykiss. The sequence continues at coordinate 76,095,321 of NC_048569.1, read as the reverse complement.
ATCCATGTCCTTAGTCTGCAAAATATTGACACTTTGGGCCCAATTTTTACATTTTCACGTAGGGGTGTACTCACTTTTATTGCCAGTGGTTTAGACATTAATGTCTGTGTGTTGAGTTATTTTGAGGGGACAGCAAATTTACACTGTTATACAAGCTGTACACTCACTACTTTACATTGTAGCAAAGTGTAATTTCTTCAGTGTTGTCACATGAAAAGATATACTCAAATATTTACAAAAATGTGAGGGGTGTACTCACTTTTGTGATATACTGCATATCTTATAGAGTTTAATTTGGGAGATGGAAACTCTTTAAACAAATTATTCTGTGGTGCCCCAAATCTTAATGAGTTAATTGTGCCATGATTAATTTAAATCAGGTAACAATTAAACATAGTTAGTTGATTAAATAAATAACAGTCATCAGATTAAAGAAAGTCACGACAATGTATACAGCAAAGAATAAATGTAACCTTTGTGTTATTTAACCCCATCGTGTCAAAGGCTTGCCAAATCACAGATCACATGATTTATTTTGTGTGGTGTAATGATTTTATTGACTGGACTGTTGATTTCTATATTTTTTTTACAAATTAAATTAAATCACTGCTTTACCTTCCAAATAAATGATTGTCCTCGGGAAATAGATTTGCTCCACAGAAAACCATATCACAGTATTGCAAAGAGGAAGCTAATCATACATGCTGTGGGGTTCCATTGAATAGCTCTTAGAGAGTCTACCGAGATACACTGAACATCAGCAAGTCATCCAACACCACAGGAATCATGTCCTACTCCCTCCTGAGATGAGTTGTGGTGCCTTGAGGACAAACTGCAGTGATGCATCTTTATTATCGCTCCTCTCCCTTCATTCTGCCCAAACTATGTTCTCTAGAGACAGGCACAGCCATCCACACCATGGTAGAAGGATAGTAGAACACACATACACAGTCAGGGGACAGTGAAGTTGCTCTTTATTCTAGGCCTGCTCTGTCAGCAGTAATCAGGGTAGTGTGATGTGATCCTGATGAGAAGCAGTAATATGCACTGTGGCTTTACTGTCCTCCCCATTCCCTCGAAATCCCTGTCTATTGACTCACCCTGATGAAGTTTGGATTTAATTGTCTGTCAGTCCCAATGGGGTGGGGATCCTCAGAACCTTATGGTGTTCTTGACACTTTGTCTCCAAAGTTACTTTCCTTAACCCATAAGAGTCTAAGAATTGCATATAGCTACTAAGCTATATGCAATTGTTTTAAGAAGGTCATACCAAGGATCACTAAGCTATATGCAATTGTTTTAAGAAGGTCATACCAAGGATCATTTTCCTATTTTATTTGGAGTTTTCAGACCCCTTGAAGTATACAAAAACATGAGATATATCAAAGATCAGGAAACATTATATATATGTTTTAAACATGTATTTAACCCGTTACTTTTGGCACTAAACAGTTTCTATATACAGCATACTTTGATACATTTCTAAACTGGTAGGCCTCCTGAGTGACTCAGCGGTCTAAGGCACTGCATTGCGGTGCTAGCTGTGCCACTGGAGATCCAGATTCAAGTCCAGGCTCTGACACAGCCGGCCGTGACCAGGAGACCCACAGAGCAGCGCACAATTGTCCCAGTGTTGTCCGGGTTAGGGGAGGATTTGGCCGGCAGGGATGTCCTTTTCCCACTGCACTCTAGCGACTCCTGTGGTGGGCCAGGCGCATGCACACTGACACAGTTGCATGGTCTGGGGCGGTGTTGCACAGCATCATCGGACTGAGCTTGTTGTAATTGCAGGCAATCTCAACACTATGTGTTACAGGGAAGACATCCTCCTCCCTCATGTGGTACCCTTCCTGCAGGCTCATCCTGACATGACCCTACAGCATGACAATGCCACCAGCCATACTGCTCGTTCTGTGCTTGAATTCCTGCAAGACAGGAATGTCAGTGTTCTGCCATGGCCAGCAAAGAGCCCGGATCTCAATCCAATTGAGCATGTCTGGGACCTGTTGGATCGGAGGTTGAGGGCTAGGGCCATTCACCCCAGAAATGTCCGGGAACTTGCAGGTGCCTTTGTGGAAGATTGAGGTAACATCTCACAGCAAGAACTGGCAAATCTGGTGCAGTCCATGAGGAGGAGATGCACTGCATTACTTAATAAAAACATATTAAAATGGTACCAGGGGACCTTCAGACGAGTCTTGTCAGGCCTGTGGGTGTCCTAGAGCAAAACAACGTACATGTCAGTAAAACAACTGACATGTTCGTGAGAGTCTTACCTTTCCACAGAAGGGTCATTGCCCAAACTGTTCGGACGCAACAGAACATTTAGTGAAAATACAGATTTTCTGGATGTCTCGTGGTCTGACAAACACCTGTCTAGCTCTGTCACCTTTCACCGCAGATGCTCATGGTGAACTGTTTTTGGATCTTCAAAACAATGGAATAATTTTAGTCTCCAGTGTGAATTTTCAGCATTGGCAGAGAGACAGACAGTTGATGCAGAGAACAAGTGAATTAGTGAGAAAAACATTCTCATCGTTCTTCATTCAGATACAGTATGTGCCCATGCCACTCAGAAGCTGCTGTCAGATGTGTGAATTCCTCTGGTTAAAAATGCATTGTGGGAGTGATGATCTCGTTGTATGGTACACTACTTGAAACCTGCTGATATAGCCCTCTTCCCCCCTCTTTCTATTTCCACCCTCTCTCCCAAACACAGCAACCCTCCCTTTCCTCAGTCAGGGAATTTTATTACAGGTGACACACACTGTGACTTAACACCCCACTCCGTAGCAGGTGCTGTGGGCGTGCTGCCCACTCCTAGACTGGCCAAGTAGGAATATCTGTCAAGCCTGTTTACCGCGACCGCTAGTTTCCGCACCCCACAACCGCTACCTGGGCCTGTCTGTCTGTCTGTCTGCAGGGGGAGGAGGACAGGGAGCTAGCGGATGGAGTGGGGAGTCAGTGAGTGTGCTTTGTTTTGTTTTGAGGAGCGGGAGCTGAGGATGCTGAGTAGAGCTGGAGCAGGAAAACAGTGTATTCGCCAGGGAGGACCACCTTCTTTGAGGTTACTGTGTGTAGCAAGTTATAGACTTAGACGCGTTTGTTCTGATGAGAACATCTATAGCACCTACCCTCCCCTGACTCCTCACCTACCACTAAGCTCATGAAGACAATAGTTTGAATGTTTTTTTAAATGAATCTAATTAAAGCTGAAAGAGTTCTTAGAGTAAACAGATTCTTCTCAGTATGGTATTCACGAAGGAATACTGCTGCAGTACATATTATTTTATTCTGGATTCTACCAACTGCAAGAGTCACAGCCTTACGGTGAATGTGATAATTGAAAGTACTGTAGTTTAATGAGACTAGATGTTATTGTAGTGTGAAAGGTAATACATTTTTTTCTGGAGAGGATTGCTGACCATAGCCTTTTTCCAGTGTTTGTAATTTATAATTTCTTTACCTGGGAAGGTCTTTCATTTTGACAATGGCAAAATTTCAAATCAATGTCCTCTTAGCTACTGTACCTATCTGTAATATACTGTATTTCAAAAAATGTCACCTGTTAGACTTAGAACAGGGCCACCAAATGTCACATGAAGCATTGTACAAATAATTTATCCAAATATAACCTTGGAAGTTGTCTACAAAATGAGAGCTGAGAGAGCTCATGGTGAAGTTAGCTAACTCAACTCCAGCCTCACACAACCCCGTTCCCTTCCATAGAAAAGCTGTGAAATCTGATTGCATTCACCACCAATTCAAAGGGTGAAGTTGTGAAGAAAGCAATTTTACATTTTAATTAAAAATAAAAATATTTCCATGATAATGGATGTAGGAAATGCATATCAATTGTCTTGTGATTAACACAACTCTGTACTCTGACATTTACCATAATTGAGGTCTTTTTGACTCGTTTCTTATCGTTTTGTTAAACATATTGAAAAGGAAGCTATAGCCTGTAAGGAGCATTGACAGCAACACAAAGTCTGCGGTGAGGCGGAAAAGCTGTTTATGCATTCAAAGCCTTTAGAGCAGTTTCTCCAATCACAGCAGGCCTTTGTTCGTTGACATTAGCACTATTTTAACGCTGAAGCGCCCAGAAATACCCATTTAGCAGATGTCTTTCAAAATCTAATGCCTATAAAATGGGATTTTTTAAATCTGTCTTTGGAAGTGTGAATATTAATGTCCCTTCACTCTCCCTTTCTATTTCGCTCTCCTTCTCTCCCACTCACACGCTCTTTCTATCTCCTCCCCTAAATCTTTTGGTTCTCTCTCTTGCTCTCTGGCTGTGTGGGAGTGTGGGATTTGGTTGTACAGATATTAAATAAACTAAAGTCAAACAGAGAGGCAAATGAATTAATGGAGGGAGGAGGCTGGATGAAAACTATTGGCGAATCAATATTACAAATACCGGAGGAAATAAAGGCTTCTTTTCTTCCCTCTTCTCTCCAAGCTCTGAATGCTTAAAGTTTATATTAAAAGTTAGCTATTGATGTTCTCTGATTACATTTCTTCAGAGTTCAGCTTCCCCCATCAAATCTATAAAACATTATGCCACATTACTCTTGTCAGGGAGGCCGATCTCACTGGAGAGGAGGATCTGGTGATATGTTTTCCAATATCAAAGTGATGAGTGATGTGTCGTCTGTAAATTGTTCCACATCAGATCTCCCATATAGATTTCTGCCTGCTTAAGGCAGAGATTCTTGAGGCCACTATGTTCTTCCAAAGGAAAATTATTACTTTTTAATCTTCTCATAGATATTTCATCATTATGTCTTATATCCAAATATTACCAGCTGGTCCTGTGAAAGGCAATATGATCATAGACATGTACATAATTTCCCCTTTAAGAGGTAGATGAAGTCCCCGTGCCACAGTTCCCCCTCCACAACACCTGGGATATTATTCTTGTGGACCTGAGTTTCATGCCACTCCACACTGCTCACTCTGAGGTAGTTGTGTGTGTTTGGCAAGGTGAACATCTAATGTGTTCGTGAACCTTGGAGCTATGTCCTCAAGCTGTGCACTGGGGTCATGCTGGGAGAGATGACACCTTTTCTATGCACTTTCCAGCTCCCTGACCTGTGTCCTTCAACCTCTTTTTACTGATACTGGATAATGAACAATGGATATTTTTTTTCGAAAGATACATATAAAGGGTTGAGTTGGCAGACAGATTCATTCTAAATAATCATTTATACTTGCATTTTGACATTGACAGAACTGATTACTGCTATCGGTGCCCCTACTACTCGGTAAATAGCCCACCCAATTTACCTACCTCATCCCCATACTGTTTTTATTTATTTACTTTTCTGCTCTTTTGCACACCAGTATCTCTACCTGCACATGACCATCTGATCATTTATTTATTAATCTGCAAAATTGTAATTATTCACCTACCTCATGCCTTTTGCACACAATGCATATAGACAATTTTTTTCTACTGTGTTATTGACTTGTTTATTGTTTACTCCATGTGTAACTCTGTTGTCTGTTCACACTGCTATTCTTTATCTTGGCCAGGTCGCAGTTGTAAATTAGAACTTGTTCTCAACTAGCCTACCTGGTTAAATAAAGGTTCAATAAAAAAATAAACTATTGTGTAATGGTAAATGTTGCTTTTATAATGGGTGGGGAGGAGAACAATAGAAAAAAGGCAATGGGAAGGAGATAAATGGAGGAAGAAAGGGCATACAGTGCCTTCAGAAAGTATTCATACCACTTGATTTATTCCACATTTTGTTGTGTTACAGCCTTAACTCAAAATTGATTAACTATACAGTATGCGGCGGTTTCGGCAACAAGATCTTTGTAAGGCAGGGTTTACACATACAAAAACACACACAACCAGTCAAAGTGAAGGGTTAAACCAGTTAATTATTATCAGGTTTTGGCAGAGTTCCTGATATACAAAACTCAAAAACAGATTAAACACTTCGTCACCAGGGGAAGGTTCAATCCTTGTTGAAATCACAAGTTCCTTTCTTGCATCAAACCTCCCTCTCCACCATACATTATGTCTCCCCAATAACCTCCTACTCCTTCACCTGCCGGAGGTAAACAAATAAATAAATAAAAAAGATAAAGAAAACCCAATGGCGCTCTTAAGTAGAGGCCCTGATTGGTTTCACCTGTCTGCAGTTTTGCTCTGATTACAACTAGAGCCAGGTGTGGCTGTTCTGCTGCAGTCTATACATTTTCCCCTGAGCAGTCCATGGTTCTGCCTATGGGGAATAATTCACATTGCTGTCTGTGGTCCTGGCAGCCAGAAAACAAAGAAACCTCGCAGGCACAGACCGTCCATCCACCACACAATCCCTGAAACCGCTACAAGTACCAGTCAAAAGTTGGGACACACCTACTCATTCAAGGGTTTTTCTTAATTTTTACTATTTTCTACATTTGTAGAATAATAGTGAAGCAATCAAAACTCTGAAATAACACATATGGAATATTTAGTAACTAAAAAAAGTGTTAAACAAATGAAGAAATATTACAGATTAGATTCTTCAAAGTAGCCACCCTTTGCCTTGATGACAGCTTTGCACACGTTTGGTATTCTCTCAACCAGCTTCACCTCTTGTTTTGAATTTGGCGCCCTGCACTTTCACTGGCTGTTGTCATATCATCCCGTTAATGGGATTGCAGACCTAAGAAGTTTTAACAAGGAAATAAATTAAACAAATTTACATTTAACAAGGCACACCTGTTAATTTAAATGCATTCCAGATGACTATCGCATGAAGCTGGTTGAGAGAATGACAAAAGTGTGCAAAGCTGTCATTAAGGCAAAGGGTGGCTACTTAGAACAATCTAAAATATATTTTGATTTGTATAATACTTTTTGGTTACTACATGATTCCATATGTGTTTTGATGTCTTTACTATTGTTGTGTCTTTGGCTATGCCGGATTAAGTGATATGACATGCTATTCTATAAAATAATTTCTCCCTAATTAATATCACCTGATTGAGCTAATCATGTACATGTAATTAACTAGAGAGTCGGGGACCACAGAATAATATTTATAGAGCTGTTATCTTCCGAATAAACTCTTAAAGACCTAGTAATATTTTACATCAATAGCAGTCAATATCAATCATCACCTTAATTCAGTCTCATCTGAAAGTTGTAAATTATTTTATCTGCATGAACCCTGGGTACAAGTTGAATCAGCAATACAAAATTTGGTTTAATTATTTATTTACTAAATACCTAACTAATCACACATACACACAAGTAATCATAACTTGATTACAAATTACGTCATAAAGGAACACGTCCCTAGCGGGCGGAACAGATATGACACCTTGTTACACAAAAGAAAATAGCGGGAAGACTGAGGAACAAAGGGAACAGTATCTTATGCATTCTAAATTACCTCCAATAAATATTTACCAATAAATATTTACTCTGAGCTGCGCTTTGGTAGGTTGGTGGAAGATGGAAGGCCGTGTTGCCAAACCGAGTCCTTTGAAGAATGTCTCTGCTTGTCAATTGGATACGTTGGAGTAACGTTGTTGTGTGATAGACGGGATACTCTGTTCCTTTCTATCCCTCGTTTGCAGCGGCTGTTGCTAACTCAACAGCTAGGAGGTATCACTTCTGTAGTGAGTAAGAGTTCAAAGTTCATACCATTCGCAACCAAAGCTCACGCTGATGTTGACTTCATTCTGTAGTCATTATCTGAACCATTCTGACATAGGACCATCATCCTACATCCCCGGAACAGGAAGTTCTATTGTCATCAAGGGCTTATATAGGAATGAAGAAAAGGGGTGTGTTTCATAGTTTACTACCTCTGTCTCTTCACGTGGGTGGGCCACTAAGTGAGCAGCCCTATCTTATGAAAACCCACAGCTCTCATTTTAGAAGCGAAAATCACATTTCATCCCATCACAAATAATTTCATATTCAAACATTTAAATTGAACAACAATTCCATGTGAATCCGATAACTCTGATGTGTAGACTTTCTACTGTAGAGTTTGTCATCTTATCATTGATGAGAATGACTCAGATGACAACCAAACTGACATCATATTCGTCGTACCACCGCACATGTTAAATTGTTCGGATTACCAGAATATAGTTCATTCCCCCCCACCTACTGATGTTCCCAGACCCTCTATGTTAACCAAGGGTTTTGCAAATGTAAACTCAGTAGGGTAGAGAGAGGAAAAAGGGGGGAAGAGGTATTTAGGACTGTTATAAACCTACCCCCCAGGCCAACGTCATGACACTATTATTTTGCAATGTGGAAAATAGTAAAAAAAAGAAAAACCCTTGATTGAGTAGGTGTCCAACTTTTTGACTGGTACTGAAAGTGTTCTTCATCCATCTACACACAGTATTAAATAATGACAAAGTGAAAATAAAGAAATACTGTATCTCATTTACATAAGTATTCACACCCTTATGAGTAATTGAATACAAAGTCTTATGTTTGGGGGAATATCCAACACAACACATCAGAGTACCACTCTTCATATTTTCAAGGATGGTGGTCGTTGCATCATTTTATGCATATGTTTGTCACCTGCAAGAACTAGAGAGTTTAGGCAAAATCCTAGAGGAAAACCTTGTTCAGTCTGCCTTCCAACAGACACTGGGAAAGAAATTCACTTTTCAGCAGAACAATAATCTGAAACACAAGGCCAAATATACACTGGAGTTGCTTACCAAGACGACATTGAATGGTCCTGAGTGGCCTAGTTACAGTTGACTTAAATCGGTTTGAAAATCTATGGCAACACTTAAAAATGTCTTCCTAGCAATGATCAACAACCCACTTAACAGAGCTTGAAGTATTTTAAAAAGTTAGAATAATGTGCAAATGTTGTACAATCCAGGTGTGCAACGCTCTTGAAGACCTTCCCAAAAAGACTCACAGCTGAAATTGCTGCCAAAGGTGATTCTAACATGTATTGACTCAGGGGTGTGACTACGTATGTAATGTAAGTGTCACACCCTTATCTCTTTCACCTGTCCTTGTGATTGTCTCCACCCCCTCTAGGTGTAGCTTATTTTCACCAGTGTATTTATCCCTGTGTTTCTTCTCTCTCTGTGCCAGTTTGTCTTGTACGTTTCCAAGTCAACCAGCGGTTTTTCCCGTTCTCATGCTTTTTTGCATTCTCTTTTATCTAGTTTCCTGATTTTGACCTTGCCTGTTTCTGGACTTTGTACCTGCCTGCCTTGACCACGTGCCTGTCTACCACTCTGTACCTCCTGCACTCTGATCTGCTTTTGACCTTTTTGCCTGTCCACAACCATTCTCTTGCCTACCCCTTTGGATTAATAAACATTGTAAGACTCCAACCACCTGCCTCCTGTGTCTGCATTTGGGTCTCGCCTTGTTTAATTAAATTAATGAATCAATTTTATTTCACCTTTACTTAACCAGGTTGGCTAGTTTAAGAACAAGTTCTCATTGGCAACTGCGACCTGGCCAAGATGAAGCAAAGCAGTTCGACACGTACAACAACACCGAGTTACACATGGAATAAACAAATATACAATCAATAATACGGTAGAAAAATCTATATACAGCATGTGCAAATCAGGTAGGATAGAAGAGGTAATGCAATAAATAGGCTATGGTGGCAAATTAATTACAATATAGCAATTAAACACTGGAATGGTAGGATGTGCAGAAGACAAATGTGCAAGTTGAGGTACTGGGGTGCAAAGGAGCAAGATAAATAAATAAATAAATAAATACAGTATGGGGATGAGATAGCTCATCCAATCTATGTACAGGTGCAGTGATCTGTGAGCTGCTCTGACAGCTGGTGCTTAAAGCTAGTGAGGGAGGTAAGAGTCTCCAGCTTCAGAGATTTTTGTGCCGCTATAGTAAGCAATATATTCCTGTAAAAAAATGTTTTAAAGAGCAACATTTTCTAAAAACATATTTGCACTTTAACATTTTGGAGGATGTGTGTAGATGGGTGAGGGAAAAAATATTTAATCCATTTTGAATTCAGGCTGTAACAAAATGTGGGTTACGTCAAGGTGTGTGAATACTTTCTGAAGGCACTGTATATTTAAAGAAATGCACTTAATAAAATACAAATATATGTTATTGGAATTACTTGGTCTGCTAAACTTAAATTGGTCTATTGTGTCGGGCAACGTGTTTAATACAGAGTGCTGTAAACTCCTTACTTCACCCATTCACTGCAATGCAATACACTGTATATGGGATATTTATTGGGTTGTTTAGTGAACTACCTGTTTAGTGAACTACCTACTACCTGTCTCATAAAATGGGGTGGGAAATACTCAGTCGGGTCTCTATGTCACGACTTCGGCCGAAGTCGATGCCTCTCCTTGTTCGGGTGGTGTTCGGCGGTCGACTTCGCCGGTCTTCTAGCCATCGCCGATCCATTTTTCATTTTCCATTTGTTTTGTCTCGTTTTTCCACACATCTGATTTTCATTTCCCAATTACTGCTCATGTATTTAACCCTCTGTTTCCCCCATGTCTTTGTGTGTGAAATTTTATTGTTTAGGTCAGTACGTTTCCGGCTGTTTTTTTCCGGGTGCTGTGTTCACCCGTGTTTTGTGGCACCCGTTATTGTTCGGACATAGGTATTGTTACTTTGTGCTATTTTTCTTAAGTAACGTACGTTGTTCACTCATCTCTGCTCTCCTTCGCCTGACTTCATGCACCAGCTACACCTACCCCCTGACAGAATCTCATACTCCAATCGTCATGGAGTCAGCAGGAGCAGGTACCGCTGTTATTGGGGTCAAGGAGCAAGTCCAGGAGCAAGCGGCGATGCTCCATCATCTCGGCGCCACCATGGATCACGTCCTACTGACTATGGATCATCTGGCCCCCCCTAGGGAGTATGATGGGACGGCTGCACAATGTCAGGGTTTCCTTTTACAACTGGAGCTCTACCTAGCAACTGTTCACCCGGCGCCTTAGGACCGAGAGAGGGTGTCCGCCCTCGTCTCATGCCTCTCAGGGAGAGCCCTGGAGTGGGCCAACGCCATGTGGGGAGAGTCTTCCACCATCCAGTGGTCGACCATCCACCTGAGGGTAGAGCGGCGGGTGAACGTCTCCTCATCTGAGGCAGGGGACGAGGAGCGCTCAGGAGTTCGCTCTGGACTTCCGGACCCTGGTCGCTGGCGTGGGATGGAACAACAGGGCCCTGATCGACCACTATCGTTGCAGTTTGTGCGAGGACGTCTGTCGGGAGTTGGCCTGCAGGGACACCACCCTCACTTTCGATCAGCTTGTGGACCTGGATAACATGCTGGCTACCCGCGAACGTCCAGATCAGGGTCTGTCGGTTCCATCCCCCAGCACCACCGCTCCGACGCCCATGGAGCTGGGAGGTGCTGCGCTTAGGGAGACTGGAGGAGGTTCCGTTTCATGCACTCTCTGTGGCCACAGAGGGCACACTGCCGGTCGGTCCTGGGGAGGGTTCCTCAGGAGTCGAGGCAGCAGGTAGTGCACTCTAGCGTCACGCCAGGTGAGCCGGCACCATGTTCACCCAGAGCTCTCTGTTGCTCACATGTTTTCCCCGCATTCCCAGCAAAAGACGCTCGTCGATTCAGGCGCAGCTGGGAATTTCGTTGACAGATCATTTGCCCCTAGATTAGGGATCCCTATTTTTCAGAGGATATGCCCTTCCCAGTTCACCCCCTAGACAGTTGACCATTAGGGTCCGGGTTGATTAGGGAGGTCACCGCACCCCTGGGCATGGTGATGCAGGAGGGTCATAAGGAGAGAATCAGTCTCTCCCTGATTGATTCTCCTGCGTTTCCCATGGTGCTAGGCCTACCCTAGTTAGTCTGTCCTGATCCCACTGTTTCATGGCAACAGAGGGCTCTCACGGGGTGGTCACGGGAGTGCTCGGGGAGGTGTTTAGGAGTTTCCGTTGGTGCTACTATGATGGAAAGTCCAGACCAGATCTCCACTGTGTGCATTCCCCCTGAATATGCAGATTTGGCTCTAGAAGGCGACTCAATTACCACCCCATCGACAGGGGGATTGTGCGATTAATCTCCTGGTAGACGCTGCACTTCCCAGGAGTCACGTGTATCCCCTGTGACAAGCGGAGACTGTGGCTATGGAGACATATGTCTCCGAATCCCTGCGTAAGGGGTACATTCAGTGTTCCACTTCACTCACCTCCTCAAGTTTATTTTTTGTGAAGAAGAAAGAGGGAGGTCTGTGCCCATGTATTGACTATTGAGGTCTAAATCAAATCACGGTTAGGTACTGTTACCCACTACCTCTCATCGCCACGCGATTGAGTCAATGCATGTGGCGTGCTTCTTCACGAAACTAGATCTCAGGAGCGCGTACAACCTGGTGCATATCCAGGAGGGAGATGAGTGGACGACAGCGTTCAGTACCACCTCAGGGCATTATGAGTACGTCGTCATGCCATACGGGTTGATGAATGCTCCATCAGTTTTCCAAGCCTTTGTAGACAAGATTTTCAGGGACCTGCACGGGCAGGGTGTAGTGGTGTATATTGATGACATTCTGATATACTTCGCTACATGCGCCGAGCATGTGTCCCTGGTGTACAGGGTGCTTGGACGAATGTTAGAGCATTACCTGTACGTCAACGCTGAGAAATGCCTGTTCTTCTAGCAGGCCGTCTCCTTCGTAGGGTACCACATTGATGGAGAGTGACCACATTTCAGCTGTGTGTAATTGGCTTACTCCCACCACGGTAAAGGAGGTGCAGCGATTTTTAGGGATTGCCAATTACTACCGGAGGTTTATCCTGGGTTTTGGTCAGGTGGCGGCTCCCATTACCTCACTGCTGAAGGGGGGTCCTGTACGTTTGCAGTGGTCGGCTGAGGCGGATAGGGCTTTTGGTAACCTAAGGGCTCTGTTAACCTCGGCTCCTGTGCTGGCCCATCCGGATCCTTCTTTGGCGTTCATAGTGGAGGTGGACTTGTCCGAGGCTGGGATAGAAGCCGTGCTCTCTCAGGGCTCGGGAATGCCCCTGAAGCTCCGTCCCTGTGCCTTCTTCTCGAAGAAGCTCAGCCCGGCAGAGGGTAACTATGATGTGGGGGACCGGGAGTTGTTGGCTGTGGTGAAAGCCTTGAAGATGTGGAGACATTAGCTTGAGGGGACTAAACACCCTTTCCTCATCTGGACTGACCACCACAACCTGGAGTACATCCGGGCAGCGAGAAGACTGAATCCTCATCAGGCAAGGTGGGCCATGTTTTTTACCCGTTTTGTGTTTAGCCTGTCCTACAGACCAGGTTCCCAAAATGTGAAGGCAGACGCACTGTCCCGGCTGAATGACACAGAGGAGCCGCTCACGGATCATACTCCCACACTCCCGGCCTCCTGCCTGGTAGCGCAGGTCGTGTGGGAGCTGGACGCGGACATTGAGCAGGCATTACGTACAGAGCCCACTCCCCTCCAGTGTCCAGTTGCACGTTCCGTCTGCTGTCTGCGACCGGCTGATCTATTGGACCCATACGTCACTCTCCTCTGGGCATCCTGGTATCGGTCGGACGGTGCGCTGTCTTAGTAGAAAGTACTGGTGGCCCACTTTAGCTAAAGGCCGTGAGGGTTTATGTTTCCTCCTGCTCTGTGTGCGCCCAGTGCAAGGCTCCTAGGCACCTGCCCAGAGGTACCGGCCGTGGTTGCACCTGTCGGTAGATTTCCTGATCTTCCTCCCTCAGAAGGTAACACCGCGATCCTGGTCGTTGTGGATCGTTTTTCCTTTGCCCAGTCTCCCTACGGCCCTAAAAACTGCAGAGGCCTTGTTTATACACGTCTTCCAGCACTACAGTTCACGTCCAAGGGTCTGGAGGTCATTCATGGAACATCTGGGGCTCTCGGTTAGCCTTACCTCAGGTTTTCACCCTGATAGTAACGGGCAGGTGGAGAGAGTTGACCAGGATTTGGGTAGGCTTCTGAGGTCTTATTGCCAGGATCGGCCGGGGGAGTGGGCAGCGTTCGTGCCCTGGGCAGAGAAGGCCCTGAACTTGCTCCGCCACTCCTCCACTAACCTCTCCCCCTTCCAGTGTGTATTGGGGTATCAGCCAGTTCTGGCTCCTTGGCATCAGAGTCAGTCCGAGGCTCTTGCGGTGGAGACTGGTTCCAGCGCCCGGAGGAAACATGTGACACCGCCCATGTTCACCTTTAGCGTCCCGACTTCGGACGAAATCGATGCCTCTCCTTGTTAGGGTGGTGTTTGGCGGTCGCGTCGCCTGTCTTCTAGCCATCGCTGATCCATTTTTCATTTTCCATTTGTTTTGTCTCGTTTTTCCATGCGCCTGGTTTTCATTTTCCAATTACCGGTCATGTATTTAACCCTCTGTTTCCCCCATATCTTTGTGAGGGATTGTTTATTGTTTAGGTCAGTACGTTTCCGGCTGTTTTTTTCTGGGTGCTGTGTTCACCTGTGTTTTATGGCAACCGTTATTGTTCGCACATAGGTATTGTTACTTGTGTTATTTTTGTTAAGTAAAGTACGTTGTTCACTCATCTCTGCTCTCCTTCATGCACCAGCTACACCCACCGCCTGACACTCTACTATCCAAATATGGTTAGTTTTGGCAGGGTACTGTGTCGCACGCGCTGCTGCTGGCTTTTCACTCTGCCTCCTGTATAGCCCCCAATGCAATACCCTGTAATAGATTGTACATAGTCTACATATTGGCTTGTAGAGGAACATTTCCTACCCGTCTCAGAAAAAGTGGGTGGGAAATACTCAGGAGGGTGTCTGCTATCCAAATATGGTTTTGTTTTGGAGGGCGACTGTGTACATGTGCAGCACCACTTTGTTCTCCACCCCTCCATAGCCCCCAATGCAATACACTGCATTAGACTAGAGGTCCCGAAATTGTGATCTGAACCAAATTGGATCTGTGAAATTTCCATCCGACACCGACAGATCCCGGAAAATAAATATCCACACCCGATCTAATTTGGATCCAAGGTGGACTAGATCCACCCTAAAATATGTAAAAGATAAGGGAAAATCGGAAAAGATAAAGAATGCAGCTTTATTTCTGTGCAAGTCAGCAGAAATTGTTGACTTGTATGGCAGAAAGTGAATGTAAACATTTCACAGGCATTTTCTGTTGTTGGCCTATCTAAAATAGAGTTCTGGTCCACATTACAGCTTAGAATTTTCATAAATCACATCCCTAATTTCAAATGTCGACACAAGAAGGGTTGTTGAAGACACACTATAAGCACGTTTCTATCCTGATATTGATCTCTAATCATTGTGTGAATTGTTTGCCCTTTGTTAATGTTTATTTCTTTATATATTTTGCTTGAGTGTGCAGAGAAGTATCTGGCCTGTGCTCAAATGTAGGCCTATGAAAGTTCCCGTTTGGGGATGTCTTATACTATTTCTGATTGTCTTAACTCACCACCGCTAATGAGCTGCAGAGCTTCTTAATGTATTTTGTTTGTCACCTCGACAAAGAGTCAACAGAATGTTTTACATCCATTCCGAATGACAATAGTTGCTCACAGTATTTGAAAAATCTTTTCAACTCTCATTCTCAATAGGCGTCAGGTACCATCTCACCTTCGTGTGAAAAAGCAACACATTGCTGCTCCCATATCTCCAGTGGAAACCTCATAAAATAGGCTAATGGAACACTTCTCTCTTGCCCAAATACAGCTGTCTGTTCTGACCTCATTGGCGCAGGAAACGGTTGAAACAAGTTTGTTATTGCGAGAGCTCAAGCAAGACAGAGAGGCTGACAGACGGAGGATAGAGATTAATGCTTTTGACTAAAACAACTGCCGTGGGTAGCAAATGTGATTTATAGAGAATATTTATTTTCATCAGGATATTTTCTAATTCAAATATAATTTTGGATCTGGTCGGTATTTCACATATTTGCAAAAGATCCGAGGTCCATGGCTACCGAGTGTGACCCGACCCATTATCCAAGGGTTAACTACAAAATTTGGGATCCAAAATGTTGAGACCAGGTCGAATCTCGGATATTGGGTTAGGATGTATCCGTTAAGACCTATATAACAGACAGTACTTGGGATACATAATGACTTGTAGAGAGAATACTCTTCAACCCGTCTCAAGTAAAATGGGGTGAAAAATACTCAGTATGGTCACTACTTACCAAATATGTGTATTTTTGGAGTGGGACTGTCACACATATCTAGCAGGACTTCGTTCTCCGCCCCCAATACAACACATGGCAGATTGTACTTTAAGCAGAGTCAACTTGTTTTCCAACAATATAATTAACTAGCAACTGCTAAGTTGTAGCTATCAATAGTTGCTGCTTAGCTTAACTGCCTGGCAAGCTAGTTAGCTATCATGGCGACGTCAAGGATTTTTACAACTAACCCTCTGTGGTTATGGTAGTTCAAACATGAACTGTCAAAGTTGGTAAGATAAAAATCATGCAATCTGCTACCAAGTTATTGTCCATTTTAGTAAATGCTATTCAGCTGGCTGAGTTCGTTATCTATCTAGATAACATTTGCTTGCTAACACTAGCGATAGTACGGTCAGCTAGCTAGCTAGGTTATTAGCTATATTATTATGCCAGCTAAGGTAGTTAAGTTCACACCCTGGATATCAAAGCATTATCTCTTGTTATGAACATGTCTAGCCATAGCTACCTAACTATATACCTATTTATTTGATTATGAATTCAAATCAGTCAGTCCATGATAGAGCCTAAGTTGACTAATTTGCCATGATGCTTGATTAGCCAACTTGCTTGAATAATCCCTAATTTCCCAATAACACCATGCATTATTGTAGGCTTACTGTATTTGCCTAGTTTACGTTAGATTTGCCATGTGTTATTAACTGTTCTTGTGGTTGTGATAGCTACATTTATCCTGTTGGTATCAGAAGTCTAAAACGCCCCATAATGCTGGCAACAGGCCATCTCCAAGGCAGAAGAGGGGGTATATCTTTCAGGTATGCAGACCTGCCAACATGCACGCATTTTGCATACCATGCATGTAATTTAAGGTCAAAGTACTGAACACTGGTAAAATAAATTAGGTTCTTATTTGGCATATTGTGGTTTTCTCAACCGTCCAAAGTTGGAGTTGAGCCACTCAGAGGACTTGAGCGCGAAGAAAAAAAACTCTAGCTTTCGTCTCCGGCCACCCACAGAGATCTGTTCCACTAATACCTTTTTTCACAGAAAGTTGTTACTGTTAAAGATTAGTAGGCCTTAATTAATCCGTTATTGATCTGTCTATTGATATACAGTTCCTTCAGAAAGTATTAACACCCCTTGACTTTTTCAACATTGTTGTTTTTCAAAATGTTTACAAATTAATACAAAATTTAAGTCTGAAATATCTTAAGTAAATAAGTATTCAACCCCTTTTGTTATGGCAATGCTAAATAAGTTAATATTGTTTAACGTGATTTTTGAATGACTTTTTGAATGACCTCAGCTCTGTACCCCACATATAGAATTATCTGTAAGGTCCCTCAGTCGAGCAGTGAATTTCAGAAGACAAATTCAACCAAAAGACCAGCGAGGGTTTCCAATGCCTCGCAAAGAAGGGTACCTATTTGTAGATGGGTAAAATAAAATTTAAAAAGCAGACACTGAATATCCCTGTGAGTATGGTGAAGTTATTAATTACACTGGTGTATCAATACACCCAGTCACAACAAAGATACAGGTGTTCTTCCTAACTCAGTTGCGGGAGAGAGAGGAAACCACTCAGGGATTTCACCAGGAGGACCATTAAGAATTTTAAACAGTAACAGAGTTGAATGGTTGTAACTGAAGATGGATCAACATTGTAGTTACTCCACAATACTAACCTAATTGACAGAGTGAAAAGGAAGATTGTATAGAATAAAAATGTGACTCACCACCTGGATTCGTTCTTAAGTAGCAACATTTTAATTTCTGTTTTTCTACATTGGATAAAAGTAGTCTCTGAGCTACAAAATGGTATATCATAAACTGCATTTGAGCAAACAATGGGAAAGTAATTCTGCTTTAAAAGTTGATCAGCTTGTAAACTCACTTTTGAGACAACTGTCTTTCAATGTTTTGGTACTACTATTAGAGATCCCTTTGTCTACACCCATACAGCATTGTTCACACCCTCTTAAGCCTTAGCCCCACCCAGGGTTGATCCGACCATTCTGTACTAACTTGCCAGCTACTTCCAGTCATCTGAGAGAGAGAACAGCTCACTGAACATTACTCGCCCTAGCAGAGCTGGTTAGGCTGTTATGTTGTCCAGAGCATTGGTGACTGCAACTGTGCTGTCAGATTGTCCATTTGTAAATTCAAAGCGTTTCGCATTCAGAGAGCACACTGGATGCTCTGGCCAATAATTTGGTTTTGTTCCGAAAGCTCTGACCTCAAGACAGTCAAGCACCCAAGCTAACTGGCTAACATTGGCTAGCTACTTCCAGACACATGAGAGAACACCCCACTCTAACCATTTTACTCACCCTAGCAGAGCTGGTGAGGCTTTCTTCATGTTATCCAGAGCGTTGGTGACTGTATTCTGCGCTCTGGCACACTAAGACGAGAGTCTCTTGTTGAGAAATATAGCTGGATAGGTAAACAATGAATCCCAATGCATGACGTAGAGTAGTTAGCGAGCCATCCAGCTAACGTTAGCTAGGTAGCTAACAGTACACAAACTTGAAATGAAAATACTTTGTCAAAATTAGAGTGGAGCTAGCTAAACAATGGACCATAATCACAACTCATGATGTTACTACCCTGCATGAATCTACAGGTAGCTAACCAACCAGGTTCAATGGCTATAACTAGTTAATAAAATGTGTCTGAGATATGAAGAATAAGCTCATACACATAATGTTAGCTAGCGACCCAGCCAACTATAATGTTAGCTAGCTAACAGTACACTTGAAATTAAATCACTTTCTGTCAAATTAGAAACGTGTAATTTCTGAAAATGTAGCTAGCTAGACTATCTTACCAGTATACATCATGGTTGGACGTGCTTCCTGTCTGATGCAATGCATGGTTGCCCTTAGTTGAACGATGTAATCCAGACTGGTGTTTTCTCGATCTCCTTAGCTATCATACTCAAATTCCACAGATTTTCAAAACTTGATCCTCCAGAAAGTGGAGAGCATACACATAACATTAGCTAGCAAGTCAGACAGCTAATGTTAGCTAGCTAACAGTACACTTTAACTTGACATTAGGTTCATGCAGTTTTACAACGTGATACATTTTTTAAAAAAAAGCTGCATTGGACACAATTACCTAGACATACTGACAAGCTCCAATGGACATACGCGTGCAATATGGCAGACCAATCCAAACTCATCTCTCGGCATGTTGAGCCCACTCATTATCTCAGACAATCATGGCTAGTGTAACGGTTTTCTGTATGAGAAGGAGAGTCGGACCAAAATGCAGTGTGTAGATTTCGATCCATGTTTTAATAAACAAACGTAAAACACAAATCAATACAAACACTACAAAAATAAAGGACGTAATGAACGTAACAAAAACCTAAACAGCCTATCTGGTGAAAACACATAGACAGGAACAATCACCCACAAACACACAGTGAAACCCAGGCTACCTAAATATGGTTCCCAATCAGAGACAATGACGAACACCTGCCTCTGATTGAGAACCATATCAGGCCGAACATAGAACTGGACAAACTAGACAAGATCACACCCTGACCAACCAAAACATAGAAACATACAAAGTAAACTATGGTCAGGGTGTGACAGCTAGCGGGAAGGTTTCTCACTTTTTCTGTGGCTAAACCAACTAGGCTCGTAATTTAACAATTTATTCGTATTATACAGATGGAATAAAAATGTGATATTAAGGCACATGAAAATTCACATGTTTGAGAAGGCATTTCTGCCCCAAAAAATGCATTGTGCAAAAAAAATATTTACTTTCAAACACCTCTCCAGTGAAGTCGTGATTTGCGACATAAGCCTAGTTTCCTGAATCGGGTCACAAATATCCTGCTGGCAAGCAGGCTCTAAAGTAGCCCTGCAAAAAAATGTGGCAAAGCAATTAACTTTAAGGTTCTGAATTCAAAGTGTTAAGTTTGGGGCAAATTCAATCCAACACATGAGTACCATTCCACATATTTTCAAGCATAGTGGTGGCTGCATCATGTTATTTGTATGTTTGTAACTGTCAATGACTGGGTAGTTTTTCAGGATAAAAAAAATGGAGCTAAGCAATCCTAGAGGGAAGCCTGGTTTAATATGCTTTCCACCAGACATTGGGAATGGAATTGACCTTTCATCAGGACAATAACATACGTTTTTCACAATTCCTGACATTTAGTCCTAGTAAAATCCCTATCTTAGGTCAGTTAGGATCACCACTTTATTTGAAGAAAGTGAAATGTCAGACTAACAGTAGACCATGATTAATTTCAGCTTTTATTTATATCATCACAGTCCCAGTGGGTCAGAAGTTTACATACACTCAATTAGTATTTGGTGGCATTGCCTTTAAATTGTTTCACTTGGGTCAAATGTTTCTGGTAGCCTTCCACAAGCTTCCTACAATAAGTTGGGTGAATTCTGGCCCATTCCTCCTGACAGAGTTGATGTAACTGAGTCAAGTTTGTAGGCCTCCTTCCTCACACTTTTTCAGTTCTGCCCACAAACTTTCTAAAGGACTGAGGTCAGGGCTTTGTGATGGCCACTCCAATACCTTGACTTTTTTGTCCTTAAGCCATTTTGCCACAACATTGGAAGTATGCTTGGGGTCATTGTACATTTGGAAGACCCATTTGCGACCAAGCTTTAACTTCCTGACTGTCTTGAGATGTTGCTTCAATATACAGTATCTACAACATTTTCCCTCATGAGTCATCTATTTTATGAAGTGCACCAGTCCTTCCTGCAGCAAATCACCCCACAACATGATGCTACCACACCCGTGCTTCACGTTTGGGATGGTGTTCTTGCAAACCTCACCCTTTTTCCTCCAAACATAACGATGCTCATTATGGCCGAACAGTTCTATTTTTGTATCATCGGAGCAGAGGACATTTCTCCAAAATGTATGATCTTTGTTCCCATGTGCAGTTGCAAACCTTAGTCTGGCTTTTTTTATGGCGGTTTTGGAGCAGTGGCTTATTCCTTGCTGAGTGGCCTTTCAGATTATGTTGATGTAGGACTTGTTTTTCAGTAGATATAGATACCTTTGTACCTGTTTCCTCCAGCATCTACACAAGGTCCTTGCTGTTGCTCAGGGATTGATTTGCACTTTTTGCACCAAAGTACGTTCATCTCTAGGAGACAGAACGTGTCTCCTTCCTGGGCGGTATGACGGCTGCGTGGTCCCATCGTGTTTATACTTGCGTACTTTTGTTTGTACAGATGAAAGTGGTACCTTCAGGCGTTTGGAAATTGCTCCCAAGGATGAACCAGACTTGTGGTGGTCTGCAAGTTTTTTTCTGAGATCTTGGCTGATTTCTTTTGATTTTCCCATGATGTCAAGCAAAGATGCAATGAGTTTGAAGGTAGGCCTTGAAATACATCCACAGGTACACCTCCAATTGACTCAAATGATGTCAATTAGCCTATCAGAAGCTTCAGTTACAGGTTAAAAAAAATGCTGTATGGAATTGTATATAAAATATATATAGAGGACTGCATTGAACTTACTGTCACTCCCTTCCTTATTATCCCTACTGCATTTGAAATTCAAAAGGGCGATAGAAAGTGTAGCCTATCCATCTAATCAGGAGTGAACTTATGACGCAGCCCCAGGAACCTCTAACGCAATTCCATCTCCGACACATCTATGAGGGTGTCGACAAACACTCATTGCTTGAATCGAAGCCAATAACTTTTGGATGGAGTTTTTTCTTCTGTTTGCATACATGTTGTCATATGGTTGGATGCTATTGTGTCATTCACTCAATCAGTCAGTTGCAAAACCAACCCATAGGGGCCCATTACCTTGGGCCCCTAGGGGCTGTGTGTGTGTTATATCAGGTAATTTGATGAGGATGACTGAGTTATCCTTGGATGGGGAAGGCCAGTGACGAAGTCCAGAGCTATGTGTGACCAGTGGTGACTGGGTATAGGAAGAGGGCGAAGCAGGCAGGACGTGGGTTTAGTGGAGATCTTATTCCGGGCACAGACCGAGCAGGCTGAGACAAACTCCTGGACATCTCTCTCCATTGTGGACCACCAAAAGCGATGACGCAGGAGGGCCAGGGTCCGGGTCATACCCTGGTGACAGGTGAGGTGAGTAGAATGGGCCCACTGAAGAACTTCAGAGCAAACCGAATCTGTAACAAACACAGCAGTTCTGGGACCATTACAGGGGTCAGG
Source organism: Oncorhynchus mykiss (assembly GCF_013265735.2). Classification (NCBI taxonomy): domain Eukaryota; kingdom Metazoa; phylum Chordata; class Actinopteri; order Salmoniformes; family Salmonidae; genus Oncorhynchus; species Oncorhynchus mykiss. The sequence goes on along the minus strand of NC_048569.1, from coordinate 76,073,021 downwards.
CTGGTTCTGCTGAGCCTGGCAAATGCGGGACTCAATCTCCCAGGAGATGGTGGCAACGATGCAGGTGGATGGCACAATGGCTTCTGGCTCTGAACCAGTGTTTTTGGCAGTGAACTGGCGGGAGAGGGCGTCAGGCTTGGTATTCCTAGAACCGGGCAACAAGTGAGTATGAAATTGAATCTCCCAAAGAACAATGCCCACCTGGCTTGCTGGGAATTCAGACGCTTTGCGGTCTGAATGTAGGACAGGTTTTTGTGGTCTATCCACACAATGAAGGAGAGAATAGAACCCTCCAGCCAATGACACCATTCCTCAAGAGCTAGCTTCACTGCCAGGAGTTCCCGGTTACCAATGTCAAAATTTCTCTCTGCAGGTGAAGCTTACGGGAAAAGAATGCACATGGGTGGAGCTTCTGATCAGAGGGGGAAAAGTTGGAACAGAACAGCACCTACCCCGGTGTCGGAGTTATCCACCTCCACGATGAACTGGAGTTCTGGGTCTGGCTGAGTGAGGACTGGAGTGGAAGTGAAGCTGCCCTTGAGTTCCAGGAATGCTGCCTCTGCTTCAGTGGCCCAGTGGAACAGAGTGAAGGTGGAGGTGAGAGTGGTGAGAGGTGCTGCCAGATGGCTGTAGTTGAAGATGAATCATCTGTAAAAATGTGCCCTGACCTTAGCGGGATACATGCGTAACCATTCCTGGGCAATAATATAACCCAGGAAAGACACAGAGGAAGCATGGAACTCACCTTTTTCAGCTTTAACAAAAAGCTCATTCTCCAACAGCTGTTGGAGAACTTGGTGAACGTGTTGCTGGTGAGCCTCGGAGTCCATCAAAAAAATCGGAATGTCATCCACATAGACAAAAACGAAGCGTCCAAACACATCCCTCAGTATATTGTTGACGAGGCTCTGGAAAAGAGCAGGGGCGTTAGTGAGACCAAAAGGTACAACCAAATACTCAATGTCCAAGTGGTGTGTTGATTGCCGCTTTCCAAACGTTCCCCTCTCTGATGCAGACCATATGTTGAACACCGTGGCACCATGGAGGGGGGCCACGGATGTCCACGGTAGTCTATGCACGGCCTCAGAGACCTATCCTTTTTCTTTACAAATAAAAACCAGCACCCACCGGAGAGGATGAAGGCCTGACATGTCCTGCAGCCAGGGAATCATGGATGTACCCCTCCATGGCCTCCTGTTTGGGGCGAGAGAGGTTATGCAACCGGCTACAGGGGAGAGGAGCTCCAGGCTGGAGGTCAATGGCGCAGTTGTAAGGCCGATGAGGCGGCAGCGACATGGCCTGGTAATTGCTGAACACAGGAGCTAGATCATGATACTCGAGAGGAACTGATGACAGGTCTGGAGATTCTGGAATAGACTGGGGCACAGACAAGGCAAGGGCAGAACGAAGACAATTTGAGTGACAGAATTTACCCCAAAGTGGTTACCTTTCTGGTGGTCCAGTCGATCTGTGGATTGTGAAGTTTCAACCAAGGATGGCCCAGGACCAGGGCAGAGCTAGGGCAGTCGATTATGTGGAGACTGATTCTTTCCTGGTGATTCCCAGAGAGACACAGGATGACAGGGACAGTTCTCTCACAGACACTGGCAAGGAGCTGTCAGTTGAGAGCGTTGGCATCGAGTGGTAAATCGAGTGGAACAGTGTCCAGGCCCAACTGGACAATGACAGGTCTGTTCAGGAAACTCTCGTCGGCGCCCGAGTCGATGAGGACAGGCAGAGGAAAAGCCTGCTCTGCCACACAAGGGTGCCGTCTAGCAAGGGTCTGTGGGAAGATGGGCTGGGGATTTGGCATCATCAGTCTATCCCCCACCACTGAAGGCCAGTTTTATTGCTTCTTTAATCAGATCAACAGTTTTCAGCTGTGCTAACATATTAGCAAAAGGCTTTTAAAATTATAAAATGTCAATCAAAATTATTTGTGGCAGCTCAAGGCATTTCTTTAAGGTTTACATGGTAGCCTAGATGGGAGAAAACTAGGACAGGTGAACAGGTTAACATAATGAACGGTTTGTTAGTCATTGATGTTTTTGGTTCGCTGAGAGGAAACAAATCGGCAGATGACTTGGATTCCGTTGAGCATGTCAACAAATATGCTGTGTTTGTTGTTTTGAGATTCTTGTACAGATTTCCAACAGTGGGATCTTTCCAAATGCAAACACAGTCGACGACTCGAGGACAAAGCCTGACTCGAGGACAGAAATAACAGAAGTGCTGAGTCATTGCTACTCGACTGTGTAAATGAAACGCTCAGTCTCAGTCCTCCTCTCCCTGGTCATTTCAAAGACAGAGTTTAAGTACTGTAGTTGAGGCCGACGACTCCTCCGTTTCCACACAGGAGTCTGAGAACAGAATATGGGCAACAGCACGACTGCATTTATGTCAGTAACAATGTTTTGACCTCAGTACACTGCTTCAAAGTTAGTTTTACCCTGACATTTGATGTCTGATGATATTTAGTTGAGCGGTTGATAATTCATCCGTATCATCAGGGTCAGACCTGCGCATCAAGATAACAATTTCAGATGAAAAACAATATGAGTGATTTCACGCTGGTGTTGGTCCTGCAACAACTTAAGTCCCCAATATATTGCCATTCAGCAATCGGTTAGAAATCACACCATGAGCCTTTGATCCAAAAGGAATTGGACTATTACCTTGCCCACATAAGAGCAGTTTGTTTTATGGTTCGAGTCAATTAACTGTAACGCCTATTGCCTATCATAGTATCATACAAGTATAATATAAATTGAAATTCCACCATGCCCTATTATTGGATATCATTATGAATGTTCATATTTTCAGAGAACAGTTTCTGAGGCCAGCTAGGTTTTCATATTGCCTCTGAGGATCTTTAATTGATCACATAATTGGCTGTTTAATAACTTCAAAGGCAGGTTTTGTGTATATTACATCTCACTCTGTAATGTCTAAATGTATTTGAATCATACTTTGTTAAAGGTTGATGTGATGATGACGACTTATGGACGCTAGCTCAGGCATTTCATTTTAATAAAAATGTTGTCCAATAGGGAATCACTGCAATTTAAATGATTGGCAATAGGTCTCTCTGACAGATTATGAGCATTTTGGTGATAATTCACTGAGGTTAAATACTGTGGCACAACCTGGCCAAGAATCAATATGGCGTCCTGAAAATGAAATGTTTAGTCTTTGATTGAATAACTTTCAAATAGTCTGGCTCAGCTCAGCTCTGCTCCGCTCAGACTCCCTTCTATTGCACATCCTGTATTGAGTATCCTCTTTACTAGTTCTGAATGACCTGCCAGTCGGAATGTGCTGAAAACTCACAACATTATTTAAATCTATTCATTTACCCAGCCAACAATTTTGCCTGCCTCGCCTGGACATATGTCATTACCTGGGCCACTTTGCCTTCTGAAATTGCTGATGCTGTAAAGAAAATAGCACATTTCATGACCCATTTCCATATCGCAGCAGGTGGGGCAAAACTGTTGTCAGGGAGCATCGCTATGGAAGTATGGATAACTACTGTGCATTATAGAGGCGACTATCCCACCTGTTCCAGCAGTATCCATCGCTGCATGTAAATGTCACACTTAATATTTTTCCTTACACACTCCATAGGATCTTTCTCCTTATGGAAATGTCATACCACTGCTGTGCAGCGATCGAATGCAGATACTGTTCTCAAAAAAGGGATCAGGGACCACAATGCAATTTCAGCAGGGGGGATGTGTTTTATTGTTCTGTGTGAAAGAGCAAAGAGAGCTGGATATCAAAACACGTCAAATTCAAATGACCTTTCTGAGGCAAAGGGGCTTTACTGTGCTTTACAAGAACAGCCTACAGACAGACACCGAAAATATTTCAGTGAAATTCATATACAGTACCAGTCAAAAGTTTAGACACACCTTCTCATTCAAGGGTTTTTATTACAATTGTTCTATTTTCTACATTGTACAATAATAGTGAAAACAACACAATTATGAAATAACACATATGGAATAATGTAGTAACCAAAAAAGTGTTAAACAAATCACAATATATTTTATATTTGAGATTTTTCATTGTAGCCATCTACATTTTGATGACAGCTTTGCACACTCTTGACATTTTCTAAACCAACTTCACCTGGAATGCTTTTCCAACAGTTTGAAGGAGTTCCCGCATACGCTGAGCACTTGTTGGCTGCTTTTCCTTCATTCTGTGGTTCAACTCGTCCCAAACCATCTCAATTGAGGTGAGGTCAGGTGATTGTGGATGCCAGGTCATCTGATACTGCACTCCATCACTCTCCTTCTTGGTCAAATAGCCCTTACACAGCCACCCTTTGCCTTGATGGCAGCTTTGCACACAAGGCATTATCTCAACCAGCTTCATGAGGAAGTCACCTGGAATGCATTTCAATTAATTAATTAGGTGTGCGTTGTTAAAAGTTATTTTGTGGAATTTCTATCCTTCTTAATGCGTATGAGCCAATCAGATGTGTTGTTACAAAGAACGGGGTGGTATACAGAAGATAGCACTATTTGGTAAAATACCAAGTCAATATTATGGCAAGAACAGCTCAAATAAGCAAAGAGAAACGATAGTCCATCATTACATGAAGGTCAGTCAATACGGAAAATTTCAATAACTTTGAAAGTGCAGTCGCAAAAACCATCAAGCGCTATGAAGAATCTTGCTCTCATGAGGACCGCCAACCGAACGGAAGACACAGAGTTACCTCTTCTGCAGAGAATATGTTCAGTAGAGATAACAGCCTCAGAAATTACATCCCAAATAACTGCTTCAGAGTTCAAGTAACAGATACATCTCAACATCAACTGTTCAGAGACTGCGTGCATCAGGCATTCATGGTCAAATTGCTGCGAAGAAACCACTACTGAAGGACACCAATAATAAGAAGAGACTAGCTTGGGCCAAGAAACATCAGCAATGAACATTAGACCGGTGGAAATCTGAGTCCAAATTTGAGATTTTTGGTTCTATCCACCATGTCTTTGTGAGATGCAGAGTAGGTGAACGTATGATCTCTGCATGTGTGGTTTACACAATGAAGCATAGAGGATGAGGTGGTTTGCTGGTGACACTGTCAGTGATTTCTTTAGAATTCAAGGCACACTTAACCAGCAAGGCTACCACAGCATTCTGCAGCGATACACCATCCCATCTAGTTTGCACTTGTGGGTCTGTCATTGTTTTTTCAACAGGACAATGAACCAACACTCCTCTAAGCTGTGTAAGGGATATTTGACCAAGAAGGATAGTGATGGAGTTTTTTTTAACCCTTATTTTACCAGGTAAATTGACTGAGAAACACATTGTCATTTACAGCAGCTGGCTGAGGGGTAGTTACAGGGGAGAGGTGGGGGATGAATGAGCCAGTTGGAAGCTGAGGATGATTATGTGACCATGATGGTATGAGGGCCAGAATGGGAATTTTGCCAGGACATCAGGGTTAACACCCCTACTCTTACAATAAGTGCCATGGGGTCTTTTAATGACCACAGAGAGTCAGATCACCTGTTTAAGACCCCCTTCCAAAAGACAGCACCCTACACAGGGAAATGGGATTATTATTATTTCTTTCTTTAGGCGAGAGAAAATAGTATCTCCTACAGCCCTCCAACACCACTTCCAGCAGCATCTGGTCTCCCATTCAGGGACTAACAAGGACCCACCCTGCTTAGCTTCAGAAGCAAGCCAGCAGTGGGATGCAGGGTGGTATGCTGCTAGCAATGAAGTTCTGATCCCATATGTCATTATTTCATAATTTTGATGTATTCACTATTGTTCTACAATGTATAAAATTGTAAAAATTAAGAAATACCCTTGAATGAGAAGGTGTGTCCAAATGTTTGACTGGTACAGTATATATTTTTCAATTTGCCATACAGCGTTGTGACTGTATGTCCTCTGTTATGATAAGGAGTGGTGGTGGCGGAGATTAATGGCGTTGGGGTAGAATCAGCACAAACGCTGCAGAACTCAGGAGATGCCTTTGCTGACAAGCCACTGTGTCCTCTCTCCTGAGATCTGTGGGCCATCAGGCCAGCATCCCACCCCCGGACGGTCCCAATAACGCCACATCAAACAGATTACCATCCCACATCACTGGATTTATTGGAGTTATTTAGTTGCTTTTGATGTCAAAAGGACATCCAGGCCATTCCTACTGGTTTATCAGCATGTTGTCCTTTTACCCCAACAAACAGAATTATGATGGTTTCTACAACCATACCCATCAAATATAATGCAATGAGTTTCTTAATACGTTGAATTGAACATTTTCTAATATCTACAGTTTATAAACCTACCCCTCAGTCTCCGGAGACTGACAAGTCACAGTCTCCCGCCCCTTCGCTTCCATTAACAAGATTCAATCCATTAGACATAAAACACACACACATATAAACCAGCGTCTTTAATAGCTGTGACAGCGGCTGTGGTTGGAATCTATATAAAGCTAATTGGCATTTGGGTTATATAAGGGGGATCTGAATTGCATCTGGCACAGGCATGGATTGGGTGTTAGGTCTGATTAAATAGCCCAGCCTCCTGTTAGACACAGTTGGGTTGGCACTACTTGTCTCTGTGTACTGGGGCTCCTCCTGGCTGGCTCGCTCTGCTCCCATCTGGCACCACCAGCACTGCCAGTAAGCCTTTCCTCTTCTTTTGCCCGCTCTGCTCCAAGCTATCTGTCTGTGTCCTTCTACAAGACTTTTATAAAGTGGATGAAAGTGATTCATAATTCCCTGGTGTGGTTGTGGATACAGGTACTAAGAAGGATCAGACACAATCTGAGTGGAGGTTTTCTAATAAGTGGATTTGTGGTGCTGTCTACTTTTGTCAATCAGCATTCCGTACATTTTGTCATTGTATTTTAGTTGGTATTTCTACTTTTTAACATTTTCTTGGTTTCAGGAATCCAGCCTCCACAGTTGTTTTATGGCCCGGCAGATTAATCACTCATCATACCATGCTATGTACTGAGGAGGTTCCTATCAGGGATAGGAGATAAATAAAAATGACCTTGTCTTGAATCCATCAATAGCCTCTAGGCCTAGTGTGTGGAGACACATATTGTAGGCACATTACAGGCAAACAATGATATCCAGTTCTCAAATGAAATCAAATTGTATTGGTCATATACACATTTTTAGCATTTGTTATTGCGGTTGTAGCGAAATGCTTGTGTTCCTAAATTCAACAGTGCAGTAGTATCTAGCAATTCACGACAATACACACTGTCACGCCCTGACCTTAGAGAGCCGTTTAATTTCTCAATTTGGTGAGGTCAGGGTGTGATGTGGGGTGGGCATTCTATGTTTAGTATTTCTTTGTGTGTTTGGCCGAGTGTGTTTCCCAATCAGAGGCAGGTGTCTATCGTTGTCTCTGATTGGGAATCATACTTAGGTAGCCTTTTTCCCCACCTATGTTGTGGGAGCTTGTTTTTGTACAGCTCTTGTAGCTTATGGAACGGTACGTTCGTTTTGGTTTCACTTTGTTATTTTGTTGCTGGTTCTCATTGAAATAAATATGATGACCACAAATTACGCTGTGCCTTGGTCTCCTTCAAACAACGCACGTTACACACACAAATCTAAAAGTAAAAGAATGGAATTAAGAAATACATAAATTAGCAATGTCAGAGTGGCATTGACTAAATTACAGTAGAATAGAATACAGTAGATACAGTTGTAGTCAGAAGTTTACATACACCAAGGTTGGTGTCGTTTTTCTACCACTCCACAAATGTATTGTAAACAAACTATAGTTTTGGCAAGTCAGTTAGGACATCTACTTTGTGCATGACACAAGTCATTTTTCCAACTATTGTTTACGGACAGATTATTTCACTTATAATTCACTTTATCACAATTCCAGTGGGTCAGAAGTTTACATACACTAAGTTGACTGAGCCTTTAAACAGCTTGGAAAATTCCAGAAAAATATGTCATGGCTTTAGAAGCTTCTGATAGGCTAATTGACATAATTTGAGTCAATTGGAGGTGTACCTGTGGATGTATTTCAAGGCATACCTTCAAACGCAATGCCTCTTTGCTTGACATCATGGGAAAATCAAAAGAAATCAGCCAAGACCTCAGAAAAAAAATGGTGGACCTCCACAAGTCTGGTTCATCCTTGGGAGCAATTTACAAACGCCTGAAGATACCACGTTCATCTGGAAAAAACAATGGTAGGCAAGTATAAACACCGTGGGACCACGTAGCCGTCATACCACTCAGGAAGGAGACACTTTCTGTCTCCTGGAGATGAACGTACTTTGGTGTGAAAAGTGCAAATCAATCCCAGAACAACAGCAAAGGACCTTGTGAAGATGCTGGAGGAAACAGGTCCAAAATGATCTATATCCACAGTAAAACAAGTCTTATATTGACGTAACCTGAAAGGCCGTTTAGCAAGGAAGAATCCACTGCTCCAAAACCGCATAAAAAGGCCAGACTGCGGATTGCAACTGCACATGGGACAAATATCATACTTTTTGGATAAATATCCTCTGGTCTGATGAAACAAAAATGGAACTGTTTGGCCATAATGACCATCGTTATGTTTGGAGGAAAAAGGGGGAGGCTTGCAAGCCGAAGAACACCATCCCAAATGTGAAGTGCAGGGTGGCAGCATCATGTTGTGGGGGTGCTTTGCTGCAGAAGGGACTGGTGCACTTCACCAAATAGATGACATGAGAAAGGAACATTATGTGGATATACTGAAGCAACATCTCAAGACAAGAGTCAGGAAGTTAAAGCTTGGTCACAAATGGGCCCTCCAAATGGTCAATTACCCTATGCACACTTCCAAATGTGTGGCAAAATGGCTTAAGGACAACAAAGACAAGGTATTGGAGTGGCCATCACAAAGCTCTGGACCTCAATCCTATGGGAAATTTGTGGGCAGAACTGAAAAAGCATGTGCGAGCAAGGAGGCCTAAAAACCTGACTCAGTTTCACCACCTCTGTCAGGAGTAACGGGCCAAAATTCACCCAACTTATTGTGGGAAGCTTGTGGAAGGCTACCCGAAACGTTTGACCCAAGTTAAACAATTTAAAGGCAATGCTACCAAATACTAATTGAGTGTATGTAAACTGCTGACCCACAGGGAATGTGATGAAATAAATAAAAGCTGAAATAAATCATTATCTCTACTGTTTTTCTGACATTTCACATTCTTCAAATAAAGTGGTGATCCTAACTGACCACCATTTCCTTTTTTATAATGTATTTACAGATAACCGGGGATCACTCCAACACTCAGACATAATTTACAAACAAAGCATGTGTGTGTAGTTGAGTCCGACAGATAAGAGGCAGTAGGGATGACTAGGGATGTTCTCTTGATGAGTGCATGAATTTGACAATAGTTCTGTCCTCCTAAGCTTTCAAAAATGTAACGAGTACTTTTGGGTGTCAGGGAAAATGTATGGAATAAAAAGTACATCATAAGGATCAGAACTTTTTCTTTCTCCAATTTTCATTTAAAATGACACCCAAATCTAACTGCCTGTAGCTCAGGACCTGAAGCAAGCATATTCTTGATACCATTTGAAAGGAAACACTTTGAAGTTAGTGTAAATGTGAAATTAATGTATGAAAATAACACATTAAATCTGGTAAAAGATAATACAAAGAAAAATATATGAATTTTTTTGTTATTTTTTGTTCCATCATCTTTGAAATGCAAGAGTTTAGGTACCATTTAGATTGTGGCCACTAGGTGGCAGCAGTGTATGTGCAAAATTTTAGACGGATCCAATGAACCATTGCATTACAATTCAAAATGTTGTTTCAAGTCTGCCCAAATGTGCCTAATTGGTTTATTGATACATTTTCAAGTACATAACTGTGCCCTCCCCTCAAACAATAGAATGGAATTCTTCCACTGTAATAGCTACTGTAAATTGGACAGTGCAGTTAGATTAACAAGAATTTAACAGATTTGCTGCATGTTCCAATTGTAGGCTGTGGCTTGTTTTTGGGCTAAACTACAACTAGGCTATTGATCCTCTTGGGTAAAATTATAGGCATTCTCATGGTGTAATAGGCTATTCTGAACAGACAGCAGTAACTCTAGCTTTTTATCAGGGGTGCTGCAGCTATGATTCTAGGAAATACATGATGAAGTGCAAAACTGGAGAGATGCCTATCAGAGTAGAACGAGGGAGTGATATCCTAGAAAGCGAATCTCATTCTAGTTCTTTGAGATTCAGGAGAATTAAAAAAGAGGCAACTCATTAACTTTTTGATAGCTTTTATTATAATTTTTACATTGCAAAATGAGAATATTATTTTTCATGCCAGGAGATGTACCGGATCCGGCCAAATAACGAAACAGTCCAAAACGGAGAGCTACCGGATCCTGTTCTGGCAGGACAAGCTCCGGTAATATGCACTACTTAGGGCCCCCAACCAAATCTTGCTTAGAGCCCCCAAAAAGCTAGAGCCAGCCCTGAATGTAATGTATTAATAAACAGTAAATGTACTGAATTGTAATCTGAATAGTAAATAAGAACGTATGTTGGAATTGTAAGAGCTATAGATAATACTGGACACAAAACATTCCCTTCTGTTTACAATTAGTCATCAGTACAAAACTATAAAACCAGGACAATGAATCCTATTATTTTATGCTGTTTAGGTAATGCTGTAGGGGAGAGTGTGGTAAGAAAATATATCATGTAACTAAATATTTAGGAGGAGGTCGTAATTTAGGAGGAGGTCTGTGAAGGAAGAAACTACATAGGAAAAGTGTTAAGAAAGTTAGGTCCAAAAAACTGATTTTCACAATGTAAAATTAATTTATTGTGTTAGAGGTTTCATTATTCTTGTATCTAAACCAAAGTAGATATTTTAAAAACTGTTTGTACATCAGTTCGGGTCTATAAGCTACAAGATGATGTCCTTCACCTAGCATGAAAATGCATCCTTGCAGCTTTGTGGGCTAATATAGTCAAAATGGTTGCTTTGGGGTAAATTGTGCCATTTGGACAGGGGCAAATTGAGCCAATGGCTCAACATACCCATACAAATTCTGATTACATTTTGTCTGTTTTATGCATAATGTGCATAGTCTTTTTGCAGTTTGTCATGCATATAGTGATGCCATATAGTGCATTTTTATTGTTACAGGGCAGACATCATCATGCCCTGTGTATACAAACGTAAAACAAGCAGGGGTCTAGCCCCCCTTGAGGTTCTTGAAAGAGCAGCCAAGGAAGTGAGTAGAGCAGGGAAGTCCATTTGAGTAGCAGTAAGGGATGAAAAGAATAGACTGAAAGACACTAAAGAAGTACAGTACATTTGACAAAAAATAAAATGAACATGTACCTGCGAGAAAGAGAGGCTATGACAGAGCAGCAGAGGCACACAAGGTCTTCTATGATGACATGAAGTCTGAGCTTGCATACCTCGAATCTCGCAGACCAATTTAATGGGCTTAGTATGAAAATGCAGCGTCAAATGCAGAAATGAATTGTCGGATCAACTTACCCTATCCCATGCTCAGTTGTGCCAAGACACCACTTTTTTTGTGTTTTCAAAACTGTTGTGTTAACATTAATTCTGATTATTTCCAGGGATACACAACATCCTAAAAAAATATGTATATATCTTTGTTAGAAATAATACCTATATGTTCCGGTATCCCTGATGCTGAATGTAAAAAATGGTTCAACATACCCCCCACTCTCTCCTATTAATTTAACATGAGAGTGGAAAGTAAGGTGTGGAAAGAGCATCATCTTCCTACTCTGAACTACTGTAAAGAGTCAAGTGAAACAACCCAATAAACTTTTAATGAGTTTTAATAACAAATCTAATTTAGTCTTTCTAGAGATAGTTGGTGAACCACATGTAAACACATAAAAAGAGCCAATTACCGAATTTGCAGTGGCAATACGTTGCTCTGAACTTTTCAACCAAGACTATATCATTACTGAACAGATATTTGTAGACTGTTAATCAGTATGCATACAAACAGTTTAATGGGCTCTATACATTTTTGGCAACTCTGAAATGACTAATCATCATCAGAAGGCTTGTTATAAAGAAGCTCGTAAATGACTTAGTGAATGATGCAAGACCTGTAAGTAAGACCTGTAAGACCTATAGCATGGTGTCAGCATTAACAATACATGAGTCATGCAGCCTCACTGGAGTATCATACTGGTTATTTGAATTGTATTGAATATTTATACACTTTTTGGTATGTGTAATACTTTCTTTGGAATAAATATGTTTCCTCGATGAAAGTGATAAGAATAGCAATAAAACATTGAATGATCGAAACGTATGTTTGAAGTAATGTGTTCTTTGTAAGTTGTTTGGTGTCATGAGAGGCATTTTGGGGAAACGCAGTGTCTGCATTTACTGCCAAAGTGGAGTCGACTGTGTGCTGCTCTGCTGCTGACCGCATGTACATCACTCAAAACCTTAGAAGTGCTTTCTCTCTGTGTCAAAATGGGGGAATTGGCTCCCCCCAAACCGGCCCAGCATGAAGATAATCAGAGGCTGAGATGAGTGCCAATCAAGTCCGCTTTCACTCAAAGGGGGAAAAAATCGATGTGTGCTAACCTGTCTAAGCAGAGATGCTGACAGACAGACATAATCTCTTCTGGAGTCAGAGCTCTGCGCAGGGGATGAGGGATGAGGGGAAGAGGGGTGGAGAGGCAGAGGGTGCAGGGTGTGAATGTATGTTAAAAGCCGTTGTTCTCTCAATGTTCTCTCTCCTTTCCCCTCTCACCATCTTTCTCTCTCTTGCTCTTATTGCCTTTGCCACCAGCTCAGTATTTGTACAAATCTGCTTTCAACTCATCTTAACGCATACATGGTTGTGAGTGACCAAGGTATGGCTGGTGCATGATATGGCCCTCTCTGGTGAACCAGAAGGGCTGAGACAGAAGAGGACGGGAGGGGAACCTGTCACACTGCTTCCCTCTACTTGAGAGCCAGTGATGCAGTGATTGCACACAGACTGCATTGAGACTGCACAAGGTGGAAGGGTCCATATCAAGGTATATCTGTACATTTTGATTTTCTAGAGAATACAGACCATTTCTAATGCATATTTGGAGTTTTGTGGATATGCACCACATCCTGACATATTCTGAATCCAGATGTGTCGTTTAGATATGATATTGTGATTACTCCGAATAACACACGTGGACATTTCCTATGGCTGGATATGGACTCATTCGATATCCTGAGATATGTGGCATCCTATTTTTTCTCTTCATGTTGACAAAAACTGACTGTATACATAACGTCTGTTTTCTCAGAAAATTTGTAGTGGCATTACGACCCAACCAAATGTACATAGAAATGTGAGTTATAGATTTATAACTCTACTTGAAGCAAGTCTAAGAAGCGGTAGATCTGTTCTATGTGAACCAATATGTTACATGGACTCTGAGTGAAATAATTAAGTTGGCATGATCTTTTTAATGATTAACCTATCCTCTGTCCCCCATACATACAACATCTGTACGGTCCCCATGTCAAGTTTTACATTTCAAGCACAGATTAAACTACAAAGACCAGGAAGCCTTTCGAAAGCCTCATAAAAGTGCAGTGATGATTAGATTGGTAACAAGACGGTAACAAGACTCCTGAACATCCAATCAAATGGCTACCGAGACTATTTGCATACACCCCCCCCCCCCCCCCCCTCGCTTTTACACTGCTGCTACTACTCTCTGTTGTTATCTATGCACAGTTACTTCAATAACTCTACCTACATGTTCATATTACCTCAATTACCTCGACTAACCGGTGCCCCCACACATTGACACGTACCGGTAACCCCTGTATATAGCCTCGCTATTGTATTTTACTGCTGTTTTTTAATTATTTGTTACTTTTATTTAATTACATTTTTTGGGTATTTTTCTTAAAAGTGCATTGTTGGTTAATAGAGATAGGCGTGACAGTTGTAAATCATGCAGCGCCGTGTGTCACGATTGATAGATTTTAGAGAAACAACAAATTCCGGTATATATAAGTGTCTTATATTGGCTGCAAGCTTAAATTCTTGTTAATTGAACTGCATTGTCCAATTTACAGTAGCTATTACTGAAAAAAATGCCACGATATTGTGTTAGGAGAGCTCCTAACAACAAAACACTTTTTTCACTACGATAGGTTTGATAAATTCAACTCTGAAGGTAAAATGTGTACTTACATTCCTAGGCCGTCATTGAAAATAAGAATTTGTTCTTAACTGACTTGCCTAGTTAAATAAAATAAAAAATTACAAATACCCTAATCTAACTGCCTGTAGCTCAGGCCCAGAAGCAAGGATATGCATATTCTTGGTATCATTTGAAAGGAAACGGTCTGAATTTTGTGGAAATGTGAATTGAATGTAGGAGAATATAACAAAAGATCTGGTAGAAGAAAATACAAGGAAATAAACAAACGTTTTCTGTTTTCTATTGTTGCTGTATCATCTTTCAAATGAACAAGAACAGCCAAACATACAGATAGGATGCTGGGGATGATTTGAATAAAGAACATAAGATGGCAACAATATCTGAGCAAAGTTTTAGACAGATAACGCGAGCTAAATGACATTGAGCATGAAGTCACCCAGGTGACCCATACAAATGTACCCAAGTGGCCGAATTGGTACAGTGATACATTTTGAAGGAAATAGCTATATACAAAATACATAAATGCTATTCTAACACACCCCAATAAAATATAAAATATTGAAAAAATAATAATAATTAAACAAACAAATAACAAGGGTAACTATTTACACATTTTCCATTTACAATATTGTGAAGACCCTCAGTCCTCTACACAATATTGTGCTGCTGGTGCCATGGCCCATAGCAGTCTCTTTCTGCTGTGAAGCAGAGGCTTACTGAATAGGTGGTGCAGGTGATGGGGCATTTCCTGTGACAAAGGGCACAACAACATCTCCCTACTGTGCCCTTGTTGCCCCGAGGCACATTCATGCCTGTAGAGATGAATCTGGGCAGGTGAGCACCACTGGTTGGAGCAGAAGGGACAGAGGTAGAGGGGACAGACGGTGCTGCAGTGGACTTGCTGTAGCTAGCAAGCTCCTGGATGAGTAGGTCCCTGAAGGCTAGCTATCGGATGAGGGGCTGTCCACAGCTATTGGACATTTCCTTCTGGAAGATGAAGGCATTCACCACAGCAGTGTCAATGAAATGATAGAAAAATGTCTTGTACCATTTCTTGGTCTTGTGGACAACATTGTAGTATCCTATCAGTGCATCTGAGAGGTCCACACCTCCCATGCCCTTGTTGTAGTCCATCACAGCAGCTGGAATGTGGGCATTTTTTGCGGTCCATGCCCTGCTACCATCCTTCACGCGCATGACGACGTGATCGCCACTGAAGAACTAGGTGGATAGTTGTGCGACAACCTCTCTGGTATCCATCCACTTTACAAAGAGCAGGCTATCTTCACGAATCCATCGCATGGTACCCCGCTCAGCCCGCTTAGGCATGTTGTTCACCTTTGTTTTTGGAAAGCCCACTCTGTTAGTCCGAATGGTGCCACAAGCCCACACATCCAGCTTCCTCAGGTCTGTTAACAGGGTAGGGCTTGTGTAGAAGTTGTCCACAAACAATTTGTAGCCCTTCCTCAGTAGTTGAAATTTCAATAACTCCATAACGGAATCATAACTCAGTCCATTACCAGTAGCAAAACTGTTTTCCCCCTCGTAAACAAAACAATTCCAAGTGTAGGCGCACACAGAATCAGCTAAAACAAACAGTTTGATACGCCATTTGGTTGGTTTGTTACGCATATATTGTTTGGGGCTGATTCTGGCCTTTGAGGCTACCATCCTCATCAATGGACAGGTTCTGGGCAGGCTGAAAATAGGTCTTCCAGGCCTCAACGATGTTGGGGTAGAGAGGTTTGATTTTGCAGAGCCTATCAAACATTGGTGTACCTCTCTTCTTGTCATTCTCCCCATCAACTTCTGGGTCACTGATGTGAAGCGCCCATGAGACAAAACATGACAGTCATGGGGAAAGGCAGTTGATAGAGAGCTGATGTTTTCCAGTAGTCCCTTAGAGTTTTCAACTTCACCAGCCCCATGTAAATTACAATTGAAAGGTAGCATAAAAGGTCTGACATGGAAATGGTCTTCCATGCCTCTTTCTTTCCTGCCTGCTTCTTAGCCCCGTACTTATTGGTGTTCGACACCAGGGAATCAACAACTGATGAGGTGAAAAACAGTTGAAAAAGTTGAAGGGGGCTGTACTTTGCAGTCATGTCTAGTGGAGGTCCTGGCTGCCTTTTGGGTCTAAAAACTGGTGGATTTAGTTCCACATCATCTTCTAACACTGAGTGCCAACGACCCTCTGGCCCTCTGTCTGCAGGTTCTCTTCCCCACCTCCACTTCTTTGTCACCGACTTCACACCTTGTAGCGGTATTTAGTAGAGAGGGGTAAAGAATGATTTTGTTCGGGCACTACCAGACCCACACACATCAGCCGAAGAGACTGCCTAGAGTGTAGCCTGTTTACCAGATAGCCAGTGGAGAGAAAAAATAATACACACCATATAAAACCCACATCACAGCACAGGGGTAACCCCAACAAGAATACCTCATAAAATAATAATAATACTAATAATGGCAGAGCAATTTAACAGCAACTTCATACAAGAAAGAACCCAGTCATCAACAGAGGATTTGCAATAATATGTTTTATCGTCTAGTGGATGAGTGCAGAGGGTATGAATGTGGGGGGTGTTGAACGAGCTCTCTTTATTTCCTCCTTCCTTATTGCTCATGCGCTCTTAAAGTGGCAGCGCACGGTGAAGGCTCCGAGCAGATTTCGCCACAACGTCTAGATAGCCGGGTAGGTGTGGAGCCGGAGACTGCAGGGGTCCGGCTGGATGAACCAGCTTCAGAGGGAGATGAACACCTAGACATTGGCGGCTCATAATCAGAATCACTGCCACTGTGAAAGATTTGACTGTAAAAAATCAGTAGTAATACTTTCACATATCAAATCAAATCAAATGTATTTATATATAGCCCTTCGTACATCAGCTGATATCTCAAAGTGCTGTACAGAAACCCAGCCTAAAACCCCAAACAGCAAGCAATGCAGGTGCAGAAGCACAGTGGCTAGGAAAAACTCCCTAGAAAGGCCAAAACCTAGGAAGAAACCTAGAGAGGAACCAGGCTATGTGGGATGGCCAGTCCTCTTCTGGCTGTGCCGGGTGGAGATTATAACAGAACATGGCCAAGATGTTCAAATGTTCATAAATGACCAGCATGGTCGAATAATAATAAGGCAGAACAGTTGAAACTGGAGCAGCAGCACGGTCAGGTGGACTGGGGACAGCAAGGAGTCATCATGTCAGGTATTCCTGGGGCATGGTCCTAGGGCTCAGGTCCTCCGAGAGAGAGAAAGAAAGAGAGAATTAGAGAGAGCATATGTGGGATGGCCAGTCCTCTTCTGGCTGTGCCGGATGGAGATTATAACAGAACATGGCCAAGATGTTCAAATGTTCAGAAATGACCAGCATGGTCGAATAATAATAAGGCAGAACAGTTGAAACTGGAGCAGCAGCACGGCCAGGTGAACTGGGGACAGCAAGGAGTCATCATGTCAGGTAGTCCTGGGGCATGGTCCTAGGGCTCAGGTCCTCCGAGAGAGAGAAAGAAAGAGAGAAGGAGAGAATTAGAGAACGCACACTTAGATTCACACAGGACACCGAATAGGACAGGAGAAGTACTCCAGATATAACAAACTGACCCTAGCCCCCCGACATATAAACTACTGCAGCATAAATACTGGAGGCTGAGACAGGAAGGGTCAGGAGACACTGTGGCCCCATCCGAGGACACCCCCGGACAGGGCCAAACAGGAAGGATATAACCCCACCCACTTTGCCAAAGCACAGCCCCCACACCACTAGAGGGATATCTTCAACCACCAACTTACCGTCATATGAGCCCTGTATCAACATGTAAATTAAACAGATATATATAGAGTACAGGGAACATAATCACTATGGTGAAGTGCTGTTCCATTTCATGTTTATGTAAAATAAATGTAAAACATATAACACACACAAACAGTATAGCTGTCACATTCGTCGTATAGAGGAGACCAAAGCTTGATTAGAATACATTCTTCTTTAATGAAAACGAAGAACACTTAAACAAACTATCCAAAACTAACGTGACGCTATATATAACGAGTGCAGACACAGGCAACTAACCATAGACAATAACCCACAGATAAACCAAGGAATATGGCTACATAAATATGGTCCCCAATCAGAGACAACGATAAACAGCTGCCTCTGATTGAGAACCAATCTAGGCAACCATAGACATATAAACCCCTAGACCAGATTAAAAAAACCTACACATACAAAATCCCCTCGACAATACAAAAATTAACACACCACCCTTGTCACACCCTGACCTAACCAAATAATAAAGAAAACAAAGATAACTAAGGTCAGGGCGTGACAATAGCCAATGTGTACTTTACACATTTCATTACTGATATTTTTATATATTGCAAATAAAATAAGACAATCAACAAAAAAAAAAATGCAAATTAATAATATTTGATATTATTAATTTCAAACAACAACATTAGCATTAGAACTTACAAGTCCAGCATGGCATCCTCGCCGTGCAGAAACATGTCTTCCACCTGGGAGCCAAAACTAGCTTCGCTGAAAGATTAATCTTCCTGAAGCAACTCGGTCTCGCTTTCTCTATCAATTTCCTCTATAAGTTGTGTTAAATTGTCACTCCCTGACCATAGAGGCTTTTATTCTCTATTTTGGTTAGGCCAGGGTGTGACTAGCGTGGGCATTCTAGTTTCTTTATTTCTATGTTTCTGTTTCTATGTTTTGGTTCTCAATGGTTCTCAATCAGGGACAGCTGTCTATCGTTGTCTCTGATTGGGAATCATACTTATCAACCTGTTTTGCCACCTTAGTTGTATGTAGTTGTCTTTGTTAGTGGCCTGTATAGTAAGTTTCACGTTCGTTTTTGTTGATTCTTGTTTTTGTTGGCGACATTCATAATAAAAAGAAATGTTCGCTCACAACGCTGCACCTTGGTCCGGTCATTTCCCTGACGACGTTCGTGATAGAACTATCCACCACAAACGGACCAAGCGGCGTGGCCGGGAGGAGCAGCATTTTCTGGAGGACTGGACATGGGAGGACATCCTGAATGGGAAAGGATCCTGGACGTGGGAGGAGATCCTGTTGGGAAAGGATTGCCTGCTGTGGGAGCAGGTGGAAGCAGCGAGGAAGGCGGAGGCCGCGAGTTAAAGGGCCCAGGGAGGACACTCCCAAAAACATTTTGGGGGGGCACACGAGGAGATTGGCTGAGTCAGGTTGGAGATCTGAGCCAACTCCTCGTGCTTACCATAGGGAGCGTGGTACTGGTCAGGCACCTTGTTATGCGGCGGAGCGCACGGTGTCTCCTGTGCTCGTTCACAGCCTGTTGCGCTATATTCCAGCTCCCCACATCGGCCGGGTTAGAGTGGGCATCCAGCCAGGATGGATGGTGCCGGCTCAGCGCATCTAGCCACCAGTGCGTCTCTACGGCCCAGGATATCCTACATCGGCTCTGCGCACTGTGTCTCTGGTGCATCTGCACAGCTCAGTGCATCCTGTGCCAGCGCCTCGCATTTGCCGGGCAAAGGTAACCATCCAGCCAGGACGGGTTGTGCAGGCTCTACGCTCGAGACCTTCAGTGCGCCTCCACGACCCAGTGTAACCGGTGCCTACACCAAGAACCAAGCTTCCAGTATGTCTCCCCAGTCCTGTGCCTGCTCCCAGAACAAGGCCTCATGTATGTCTCCCCAGCCTGGTAAGCCCTGTGGCAGCTCCACGCACCAGGCTGCCTATACGTCTCCTCACTCCAGTAATGATCCATGGCACGAAGCCTCCAGTGATGATCCATGGCACGAAGCCTCCAGTGATGATCCATGACCCGAAGCCTCCAGTGATGATCCATGGCACGAAGTCTCCAGTGATGATCCATGGCACGAAGCCTCCAGCGACGGTCTCCAGCAATGCAGGCCTGAATCACTTAATTGGCTATATATTTTGTTCCCTGGGCGGCAGATAGATGGCAGTATAGCACAGCTGTTGAACAGAAAGACCGAAAAAGTATGTTGCCGTAATAGAACTGCTCAGCCACAGCGATTACACGTATCAGTTTTCTACTAGCTAATTTTGCAGTCTGTTTGACATGGATCAAGCTATTGTAAAAAAGAAATGTAAATCTATTGACAATGAAAATGAGGGGGAAGAGCTGGAGAACAACATGACAGCTATGAACGAACAACCACCCGGAGAACCTGGAAAATCAGGAAGATGGCGGCAGAAAAATGCCGCTAGCTAACGTAGCTAATGTAGCTAACGTGGCTAACGTGGCTCTGGTGGTTAAGATAATGATACGGTCAACTCAAGAAGAACACAGAAAGTTCCAAGAGAAATGGACAGACAAGTATTTTTTGTACTGCATGATGGGACTAATTCACTTTGTCTTATTTGCCAGGAGGCAGTCAATTGTTTTAAACAAGCAAATTTAGAGCGACATTTCCAGTCAGACCATGCCCACAAAACATGTCCCCCACAAAGCAACCTCAGAAACAAGAAAATAGCACAACTTAAAGGACAACAGCAAATGATGGACAGATCTGGCACTGTTGCAGAGAAAATGACAGAAGCAACATATGAGTTTGCTTGGATACTCGCGAGAAACAAATGCGTAGGCCTTGTCAAATAATGTTTTTTGTTTTTTGGCCAAAATATTGTATGCTGATTTAACAAGTAAGGACTCTATTTTAAAGCAAATGAAGGGACAGCAACTCTCAGACTTGATCATAACAAGACGCATAGAAGACATCGGCGAGGACATCGGTAAGCAACTTATTACTGACATATCCTTGTCGCCGTGTTTTAGTATAGCACTTGGCGAAAGCACTGATGTAAGTGCCCAATTATGTGTTTGGGTCCGCTTCTCTCAAAACGAGTCGTTCTGAGAGGAACATTTATGTTGATTGCCCTTTTAGGGACAAACACTAGGAGAGGATATTCTGAAAGCCTTTGTTACATACTTTGTTGGTAATAATATTGACTGGGCCCCAAACATGCAAGGGAAGGAGAAGGAACTCATAGGCCTGATAAGAACGAGAGAGGATATTCCAGAATTTGTTACGTTTCATTGTATCATTCATCAGGAAGCACTTGTGGCTAAACTCAAAGACTGATGAACAGTATTATTGTCAGGGCACTGAATCACCGGCAATTCCGCAAGTTGCTGGAGGAATACTAGACAGAATACACAACTTGATATTTCACAATGAGGTGAGATGGCTGTCTCGTGGCAGAGTTTTGGAAAGATTTCTCTCCTCCCTTAAATCCATGAATTTGTTGCAAGCAAGGGGAGAGAGGAGCCAGAGCTGGATGATCCACAGTGGATATTAAAGCTGGCTTTTTTAACTGACATCACCTGCCACCAGAACACGGTGAATCTCCAGCTCCAAGGGAAAGTTAAAACTCCGGGCAAAATGCTGCATGTGGTCTCAAAATAAAACCACACTGTTCATACGGGTCCATCCAAGATGGCGTAGCAGTAGGACGTGTTGTCGTGTTCCTTGTATATATCGTTTGTTTTCGTTTCGTTTTCGTTTTTTTTCTTCACATATCTTTAAAACTTTTTGCTGAACCTCAACTTCTTCTAAATACTCTCCTGCAACCCGCCTCACCCAACGTAGCTTTTTTTCCTAAAGTATTTATATTTACTTCGGATCTGGAACCCCTCAACTGAAGCTAGCCAACTAGCCAACTAACTACCAGCTTCAGCAAAACATTGCTAGCGGTCTTCAGCTAACCGGTCAGCTAACCGGTCATCAGCTAACCTTTAGCTCGGAAAGCTCTCGCCAGTTCGAACAACGCGACTCTAACCAGAGCATAACGGACCTATCTATTATTTTATTTTTATTTTTCACCCCCGGATTCCCATCGCAAACGGAACATTTTGAGCTCCTGGGCTACAATATCCAGACCCACGACCGGTCCATTGATGTCACCGCATGAAGAGGAATAAACAGACTCCCCCCATCGCGACGTCCCCAAAGGCTAACTCTCTAGCCCTTGCTATCTCCTTGCTTGCAAATTCGGCCTGCTAACTGCTAGCTTGTTTAGCCCGGTCCGCTAACTGCTACCGTGTTTAGCACCGTCTACTAACTGTTAGCTTGTTAGCACAGGCCTGCTAACCATCTGAATCGCCGCGTCCCAAACACTCACTGAACCCATATTTACTTTCTATCCCTTTTCGATTTTTAATTTGTTTATACCTTCCGGTAACCTGCCTCACCCAATGTGATACGGAACCGCTATTATCTTTACATTTTTAGAACACACTCAAGAACCTTCAGAAGCTAACCAGCTAACTGGCTACAAGCTATTTAGTCATTGTTAGTTTTCTAACCTGGATAACACTCGCCAGTCCAGCTTCCCTGCCCCATCCACCGCTGCCCCTTGGACACTGATCACTTGGCTACATAGCTGATGCAGGCTGGACTGTCCATTAATTCACGGTAATCCATTCTGCTTGTTTATGTTTTATCTGTCGGCCCCAGCCGCACTTAGGCTCTGTGTGTAGTTAATCCGACCCTCTCTGCCTAATCTATCGCCATTCTACCTGCTGTTGTTGTGCTAGCTGATTAGCTGTTGTTGTCTCACCTACTGTTTTAGCTAGCTCTCCCAATTCAACACCTGTGATTACTGTATGCCTTGCTGTATGTCTCTCTCAAATGCCAACATGCCTTGTATACTGTTGTGCAGGTTAGTTATCATTGTTTTAGTTTACAATGGAGCCCCTAGTTCCACTCTTTATACCCCTGATACCTCCTTTGTCCCACCCCCCACACATGCGGTGACCTCACCCATTACAACCAGCATGTCCAGAGATACAACCTCTCTCATCATCACCCAGTGCCTGGGCTTACCTCCGCTGTACCCGCACCCCACCATACCCCTGTTTGCGCATTATGCCCTGAATATATTCTACCATGCCCAGAAACCTGCTCCTCTTATTCTCTGTCCCCAACGCCCTAGGCGACCAGTTTTGATAGCCTTCAGCCGCACCCTCATACTACTCCTTCTCTGTTCCGCGGGTGATGTGGAGGTAAACCCAGGCCCTGCATGTCCCCAGGCACCCTCATTT
The DNA here is from genome assembly GCF_013265735.2 of Oncorhynchus mykiss. Classification (NCBI taxonomy): domain Eukaryota; kingdom Metazoa; phylum Chordata; class Actinopteri; order Salmoniformes; family Salmonidae; genus Oncorhynchus; species Oncorhynchus mykiss. The sequence continues at coordinate 76,049,787 of NC_048569.1, read as the reverse complement.
GTTGACTTCTGTGATCGAAAAAGCCTTGGTTTCATGCATGTCAACATCAGAAGCCTCCTCCCTAAGTGTGTCTTACTCACTGCTCTAGCACACTCTGCTAACCCTGATGTCCTTGCCGTGTCCGAATCCTGGCTCAGGAAGGCCACCAAAAATTCTGAGATTTCCATACCCAACTATAACATCTTCCGTCAAGATAGAACTGCCAAAGGGGGAGGAGTTGCAGTCTACTGCAGAGATAGCCTGCAAAGTAATGTCATACTCTCCAGGTCCATACCCAAACAGTTCGAACTACTAATTTTGAAAATTACTCTCTCCAGAAATAAGTCTCTCACTGTTGCCGCCTGCTACCGACCCCCCTCAGCTCCCAGCGGTGCCCTGGACACCATTTGTGAATTGATCGCCCCCCATCTAGCTTCAGAGTTTGTTCTGTTAGGTGACCTAAACTGGGATATGCTTAACACCCCGGCAGTCCTACAATCTAAGCTAGATGCCCTCAATCTCACTCAAATCATCAAGGAACCCACCAGGTACAACCCTAACTCTGTAAACAAGGGCACCCTCATTGACGTCATCCTGACCAACTGGCCCTCCAAATACACCTCCGCTGTCTACAACCAGGATCTCAGCGATCACTGCCTCATTGCCTGTATCCGCTATGGAGCCGCAGTCAAACGACCACCCCTCATCACTGTCAAACGCTCCCTAAAACACTTCTGTGAGCAGGCCTTTCTAATCGACCTGGCCCGGGTATCCTGGAAGGACATTGACCTCATCCCGTCAGTTGAGGATGCCTGGTCTTTCTTTAAAAGTAACTTCCTCACCATTTTAGATAAGCATGCTCCGTTCAAAAAATGCAGAACTAAGAACAGATATAGCCCCTGGTTCACTCCAGACCTGACTGCCCACGACCAGCACAAAAACATCCTGTGGCGGACTGCGCTAACATCGAATAGTCCCCGCGATATGCAACTGTTCAGGGAAGTCAGGAACCAATACACACAGTCAGTCAGGAAAGCTAAAGCCAACTTCTTCAGGCAGAAGTTTGCATCCTGTAGCTCCAACTCCAAAAAGTTCTGGGACACTGTGAAGTCCATGGAGAACAAGAGCACCTCCTCCCAGCTGCCCACTGCACTGAGACTAGGTAACATGGTCACCACCGATAAATCCATGATTATCGAAAACTTCAACAAGCATTTCTCAACGGCTGGCCATGCCTTCCGCCTGGCTACTCCAACCTCGGACAACAGCTCCCCCCCCCCCGCAGCTACTCGCCCAAGCCTCTCCAGGTTCTCCTTTACCCAAATCCAGATAGCAGATGTCCTGAAAGAGCTGCAAAACCTGGACCCGTACAAATCAGCTGGGCTGGACAATCTGGACCCTCTATTCCTGAAACTATCCGCCGCCATTGTCGCAACCCCTATTACCAGCCTGTTCAACCTCTCTTTCATATCGTCTGAGAACCCCAAGGATTGGAAAGCTGCCGCAGTCATCCCCCTCTTCAAAGGGGGCGACACCCTGGACCCAAACTGTTACAGACCTATATCCATCCTGCCCTGCCTATCTAAGGTCTTCGAAAGCCAAGTCAACAAACAGGTCACTGACCATCTTGAATCCCACCGTACCTTCTCCGCTGTGCAATCTGGTTTCCGAGCCGGTCACGGGTGTACCTCAGCCACGCTCAAGGTACTAAACGATATCATAACCGCCATCGATAAAAGACAGTACTGTGCAGCCGTCTTCATAGACCTTGCCAAGGCTTTCGACTCTGTCAATCACCGTATTCTTATCGGCAGACTCAGTAGCCTCGGTTTTTCGGATGACTGCCTTGCCTGGTTCACCAATTACTTTGCAGACAGAGTTCAGTGTGTCAAATCGGAGGGCATGCTGTCCGGTCCTCTGGCAGTCTCTATGGGGGTGCCACAGGGTTCAATTCTCGGGCCGACTCTTTTCTCTGTATATATCAATGATGTTTCTCATGCTGCGGGCGATTCCCTGATCCACCTCTACGCAGACGACACCATTCTATATACTTCCGGCCCGTCCTTGGACACTGTGCTATCTAACCTCCAAACGAGCTTCAATGCCATACAGCACTCCTTCCGTGGCCTCCAACTGCTCTTAAACGCTAGTAAAACCAAATGCATGTTTTTCAACCGTTCGCTGCCTGCACCCGCACGCCTGACCAGCATCACCACCCTGGATGGTTCCGACCTTGAATATGTGGACATCTATAAGTACCTAGGTGTCTGGCTAGACTCTAAACTCTCCTTCCAGACCCATATCAAACATCTCCAATCGAAAATCAAATCAAGAGTCGGCTTTCTATTCCGCAACAAAGCCTCCTTCACTCACGCCGCCAAACTTACCCTAGTAAAACTGACTATCCTACCGATCCTCGACTTCGGCGACGTCATCTACAAAATTGCTTCCAACACTCTACTCAGCAAACTGGATGCAGTTTATCACAGTGCCATCCGTTTTGTCACTAAAGCACCTTATACCACCCACCACTGCGACTTGTATGCTCTAGTCGGCTGGCCCTCGCTACATATTCGTCGCCAGACCCACTGGCTCCAGGTCATCTACAAGTCCATGCTAGGTAAAGCTCCGCCTTATCTCAGTTCACTGGTTACGATGGCAACACCCATCCGTAGCACGCGCTCCAGCAGGTGTATCTCACTGATCATCCCTAAAGCCAACACCTCATTTGGCCGCCTTTCGTTCCAGTTCTCTGCTGCCTGTGACTGGAACGAATTGCAAAAATCGCTGAAGTTGGAGACTTTTATCTCCCTCACCAACTTCAAACATCTGCTATCCGAGCAGCTAACCGATCGCTGCAGCTGTACATAGTCTATTGGTAAATAGCCCACCCATTTTCACCTACCTCATCCCCATACTGTTTTTATTTATTTATTTTTATTTTTCTGCTCTTTTGCACACCAATATCTCTACCTGTACATAACCATCTGATCATTTATCACTCCAGTGTTAATCTGCATAATTGTAATTATTTGCCTACCTTCTCATGCCTTTTGCACACAATGTATATATAGACTCCCCTTTTTTCTACTGTGTTATTGACTTGTTAATTGTTTACTCCATGTGTAACTCTGTGTTGTCTGTTCACACTGCTATGCCTTATCTTGGCCAGGTCGCAGTTGCAAATGAGAACTTGTTCTCAACTAGCCTACCTGGTTAAATAAAGGTGAAATAAAAAATAAATAAAAAATACCTGACAGACAGACAGTTTTGTTAATTTCCCAAAACTCAGAGCAGTCACAACATCGAGCCGAGATATACTGCAACATTTTAGCTATGATGCATTCCTGCGTGTGTTGGAAGAGTTGGAGTTTAAGTCAAGATTCAAGGATATGGAGTACAAGGAGTTTTTCAACTTCATTGAGAACCTCTTTCATGTGCCAGTGGCATCTCTGAACGGAGTCATCACAGCCCTCTGTCCTGACCATGCTGGAATAGAAAGTGAACTAGTGGAGCTGCAGGGACATTGCAAGGTGAACAGTTCAGGTGTTACCGATTTCTGGAGCCTTGTGTCAGACACAGAGTATCCACTTCTGAAGCAGTGTATGCAAAGGTGACATCGTTTTTTTGACAGCACTTATTCATGTGAAGCAACATTTTCAACAATGAACACAGTGAAAAAACAACAAAGAAACAGACTGACCAATGCATACCTAGATTGCCTCATAAGGATATCAAGAACAGACTATACATTTAGAATTAATTCAGTCAAGGAACAGAAGGGACATTTTCCCTCATCCAACTACTGGCGTAACCCTTAATACTTGATGTGTGTATGTATGTATTTGTGATGTGATGTTCATCAAATTAATTGCATGTGCACTATTGCTCTGAATTTGCTCTCAATTGATAATTGATCATATTGGAAGAAAAAGTATAACAAATTAAAGATCTGTTCGATCCTCTGAATGATTGTCTCAACCCAAAGTGGACCCCTTACAAAAGTGAGTGAGTAACACTGGCCTATGTGGACATCTTTCTCTAAATGTTGTATGGTGTCCACCCACTCTGCCTAAAGAGTATAAATACCCACTTTGGTGATGAAATGTCAATTCCTTATGTTATAAAATTATTTTTAACAAGACAAATATGGTTATTCATGTTCTGAATTGTTCAGTCAGGTCTTTCTCTAACATATCCTTAACATGATATAAAAAGTTGGATTTCGTACCCTAATACATCCGATAATAAGCACTGACCTCTGTTGATATAGCGGTGCAGGTTTCCCTAACAAACTTATGAGGAAACTTATGATTTTGGTTTCTTTGCTGACCCATGACACTCATTCAGAACAGATCACTTTCTTAATTATAGACACCCCCACGCACCCTGTTGTTTTAGGTCTCCCCTGGTTGAGTTTGAATAACCCGGTAATTTCCTGGTCTGAGAGGAGACTGCTGGGTTGGTCGCAGGAGTGTTAGGGGAAGTGCCTCACGGTGTCTGTCAACACCACTATGGTGCAAATTCCGGACTGTGCTCAAGTGGATTTACCAGAGGAGTACCAGGATCTGCACCGGGTTTTCTCAAAGACCCAGGCTACACGCCTGCCTCCCTTTCGCCCCTGGGACTGTGCCATTGACCTGTTGTCTGATGCAGCCCTCCCGAGAGGACATGTCTTTCCCCTCTCCTGTGCGGAGACTGAGGCCATGGGACCTATGTACAGGAGAGTCTCCAGCAGAGTTTTATCCGCCCCTGTAAGTCACCAGCCTCCTGAAGCCAAGAAGATAGATGGGGGACTGTGCCCCTGCATTAATTATCGAGCACTGAACAAGGCCACCGTCAAGTTCACCTATCCTTTACCCCTCATCCCAACCATCATTGAACAAATGCATGGGACGCAGTACTTCACGAAGCTGGACTTGAGGAGCACCTACAATCTGGTTAGCATTCGTGCAGGCGATGCATGGAAGACTGCTTTTTCCACGACCACGATGATAACGAGTATCTCATTGGCCTGTCTAATGCCCCTTCAATCTTCCAGGCCTTCATCAACAAAGTATTTTGAGACATGCTGGGACAGGGCATAGTGGTCTGTATAGAAAACATTTTGGTCTATTCTGCTGGACGCGTCCAGCATGTCTCGTTAGTCAGGTCTGTGCTGATAAGACTGTTGGAGCATGATCTATATGTTAAACAGGAGGAATGTTTGTTTTTCTAGCAGTCCGTGTCCTTTTTGGGCTATCTCATCTCCATGGAGGGAGTGGAGATGGAGGAGCAACGCATCAGCCCATCCCCAACTCCGTGAAAGCAGTCCAGCGATTCTTGGGGTTCGCCAACTATTTCCGGAGGTTTTTCCGGGGCTTCAGAACAGTGGTCACTCCTCTCCCTGCTGTAAGGCGGTCCCAAGGGGCTTTGATGGATGGCGGAGGCGGAGAAGGTGTTTGAGATGCTGAAGGCACGTTTCACCACTGCTCCTATGCTGGCATATCCCAACCCCTTCATCGTCGAGGTTAATGCCTCCAAAGTAGGAGTCGGGGCAGTGCTGACCCAGCATACCGGAACCCCTCCAAAGCTGTGACCCTGCGCTTTCTACGCTAAGCAGCTGAGCCCTGGCCAGAGGAACTACAACGTAGGGGACCGAGAACTCTTGGCGGTCAAGAAGTCTCTGATGGCATGGAGGCACTGGCTGGAGGGGTCCAAAAACCCTTTTCTGGTGTGGACGGACCACCGCAACCTGGAGTACATCAGGGTGTAACAGTATAACTTTAAACCGTCCCCTCGCCCATATCCGGGCGCGAACCAAGGACTCTCTGCACACATCAACAACTGACACCCACGAAGCATCGTTACCCATCGCTCCACAAAAGCCGCGGCCCTTGCAGAGCAAGGGGAACAACTACTTCAAGGTCTCAGAGCAAGTGACGTCACTGATTGAAACGCTATTTAGCGCACACCGCTAACTAACTTAGCCGTTTCACATCTGTTACACTCACCCCCCTTTTGACCTCCTCCTTTTCCGCAGCAACCAGTGATCCGGGTCAACAGCATCAATGTAACAGTATAACTTTAAACCGTCTCCTCGCCCATACCCGGGCGCGAACCAGGGACTCTCTGCACACATCAACAACTGACACCCACGAAGCATCGTTACCCATCGCTCCACAAAAGCCGCAGCCCTTGCAGAGGAAGCGGAACAACTACTTCAAGGTCTCAGAGCAAGTGACGTCACTGATTGAAACGCTATTTAGCGCACACCGCTAACTAAGCTAGCCATTTCACATCCGTTACAAGGGCAGCAAAGAGGCTAAACCCGAGACAGGACAGGTGGGCTCTATTCTTCACCAGGTTCCAATTAATAATTTCCAGTAGGCCAGGCTCAAAGAATGTCAAGGCAGATGCCCTGTCTCGCCTCTATGACGCAGAGGAAAGGCAGGGAGAGGAGACCCTCCATCATCGCTGTCTTCCACATCATCGCACCAGTGGAATGGGACATGGGCACCGACATACAGCAGGCCCTGAGTACGGAACCCGCACCTGCACAGTGCCCGGAGAACCGCACCTACGTGCCCACAGGTGTGCTGGATCGCCTTCTTTCCTGGGCGCACACTGCGCCTGTGTCGGGTCATCCTGGGATTAGCCGTACCATCCCCTGCCTAATGGGAAGTACTGGTGGCCCACCTTGGCTAGGGACGTCCGGGTTGACATCTCTTCCTGCTCCATCTGTGCTCAGTCAAAGACAACCAGACACCTCCCTTATGGAAAGCTCCTTCCCCTGCCGGTTTCACAACGACCCTGGTGTCACCTCTCGGTGGATTTGTCACTGATCTTTCCCCCTCCCAGTGGAACACCACCATTCTCGTCGTTGTGAACCAGTTTTCCAAAGCTTATCGCCTCCTTCCTCTGCCTGGGCTTCCGTCGGCCATGCACACCACAGAGGCTGTCTTCTGGCACAACGGGATCCCGAAGGATATTGTCAGATTGTGGCCATCAGTTCACCTCAAGGGTATGGAAGGCATTCATGGAACACATGGGGGTCACGGTCAGTCTCACCTCCGGGTATCGGCCTCAAGCAAATGGGCAGGTGGAGAGGGTCAACCAGGAGGTGGGAAGGTTCCTGCTGTGATACTGTCAGGATCGGCCGGGGGAGTGGACGGATTTTCTACCTTGGGTGGAGAACGCGCAGAATTCCCTTCACCACTAACCTCACTCCTTTCCAGTGTGTGTTGGGGTATCAGCCGTCCCTGGCACCTTAGCATCCAAGCCGGACTGAGGCTCCTGTGGTGGACGAGTGGTTTCGGCTTGCTGAGGAGATCTGGAATGCGGCGCACACTCATTTCCAGTGCGCCGTGCGTCGGCACAAGGAACATGACCGCCACCGCAGTAAGGTGCCTGTTTTCTCCCCAGGTGACCGGGTCTGGCTCTCCACCCAAACCTGCCCCTCCACCTGCCCTGCCGAAAGCGGAGCCCCCGGTTTGTGGGGCCGTTTAAAGTCCTGAGGATGGTTAATGAGGTAATGTAGAGTTTACAACTCCCTGTTGATTACCACATTAACCCAACCTTTCATGTGTCTCTCCTCAGGCTAGTGGTGCCTGGTCCCCTCGCTGAGGCTGGACCCAGTGCCTCCCCGCCTCCTCCTCCGGACATCAAGGGAAGTCTGGCGTACTCGGTCCGGGAGGTCCTGGATTTGAGTCCTTCTCCAGTACCTCTTTGACTGGGAGGTGTTCGGCCCAGAGGAGCGATGCTGGTTTCCTGCGGTGGACATCCTGGATGCTTCACTGACCAGGGATTTTCACCGTCGGCGCCCAGACCGACCCTCACCGCGCCCCTGGCCGGGGTCGTCCCGATGCTGGTGCAGCGCGTCGGGGGGGTACTGTCACGGACCCCCCCCGGTACTGCTGCTCATTCTGTTCACTAGTTTCGGAGGTCTGGTTCCCACCTGGTTCCCATTTCCCCTGATTAGTATGTTATATATGTGCCCTCTGTTCCCTCTGTCTTTTTTGGTTATTGTTCCCATGTCCGTTGGTTGAGTACGTACCAATGCGTTGGTGCAGCTGTTATCCAGCGTGCTTTATATATTGTGTATTATGGGTATCATCTATGTCGTTCAACAAGGTTTACCCTCACACTTTTTTTGGTGTACAGCCAAGTGTTTTTGTATACATGTTTGTTTTGGTGTATTAAAAACCCCTATTGTGTATTCCTGCACCAGTCTCCAAATCCTTTATACCAGCGTGACAGTTAGATAGTCTACTGAATTTTAGGGGTGTTTTTTTTATAGATGGTCATATCATCAGGTTTCCCTTGGGCCATTTATTAAGTTTAGCAGCTGTAATTGAAAGAACAACTCGGCAAATTATGTGAAATAGTGTAGAAAGAGCCTAAGCAAGTCTGCTGTGTATGAAATGTCACCATGGGCCTTTCAGATGACTAGTTACAATTCATCTGTATAACACTAAGTCAGATAAAACAGCCCCTTCTTATCGTGTGTGACAGGCCTTGGATGTTCCATCACACATACGGTCGAGATGCACAGGAAGCCGCTCACGGGAACCCCGTTGCCATCAATAGCAGTGGGATTTCTGAAAGGATTTGGCTAGTCTCGCTAGTCTTGCGAGCACTGATCTCTGATGCGGAGCTGCCTTATCTGACGAGAGGTGTGTGTGTTTGTGTATGTACTTACCTCTTTGTGTGTGTCTGAATCTCTCTCTCTGTTTTGTGTGTGTACTGAATCAGAAGTCCCCACAAGAATAGCAAACAAACAAAAATTTGACCCACTCTGGACATGTTGCCGGATCCCCACACAGAAATAGGCTATTTTCTAGGGGGTTTATGGTGAAGGTTAGAATTAGTCTTAGGGTTAGAATCAGGGTTAGAGGTTAAAGGTCAGGTTTAGGGTTAGGAGTTAGGGTCAGGTTTAGATTTAGAGGTAGGGTAAGGGTTACATTTAGGGTTTGGGGTTAGGGAAAATAGGATTTTGAATGGGAATCAATTGTGTGTCCCCACAAGGCTAGTAAAACAAGACTGTGTGTGTGTGTGTGTGTGTGTGTGTGTGTGTGTGTCTGACCTCTCCCTTTGTTTCCCCTGACACAGCACCAGCTGCAGCTATCAGGAGAGTTTAAAAGGTAATTTCTGGAAGTAATTAACCAATTAAAACCAATTGCCACTCATAAAATAGAGTATTATTCAACACATTATTTTCCGTAGTTTATCTAAAAACAGTAATTTCTTCTGATTAACTGTCCCATGTTTCTAATACCCATCATGGTAGTGCGATATGACTGTTCTTTAATTACATAAGAAACACCATCACGTTTCTCAACTCATTTGAGACAGTGATTGCTATAAAAACAGAAATTACAGTTGAAAAAGGGAGTTTATTATTAGTCATGTAAAATACATTCATATTATTTTCTCGTCACAAAATTTGTCTGTATATCATAATTCCTGAGAAACTGAATTTATGAAGCTTTTCACTTTTTCATGGACTTTCTGACAAAGCATGGGAGAAATTCAGTGGTCTATTCCCTTTATGAGCTCTCTCCATACATGCCATGAGTCCAAGCCGCTACTACACGCCCAACATCATGACTAAAGCCATAACAAGCATTGTTGCATCATCGCCTGTGCCTCATAGTAAAATAAATCACATCGCCTGTACTTTATAATAGTTTCTTCCAGGCGTCATCTCTCAGTCTACCTGTTCCGAGAGCGCAGCCAGGAGTGCTTTTGTGGGGATTTGAATTATTAAGTAGCAACATAAAATCTAATTCAGAGTGATGAATGAAATTGCATTAAGTTAGAGCCAGGGCTGTGGAAGTGGATCTGTACTCAGAGAGGCTTGGAATAATAGTAGAGCCAGGAGGTAGTGTGTCTGTGTGTGTGTGTCATGATTAATGCTTTTCTCCTGCTGTGGCTGTCCGCCTGAAACTGTGGGCCTGGGTCTATGGAACCGCAAGTACTCCACCCATTGTGTTTGTGTGCATGTGTGTGTGTGTCTACAATACACTCACTGCTAAGACAAACTTCCCCCATGCTCACCTTTGCTCTGGCGGTTTAAGGCACTGTCGGACAACCTATAATTTAGTCCTATTGCAAAGAACAACCTTGTTCCCACTGACTAGTTGAAATGTAGAGCCACACACACACATACAGAAATTTAGACTCACACACACTGTACATACCTCTCCTAACCTTTCTGATGTTTACCTGAGGAGAGAAGGCCTTGGCGCAGTGTGAGGTTCAATGGGCCGCTGTGCTGCATTCTGTTCTGTTCTACTCTGTTCAGCCAGTGGGCGGTGTTATTCTGGAGCCCTCCAGGTGGGCAGGATCACTGACACACACAGCAGAGGACCCTGCACAGCCAACAGCCAACATCCATTATTCATCTCTCCATTTAACTCTGGCACCAGGCTCTCAAACACTCTTATTTGTTCACAGAGAGGAGTTCCAAGGGTTAATAGGACAATATTCTGGATTGCTAATTTGAATCCTGAAGAGAGGAGAATGGATTTATGCCCTGTCACAGAGAGATCTACTGTTTGTTTAACGACAACAGAACATGCAAGACCAGCATGACTCTATTAGTGATCCCTAGTCCATCAATTAGATCGATGAAAATGTATTTTGATCGATCGAAAGTCTAAAAGCTTTTACTGCAGTGGGCTAAATTACTGTCACACAGAGTGATTCTTGGTAGCCTTGAACAAATCTACTTTGAAACTAAAGTATACACCTCACACACATTGTTATGGGCTCTAAAAAAGGAAGAAACCTGTACCTTGTCAGATATAGAGTTTAAATGTATTCAATTATGAGTTTGCATCCCATTATGACACTCTATCACAGAAGAATGAAATATAACAAAACCATTTGACATAGAAACACTGCACTTTCTGCGATAAAAAATAATTAAAACTAATATGAATCATGAAATGAGGAAAAATATTAATAACATTCGACCCATGAGGCCAAAGGCGGCGCTTTTGGTCATTGACTGCAGGAAATGGTTACCTGAGAGATTTTTAATGTGAGTATCTAAACCCCTGTTGCTGCACAATAAGTCCCTATTAGGAGGACCTGACAATCACAGCGCCAAAGTCGCAGTAATGACAGAGTCCCCGTAAACCACAAAGTCCTTATAATCAACTGCATGACTCTAAAAAATCTAACATTATTGCCTTAATAAAACACATTCCTTATTATAATCCCCATTGCAGCCTAAATTCACTGAACGGTTAGCATTAAACTTTTAAGCTGTAATTAAAAAAGGAGAAATACATTCAGCCTCTGTGCCCCCACTGCCCCCCAGGGGAAAAGATCTGTCTTCTATCCCATTCTAAATGAGAGCACACCTAGCAGTTCACTGCAGAATAATGGGGATTAGAAGAATGAATGCAGCAACTGTGAAAAGTGTTATGGGCTGTACTGTGTCTGGATGCTGAGTTTATAAAGCTACCATTCAGGATTGGGTTGAGAATGCTTCTTGTCTCTCTTTGAATTTGGGGATTTAAAGTCCCCAGAACATCAGAGAGGGGTGAATAAAGTGTTTTTGTAATTTTAGGTTGGCACTCAAGATCTTTTATTTTTATTTATTTTATTATTTTATTTATTTTAAAAAATAAAAATTAATAACAGCACCAAGTCAGGGTGAGGTGTAGATGCACTGTCACAAACAGCCTCTCTGAAAATGAAATGACAGCATTGAGAAGCCAGTCCCACTACACAAACAACAACTACACGAGGAAGGTCATATTGACTACACTGTATACTGAATGGTGCACAGATTTCAATCTTTACATTACTTGATGTTTTGATCACTTGGGATTCACATTTGCTACAATGCAAAAATAAGGCTTCTCGTGCAACATCTCAACATCCAGTTTCACTTCTATCTGCTTTCAGATTATACCAACATGATACACTGTATGTGTGTACTTCCTGCTTTACTACAGTATAAACCAAAGCTACAGCATCATGGGTCTCCTTCTCTACTGCTATTTACCACCTTTATTCCTAATCATCAGCCTCCCCAGATCATGAAGAGGTTCTTCCATGGAGGTGACAGATATGCCACTGACACCCCACCAACCCCATCACAAACCCCATCATCAACCCCCATCATCAACCCCAATCACCAACCCTACCAACAACCCCCATCACCAACCCCCACCACCAACTCCATCACCAACCCCATTACCAACCCCACCCATCCTTCACCAGATGGAGATGACCCCACACTGACACCTCCCCAACCCCACCACCAACCCCACCAATTGACCACACACTGACAGAAGCCATCCTATTTCAGCTTGGCCTCACTGGAAATTGTGCGTCAGGCTTTTACTTGAGCGGATTATACACTGTCCTGGCATGAGATTGTATGGGATATTTCTTTAATCCTCGATGCTGCCACTGTTGTGCCTTCTTCACAGCCATACAAGAAGGACCACACTGCTCAGAAAGTGTATGGGAGACATTTTCAGTTCAGACTGTTGGTAAATTAGCTTTTATAGTCTAAAGAAATGATTGATGTGTTTGTTTAATGGGTTGTTTAATGACAGACATGCAATTGTTTAAAATCTATTACTTGAGGGTTTCATTTCAGAGAGACAAATAATTCAGTTTTTTAGCTAAATGCTGTATATACATATATAGCTGCCTAACTCAGAGAAATAAGAAGTACTGCTAGGTTTTACACAGTCAAATGTAACAAATAACTACATTTTCATAAAGAAATGTACAAATAAGACATTTGTGGCATCAACATGAAATAATAATTCAATACAGTAATATGTAAAACATTTACTTTTGATGTTTTAGTCGTTTAGCAAATGCTCTTATACAGAGTGACTTACATTAAGTGCATTCATCTTCAGATAGCTACAGGAGGCATAGCATATTCAATATACAGGTTAAAAACATTACATTGCAGCTAAACAATGGATATATTTTTTGCCCCAAAAATCTGAGACAGTAATATTTTACACACACATTAAGGTACCCATAAGCAAATCATTTGTGGATCATACTAGTTGAACTGTGAGTGTGTGTAAAATTAATTCCCTACAAAAGTCAAGGTATTAGAGATGTTTAATGTTATAGCTTTCTTGTTGTGCAATTGAACTTCACAGTGGACAGCGAGTTGAAACAACTGCAATAATTTGAAGTTGATATTTACAAGATTTTTATGGTGTATTTATGTTTCATGATTGAGCAAAAATGTGGTTGTTTTTAGACATACTGTCTAAATCTCAGAAGCAAAGCCTTTACTTTAAGTATCCTTTGAAAAAAAACGTTGTAATGCAGTATCATCATAAAACATGTCGATGTGCTCATTAAACTTTGGATGGGTGGTGGAACTCATATGAGTGTGACAAATGTGAAGCTGACTAACGACACAATCGTAATGACTTTGGTCTAAACATAATGAATTATCTAGGAAGTGTTTATCAATTTATAATCATGCTCAATTAATAATTTGTTTATATTAAATTTTGATCAACTTCTGGATTCTGACCAAATGTATTTTTAAATTCAAGAGAAGATATCAATATTTGTTTCCTTCCATTCCCATTATGCATGTTTTCAGACCATTATCTCACAAAGCTTAGTCATAAGCAACTACTCGAATTATGCCAGACACGTAGCAACCTGTTGGTCACTACAGCTTATTATCCACATGTATATCTGTTTAGTATCATTGTAGTGCATTCACGAGGCCAAGAGGCACCACAGCTAGCCACGTAGGAACAACAGAAGTAGGCCCACACCGTGTAGACCTTGCAGCACACATGTTCGCTCAGAAATCAGCATTGTGGAGAGCATGTCAGACATATTAAATCACCTGGTGGTGTACTGCTTGACCTGAAGAGGTGGCATTGTGCATCGTACACGAATACAATAAAGGACAACAAAAAAAACGCTTGCTGTACTGTGGGCTGCAAGCTGAAATAATGGATAAAAATGGAACAACAAGACAGAAGAATCACGTACCAATCAAAATGCCTACGTGTTTGCCAAGTTGAAATCAAACAATGGCACTGTATTACAAAATACACTACATGCCCAAAAGTATGTGGACACCTGCTCGTTGAACATCTCATTCCAAAATCATGGGCATTAATATGGAGTTGGTCCCCCTTTGCTGCTATAACAGCCTCTACTCGTCTGGGAAGGCTTTCCACTAGACGTTGGAAATGTTGCAGGGACTTGCTTCCATTCAGCCAAAAGAACATTAGTGAGGTTAATGACATAAGTGACATTAATGAGCACATCAACATGTTTTATGATGTTGGGTGATTAAGCCTGGCTCGCAGTCGGCGTTTCAATTCCTCCCAATGGTGTTTGATGGAGTTGAGATCAGGGTTCTGTGCAGGCCAGTCAAGTTCTTCCACATTGATCTCGACAAACCATTTCTGTATGGACTTCGCTTTGTGCACAGGAGCATTGCCATGCTGAAATGGGAAAGGACCTTCCCCAAACTGTTGCCACAAAGTTGAAAGTACAGAATTGTCAAGAATGTCATTGTATGCTGTAGCATCAAGATGTCCCTTCATTGGAACTAAGGGGCCTAGCCCGAACCATGAAAACAGCCCCAGATGATTATTCCTCCTCCACCAGACTTTACAGTTGGCACTATGCATTAGCATTCTCCTAGCATCCGCCAAACCCAGATTTGTCTGTCAGACTGCCAGATGGTGAAGCGTGATTCATCACTCCAGAGAACAGGTTTCCACTGCTCCAGAGTCCAATGGCGGCAAGCTTTTCACCACTCCAGCCGACGCTTGGCTTTGCGTCTGGTGATCTTAGGCTTGTGTGCGGCTATTCGACCATGGAAAACCATTTCATGAAGCTCCCAACGGACAGTTCTTGTGCTGACGTTTCTTCCAGGGAAAGTTTGGAACTCAGTAGTGAGTGTTGCAACCGAGGACAGGTGATTTTTACGCGCTACACGCTTCAGCACTCGGCGGTCCTGTTCTGTGAGCTTGTGTGGCCTACCACTTCTACGGCTGAGCCGTTATTGCTCCTAGACATGTTGACTTCACAATAACGGCACTTACAGTTGACCGGGGCAGTAATAGCAGGGAAAAAAAATTACGAACTGAATTGTTGGAAAGGTGGCATCCTATGACGGTGCCACGTTGAAAGTAACTAAGCTCCTCAATAAGGCCATTCTACTGTCAATGTTTGTCTATGGAGATTGCATGGCGGTGTGCTCAATTTTATACACCTGTCAGCAACGGTTGGGGCTGAACTAGACGAATCCACTCATTTGAAGGTGTGTCCACATACTTTTGTGTGTATATATATATATATATATATATATATATATGTGTATATATATATATATATACACACTGCTCAAAAAAATAAAGGGAACACTAAAATAACACATCCTAGATCTGAATGAATGAAATATTCTTATTAAATATTTTTTTCTTTACATCGTTGAATGTGCTGACAACTAAAATCACGCAAAAATTATCAATGGAAATCAAATTTATCAACCCATGGAGGTCTGGATTTGGAGTCACACTCAAAATTAGAGTGGAAAACCACACTACAGGCTGATCCAACTTTGATGTAATGTCCTTAAAGCAAGTCAAAATGAGGCTCAGTAGTGTGTGTGGCCTCCACGTGCCTGTATGACCTCCCTACAACGCCTAGGCATGCTCCTGATGAGGTGGCGGATGGTCTCCTGAGGGATCTCTCCCAGACCTAGACTAAAGCATCCGCCAACTTCTGGACAGTCTGTGGTGCAATGTGACGTTGGTTGATGGAGCGAGACATGATGTCCCAGATGTGCTCAATTGGATTCAGTTCTGGGGAACGGACGGGCCAGTCCATTGCATCAATGCCTTCCTCTTGCAGGAACTGCTGACACACTCCAGCCACATGAGGTCTAGCATTGTCTTGCATTAGGAGGAACCCAGGGCCAACCGTACCAAAATATGGTCTCACAAGGGGTCTGAGGATCTCATCTCGGTACCTAATGGCAGTCAGGCTACCTCTGGCGAGCACATGGAGGCCCCCCAAAGAAATGCCACCCCACACCATGACTGACCCACCGCCAAACCGGTCATACTGGAGGATGTTGCAGGCAGCAGAACGTTCTCCACGGCGTCTCCAGACTCTGTCACGTCTGTCACATGTGCTCAGTGTGAACCTGCTTTCATCTGTGAAGAGCACAGGGCACCAGTGGCGAATTTGCCAAACTTGGTGTTCTCTGGCAAATGCCAAAAGTCCTGCACGGTGTTGGGCTGTAAGCACAACCCCCACCTGTGGACGTCGGGCCCTCATACCACCCTCATGGAGTCTGTTTCTGACCGTTTGAGCAGACATATGCACATTTGTGGCCTGCTGGAGGTCATTTTGCAGGGCTCTGGCAGTGCTCCTCCTTGCACAAAGGCGGAGGTAGCGGTCCTGCTGTTGGGTTGTTGCCCTCCTACGGCCTCCTCCACATCTCCTGATGTACTGGCCTGTCTACTGTAGCGCCTCCATGCTCTGGACACTACAATGACAGACACAGCAAACCTTCTTGCCACAGCTCGCATTGATGTGCCATCCTGGATGAGCTGCACTACCTGAGCCACTTGGGTGGGTTGTAGACTCCGTCTCATGCTACCACTAGAGTGAAAGCACCGCCAGCATTCAAAAGTGACCAAAACATCAGCCAGGAAGCATAGGAACTGAGAAGTGGTCTGTGGTCCCCACCTGTAGAACCACTCTTTTATTGGGAGTGTCTTGCTAATTGCCTATAATTTCCACCTGTTGTCTATTCCATTTGCACAACAACATGTGAAATGTATTGTCAATCAAGAAGTTTCCCTTGAAGGGAAAGCTCAGGATTTTGAAACATGATATTAGAGGGTTCCTCACCTTGAAAGTAGACTATATGCCAGTATAAACTTTAATACATGGTTTGGTTTCTTTAAATAGCCACTACAAACTTCAGATAACTTTAGCCACTGCTGTATTTTCATTTGGCACCAGCCAATCAGACAACACTTTTAACTAATGGCAGTCTACTGTATATCCTGCTCTCACTCCTGCATGACAGGCAAGAAAAAAGGAGACAACAGTTGACGTGTTGTAAAAGCAGTGTAATTGAGACAGTGAACTGGACACAGATATTAATTTCTCAGAGGGCAGCGTGTGCCGCAGGGCAGCAGATAGATGTAATTAGGAAGACATTTCATCTGAGAGCTGCTGCAACAGAGCATGGAGACCCAGGCTGAACTCAGCTACTCAGATAACTACTGGCCATATTAGAATGCCAAGTGATTTGTACTTAGCTTTGATACATAACATGAATTCATTCTTTGAAGGAGATGCACAGTACATTGATATTTAATAAGAGTAGCTAGCCACCTACGCATATCCAGCTGTATCTGTTGAAACCTATAGAAACACTTTTAGCTGTATCTGGGGTTTGTGGAAAGAACCTGTTTTAAGCCACTGAAAATATGGCAAGTAATGTGTATACTGTGCAGTGACAAAGGAGGGGAATCATTGTTTAATTCCACATTCTCACCAAGTATGGAAAATATATTTCACATTTATGTTTCAGCTTACATTGCACTAGCAGATTCTGAGCCATTTTGTAATACAGGCAGACACATTAATTTAAACTGTGCAACCACCTCCCTTGCTCCCCGCCGCACACAAAACAATCTGCAATCTGTTTTCCCGATGGTGTCTCCTCCTGACTTATGCAAAATCTAAATCTTGCCAGGGTAATTTATTACTTTCCTGGAGAAGCTGGATGAATCTCCACTATTTCTGCTGAAAGTGGCTAAAAGGAGCTCAAAACCACACACTTAACACACCATTACACAGCAGAGAGAGGGAGGGAGGGAGGGAGGGAGGGAGAGAGAGAGAGAGAGAGAGAGAGAGAGAGAGAGAGAGAGAGAGAGAGAGAGAGAGAGAGAGAGAGAGAGAGAGAGAGAGAGAGAGAGAGAGAGAGAGAGAGAGAGAGAGAGAGAGAGAGAGAGAGAGAGAGAGAGAGAGAGAGAGAGAGAGAGAGAGAGAGAGAGAGAGAGAGAGAGAGAGAGAGAGAGAGAGAGAGAGAGAGAGAGAGAGAGAGAGAGAGAAATTTGGATGGCGGACCATGCAAGGCCTTGGCATAAAACTCTAATACAAAGAAACCCTCCATATCACTGTTTGGCTAACAATGATGGGGAGTAGTGAACTACATGTAGTTCAACCAGTAATTTAAATCCATTTTGCTGTGGCTTGGTGGTAGTTTATTAGTTTTTCTTTTGCCATGTAGTGGTATAGCTAACTACTGGAACTACACACAATTTTTTTTTAAACACAACAGAAAAAATGGGTAAAGTAGCCAAGATGTCCTTTCTTTTTCAGCATCAGACCTCCCTAATTGTTACTTGAAACATTGTTTTTGTGTTTAATAGGCTAAATTACACAATGTTAAAATCTGACTCCAGAGTGATCTGTCTTGCAGTTTGTAATCTATGGCATTTCAGATTTAGAATGGATTATTTTTCACTAAGTAGTTTGGATGAAGTGAACTACTTTTCAAACTTTAGTTTAGTAAACTATATGTTTCTTAAGAAAATTGTTAGCTTAAGATTTTGAAGTAAAGAAAACAGATCCAATTATCTAAAGTGATCTTTAACAGCACTTTGTTCCACAATGATTTATGCTAGAAACAAGCTGTAAAATACACTTCGATGGGAGTATTGTTGTTTCATCTCCTTGACATTCGGAGCTGACTTTACTGGGGAAGTACAGTGAATCAGACGCCTTGACTTTTTCCACATTTTGTTACACTACAGCCTTATTCTAAAATGAAATACCTTATTTACATGTGTATTCAGATCCTTTGCTATGAGACTTGAAATTTAGCTCAGGTGCATCCTGTTTCCATTGATCATCCTTGAGATGCTTCTGCTGCTTGATTGGAGTCCAGAGGAACAACCAAGCCATGAGGTTGAAGGAATTGTCCGTAGAGCTCAGAGACAGGATTGTATCGAGGCACAGATCAGTGGAAGGGTACCAAATGTCTGCAGCATCGAATGGCCCCAAGAACACAGTTGCCTCCATAATTCGTACATGGAGGAAGTTTGGAACCACCAAAACTCTTCCTAGAGCTAGCCGCCCAGCCAAACTGAGCAATCGGTTGGAGAAGGGCTTGGATCAGGGAGGTGACCAAGAACCACATGGTCATTCTGACAGAGCTCCAGAGTTCTTCTGTGGAGATAGGACAACCATCGCTGCAGCATTCCACCAATGAAGCCTTTATGGTAGTGGCCAAACGGAAGCCACTACTCAGTAAAAGGCACTTGACAGCCTGCTTGGAGTTTGCCAAACAGAACCTAAAGGACTCTCAGACCATGATAAACAAGATTATTTGGTCTGATGAAACCAAGATTGAATTATTTGGCCTGAATGCCAAGAATCATGTCTGGAGGAAACCTGACACCATCCCTACGGTGAAGCATGGTGGTGGAAGCATCATGCTGTCAGGATGTTTTTCAGCGAAAGGTACTGGGAGACTAGTCAGGATCGAGGGAAAGATGAACGGAACAAAGAACAGGAGATCCTTGATGAAAACCTGCTACTGAGTGCTTAGGATCTCAGACTGGGGTGAAGGTTCACCTTCCAACAGGACAGTGACACTAAGCACACAGACAAGACAATGCAGGAGTGGCTTCGGGACAAGTCTCTGAGTGGCCCAGCCAGAGCCCGGACTTGAACCCGATAGAACATCTCTGGAGAGACCTGAAAATAGCTGTGTAGCGACCCTCCCGATCCCACCTTCCAGAGCTTGAGAAGAATTGGAGACACTCCTCAAATACAGGTGAGCCAAGCTTGTAAATATAATAAAATGTTATTGTCACATACACTTGGTTAGCAGATGTTATTGCGATTGTACTGAAATGCTTGTGCTTCTAGTTCTGACAGTGGAGAAAAATCTAACAAGTAATATCTAACAATTCCACAACAAATACATAATACACACAAATCCAAGTAAGGAATGGAATAAGAATATATAAATATATTGATGAGCAATGTCAGAGAGGCATAGGCTAACAGGCAGTGGCTATGATGGTTGTTGTCCTAGATTACATTTTTGGTCTTCCTGTGACATCGGGTGCTGTAGGTTTCCTGGAGGGCAGGTAGTTTGCCCCCGGTAATGCCTTGTGTAGACCGCACCACCCTCTGGAGAGCCCTGAGGTTGTGGGTGGTGCAGTTGCCGTACCAGGCTGCATTTGATGCCAATGGTCCTTCAACAAAGTACTGAGTAAAGGGTCTGAATACTTATGTGAATGTGAAATTTCAGTTTTTATTTCTAATAAATTTGGAGAAAAAAAATAGTTTTTGCTTTGTCACTATGGGATATTGTGTGTAGATTGATGAGAGAATTTAAAAAAATCAATTTTAGAATAAGGATGTAACGTAACAAAATGTGTAAAGTCAAAGGGTCTCAATACTTTCCGAATGCACTATAATCTAATTATGTCACTATCAATATATTAAGCTATTCACGTTCTGTACAATAGAAGATGTTTAAACCCAGATTAGACTTGTGACCTTCCCTAGTTGGGTTAAGCCATGGAAGAAGAGTAGCCAGCAGTTAAAGCTTACTTTTTTCTGTGTCAGTAGGCCTATTGTCTGGGGTGGAAAAGTAGCATTAACTTTTTAATTAAAGTACCATGCTCAGATTCCTAATGACATATTGAATTATTTGCAAACAGGGACAGTTTTTATACAAACAAGACACACTGATTTGGAGTTGGAGAAATATGATAAGAGGAACACATTGATCCATTCTTAGCCTGTAACTTCGGTAATTTGTGTCTGGTAAAAAATTGTCTGCTGTATTGTAATATAAAGTAGAATTGGATGAAATATTTAGAAAACACCATATATTGTTTTTGTGGACCTGCAAATGGAATGATAGATCAATTCAATGCTTTTGCTAAAAAAAGGAGCTCTTTCCACGGTGGTCTGTGAACCCTCAACCTTATGGCCCGCAGCCCTGTGCGCTATAAAAAATTCCTGTGATGCCATGTAATGCTTACAGCATGAAGAACAGGCTCTGGTCTGTCCAAGAAGTGAGAGTAAACTGTAGACATGTTCTCTGCTATCCACTTTGTTTTAGTTATTATTTTGGGGATAGGGGAGGGTTACTTTCTTAAGCATTCAGGGAAGGGTTGAAGTAAAATATAGGCCCGATTTTTCTCCTTGTAACCCTTATTATAAATGTCGTTCACACCCTTGGTAAACTATATTTTCAGAGTAGCTTCCCCAACACTGTTGGGTAATACAGCACAGTGAAATCATCAGTAGGTGTGTATTTATTGTGTTGGAGTGCGTTTCTGTCTCCTAACTGGGTCAGTGCATTCATACGGTACATTCATACGGTGAGGCATGTGGTCACCACCCTTCACGCTGGATAAGGTCAGGACATGTTACGATTACTGGTGTTAGCCATAACTGCCTGCACTGTACAGAGGGAGCTTATAGAGTCAAATTGTCTGCATAATGCCTGGTAGCGATGCCATGCAGACTTGTCTACCATGTTGTAAGTAGTATATGCCTGTGTATGTGAGTGAGCTCCAAGTTTTGTTGTGTAGCTTATGTGTTGTTTTGGCTTGATAAGCCATTAAAGCAGATGCGCTTTAATTATTTTAAAACAAACCCCTGCCTGAAAATGAATGTGATTAAACAACTAGATGTTAGATTAATGTTCTGTTTGATTTTCCCGTCCCAAAACTTTCAATACTTGGCGATGAGGTGTCTGTCTATAGCAGTACCGGAATTTGCAGCATCCTGAGCATTGGGTGGTTGGTACGCACAGTAGAGTGCTTATGAATTCCCCATCCATCACAGTTCATTAGCAGCATTGTCCCCCCCTGCCTCCCCATGGACAGCTCCTGTCAGAGGGATCCTCTCCCAGTTTCATATTTATGTAATTACCCTCACAGTCATGGCACTGTTAAGGCAGCCAGACAGAGGATGAGCATGGACTTAGACTGTCAACACAGTAGCTAAACACAGTAACACTAACTAACAGTAACTTACACGGTCATAATATTAAAGGAAAACATGCTTCGTAGCACATAGTTGACTGTGTTTGGCTAGTGTTGGAGATAATTACGTCATGACCCTAACATCACTTTTTTTGTGTTTTGGTGAGTTAGGTCTTGCAGTCTGAGGGGTTATGCGGTACAAATGATTAGACCCAATATGGTGGAATTTAGCAAAACTCTAGGGTAGGTTCTTTATCATGATAATACAGAACCATATATGATTTATCTTCAAGCTAGCTATGTTCCTGCCTGGGGACCACAGATGCAAATTAGCTTGCAAATGACCAAACTCTTGTGCTATGTATAAATTGTGCATGGTCCCTGAGAAATAAACAAACTTATGAATAGATTGGATTAATTAATAAGCAGCATCTCCAGAAGCACCTGTGGAAATACACTTCAGGTGAACAAACATTCCCTGGCATGGAAGCTAAAAGAGGAAGAGGCAAAGTGAGAGGGTTTACACCGCCCAAAATATGTCTACGAAAAGGCAAATGTTGAATTTGGTCAAAAACATTTTTTAATTCCTCATTTTCTATGTGAGGCTTATCTGATTGAATAGAAGAGGCGAAGCGAGAGGGTTAACAGCATTTGAAGTTTCATAATGGTTAGGTTGTTACGAATGCACTGAAATTTCGTTAACTTTGAAAAAACTACTTCATATCAGAGTTGTGCGTGTTGTTCTCATGCGTATCTGCCCTCTCATTGGCTAGAATTGTCCCACCTAATCTCGCCTCCTCCGGCCTTCCTTCCATGTTTGAGGACATATATTTCCAGTGTTACAGCAGTTACTCAGCTATTTTCTGAATATAATAGATAATCTTTAAAGCTAATCTCATGGATCAAATGGAGGATGCACCAAGTGGGTTAGGAGTCATAATGGTAACACCTTTTCTCCTAAAGACATCCTCATATGTGAACCCTTTCAAGAAGCTAGGCACTTGTTGCACATCACTACTTCACAAGATAGGCATTCAAAAATAATTTGGGTAGAAATTAGTTCTGGAACTTGTGAACTTTAATGTGCCTTAATTACATATGTCATCTGTAAATACTAATACAATTGCTAAATTACGAGACTAGTTGGTTTAGCCACAGAAAAATACAGGAACTTTCCCACCATCCATGATTGGCTGAGATAATGAATGGGCTGGACATGATGAGAGATGTTCGGATTGTCTGCCATGTAGCGTGCTTCTCTCTATAACATGAGCTGCTCAGTATGTGGGATAATCCTCTCTACCGCAGTTTTTTTTGAAAGATATCATGAACTGAAAGCTTTAATATTGCTCTCAACATTGTTGCCCTGAAGTTAATAGTTCTAATTGACAAAGATCATTGTAAAAAAGTTGTGATTGACTACTTTCTGGAGGACGATCAAGCCATGCTGACTCTGAAAATGAATCATACAATGAGGAAATCCCTGATTTAGGTAAAACAAATAATGAACTAGACATTTTTGATGACAATGGTGGGGAAGAAACGACAATCAACAGTGCCGTTGTCATGGAAGAAGTTGACAGTTTTGGACAGATTGGAATGCCCAGTAGAAGCAGAGATTGCCAAATGCGGAGAGAGTCCAAAAGAGAACAGAAGGCTGTTGTATAAAACACCTGTCTCTGGATGATATCTTCAAACTAAGGGCAACCATGGCATCGATAACAGAGGGAGAAGCGTTCATCCATATATACGGTAAGAGTAGCTACATTTTCAGGTATTATACGTTTCTAATTTTGTCAAGTCGTTTTCATTGCAGGCTGGGAAATTATGGCACCAGAGGAGATGGCTGCCGTTTTTTTTGTTTTTGGATATCAGAACAGCGATTACTCACCTTGTACTGGAAGAAGATAATTTCTTTAATAACGAGTAAGACGTGAAGAATTTACTTCAGAGCCCGGACAAGACCCAAATCCGTAATTCGCATGAAGAAAATATAGGGGTCATAGGTCAGGGCCTTGTAGGAATCAGACGGTGAGTGGGCAACCCACCTCTACCATCAGTCCTATTAGCTAACATGCAATCATTGGATAATAAACTGGATGAGCTCAGATTTAAGCCCATCCTACCAACGGAACATTAACTGTACTATCTTATGTTTCACTGAGTTGTGGCTGAACGACAACATAGATGGCTGGGTTCTCCGTGCATCGGCAAGATAGAACAGCTGTCTCCGGTAAAACAAGGGTTGGCGGTTTTTCTATTTGTCAATAACAGCTGGTCCAAATGTAATATTAAGGATGTCTCTAGGTTTTGCTCGCCTGAGGTAGAGTATCTCATGATAAACGGCAGACCACACTCTTTACCAAGAATTTTCATCTATATTCTTTGTAGCTGTATTTACCACCACAAACCGATACTCTTAATGCCCGGGGGCTTTAATGCAGGGAAACTTAAATCCGTTTTACCTCATTTCTACCAGCATGTTGCATGTGCAACCAGAGGGGAAAAAAAAAACTCTAGACCACCTTTACTCTACACTCAGAAACGCATACAAAGCACTCCCTTCCCCTCCATTTGGCAAAACGGACCATAATTCTATCCTCCTGATTACAAGCAAAAATTAATGCAGGAATTACCAGTGACTCACTCAATATGGAAGTGGTCAGATGAAGCAGATGCAATGTTACAGGACTGTTTTGCTAGCACAGACTGAAATATTTTCCGTGATTCTTCCATTGGCATTGAGGAGTACACCACATCAATCACTGGCAGCATCAAGAAGTGCATCAATGATGTCGTACCCACAGTGACCATACGTATATCTCCCAATCAGAAGCCATAGATTACAGGCAATATCCACACTGAGTTAAAGGGTAGAGCTTTCATGGAGCGGGACTCTAACTTGGATCCATATAAGAGATCCCTCTATGCCCTCCGACAAACCATAAAGGCAAAGCATCAATACAGAACTAAGATTTTCATACCACCCCACAGATCCACAGATTATGTAATCTTTATTGCACTCCACACTGCCCTTTCCCACCTGGACAAAAGGAACACCTACAGTGCCTTGCGAAAGTATTCGCCCCCCTTGAACTTTGCGACCTTTTGCCACATTTCAGGCTTCAAACATAAAGATATAAAACTGTATTTTTTTGTGAAGAATCAACAACAAGTGGGACACAATCATGAAGTGGAACAACATTTATTGGATATTTCAAACTTTTTTAACCTCTTTGATCTCTAGGGGCGCTATTTCATTTTTGGATAAAAAACGTTCCCGTTTTAAGCGCGATATTTTGTCACGAAAAGATGCTCGACTATGCATATTCTTGACAGTTTTTGAAAGAAAACACTCTGAAGTTTCAGAATCTGCAAAGATATTGTCTGTAAGTGCCCCAGAACTCATTCTACAGGCGAAACCAAGATGATGCGTCAACCAGGAAATGAGCAGAATTTCTGAAGCTCTGTTTTCCATTGTCTCCTTATATGGCTGTGATTGCGCAAGGAATGAGCCTACACTTTCTGTCGTTCCCCCAAAGTGTTAGCAGCATTGTGACGTATTTGTAGGCATATCATTGGAAGATTGACCATAAGAGACTACATTTTCCAAGTGTCCGCCTGGTGTCCCTGCGTCGAAATTGGAGCGTAAAGCCAGGTGCAATTATTTTTCCATTTGAGAGCAAGGAGAAACCAGGCTTCCACGAAGGATATATCATTGAAGAGATATGTGGAAAAACACCTTGAGGATTGATTCTAAACCACGTTTGCCATGTTTCAGTCGATATTATGGAGTTAATTTGGAAAAAAGTTCGCGTTTTGAGGGCTGAATTTTCGTTTTTTTTTTTTTGGTAGCCAAATGTGATGTACAAAACAGAGCTATTTCTAATACACAAAGAATCTTTTTGGAAAAACGGAGCATCTGCTATCTAACTGAGAGTCTCCTCATTGAAAACATCAGAAGTTCTTCAAAGGTAAGTTATTTTATTTGAAGGCTTTACTTGTTTTTGTGATAGTTGCCTGCTAAATGCTAACACTAATGCTAACGCTAATGCTAACGCTAAATGCTACGCTTGCTAGCTACTGTTACACAAATGATTGTTTTCCTATGGTTGAAAAGCATATTTTGAAAATCTGAGATGACAGTGTTGTTAACAAAAGGCTAAGCTTGAGAGCTAGCATATTTATTTCATTTCATTTGCGATTTTCATGAATAGTTAACGTTGCGTTATGGTAATGAGCTTAGGTCTATAAATAGAATCCCGGATCCGGGTTTGGTCGTCGCAACAGGTTAACAAATCAAAAACTGAAAAATTGGGCGTGCAAAATTATTCAGCCCCCTTAAGTTAATACTTTGTAGCGCCACCTTTTGCTGCGATTACAGCTGCAAGTCGCTTGAGGTATGTCTCTATCAGTTTTGCACATCGAGAGACTGAATTTTTTTCCCATTCCTCCTTGCAAAACAGCTCGAGCTCAGTGAGGTTGGATGGAGAGCATTTGTGAACAGCAGTTTTCAGTTCTTTCCACAGATTCTCGATTGGATTCAGGTCTGGACTTTGACTTGGCCATTCTAACACCTGGATATGTTTATTTTTGAACCATTCCATTGTAGATTTTGCTTTATGTTTTGGATGATTGTCTTGTTGGAAGACAAATCTCCGTCCCAGTCTCAGGTCTTTTGCAGAATCCTTCAGGTTTTCTTCCAGAATGGTCCTGTATTTGGCTCCATCCATCTTTCCATCAATTTTAACCATCTTCCCTGCCCCTGCTGAAGAAAAGCAGGCCCAAACCATGATGCTGCCACCACCATGTTTGACAGTGACCTGCCTGGTGTGTCCCTTGTTCTTCATGATGCTCTCTGCGCTTTTAACGGACCTCTGAGACTATCACAGTGCAGGTGCATTTATACGGAGACTTGATTACACACAGGTGGATTGTATTTATCATCATTAGTCATTTAGGTCAACATTGGATCATTCAGAGATCCTCACTGAACTTCTGGAGAGAGTTTGCTGCACTGAAAGTAAAGGGGCTGAATAATTTTGCACGCCCAATTTTTCAGTTTTTGATTTGTTAAAAAAGTTTGAAATATCCAATAAATGTCATTCCACTTCATGATTGTGTCCCACTTGTTGTTGATTCTTCACAAAAAAATACAGTTTTATATCTTTATGTTTGAAGCCTGAAATGTGGCAAAAGGTCGCAAAGTTCAAGGGGGCCGAATACTTTCGCAAGGCACTGTATGTGAGAATGATATTCATTGACTACAGCTCAGCGTTCAACACCACAGTGCCCTCAAGGACCCTGGGACATCACACCTCCCTCTGCATCTGGATCCTGGACCTCCAAGGTGGTAAGGTTGGGTAACAACACTGCCACGCTGATCCTCAATACAGGGGCCCCTCAGGGTTGTCCCCCTACTCCCTGTTCACCCCTGACTGCATGGCCAAGCACGACTCCAACACCACCATTAAGTGGTAGGCCTGATCACCGACAACGATGAGACAGCCTATAGGGAGGAGGTGAGAGATCCGGCAGTGTGGTTCCAGGATAACAACCTCTCCCTCAAAGTGATCAAGAGAAAGGAGATGATTGTGGACTACAGGAAAAGGAGGGCCGCGCACACCCCCAGTGTCATCAATGGAGCTGTGGTGGAGCAGATGAGAGCTGCAAGTTCCTTGGTGTCCACGTCACCAACATGGTCCAAGCCCACCAAGACTCTCGTGAATTGTTGTTTTTTAACCTTTATTTATTTAGGCAAGTCAGTTAAGATCAAATTCTTATTTACGATGGCCTAGGAACAGTGGGTTAACTGCCTGGTCCAGGGTCAGAACAACAGATTTTTACCTTGTCAGCTCAGTAACCAGGCCTCTCTCTCTCCCACAGAGAGGAGGGGGGAGCTGCTGGATGATTACCGTTCACACCCTGCTGTAAATCTTCAGAGGAGAAACTTTCCCTCTTTACCCTCCAGTATTTGCTAAAGGACTGTCTTGTCTCTAGAGACTGTCTGCCAAAAACAATGTCCAATGTCACGACTTCTGCCGAAGTGGTTGCCTCTCCTTGTTCGGGCGGTGCTCAGCGTTCGACGTCACCGGTCTTCTAGCCATCATTGATCCTTTTTTCATTTTCCATTGGTTTTGTCTTGTCTTCCCACACACCTGTTTTCAATCCCATTCATTACCTGTTGTGTATTTAACCCTCTGTTTCCCCTCATGTCTTTGTCAGAGATTGTTTTATTGTCAGTGTAGTGTGATTGTTGTATAGGTGCGCGTCGGGTCCTCGTACCCATGTTTGTGTGTTTATGTACATTTAGTGTTATGGAGCATACTCCGTGGACTTTATTAAAAGACTCCATTTTACACTCCATTTGACTCTCCTGCGCCTGACTTCCCTGCCACCTATTACACCTACGCATGACATCCAAATAGTGGATATTGGAACACAAATTCTAACAGAATTTAGGGAATGGTCAGTGGAGAGATGAAGAACACTATTGAAAATGCTGTAATTTGGGAAGGATACCCCTTTCTCTGTTAAGTTTCCATCCAATATACATATGAATGTGTTTCACAAGATAGGAATGCGATTTTAGTTGTCTAATCATATCCTTAGCACATTAAGAAGCCATGCCCCAAGTGAGGTCAGAAGAGCTTGTTAGTGTGATGGCACAGTCCTTTTCGACCAGAGTGCATAAAAGGACTGGCTAAGAATTAACATACCAGACCAAAACATTGCCAGGTTGCTGCTGTGCATGTAAAGTTGTCTGGATCCTGAATAATCCACACGAAGTTAGAAGCTAGAAGTGCACTAACCAGACAATCACTGATTAGCTGCCCTTAGTCAGATATTGAGAAAAGCGAATCAAAGAAGGACCATAATACTACGCTGCTTACCAGGGGGCAGGGCTACTGACATTAAGGCTAATCTGAAGATTGTGCTGGCTAAGGCTAAAACTGGCAAGTAAAGGGATATTGTTATCCACGTCGGCACCAACGATGTTAGGATGAAACAGTCAGAGGTCACCAAGCGCAACAGCTTCAGCGTGTAAATCAGCTAGAAAGATCGACATTGAGTAACTAATTTGTAGATAATTGGCCCTCTTTCTGGGACTCACACACAAATGGGAACAAGCCTGGCCTGCTGAGGAGTGACGGACTCTATCCTAGCTGGAAGGGTGCTTTCATCGAAGGGTGCTTTCATCGAGCCAGGTGCCATGAAGCCGGCTCTACGCATCTGGTCTCCAGTGCGTCTCCTTGGGCCGGCGTACATGGCACCAGCCTTGCGCATGGTGTCCCCGGTTCGCCTGCACAGCCCAGTGCGGGCTAGTCCACCTCGCCGCACTGGCAGGGCGACCGGGAGCATTCAACCAGGTAAGATTGAGCAGGCTTGGTGCTCAAGAGCTCCAGTGCGCCTGCACGGTCAGGTCTATCCAGTACCACCTCCACACACCAGCCCCCCGGCCTGAGCTGCCCGTCTGCCCAGCGCCATTAGTCTCCCGTCTGTCCAGAGCTGCTAGAGTCTCCCGCCTGTCCAGTGCTGCTAGAGTCTACCACCTGTCCAGAGGTGCTAGAGTCTCCCGCCTGTCCAGAGCTGCTAGAGTCTCCCGCCTGTCCAGAGCTACTAGAGTCTCCCGCCTGTCCAGAGCTGCTAGAGTCTCCCACCTGTCCAGAGCTGCTTGAGTCTCCCATCTGTCCAGAGCCGCTAGAGTCTCCCGTCTCCCGCCATTCAGCAAGGAGTCGTCAGCCAGTCCGGAGCTGCCCTTCAGTCCGTAGCTGCCCCTCAGTCCGGAGCTGCCCCTCAGTCCCGAGCTGCCCTCAGTCCGGAGCCACCCCTCAGTCCAGTGGGGCCCTTTGTTAGGGTTACTAGGGCAAGGCAGTGAGGGTCGCCACTCAAAGGACGCTAAGGAGATGGACAAAGACTGATGGAGTGGGGTCCACGTCCAGCGCCAGAGCCACCACCGCGGACAGATGCCCACCCAAACCCTCCCCTATAGATTTAGGTTGTGCGGTCACGTTCTGACCATATAGTCAATTAACTAATCACTGATCATAATCTTGATGTGATTGGCCTGACTGAAACATGGCTTAAACCAGATTTTACTCTGTTAAATGAGGCCTCTCCTCCTGGTTACACTAGTGACCATATACTCTGCGCATCCCGTAAAGGTGGAGATGTTGCAAACATTTACGATAGCAAATTTTAATTTACAGAAAAATGACAGCATTTTTGTTTTTTGAGCTTTTTTAAATTGATTTTTTATTTTTTTTAAATTTCAGCCCTATTTAACCAGGTAGGCTAGTTTATAACAAGTTCTTATTTACAACTGTGGCCAAGATAAAGCAAAGCAGTGCGACAACAGCAACAGAGTTACACATGGAACAAACAAACACAATCAATAATACAATAGAAAAAGTCTATATACAGTGTGAAAATGAGGAAGGATAACGGAGTTAAGGCAGTAAATCGGCCATAGCCAGGTAGCGTTCCAATCTTTGGGGATATCAGACGACAAAAAAGACGTTGAACAGGCTAGTAATAGGGGTTACAACAATTTAGGCAGATCATTTTAGAAAGGGAGGGTCCTGATTGTCTAGCCCGCTGATTTGTAGGGGTCCAGATTTTGCAGATCTTTCAGAACATCAGCTATCTGGATTTGGGTGAAGGAGAAATGGAGGCTTGGGCAAGTTTCTGTGGGGGGTGCAGGCCTGTTGACCGGGGTAGCCAGGGTGGAAAGCATGGCCAGCTGTCTAAAAATGCTAATTGAAATTCTCAATTATTGTGGATTTATCGGTGGTGACGGAGTTTCCTAGTCTTAGTGCAGTGGGCAGCAGGGAGGAGGTGCTCTTATTCTCCATGGACTTTACAGTGTCCCAGAACATTTTGGAGTTTGTGCTACAGATGCACATTCCTGTTTGAAAAGCTAGCCTTGGCTTTCCTAACAGCATGTGTGCATTGGTTCCTAACTTCCCTGAAAAGTTGCATATCGCGGGGGATATTCAATGCTAATGCAGTACTTCACAGGATGTTTTTGTGCTGGTCAAGGGCAGTCAGGTCTGGAGTGAACCAAGGGCTTTATCTGTTCCTGGTTCAACATTTTTTGAATGGGGCATGCTTATATAAGATGGCAAGGAAACCACTTTTAAAGCATAACCAGGCATCCTCTACTTACGGAATGAGGTCAAAATCCTTCCAGGATCCCCGGGCTAGGTTGATTAGAAAGGCCTGCTCGCTGAATTGTTTTAGGGAGTGTTTGACAGTGATGAGGGGTGGTCGTTTGACCGCAGACCCATTATAGATGCAGGCAATGAGGCATTGATCACTGAGACCCTAGTTGAAAACAGCAGAGGTGTATTTGGAGGGCAGGTTGGTTAGGATGATATCTATGAGGGTGCCCGTGTTTGTGGATTTGGGGATGTACCTGGTAGGTTCATTGATAATTTGTGATGTTAAAGGCATCAAGCTTAGATTGTAGAATGGCCGGGGTGATACGCTTTCCCAGTTTAGGTCACCTAACAGCGTGAGCTCTGAAGATAGATGGGGGGCATTCAATTCACATATGACATCCAGGGCACAGCTGGGGGCGGAAGGTGGTCTATAGCAAGCGTCAACAGTGAGAGACTTGTTTCTGGAAAGGTGGATTTTTAAAAGTAGAAGCTCAAATTGTTTGGGCACAGACCTGGATAGTAAGACACAACTCTGCAGACTATCTCTGCAGTAGATTGCAACTTCGCCCCCTTTGGCAGTCCTATCTTGTCTGAAAATGTTATTAGGGATGGAAATTTCAGGGTTTTCGGTGGTCTTCGTAAACCAGGATTCAGACACGGCTAGGACATCTGGGTTGGCAGAGAGTGCTAAGGCAGTGAATCAAACAAACTTAGGGAGGAGGCTTCAAATGTTAACATGCATGTAACCAAGGCTTTTACGGTTACAGAAGTCAACATTCCTGTTGAATGGGAGTGGAGCTAGGCACTGTGGGTTCTGGATTAACCTCTACATCACCAGAGGAGGAATAGGATAAGGGTACAGCCAAAGGCTATAAGAACTGGTCGTCTGGTACGTTCAGAACAGAGAGTAAAAGGAGCAGGTTTCTGGGCACGGTAGAATAGATTCAAGGCATAATGTACAGACAAAGCTATGGTAGGATGTGAATACAGTGGAGGTAAAACTATGCATTGAGTGATGATGAGAGATATATTGTCTCTAGAAACATAATTGTAACCAGGTGAGGTTACCGCATGTGTAGGAGGTGGAACTAAAGGGTTAGCTAAGGCGTGTTGAGCAGGGCTAGAGGCTCTATAGTGAAATAAGGCAATCACTAACCAAAACAGAAGTGGACAAGGTATATTGACATTAGGGAGAGGCATGCATAGTCGAGCGATCATAGGGGTCCAGTGAGTAGCTTGGCGGGCTGGAGGCATGGCGATTCAGACAGCTAGCGGTCCGGGGCTAACAAGCTATCAGAAGGGTCTTAGAGGGACGTCGTGAAGTAAGAAGTCTGTTGTAGCCCCCTTGTGCTGTTATGTTGGCAGTCCAGTCATCGTGGATCAGCAGGGCTCCGTGTGGTAAAAGGGTCTGGACCCTTTTTTGCCAATTGGCAAAATAGGTATAGTGGCCAAAGAATTTGTCCGATGGGCCTCTTCAGCTAACAGTCCGATATTCTCCAGACAGCTAGCGGGACGTGGCTAGCAGATGGGCATTCAGGGGACATCGCAACGGAGGAGCCAGTTGAAAACCCCCCTCGGGCAGATTACATCGGTAGTCCAGTCGTGATGGATCGGCGGGGCTCCTGTTGGCAGTAAAAGGGGTCCAGGCCAATTGGCAGAATAGGTCATGAAGCCCAAGGAGTGGCTGATGGACGTCTTCGGCTAGCCGGGAGATTGGCCTAGCAAAGGCTATCTCCAGGCTAATTGGTTCTTGCTTCGGGACAGAGACATCATCTCGATCTTTAAGTCTTTATTGAAGACTCCTCTCTTCAGTAGATCCTATGATTGAGTGTAGTCTGGCCCAGGTGTATGAAGGTGCCCGAAAAGGCACTGATGCGACGAACCGCCCTTGCTGTCTCTGTCTGGCTGGTTCCCCTCTCTCTACTGGGATTCTCTGCCTCTAACCCTATTACGAGGCTGAGTCACTGGCTTACTGGTGCTCTTCCATGCTTTCCTTAGGACGGGTGCGTCACTTGAGTAGGTTGAGTCACTGATGGGATCTTCCTGTCCGGTTTGGCGCCCCCTCGGGTTCGTGCCGTGGGGGATGGATATCTCCGTGGGCTATACTCAGCCTTGTCTCAGTGAGGTCAGTTGATGGTTGGAAGATATCCCTCTAGTGGTGTGGGGGCTGTGCCTTGGCAAAGTGTGTGGGGTTATATCCTGCCTGGTTGGCCCTGTCCGGGGCTATCATCGGACAGGGCCACAGTGTCTTCCAGCCTCTCCTGTCTCAGCCTCCAGTATCTATGCTGCAATAGTTTGTCAGGGGGCTAGGTTGAGTCTGGTATATCTGGAGTATTTCTCCTGTTTTATCCAGTGTCCTGTGTGAATTTAAGTATGCTCCCTCTAATTCTCTCTCTCTTCTCTCGGATGACCTGTGCCCAAGGACCATGCCCCAAGACTACCTGGCCTGATGACTCCTTGCTGTCCCCAGTCCACCTGGTCGTGCTGCTGCTCCAGTCTCAACTGTTCTGCCTGCGGCTATGGAACCCTGACCTGTTCACCAGACGTGCTATCTTGTCCAGGACCTGCTGTTTTTGACTCTCTCTACACCGTACCTGCTATTTCAAAATCTGAAAAGCCAACTGACATTTACTCCTGAGGTGCTGACCTGTTTTACCCTCTACAACCACTGTAATTCTTATTATTTGACCCTGCTGGTCATCTATGAACGTTTGAACATCTTGACCATGTACTGTCATAATCTCCACCCCGCCTATCCAGAAGAGGACTGGCCACCGCTCAGAGCCTGGTTCCTCTCTAGGTTTCTTCCTAGGTTTCTGCCATTCTAGGTAGTTTTTCCTAGCCACAGTGCTTGCTGTTTGGGTATTTAGGCTGGGTTTCTGTATAGCACTCTGTGACATCGGCTGATGTAAAAAGGGCTTTATAAATAAATGTGATTGATGTGAGGACAGTCGAAAAGTGTCCTCTCTCTCTCCTCCCCACCCCTCTTCATTTGTTGTGTATTAGCTGCCATATATTGTAAGTACTCTAGGGACCTTTATTAAGTGTATGGTATCCTGTTTAATCATTTTAATTAGCTAGTAAATAATCAATCCAATTATTGTGGTACTGAATCATGAGTAACATGGGGTTTTTGCAGATGCATGAGGTTACGACATTCAGAATTGGGATATGATTAGAGGTAACGATTAACAGTTGAATTCGGGAGATGGTGACTTTTTAAACAAACTCTTCCATGGATCCCAAAATTCCTAATGAGTTAATTGTTACATGATTAATTGAATTGGGTAACAATTAAACATAGTTAATGGATTACATAAATTAGTCATCAGATTAATTAAGTCACGACAGTACGATAGACCATTTTCTAGCTTTGAGTCTCTACTTTAATCCATTTTAAAAACACTTTCAAATTTTGCTACATAGGATGGAATCAAGCCGGTCGGTCAAATATAATCAAGCATGGTAAAGATATTTCCTCAGCCCTCCCCAACCTCATGGTTTAGCCAGAGGGAAAGAACCTTGTCCACGTTATCATGTGGAGGAGATTACATACATGTAAAGGGATCCCTATGGCCAGCTGTCTGGATTCCCACATGAAACACATCAGACCCCTCAGCATAAAAGGTCAGTCTCTGCCTAGGTGCGTGTGTGTGCACATGTGAGCACGGAAGTTGTGCAATCTAGGCTGGTTCTTTTAATAACGCCTAGTCTACTCCGTTGCCTCTCTTCTCCTACAGTAACTGAATTATTATTGGTAATAACAGCCACAGAGGATTTCTGGGATGAAAAGTAATAAAATAAAACAAGAGAAAGAGGTGGGGTGTCTCCCTTCTGCACACTCTTTTAAAGGCTCAGTGCAGTTAAAAATGAGAATTTCCTGTATTGTATATGGCGTTCCACACTGAGGTTGGAATAACACGGTGAAATTGTGAAAATTGTAAGAGCTGTTTAAAAAGACCGCCTGAAATTTCAGCCTGTTTTGGTGGGATGGAGTTTTGGCATCACCAGGTGGTTATTTAGTTAATAGACCAATAAGAGAGTTCCAAACCTCTGCCAATAACATATCGTTTTGCGTTTTCCCCTCCTCACTTAGACCACTCCCAGACGGTCTTAGCAAAGACTTCTTGCTTGAGAGATTGTTATTTGCTAAGAAGCTATTTTTGTTTCTTTTTGTATCATTACAATTGGAAAACAATCACAGTACGGCACTTAATTCTATCCCAGAAATTAGTTGATATTGAGAAAA
The DNA here is from genome assembly GCF_013265735.2 of Oncorhynchus mykiss. NCBI lineage: Eukaryota > Metazoa > Chordata > Actinopteri > Salmoniformes > Salmonidae > Oncorhynchus > Oncorhynchus mykiss. Next base: position 76,014,397 of record NC_048569.1, on the reverse strand, counting down.
AAAACTGCTGCATTGGACCTTTAATGGACTTTACTCAAGTTACATTTCTTCCTGCACAATAAGCAATTTTGCTGCAGTCGATAAAAGCCGGCACTAAATTGTTTACTTCCCTTGCAGGTAAATTATCTCAAAATTGTCTTGATATTATGGCCTTTCCCTGAGAGTGTGTAGCCGGGTCCTGTGTGATTACAAAGCAAACTACTACAACCTCTCTGGACTCAATATGGACCTCTGTAGACGCACTAATTAAAATCTCTACTCTGTTTCTTGCCTCAGGAAACAAAATGGTAGTCAGGTTTATTGGGGTATTGTATTCAAATGTTTGAATGAAACTAGTGGATTTGTGAAGCAGAGAAACATAGCTACACATGGCTGGTCCTGAGTCATATTGCAGGACTTACGGGACTCCTTGTATGGCCCCCTGAAAGGAATACAGGTTTCACATGTATTGGAGAACCTGGACTGAAGAATACTGTAGATATACAATGTGCTTCTGTAAGGTATGAAACTGTACAGTGGACCAACTGGCTGATGTCTTCACTGACATTTTCAACCTCCCTCTGACCGAGTCTGTAATACCTACATGTTTCAAGCAGACCACCATAGTCCCGCCCATAGGAAAGCGTAATCCAAGATGAGATCTCCTTTATAACCTGTTTCCATCTCCCATACAAAAGAGCACTAGTCAATACTAAAGCGAGATGTTGTACATTTTCTCATACATCTCAATTGTCACTCCTGAGAAGTAGACATGGATCTGTCTCACAGTGATCACTGTATGAGTTCTCTGAACTATATACGAGACTAATTATTACAGGTCTGATCAATTCGTGCAAATGTCATCTCAGAGATATCTCTACATGATCTCAAAGCGGTGCTGAAGTGTAAAATAATCACAAAAGTGGAGCAGATATGATTTATTTCCATTAATTCATCATTCAATACACATTCATACTGTTCCAACACAAGTTATTGTTGAGTATACCTAGTCCTTCTCAAGTGTGTTTGGGAAATGAGCTGCAAACAAAATACCGGGCATAGATGTCAAGTCAAGGAAAGCAACTTTGCCCAAAACATGCTCAAGGGCAATTACAACTGTGTTGACAGGAGTTTCCAATGGCGGCACAACATGAAAGCATGTACCATATGTTACAGTGTCATGCAGCAAAGAAAAACCTGCACTTTCATACTCACTAATAAATGCCCATTTGTCACCTAATTCATCAGAGTTAAAGAAGAATCCATACTTCAGTTGTGCTACATTAGAAAAAAAAAACGGTAAAATTGTTCCTTCTTTTTCCTTTCCCATAATGCCTTGATGTGAGACGAGTTCTCCTTGTGCCCTGTGAAATGCCTTCACTGAATATGGTGAATTAATGTGGAGACCAGCATGTTTTTCTATTGCAGAGAGGTGCCTTGCCTCCAATTATGTTTGTTCTTGACTTATCATTGTTTTCGTCACAAAACTATGGTCATTGGTCATCCGTGCGTAAAAGCCAGCTATGGCATTAGCTGGCTTTATGATTTTCAAAATAGCAGGGATAGACTGCATTAGTTTGACTGCATGGACCATTTGCATGGGTAAATTTTGAGTACCATACATGAGCCTTAACAAATAGCCATTTTTGTCTTCAAAATGGAAACATGAATGAGTCCATAATGGGACAAGGACGCTGTCTGCTAGGTGCACAAAAAGGTGAATATTGGCAGTTTGGTCACGTTCACCATAGAGCAAAAGTTCCATAGCAGTTTCTCTGCATGATCAATCTGTTGTATTGATATGAAGTCCATCAGAAGAATGAAAATACTACTAAGTGATTGTAGTAAAGCATTCCAAGAACATCACGAAAAACAACAGGTCCAAAAAAGGTTAAAAGAGCCCGATATTCTGATGCCTTAAAAAACATCCCGTGAGATGCTATCGATCGAGGATATCGTGTCAAGGATGGTGGTCGGATATCTTGCAATCACTTGTCTATTTCTTTTGTTTCTTTTGACATGCTGATGAGAAAAGTGGAAAACCATGGAAGCGTCAGAAGGCGCATCACTCCCAACAGAGCTGAGTGCACGGCGTCTATGCCAGTGCTTTGGATTAAGTCATAACTTTTAAACTGGCTCAGACAGCAGGGACCCTTCACACTTTCATAGGCCATTTTAGCATCATCAGAAAATTGTTGATGCATGCGAGGTGGCCCTTTTGGATCCATTTCTTCTAATGGAAACGCATGAACATGCTCCCTTTGCCCTGTCTTCACAGTCTTCCAGTCTGCTCACATTTTGAACATCCAAAGTTCCCATTGAACTGCACTGTATTTAGTACTATTGCATTGGCAGGCAAGTCACATGTGCCAGCAATGGTGAGCACTTTGCACAAAAACGAGTCCTCTGCTGGTTGCACATGAATTGTATCCTCTTGAAGTTTACTCAGTGTGTTACATAGTGGTCTAAGAAATGCAACCATAGATGGTTTTGAGTCCCCATACAAAAGACCAGCAAAAATCTAATTTTCTCTTTTTGTGCGTTCAATAAAGCTCAATTCATTAATGATAAAATAAAAAGGCCACACTGAAAATGTAGATTAATTAAAAATAGGTACCCCATATGTGTTCCATGTTTCTAGGTTCACTAAGAGGACCCCCCCCCCCCCCCCCCCCCCCCCCGTCTACATGCTGTCTGCAAACTTCTTCTAAGAAAGATCTTTCTTCTTCCAACAAAATCTAAAGTTTTTCCTGAAAACCATGCTTGAGAAAACATTGTGTTGCACTGTCACTGAAATGTACACATGGGTCTCAAAAAAAACTTGGCAAGATAATACACCACACAGAAGTGATAAAATCAAATTAGATGTTTCTAGTACAAGAGGGTGCTACTATTAAACATAGGAAGTGGAATAAGAATGTATAACTTAAATAATGTTCATCTGTCGTGCTGTCCTGATTGGTGTGTTCTGTCCTGATGGGGCTGGTGCGTCGATCTGTCCTGATAGGGTGGTTGGGTTCCATTCATGCGGGCAAGCTGCAGGGAGTAAAAGAAAAACTATTATAAAAAGTGTGTCTGCTATGTTAAAATATGGCAAAGCAATGCCACACCACTCACCAAATGTGCAGTCCTTCTTGGTTGTTTAAGTGAACCAGCGATGTCTTAATTCATATTTCTTCTCCATCGGCTTCCAGGCTCTGGTCTTGACATTTTGAGTCTCCAATATTATTCAATAGAGACACAACTAATTACGGCAAGCCCAGTGCTACAATGTGTTTGCTCACTCAATTATCATCAAGATACGTTGTCCTAACACATTTTTATAAAGATACAAGATGCAATACTAATATGCATTACCAAATAAAATTGTTCGGAATTTTGTCCCTTATACACAGTACACCGATATGCTGAAAAACTAGAGTTGTTGTTTTGCATAAACACATGCATATCAAAAACAAAATAATAAGGCTACCTGCTAGGCTAATGCTATATTGGAATGGAATATGGGGTCTCGATTTAAGGATATTATGGGATAAACTTTCATTACTAATACAAACAGATAAAGGTATTTTACTTTCTTAGTTAGCTCTTGCAAACACTGACACAACTTTTCCCAATGAGTTTGTAAGAAGAGCTCCCTGGTAAAATCATATAAAGCCTATTTGCTCCCTAGCAACTAGGTAATCAACCCAGGCATACTGTTTCATGTTTTTTTCAAAGAACATATAATTAATTGGACGACCTTACTTGAAATGTGATTGGACGCCAGTCATAGACCTGTGGGAATGGCAATTGGAGATTGGATTGAGATCATTGCTTTGCTGATGCTGATGATGAGTGATCCACGAGGACCCTCGCCACAGATAGTTTGAATTTGCTAAGTAAAGAAGGTAAGAATCGTAATCAACTGAATACACTGTGAACTATTAAATTATTGTACCCCAAGGTGAAATAATAATATATGTAATATATCATTTTCATTAGCTTCAGCCGGGTTAGCAGCTGGCTGTTTAGAAATACAACAGCACAATTTTTAGTTATATAAATTGGTCAAAGCAGGCAAGTTACAATTACTATTCACAGAATGGACATGCCAAAGCCTAAGAAGAATTGTCCTCCAACGAGACAAAGGTTTCCCACAAAGAAGGTGCAGGATATGTCTGCAGAATTGGACCCAAATGAGCATTCTAGTAAGTACTGCGCTAATCTGAAATCATATCAATGTTTGCTACCTGTAGGATAAGCACCATGCAGGAGAATATGATGATGATGATGTTCAAATATGTGTCATTTTTCACATCTCAACCAGTGATCTTTTGAGTAACATGGCAGACTGCCTTTAACATTTTCTCTCCCTCTTCTCAATTTGTCTCTCAGGACATTTAGCTTTTGTAAAGTTTGAGGATGGATACACTGCAAAAATCTTCCAAACATCTGATATTCTAGGTGAAGAGGACGTTCCTATCAGATAGCTGCAAGATCTTAAGTCAGGAGTAGCCATTCTAGCCAAGTGGTCAGATGGCAGATTTTATAGGGCCACTGTTGAATACTTTGGGCAGCCAGACCAGATTGAAAAGAAAGTTTGAGAGCAGGCCATCAGTGCCATCCGGCGAGCAATAGTTGTTTCCTGACAGTGGCATGTTCCTCTCATTGTTCATCCTTGATGCCATCCATCAGGCATCTAGGCGAAATTGCTTGTGTCTGTTTCATTTGCTTTTTGACTATTTTTTCTCATTGGAAGAATGTGTCAATTCAGTTGCCTTTGGACGCCACGGCAAGATCCCCAAGGAGAAGCGAGTCCTCAACCGGAAGAAGGTCAGTGGAATTCTAAGTAAGTATTTTCTCAAAGCTAAGCAAATTACGATTGATTCTTGATGAAAAGGATTTACATATGTTATTTGCTAATTCATCACTGCAATCAAGTCAAATCAAGTTTATGAAAACGATATCTTAAATACTTGACAGTGGCACTGTTCTCATAGGGGAATTTACCACTATATTTTTTTTCTGCTCTGGCGGCCTAGTACGGTGTCGCATATAGTCTCAACCCCAACACAGGCCTCGATGAGGCTCATCATGGGTCTGGGCTACTATTCCCCCCCCCCCCACCCCCCCCCCCCCCCACCCCCCACCCACCCCACCCCCCCCACCCCCCACCCCACCAGCGGTTGGTGTTGGTATCCGAGGCACAAACGAAAAGATTGGACCCTATGTACGACTGTGGTACCCTATGTACTGACTGTGGTAGAAAATGAAAAAACAAGCCAAAAGCCCCAATGTCCATTCAAGAAGTTTGTGTTTTATCAGATTTGTGTTTTGCATACTGTGAGTTCTTGAGTAGAAATGTCATGTGTTATTTATGTGTTATTTTTCAAAATATTCATAAAATGTTTTAGAAACTTTATTCCAGCCTACGTCTTGCGATGTGCTATCTTGGATGGTTGGACTGGCATTCATCATCAAGTGTAGGACCAGAGCAGGACCTACATAGTAGTGACTGTACTAAAATATGTTTGTTTGTGTACAATGTGCAATGTTCATATTTGCAATAAGGTTAATTTAAGAACATACTGTTATGGGCTTACTGGTGTCACATGTAGGTTAGACTTTTGTTCACTACATCTAGTGGGTGACAACTGCCTATTTTCATCTCTACAGTATTCTTTTTGGGTTTACCTAACGTTTCAAATCAGGTATAAGAGCATAAGAGCGTTCTTACAGTTAATGGAACCCAATCTGTGCTGGTAATGAAAAGTGAGATGCTTTGTTAATATAATAAGCAATGCTAAATACATGTGTATATCTGTATCAGTTTTCATTCTTGTTTTTAACAGGTAATCATAATTAATTCTGCAAATTAATGCTAACATATTAAATTCTCAATTGTGTAGCTCTTGTAGTAATTTTAAGAGAAATAAATGAGACATGGAGGAGACGTTGTACATACAATGTAGAGATCTCCTTTATGGCTCATACTTCTCATACTTTTCTGAAATGATAATCTCAGACTAAGATCATTAGTCTAATAAAAGTCTCAAACTTGTCTCAGGAACTTATCATTATTTCTCCTTTAAATAACTGAGGCAAGAATGAGCTCAACGGTGTACTATGATGAGACCTCCTCAGCTGATCATACTTCTCTAATACTGCTAAAACGATCATCTCAATTCAGTTTCATGTGTCCAATATATGTCTCATAGAAGTCTCTAACTTCATCTCAATATTTCTCTTAAGGGCCCTTTAGGAGCAATAACCAGACACAAACAGTCACAGAATGACTCAAAATTGAGAAGCTCTAGGTCAAAAGATATGGAGGATATCTGAGTGAGCATCAGAATTTTTCCTACAGGCCCAAAAAAGTGAAGGTAACCTGCCTACAAGACTACTGACCCATAGCACTCACGTCGGTAGCCATGAAGTGCTTTGAAAGGCTGGTTATGGTTCACATCAAGACCATCATCCCAGAAACCCTAGACCCACTCCAATTCGCATATCGCCCCAACAGAGCCACAGATGACGCAATCTCAATCACACTCCACATTGCCCTTTTCCACCCGGACAAAAGGAAAACATATATGAGAATGGTTTTCATTCAATACAGCTCTGCGTTCAACACCATAGTGCCAACAAAGCTCATCACCAAGCTAAAGAACCCTGCGACTAAACACCTCCCTCTACAACTGGATGCTGGACTTCCTGATAGGCCGCCCCCCCAGGTGGTAAGGGTAGGTAACAACACATCTGCCACGCTGATCCTCAACACGGAGGCCCCTCAGGGGTGCGTGTTAGTCCCCTCCTTTACTCCCTCCATTACTCCATGACTGCATGGCCAAGCACGCATCCAACACCATCATTAAGTTTGCTGACGACACAACGATGTTAGGCCTGATCACTGACAACAAACAGATAGCCTATAGGGAGGAGGTCAGAGACCTGTCAGTGTGGTGCCAGGACAACAACCTCTCCCTCAATGTGAGCAAGACAAAGGAGATGATCGTGAACTACAGGAAAAGGAGGGCTGAATAACGACCCCATTCACATCGACGGGCTGTGGAGTGGGTCGAGAGTTTTAAGTTTGTTGTTGTCCACATCACCAACAACCTATCATGGTCCAAAACACACCAAGAAAGTCGTGAAAAGGGCACAACAACGTATTTTCCCCCTCAGGAGAGTGAAAAGATTTGGCATGGATCCCCAGATCCTCAAAAAGTTCTACAGCTGCACCATCGAGAGCATCCTGAACGGGTGGTATATCAACGTCTCTGCATTCGACCGTAAGGAGCTACAGAGGGTATTGCGTATGGCCCAGTACATCACTGGGGCCAAGCTTCCAGCCATCCAAGACCTATATGCTAGGCAGTGTCAGAGGAAGGACAAAAAATTGTCAAAGACTCCAGTCACCCAAGTCATAGACTCTTTTCTCTGCTACCGCACGGCAAGCGATACCGGAGTGCCAAATATAGGTCCAAAAGGCTCCTTAACAGCTTCTACCCCCAAGCCGTAAGACTGCTGATAAAATAATGAAATGGCCACCCGGACTATTTGCATTGACACCACCTTGTTTTTACAATGCTGCTACTCACTATTTATTATCTATGCATAGTCACTTTACCCCTACTTTTGTACAAATTACCTGTACCCCGCACATTGACTCTGTACCGGTACCCCCTGTATATAGCCTCATTATTGTTATTTTATTGTGTTTCTTTAAAAAATATATATTTAGAAAATATTTTCTTAACTCTGTTATCTTAACTGCATAGTTGGTTATTAAGGGCTTGTAGTAAGCATTTCATGGTAAGGTTGTATTTGGCGCATGTGACAAATACAATTTGATTTGGTCATGTATACATGCTACATGATATACAATGAAACACATATAGATAATTTACTTTAATACCAGACTTTGCAATGCTGTGATTGACTACTGTATACACAAACCTATATGTCTAAAATGATGATAATTTACAGTAGACCTGTTCCAACCTTACCTCGGTTGGTGACCTTCAGAGATATGTATTTCCTATTTTCAATATGTTAGCATCTGTGTGACCAATAGCAGGGAGGTTTTCCATCTGAGGATAGGCGTGAGAAGATGGGCTAGGCTTGGTTATCTGGCCCTATATTTCACCCACTGAACGTCAATTTGTCTCGCTAGCTGCGCATTAATAACAAACAGGGCTTGGCGAGCTGTTTATCAGCCTAACGTTACGCTCTTTATTCACATGCCATCGCTCCGAACACGCATTCTCTCTCTCTCTCTCACACACACACACACACACACACATACACACACAGCCTTCACTCATCCCCTCCTCCCTCGTCTAAATCAACTTTCTCTAGAAGTCACTGGAAGAGTTGAGCTCCAAAGCTCCATATGTCAACAAGATTTGCCCTTACAGTGAAGGAAAAGAAACAGTCAAAAGACAAGCAGGCTCCTCGTGAAATATTGAAACTCTAAGGCGTACATACATGTGTTCTAATGGAAATGCCACAGGCTATGCCGGAAAATTGCCACATCGCGTTCATCAGTGTACACTAGAGTGGAAAAATATAACCTTATCCGGTATGATAATTATTTAATCAAGATACCTTGTTTTTATCATCATGCATCTTTAATGTTCTTTTGATGCGGTTGTTGGCTTGTGGAGTGCTCATCAAGGCAACACACCGTGCTGTTTGGAATCCTCCTCAGGGTGAACACACACACACAAGCACACATACACAAAAGCAAGCACACACAAGCAAGCAAGAAAGCACACACACACGCAAGCAAGCACACACACACGCGCAAGCATGCACACACATACACATGCATGCACACTCACACACACCTAGCTAGGGGGATGATTGCAGACAGTATGTCAGTGCAGTTTGATGCCAGCGGTGGAGGGGACCACTGGTTTCCATGGCAATGTAATATATGATGGCAGCTTGCTGGCAGGGAATGGGAGGGGTGGGTACTGGCAGAGTAAAGTCTGGATAAGAAATTAAAGCAGGAAGTGGCCAGGAGCTTCCTTCAAGCCTTTGTCAGTCACACTGGTTAACTGATACACATGATCGTCCTGTAGGGCACACAGGATCCATCTCTCTATGACAGAACACAGGGAGGGGTTGGTGGAGTTGAAAGAACAATCTGGTGTCTACACTTTCCTTGAACCCTACATTATGAGTTAGTACAGTGGGGCAAAAAAGTATTTAGTGAGCCACCAATTGTGCAAGTTCTCCCACTTAAAAAGGTGAGAGAGGCCTGTAATTTTAATCATAGGTACACTTCAACTATGACAGACAATTAGAAGAAAAAAATTCCAGAAAATCACATTGTAGGATTTTTTATTTATTTATTTGCAAATTATGGTGGAAAATAAGTATTTGGTCAATAACAAAAGTTTATCTCAATACTTTGTTATATACCCTTTGTTGGCAATGACTGAGGTCAAATGTTTTCTGTAAGTCTTCACAAGGTTTTCACACACTGTTGCTGGTATTTTGGCCCATTCCTCCATGCAGATCTCCTCTAGAGCAGTGATGTTGCTGGGCCCCACAGACTTTTAACTTCCTCCAAAGATTTTCTATGGGGTTGAGATTTGGAGACTGGCTAGGCCACTCCAGGACCTTGAAATGCTTCTTACGAAGCCACTCCTTCGTTGCCCGGGTGGTGTGTTTGGGATCATAGTCATGCTGAAAGACGCAGCCATGTTTCATCTTTAATGCCCTTGCTGATGGAAGGAGGTTTTCACTCAAAATCTCACGATACATGGCCCCATTCATTCTTTCCTTTACACGGATCATTCGTCCTGGTCCCTTTGCAGAAAAACAGCCCCAAAGCATGATGTTTCCACCCCCATGCTTCACAGTAGGTATGGTGTTCTTTGGATGCAACTCAGCATTCTTTGTCCTCCAAACACGACAAGTTGAGTTTTCACCAAAAAGTTATATTTTGGTTTCATCTGACCATATGACATTCTCCCAATCTTCTTCTGGATCCTCCAAATGCTCTCTAGCAAACTTCAGATGGGCCTGGACATGTACTGGCTTAAGCAGGGGGACACGTCTGGCACTGCAGGATTTGAGTCCCTGGCAGCATAGTGTGTTACTGATGGTAGGCTTTGTTACTTTGGTCCCAGCTCTCTGCAGGTCATTCACTAGGTCCCCCCGTGTGGTTCTGGGATTTTTGCTCACCATTCTTGTGATCATTTTGACCACACTGGGTGAGATCTTGCGTGGATCCCCAGATCGAGGGAGATTATCAGTGGTCTTGTATGTCTTCCATTTCCTAATAATTGCTCCCACAGTTGATTTCTTCAAACCAAGCTACTTACCTATTGCAGATTCAGTTTTCCCAGCCTGGTGCATATCTACAATTTTGTTTCTGGTGTCCTTTGATAGCTCTTTGGTCTTGGCCATAGTGGAGTTTGGAGTGTGACTGTTTGAGGTTGTGGACAGGTGTCTTTTATAATGATGTCTTTTATACCGATAACAAGTTCAAACAGGTGCCATTAATACAGTTAACGAGTGGAGGACAGAGGAGCCTCTTAAAGAAGAAGTTACAGGTCTGTGAGAGCCAGAAATCTTGCTTGTTTGTAGGTGACCAAATACTTATACTTAGTTGAAGTGTACCTATGATGAAAATTACAGGCCTCTCATCTTTTTAAGTGGGAGAACTTGCACAATTGGTGGCTGACTAAATACTTTTTTGCCCCACTGCACATAATACTGATATAGACAGGATATAACAGATGTTATAAACTGTCATGGCAGCTTGTGTCCATTTATAACTGGTATGGCTAGGGCCCTGAAGGCCATACGAGGAATGGTTTGAGTAAAGTATGGCCATCTACCTCTGTGTAACATCTGCCACATGCAAATCTTGGCAAGTCACTGTCGGAACTAGAAGCACAAGCATTTCGATACACTCGCAATAACATCTGCTATCTATGTGTATGTGTCCAATATTGGACGAACAATGGAAAATATTAGATTATTTTTTTTTGCGTTGTTTATGGGTTTGCCTTCTTTCGGTACTTATTACGTGACTTGTTAAGCACATTTGACTGTAATGTTAGTCAATTGGAGGTGTACCTGTGGATGTATTTAAGGCCTACCTTCAAATTCTGTGCCTCTTTGCTTGACATCATAGGAAAATCTAAAGAAATCAGCCAAGACCTCAGAAAAACAATTTTAGACCTCCATAAGTCTGTTTCATTCTTGGGAGCAATTTCCAAATGCCTGAAGGGACAACGTTCATCTGTACAAACAATAGTATGCAAGAATAAACAACATCTTGTGAAAAGTACAAATCACTCCCAGAACATCAGAAAGGGACCTTGTGAAGATGCTGGAGGAAACAGGTACAGAATTATCTATATCCATAGTAATACGAGTACTATATTAACGTAACCTGAAAAGCTGCACAGCAAGGACGAAGCCACTGCTCCAAAACCACCATAGAAAAGCCAGACTATGGTTTGCAACTGCACATGGGGACAAAGTTTGTACTTTTTGGAGAAATGTCCTCTGGTCTGATGAAACAAAAATAGAACTGTTTGGCCATAATGACCATCGATATGTTTGGAGGAAAAAGGAGAAGGCTTGCAAGCAGAAGAACAACATCCCAAACGTGAATCACGGGGGTGGCAGCATCATGTTGCGGGGGTGCTTTGCTATAGGAGGGACTGTTGTAATTCACTATGTAGATGGCTTCATGAGGATGGAAAATGATGTGGATATATTAAAGCAACATCTCAAGACATTAGTCAGGAAGTTAAAGCTTGGTCGCAAATGGCTCTTCCAAATGGACAATTACCCCAAGCATACTTCCAAAGTTGTTGCATAATGGCTTAAGGACAACAAAGTCAAGGTATAGGAGTGGCCTTCACAAAACCGTGACCTCAATCCTATAGAACATTTGTGGGCAGTACTGAAAAAGCGTGTGCGAGCAAGGAGGCCTACAAACCTGACTCAGTTACACCAGCTCTGTCCAGAGGAATGGGCTAAAATTCACCCAATTTATTGTGGGAAGCTTGTGGAAGGCTACCAGAAAAGGTTGACCCAAGTTAAACAATTTAAAGGCAATGCTACCAAATAGTAATTGAGTGTATGTAAACTGACCCACTAAAACCCACTGACCCACTAAAATAAAGTGGAGATCCTAACTGACCTAAGACAGGGACTTTTTCCTTGGAATAAATGTCTTTGGCTAAGGTGTATGTAAACTTCCGACAACTGTACATACATACATGTGTATATATATATATATATATATTATATATACAGTGCCTTGCGAAAGTATTCGGCCCCCTTGAACTTAGCGACCTTTTGCCACATTTCAGGCTTCAAACATAAAGATATAAAACTGTATTTTGTGAAGAATCAACAACAAGTGGGACACAATCATGAAGTGGAACGACATTTATTGGATATTTCAAACTTTTTTAACAAATCAAAAACTGAAAAATTGGGCGTGCAAAATTATTCAGCCCCCTTAAGTTAATACTTTGCAGCGCCACCTTTTGCTGCGATTACAGCTGTAAGTCGCTTGGGGTATGTCTCTATCAGTTTTACACATCGAGAGACTGAGTTTTTTTCCCATTCCTCCTTGCAAAACAGCTCGAGCTCAGTGAGGTTGGATGGAGAGCATTTGTGAACAGCAGTTTTCAGTTCTTTCCACAGATTCTCGATTGGATTCAGGTCTGGACTTTGACTTGGCCATTCTAACACCTGGATATGTTTATTTTTGAACCATTCCATTGTAGATTTTGCTTTATGTTTTGGATCATTGTCTTGTTGGAAGACAAATCTCCGTCCCAGTCTCAGGTCTTTTGCAGACTCCATCAGGTTTTCTTCCAGAATGGTCCTGTATTTGGCTCCATCCATCTTCCCATCAATTTGAACCATCTTCCCTGTCCCTGCTGAAGAAAAGCAGGCCCAAACCATGATGCTGCCACCACCATGTTTGACAGTGGGGATGGTGTGTTCAGCTGTGTTGCTTTTACGCCAAACATAACGTTTTGCATTGTTGCCAAAAAGTTCAATTTTGGTTTCATCTGACCAGAGCACCTTCTTCCACGTTTGGTGTGTCTCCCAGGTGGCTTGTGGCAAACTTTAAACAACACTTTTTATGGATATCTTTAAGAAATGGCTTTCTTCTTGCCACTCTTCCATAAAGGCCAGATTTGTGCAATATACGACTGATTGTTGTCCTATGGACAGAGTCTCCCACCTCAGCTGTAGATCTCTGCAGTTCATCCAGAGTGATCATGGGCCTCTTGGCTGCATCTCTGATCAGTCTTCTCCTTGTATGAGCTGAAAGTTTAGAGGGACGGCCAGGTCTTGGTAGATTTGCAGTGGTCTGATACTCCTTCCATTTCAATATTATCGCTTGCACAGTGCTCCTTGGGATGTTTAAAGCTTGGGAAATCTTTTTGTATCCAAATCCGGCTTTAAACTTCTTCACAACAGTATCTCGGACCTGCCTGGTGTGTTCCTTGTTCTTCATGATGCTCTCTGCGCTTTTGACGGACCTCTGAGACTATCACAGTGCAGGTGCATTTATACGGAGACTTGATTACACACAGGTGGATTGTATTTATCATCATTAGTCATTTAGGTCAACATTGGATCATTCAGAGATCCTCACTGAACTTCTGGAGAGAGTTTGCTGCACTGAAAGTAAAGGGGCTGAATAATTTTGCACGGCCAATTTTTCAGTTTTTGATTTGTTAAAAAAGTTTGAAATATCCAATAAATGTTGTTCCACTTCATGATTGTGTCCCACTTGTTGTTGATTCTTCACAAAAAAATACAGTTTTATATCTTTATGTTTGAAGCCTGAAATGTGGCAAAAGGTCGCAAAGTTCAAGGGGGCCGAATACTTTCGCAAGGCACTGTATGTACAGTTGATTTATATATATGTACATACAGGTACAGTATACACTACCGGTCAAAAGTTTGGTGTGATAATGTTGAGTTCAGAAATACAAATGTACTTAACAAGTCATGTAATAAGTTGCATGGACTCTGTGTGAAATAAAAGTGTTTAACATAATTTTTTAAATGGCTACCTCATCTCTGTACCCCATACATACAATGTTCTGTAATGTCCCTCAGTCAAGTAGTGAATTAAATACACAGATTCAACCACAAAGACCAGGGAGGTTTTCCAATGCCTCGCAAAAAGGGGACCTATTGGTAGATGTGTAGAAAAAAAGAAAAAACAGACATTTGAGCATAGTGAAGTTATTAATTACAGTTTGGATGGTGTATCAGTACAGTCGTGGCCAAAGGTTTTGAGAATTACACCAATATTACTTTCCACAAAGTTTGCTGCTTTGTTGTCTTCAGATATTTTTGACAGGTGTTACTATGGAATACTGAAGTATAATTACAAGCATTTCATAAGTGTCAAAGGCTTTTATTGACAATTACATGAAGTTGATGCAAAGAGTCAATATTTGCAGTGTTAACCCATCTTTTTAAGACCTCTGCAATCCGCTCTGGCATGCTATCAATTACCTTCTGGTTTACGGATGCCCAAAAAAATCGGAAAGGGGATTCATCAGAGTAAATTACTTTACCCCAGTCCTCATCAGTCCAATCCCTGTAACTTTTGCAGAATATCAGTCTGCCTGCTGCCATTCCTGAGAAAGCTCTGTACGGGTGGTGCCTCAATCCAGCAGTTGAATCAACTTTAGGAGATGGTCCTGGCGCTTGCTGGTCTTTCTTGGGTGCCCTGAAGCCTTCTTCACAACAATTGAACCGCTCTCCATGAAGTTCTTGATGATCCGATAAACGTTTGATTTAGGTGCAATCTTACTGGGAGCAATATCCTTGCCTGTGAAACCCTTTTTGTGCAAAGGAATGATGATGGCACCTGTTTCGTTGCAGGTAACCACGGTTGACAGAGGAAGAACAATGATTCCAAGCACCACCCTCCTTTTGAGCTTCTAGTCTGTTATTCAAACTCAGTCAGCATGACAGAGTGTTCTCCAGCCCTGTCCTCATCAACACTCACACCTGTGTTAACGAGAGAATCACTGACATGATGTCAGCTGGTCCTTTTGTGGCAGGGCTGAAATGCAATGGAAATGTTTTTGGGGGATTCAGTTGTTTTGCATGGCAAAGAGGGACTTTGCAAATAATTTCAATTCATCTGATTACTATTCATATCATTCTGGAGTATATGCAAATTGCCATCATACAAACTGAGGCAGCAGACTTTGTGAAAATGAATATTTGTGTCATTCTCAAAACCTTTGGCCACGACTGAACACCCAGTCACTGCAAAGAGGAAAGGCGTCCTTCCTAACTCAGTTACCGGAGAGGAAGGAAACAATTTACACTACGAGGCCAATAGTGACTTTAATACAGGTACAGAGTTGAAAGCGTTATGTTAGGGGCAAATCCAACACAACACATCACTGAGTATCACTCTTCATATTTTCAAGCATGGTGGTGGTTGCATCATGTTATGGGTATGCTTGTCATCAGCAATATAAGGAACCAAAGTAAAACCGTCTCGCATTGCTCGTATGAACAACATATTCTATTGGCTTTTGGTTATGGCTTTCACTACACAGCAGCAGGAGTTAGTTGAAGCCAGGTGGCCTAACTCTGGTTCCAATGAGAACCAGCACTGGAGCAACAGTACTACACTCTTGCCAAACATACCCTCGTGAAACTGACTATCCTACCGATCCTTGACTTCGGCAATGTAATTTGCAAAATAGCCTCCAACACTCTATTCAGCAAACTGGATTTAGTCTATCACAGTGCCATCCGTTTTGTCATCAAAGCCCCATATACTACCCACCACTGCAACCTGTATGCTCTCGTTGGCTGGCCTTCACTACATATTCGTCGCCAAACCCACTGGCTCCAGGTCATCAATAATTCTTCGCTAGGTAAAGCTCCAACTTATCTCAGCTCACTGGTCACCACCATCATCATTCCTCCTGACAGAGCTGGTGTAACTGAGTCAGGTTTGTACGCCTCCTTGTTCGTTCATGCTTTTTCAGTTCTGACAACAAATCTTCAATAGGATTGAGGTCAGGGCTTTGTGATGGCCACTCCAATACCTTGACTTTGTTGTCCTTCAGCCATTTTGCCACAGCTTTGGACGTATGCTTGGGGTCATTGTCCATTTGGAAGAGCCATTTGCGACCAAGCATTAACTTGCACGGTAAAATAAAATGGCTACAGCTCACTCTTACTTGCTCTATGTTTGAGCTGTTTTTGAAAGCAAAAGTCGAATTGAAAACATTATTGACATTAGAACATGATTGTCATAATGGCAAGCTAGGACTGATGGTTTGTTTACCTAAACAGCCAAGTCTGTTTGTTTAGTTACCACGGCAATAACTGTAGCTGCTACCTAGTAAACTTGCTAGCTACTTCAATAGATGTTGAACACATTTATACTATCAAATGTGTTAAATTATAGCCATGATTTAAAATGGATAACCAACTCGAGGTTCTATGCGCTCTCTGGAAAATAATGCAACTCCGTGGAACTCCACTAGCGCATTGTGGAACACACCTTCCAAGTTGTTCATTACTTTTCCATAGAACACATAGGCCCTTGTTGATGATGCCTTACATATACTGAACAAAAATATAAACGCAATATGTAAAGTGTTGATGTTTCACTGTTTCTTCACCATGGTCCTCGAGTACCCCCAACAGTATACAGTTTCGTTGTAGCCCTTGACAAATACACCTCCTTCAATTTATTGAGGGCTTAATGATTAGTTGACAAGTTGAATCAGATGTGCTTGTCCAGGGTTACAATAACAATGTGTACTGTTGGGGGTACTTGAGGATCAGGGTTGGGTAACACTGCCATGTTCCATGAGCTGAAATAAAAACGTGTGCACATTTTTTTTTACATACCTGTTAGTGAGCATTTCTCCTTTGCCAAGATAATCTATCCGCCTGACAGGTGTGGCATATCAAGAAGTTGATAAAAAGCATTATCATTACACAAGTGCATCTTGTGCTGGGGACAATGAAAGGCCACTCTAAAATGTGCAGTTTTGTCACACAACACACTGCAACCGATGTCTCAAATTTTGAGGCAGCGTGCAATTTACATGCTGACAGCAGAAATATCCACCAGAACTGTTGTAAAATAATTGAAATTGTTTTATGTTGCGTTTACATTTTGTTCAGTATATATACCGTGCATTCAGAAAGTATTCCCAACCTTGACTTTTTCCACATTTTGTTACGTAACAGCCTTATTCTAAAATGTATCAAATTGTTTTTTTCACACATCAATCTACACATAACACAGCATAATGTCAAAGGAAAAACAGGTTTATAGTAATTTTTGTAATATCACATTTACAGAACTATTCAGACTCTTTACTCAGTCTGTTGTAGCACTTTTGGCAGTGATTAAGGCCTCGAATCGTCTTGGGTTTGACGCTACAAGCTTGGCATACCTGTATTTGGGGGAGTTTCTTCTATTCTTCTCTGCAGATCCTCTCAATCTCTGTCAGAGATGTTCAATTAGGTTCATGTTCGGGCTCTGGCTGGGCCTCTCAAGGACATTCAGAGACTTCTCCCAAAGCTACTCCTGCATTGTCTTGGCTATGTGCTTGAGGTTGCTGTCCTGTTGGAAGGTGAACATTCGCCCTAGTCTGAGGTCCCGAGTGCTCTGGAGCAGGTTTTCGTGAAAGATCTCTCTGTATTTGGTCCGTTCATCTTTCTCTTGATCCTGATTGGTCTCCCAGCCCATGCCACTGAAAAACATCCCCACAGCATGGTGCTGCCACCACCGTTTCCTCCAGATGTGACACTTAGCATTCAGGCCAAAGAGTTCAATCTTGGTTTCATCAAACCAGAGAATCTTCTTTCTAATGGTCAAGAGAGTACTTCAGGTGTCTTTTGGCAAACTGCAAGTGGGCTGTCATGTGCCTTTTACTGAGGAGTGGCTTCCGTCTGGTCACTCCACCATAAAAGCCTGATTGATGGAGTGCTGCAGAGATGGTTGTCCTTCTGGAAGGTTTTCCCATCTTCACAGAGGATCTCTGGAGCTCTGATAGAGTGACCATTGGGTTCTTGGTCAGCTCCCTGACCAAGGTCCTTCTCCCCCGATTGCTCAGTTTGGCTGAAGTCTTGGAAGTTTCGGTGGTTCCAAACTTCTTCCATTTAAAAATGATGGAGGCCACTGTGTTCTTGGGGATCTTCAATGCTGCAGACAATTTTTGGTACCCTTCTCCAGATCTGTGCCTCGACACAATCCTGTCTTGGATCTCTATAGACAATTCCTTCAACCTCATGGCTTGGTTTTAGCTCTGACATGCACTGTCAACTGACTATGGGGCCTTATATAGACAGGTGTGTGCCTTTCCAAATCATGTCCAATCAATTGAATTTATCACAGGTGGACTCCAATCAAGTAGCAGAAACATCTCAAGGATGAGCAATGGAAACAGGATGCACCTGAGCTAAATTTCAAGTCTCATTGCAAAGGGTCTGAATACCTATGTAAATAAGGTATTTGTATTTTTTTTTTAAGTCTAAATTGGTAAACATTTCTACAAACCTGTTTTTTCTTTGTCATTATGGGGTATTGTGTGTAGATTGATGAGGGAATTAAAAAAAAAAAACATTTTAGAATAAGGCTGTAACATAACAAAATGTGACAAAAGGGAAAGGGAAAGGGTCTGAACACTTTCCGAATGCACTGTATATAAGTTAAGTCTTGAACAGCATTGATCACTTGCGCTATGTACTCTAATGCAATCTAATCTCAACTGCAATCCAGGTCATTTGGTTGTTCTAATAGATGAAGGACAGTGATAACTCATTAACACATGATAACGCAGCGGTCTAAGGCACTGCATCTCAGTGCATGAGACGTTGCAAAGGGTCTGAATACATTTCAACAAACCTGTTTTTGCTTTGTCATTATGGGGTATTGTGTGTAGATTGATGAGGGAATAAAAATAAAAATAAAAACATTTTAGAATAAGGCTGTAACGTAACAAAATGTGACAAAAGGGAAAGGGTCTGAAAACCTTCCGAATGCACTGTATATATTTATAATCCGGACTCTGACATTGTTCATTCTGATATTGCTTAATTTCTTTCTTTTTACTTTTTGGATTGTGTGCTTATTGTGGCTAGCTATTATTACTGCGCTGTTGCAGCTAGAAACACATGCATTGAGCTGCAGCTGCAATAACATCTGCAAATCTGTGCACAAGTCCAATAAACTTTGATTTTGGTTTTGATTTAACCAAACACAATTCAATATCCCTTTTGCAATACAGTAATAGCCTATTCAAAATCACTTTCAATATCACTTTTGCAATACGATAAGTAGCCTATTAACTAGTCAATGATGTTAACTTCTCCAACTAAAACAAAAATAAAAGTTAGATAACAGGAATAAACCAGTGGCTCAGATTAACTGCCTAAACATTAGATGTCCTTTAAATGTTGATATTTGGTTGCATTGTCAACCAAACACAATTCAATAATTGTTTTGTAATACAGTAAATAGCCTTAAGTTAAGGCTATTTACAAACTAATGTAACAGTGTTTATTCAACCTTAAAATTAGTAGCAAATCCATGGCCAAATTTTGAGGTTAACCTACAGTAACAATAAATGTCTCTATTTAGTCACAGAAAGTGTGCATGTTCAAGATAGCATGCAAAAGTCACAGGTTCGTGGAGATCTTCACAATTGCTGTAATAATTTGAGTCTTGAACAGCATTGATCGCTTGCGCTATGCACTCTAATGCAATCTAATCTCAACTGTAATCCAGGTCATTTGGTTGTTCTAATAGATGAAGGACAGTGATAACACATTAACACATGATAACGCAGCGGTCTAAGGCACTGCATCTCAGCGCATGAGGCGTTACTACAGACAACCTGGTTTGATTCCAGGCTGTATCACAACAGGACATGATTGGGAGTCCCCTAGGGCGGCACACATTTGGCCCAGCGTCGTCCGGGTTTGGCTGGTGTAGGCTGTCATAGTAAATAAGAATGTGTTATTTAAAAAAAAATAATAATAATTCACCTTTATTAGGCCAGTTGAGAAAAAGTTCTCATTTACGACCTGGCGACCTGGCCAAGATAAAGCAGTGTGACAAAAACAACATCACAGAGTTACACATGGGATAAACATTGGATAAACAAATGTACAGTCAATAACACAATAACACAAGTTCTTAACTGACTTGCCTAGATGAATAAAGGTAAAAAAAGAAATCAAAATGAAGTTATTGTATACTGTAAATACAACATTTCTGACATTTTTTTCCATTGGAATTTGGTTGTGCTTTTAGATGGTTGAAAGCATAGTGATAACACATTGGGAGTTTAACAAACTTCTGGCTGTCATTTTGAATGGGTGAAAAAAGGTTGAAATCTCATTGATCAACATCACAACAAAATATTTCGCACATTTCCACGTTGAAATGGCATGGTGTGACCAATGGGTGGACAATCGACATGGTATGTGATGGAAATCATATCTGTATTTCACACCATAAGAAACACAGGGAGGTGATGGGTTGTGGGTTGCAGACAAAACTAGAGGACAGAGTTTGGCCACCCATCTATTTCTGTCGTTTTATATAGGTCTGGTGTGGTAGACATGGAACACTAGGGGATAGTATTTCAGTATGTACTGTACAGTACGAGAGGGAATCTTGCCTGTGGTGCTCAGGACTAGCAAGGTCAGGAACAACATAGCGGTTGCAGTTGTTCATGTACTGATAGTGGGAATGAGCTTTACCAAGCATCTTTTTAATATGGATTTATACCCTCCACGGTGTTTACCCTCATCTAGCCATAATAAAAATGTCCATCACTCGCGAAAATGGCTAATGCAAAATGTGAGTGTTGGCTGTCTTTACTTGTTAAAGCTAGATTGCACCCCTGTACGTTACACTCCTGTTCAGATTTGAGCACACCAGATTTTCCAACTGAATTGGCTCTACTTTCCATCCTGTATTCCTAGTGACAGCAGAAGAGTGGTGTGAGCTTTGTGAGTGCGGTCAGGTGCTGATGCAATGTCTCGCCAGGTAGGCCGAGGTATAGGCTCACTACCTTCAACAACCACATCAGAGTGAGGATTCTATTTGACATGCATGACTTCATGGGAACACATGGTACCCCCAAGCTTTCAACATGTCTCATGTTATCTATTCGGGTGTTTCTGGTTTGTTTCATTTACCTACACAGAGGAACAAACTCTCTAATAATGGTATTGTTGTTTCAATCTTGATTCAATATTTATTGAAATTGCCTTCTAACAGGGACACACATGTAATTTGCAGATTTTGCTATTAAGAAAATAATTCCTTTAAAAGTCCCTCCTTGACGTTCAAGGAACAACACGGCTCCGTTGAATAGAAAGGCCCTACCGGATAACACACATGTCATGCATAGTAAGTTGGTGTGAAAATTACTGTCCAGAACAGTTTATAATGAAGACAGCAGCACCCACCCTGCCTCTGCTACCACCAGGCCTCTTTCTAACAGCATTCCCATCATGGATGCGGCCCTGCTCTGACTGATAACGGTGTGTACCATCTCCTATTCTCCCAGCCTCTTCCCAGGAAGAGTTGCTCAGTGTGATTGGTTTGGGCGGCCAGTCTGAAAGCCTGTGCATAATGCTCACCTCATTTCCACACCACATGTTGCTGAAAATAACAGCTGCCTGGCCCTAGCTCCATACTGTGTGGCCCTAGCTGTCTCTCGATCGTTCTTTCTTTCTCTTTCACTTTTTCTCTCTCACCCTTTTCATCCTGCAGTCGTAAAGACAACGTACCGCCAAAGGAGTAGTACGCACACTGAGAGAGAGAAAGAGAATGAGACAGACAGTTTGTCAGTATCCACTCAAGCAAACGTCTGCACACATGCACGCACACACATGCATAAAAGGGAAAGGGGGATACCTAGTAAGTTGTACAACTGAATGCATTCAAATGAAATGTGTCTTCCGCATTTAACCCAACCCCGTTAATTAAGGGTTCTCAGCAAAGCATTGAGTCGTCTGTATTCCACAAAACTAATATTAGTACGCTGAGCCAAAGCCTAGGCATTAGCTTGGAGAGGTAAAACGAGTCTTCATGCAAGGTTATCATCAAGTGAATGTGGTTCAACAAAACACCTCCATTACAGAGGCACACAGACAAACACACACAGACAATATGATATATTTAAAAAATATATAATCTTATCTTCATCGCACAACCCAAAACATCAATAATTAATTTGTGGATAAGAAACCATCCCTTAAGGACAAATGTCTTAATCAGTGTTTAAAACTAGCATGGAGGGAAACAAATGGATTTTAACTTTCCATCTTCCTCTCAGCTTTACATCAATTGTATAATATGCTGCCTCTGCCTCACCTGCTCAAGGAGTTGGTTGCAATTATAAACTGAAAAGTGGGAGAAAACAGAAAGTTCCAGAGTTGTCTGGTGACAGTAAATAAATGGATTTCTGTCACCTTGGTGCGCATAGTATTAAAGTGTGTGTCCAGTTGGTTTTAACACAACACTTCAGAGAATGAAAATAATTTAAAGGAACTCAATGAGCTTCTCTCTCTCTCTTCCATCTCCACAACATCTGCCTGCTACAAGCTTTGTTATCACTCACTTAGTGCTGCCGCAACAACACATCTATCAGCACTCAGAACTCTGTTATTACTGTGTGTAATACCATGACATTTGAAGGACCTTTGAGACAAAATGTACCTTCAAGTTGAACCTGATTCTAGACTGCTCTGCTTGGTTCATCAACTGGAAACATGTCATGGTTCTGAGAGAAAAGGATAGTAAAAGAGAGAGGGGGGATAGATAGAAGAGTAGACGAAGCATGTATGGTTTCAGAGGGCTGTGTTGAGAAACTAGAAGTATAATTGTAGTCTTATGTTAATGAGTTGAGCATGGCTGACAGTGTGCAGGTATCTTCATTGCACTGAACTCCCAGCATAATTCTAAGTAATCTCCTCAACAGAAAGGTGCACTGTTGAACAGAGCTTTGTCGCTAATGTCATAGCATACAATGACAGAGACCAAAAGCCTGTTGTTGAATCCAAGTTCAATACCAGTAATGAAAGAAGCAATTGCTTTTTATTTTTTTTATTTGTTATTTTTTTTAAGAAGAAACCTGGCCCACACCTTTACTACAAACCCATTCTTCTGGGCTGACATCACTGGAAAGTTGTAATTGTTTAGTTCTATTTGCTTTTGTATGGGTTATTTAGCTGCCTAAGAGTCTATTGTCTGTCCCAGTCTCTGAGTCTCTATTTATCTGACTTTGCAGTCCTCTCACACAGGCTCAGGGCTCTGCTTTGGACAAACACAGCAGTCTTTTCAGTAAGTAGCCTCCACTGTTTCCAGTCCCCTAAATATTTCTCCCCTCACACCACAGCCTCCTCTAGCTCCACACTGGCTGCTCTGTTTAGCCTCTTTGTGACCAACTCATTTGCACCTGTTCCTCTCTCTCTCTCTCTCTCTCTCCCACTCACTCACTGCATCGAGGTGCCTTTGAGAAAATATACTGGCATCTAGCTCTATGAAAATTCCCACAATCAATGGTTTGGGTGAGGAAAACATAATGCTTGTTAAAGTGAAGATTAAGGTTTCTCTCTCTCTCTCTCTCTCTCTCCCTCACTATCTCTTTCCCTAACCCTAACTATTTTTCCCTCACCCTATCTCTCACACCCTTTCTCTCAAACTCTTTCTCTCTGTCTCCCTCTCTCTCCTTCTCTCTTTATGTTAATGTATGCTGTAAGCCTCCATAGGTTCAGCTGAGTCAGTGTTTACTATAGCTCCTATGATGCTATATTAGGGAGGAAGTATTGCAGATCTTTAGGATCCCAGTCCTAGACGGTTTGCTCATCCTTGGCACATTTGCTGAGATTTGTTCAAATAAAGCAGCTTCCTATCTGCAGCAGGCAGATAGGAAGGCTAGAAAGTCCTGAACCAGAACAGAAACAGAGGGCCATATACTGGAGCAGACACTAGCCTAGCATGAGGGAAAGCCATCATCATTGAACACCTATCAGTGAGAGAGTGAGAGAGAGAGGTAGGTGAGAGAAAGGGAGAGAAAGAGAGTGATGGTGAGCAGCGACAGAGATGTAGCCAGAGAGGCAGCGAGGCAGTGAAGGGTGTCAATATATATAACAAATGTAATTAAAGTATAATTAGGAGAGTCATTACCTGACACCTATGCAGTGGGATTTGGTTAATCCACTCAACAATCCTTCAGTGAATGGATTGCGTCTTATAAGACACTTTTTTTTTCAGGGTGACCGACTTGCTGTATGATAGGAGCTGAACTCACAATACCCTTCCTGAGACTGACAATCAAAGGTGATGCCCAATCAATTCAATCAAATGTGATGCCCAAGCAATGTCTACCTAGTTTGATCAAAGTACACAACATTATTTTGTAAACTGGGGATGTCATTAGACATAACATGTTTCTGGGTGTGTCATCAAACATATCTGACCACTGACGAAAAAAAGTTATGTATTGTAGTGTATGTTACACTGCCAAAATGGCATGTCAAAAACAAGACTATGTCCCCAAAATAAGGGGATAAAATTCTTTAAGTAAATCAAATTATCTGCCAGTGCACTGAGATAATCCTACTTGGTAAGATGTTCTTAAAATAAGACAAAATATCAAGTTGACTAAAACCAGCCTTAAATTGTAAAATAAGTGAAAAGGGGTCGATTTCAAGCTTCCCTGTCTAGTTTTAAGCATGGCTAGTTTAGTGAAATGTTTAAATAATTCAACAAAAATAAGCATTTTTGTCTTTTTTCCGGAACACATACTTTAATCTTTGATGAAAATGTCTAGAATCAAGACTACATGTGAACTAAAACAAGCACAAGGCTGGCAAGAAGACTGAAATTGTCACGACCTCCCTGTCCTTGTTCGGGGGGCGTTCGGCGTCACCGGCCTTCTAGCCATTGCCGATCCACTTTTCATTTTCCATTTGTTTTGACTTCATTTTACACACCTGGTTTCAATCCCCCAATTATTTGTTCATTATTTAACCCTCTGTTCCCCAAATGTCACAGTTGTCGTAAGAACAGGACCACATATTTATTGCAAAGTCAAACTTAAAGAAAAAACAATAAATCAATAAACGAACAACTAAACAATATCCCACAAACACAGGTGGGAGAAATATCTACTTTAATATGATACCCAATTAGAGACAACGATTACCAGCTGCTTCTAATTGTGAATCATACAAAACACCTACGTAGAAAATATAAACTAGAACACAACATAGAAATTATAAACTAGAATACCCCCTAGTCACGCTCTGACCTACCACACCATAGGGAAACAAGGACTCTCTATGGTCAGGGCATGACACCCCCCGCAAAGGTGCGGACTCCGGCCGCAAAACCTGAAACCAAATGGGGGGGTTGGGGGGGTGGCTAGTGGCGGTGGCGGCTTTGGTGCGGGTCGTAGCCCCCACCCCGGACCCCGGATCCGGCCCTGGAGCTGGGTTTGACGCCGTGCCTGGACTGTGCATCGCAGCAGAAGAAGGCTCCAGCCATGGAGATGGGTTGGAAACCATGCCTGGACTGGGCACCGGCGCAGAGGAGGGCTTCGGCCCTGGAGCTGGGTTTGACGCCGTGCCTGGACTGGGCATCGGCACAGAAGAAGGCTCCAGCCATGGAGCTGGGCTTGACGCTGTGCCTGGACTGGTCATCGGCGCAGAGCAAGGCTCCTGCCATGGAGCGGGACTGGACACCGTGCCTGGACTCTCCGGACCGTTGACCGTTGCTGGATGTTCCGGACCGTTGACCGTTGCTGGATGTTCCGCACTGTGGACCATCGCAGGAGATTCCGGACTGTGGACCATCGCAGGAGGTTCTGGACTGTGGACCGTCGCAGGAGGTTCTGGACTGTGGACCGTCGCAGGAGGTTCCGGAATGTGAACCGTTGCCGGAAGCTCTGGACTGGGGACCGTCACCGGAAGCTCTGGACTGGGGACCATCGCCGGAAGCTCTGGACTGGGGACCGTCGCCGGAAGCTCTGGACTGTGAACCGTCTCCGGAAGCTCTGGACTGTGAACCGTCTCCGGAATCTCTGGACTATGAACCGTCGCCGGAAGCTCTGGACTGGGGACCGTTGCCGGAAGCTCTGGACTGGAGACCGTCGCCGGAAGCTCTGGACTGTGAATGAACACTGGAGGTCTAGTGCGTGGAGCCAGTACAGGTGGCACTGGACTGGTGCCACGCACTTTAGGGCGAGTGCGGGGAGCAGGCACAGCTCGCACTGGACTGAGGAGGTGCACCGGAGGCACCGGACTGGTGGCACGCACTTCAGGGAGGTTGCGAGGAGCAGGCACAGGATGTACCGGACTGGGGAGACGCACTGGAGGCCTAGTGCGTGAAGCCGGCACAGGTGGTACCGGACCGGGGAGGCACACTGGAGGCCTGATGCGTGGAGCCGGCATAGGTTGCACCGGACTGGTAACACGCTCCCCAGGGCGAATGTGGGGGGAGCAGGCACAGGATGTACCAGAATGGGGAGACCCACTGGAGGCCCGATGCATGGAGCCGGCACAGGCTGCACCGGACTGGTGACACGCTCTTCAGGGCGAGTGCGAGGAGGCACAGGACGTACCGGACTGGGGAGATGTATTGGAGCCCTGATGCGTGGGGCCGGTACAGGTGGTACCGGACTGGGGAGGCGCACTGGAGGTCTGATGCATGGGGCCGGTACAGGTGGCACCGGACTGGTGACACGGACTTCAGGGCATGTGCAGGAAGCAGGCACTGAACGTACCGGGCTGGGGACAGGCACTTCAGAGAGAGTGCGAAGAGGAGACACAGAACGTACCGGACTGGGGAAGCGCACTAGAGACCAGAAGGGTGGAGCCAGCCCAAGTTGCACCAGACTGCTATCCGGATCCCCTGGTCGGGTGTTGAGCAGAACACACTTGCACAACATCTCTCTCTCTCCTAACTCTCTCTCTCTCTCCTAACTTCCCCAAGGCCTCCCTGACCGTCTCTGGCACTACCCTCTGCTCAGCCGCCAGCTCCATGTGACCACCCCCCCAAAAATCTTGGGGTTTCTGTGGCCGCGGTCACTGTCGTCGTCGCCGTCCTTCTTGCGTCCTCTGCAACTCCTGCCAAGGAAGGGTCTCCTGTCCTTCCATGATTTCTTCCCAGGTCCAACTTATTTTTCCCATCGTTGCACACTGCTTGGTCCTTGGTTGGTGGGATATTCTGTCACGGTTGTCGTAAGAACGGTACCAAGGCACAGCGGATGTTGAGTTCCACATATTTATTGCAAAGTGAAACTTAAAGAAAAATAAATAAATCAATAAACGAACAACTAAACCTGACTACGTGTGCACATGCACAAACACAAAACAATATCCCACAAACCCATGTGGGTGAAATATCTAGTGTGTTGTGAATTCTGCAATTAATGTATTGTAATGTTTTTAAAATTGTGTACTGCCTTATTAATTCTGCCAGACCCCAGGAAGAGTAGCTGTGGCCTTGGCAGCAGCTAATGGGGATTCATAATAAATACAAATGCAAATGCAATAGAAGCAAAGGAGATAAAGCACACCCTCCTGCAGCTGGGTTTTGAGGAAGGTAGTGACCGGACAGGTCCCAAATGCCACCATGCAGTTGGGACCTTCACCAACAATCAGGACAGGGCAGGAGAGGGAGGGAGCTCGAGAGCGAAGCTTAACATGTTACAAAATGTTTAGGCTACAAAAAAAATAAGGCCATCACATTAATCAAATCAAATCAAATTGTATTTGTCATATGCTTCGTAGACAACAGGTGTAGACTAACAGTGAATTACTTACTTAACATGTAACATGTAATAACAATAATAACATTACTTAACATGTTAGAATAAAAGTTAGAATAAATACACACTGAGTTATGATAACTTAGCTATATACCAGTACCGCGTTGATGTGCAGGGGTACGAGGGAATTAATAAGGTAGATACAGTGCCTTCAGAAAGTATTCATACCCGTTGACTTTTTCCACATTTTGTTGTGTTACAGCTATCAGGTATGAAGGCAAGACCCAGATGCAGACCACGTCGAAAGAACCATGGTTTAATATTCCAACAGGGGCAGGCAATGGGCAGGTCAAACCAGGCAGGGGTCAATAAACCAGAGGGGGGGCAATGGTACCGGGTGGCAGGCAGGGTCAGGGTAAGGCAGGGGTCTGTAATCCAGAGGGGGCATGTAAGGACATGATCACATAATGTTTTTACAGAAGTATGCATGTACACTATGCACTTCCCCACATTAAATTTGAGGTTGAAAAACTGGTTAAGTGTTCCTTTATTAAAATAGACATACTTAGTCATCTATGTGTAAAGCCAGAGGGCTGGTCTTGCAGCATAGGATATGGTATTCATATGGTATTCATAGGTATTCAGCAATTATCTTAGCCATTATCTCTTCAGAGATGTTAGCATGTTCCAGAAATTTATATAAGTCTTTAGCTGACACTCTAGGATTATTCTTAACCTCATTGAGCATTCTGCACTGTGCTCTTGCAGTCATCTTTGCAGGATGGCCACTCCTAGGGAGAGTAGCAACAGTGCTGAACTTTCACCATTTATAGACATTTTGTTTTACCGTGTACTGATGAACATCAAGGTTTTTAGAGATACTTTTATAACCCTTTCCAGCTTTATGCAAGTGAACAATTCTTAATCTTAGGTCTTCTGAGAACTCTTTTGTTTGACGCGTGGTTCACATCAGACAATGCTTCGTGTGAATAGCAAACTCAAATTTTGTGAGCGTTTTTTATAGGGCAAGGCATTGGGCAGGGCAGCTCTAACCAACATCTCCAATCTCGTTTCATTGATTGGACTCCAGGTTAGCTGACTCCTGACCCCAATTAGCTTTTGGAGAAGTCATTAGTCTAGGGTTTCACATACTTTTTCCAACCTACACTATGAATGTTTAAATTATGTATTCAATATGGGCAAGACAAAATGTAAAACACGTGTGTGTTATTAGTTTAAGTCCACTATGTTTGTCTATTGTTGTGACTTATATGAAGATCAAATTTGATGACCAATTTATGCAGAAATCCAGGTAATTCAAAAGCGTTCACATACTTTTTCTTGACACTGTATAAGTAATATCTTTCAAGAATTAACTAGATACAAGTATATCAGAAATGTACATGTCTAAAAAAAACGCATGTCATGGTAAATACACAATGCTAGGTTGCACCAATAGACTAACATTAATAATGCAATCTATGTGCTGTTAGTCAAAATGGCGGCCAGATTCTCTATTCATTGACCCTTTCTGCCCCTATACAAGTCATATTGATATATATTGATATCCTCCATTATCAAATCTTCAAATAATATTGAAAATGGTAAAAGTGACAATCAATTTGCCAAGTTAGTTAAGGTAATGTTACATTAATACATAGTTTTAGGAAATGCCAATGGTTATCGCTCAAATAGCTACATAGCCGACCACACACCAACACACTAACGCTAGTAACATTGTTACCTACCTTAGTAGCTTGCTAGCCTGGGTAGGTAACTAGCTAGCTAGCAAACTTTAACTTACCTTTTAAAATGCTCACCAACGTGTCATCCAAATAGTCCATGTCTGACATCCTCTGCACTGGTTAATTGATGAGGGTATTCCTTCACCAATGCCTATTCTAACTTCTTTTCCCAATTGTTTAAAAAAGTGTGATAACAGTTGATTTGCACATTATTGAACACAAACAGCTTATTGACATAATTAGAAAATGATCATTACTATTATGTATTGCCCTACACACACACTAACGGGAATGGTATAAACCAAAAATAGCACGGGAGAAAAATTTAGAAAACACACAATCATTCATTTTTTATGACAGTTACTGGAAATTGTTGTCTGGAGTGGGACTCAACCTGCTGACTACAAATACTATCTAACTAACTTGGAGCATTGATTTACAAATGCAATGAAATGGCTGGTGTGTTATTTGCTTTGTATTAGTGACCTTGACTTTGTAGTTTCTTTTTGGGCAACATAAATAAAGCACATGGCCGCAGTCCCGATTTCCGTGCCATCTGTGGTATCGACAGCTGTGCAGAGGAGTAGAGTTTACAACTCGTTTGACTATCACATTAAATGTATGCATGCTTTCTATCTGTCAAATGGACGTCCACCAAGAAGCAGGACTACCGATGAAGCTAACAGTGGGCCTTGTCAGCTACCAAACAGAGATCCACAATCCAATAGGTATAGGATTTATGCGTGCACTTCACCACCCGAACAGATCCAAACAACCAATCTTGTTGCTTTGTCAGTGCATGGAGATGTTGATTTTGAGGATGTTCCACAAGAGGCACAAGAGACAGATGCTGGCGTCGATGTTAAATTGGATACTAAGGAGTCGATGCAGGTGGCACCACAAGACTGTGGCAGGGTATGTAGTAGTGCCAGCTCGGTATACATTTTGCTAGCTAACATTAATGACTTTCTATCTGGCTATGAAGTTAACCTCTCTGAACCACCCACCACTTGAAGCTAGGGGGCACTATTTCTATGTTTGGAAAAATAACGTTCCCAAAGTAAACGGCCTATTTCTCAGGACCAGATGCTAGAATATGCATATCATTGACAGATTAGGATAGAAAACACTATAAAGTTTCCAAAACTGTCAACATTTTGTCTGTGAGTTAAACATAACTGATATTGCAGGCTAAAACCTGGGGAAAATCCAATCAGGAAGTGCCCCTGTTTTTGAAACTTCTCTGTTGTTATGCATCCCTATTGCCCATTTAAAGGGATATCAACCAGATTCCTTTATCTATGGCTTCCCTAAGGTGTCAAGAGCCTTTAGACATAGTTTCAGGCTTTTATTTTGAAGAATGAGCGTGAACGACCACATTGCGTAAGTGGATAGGTGGGGGCTCTCAGAGTGAGTTGTGCGCAAAAGAGAAAGGTGGCCATTGTTACTCGCGGTCCTAGTGAAAAGCCAACAGTCCTGGTTGATATTTAATCGAATAGATATTTGAAAAACACCCCGAGGATTGATTATAAAAAAAGATAGACTTTTTTTTTTGACACCTGTCCACAACCTCAAACAGTCACACTCCAAACTCCACTATGGCCAAGACCAAAGAGCTGTCAAAGGACACCAGAAACAAAATTGTAGACCTGCACCAGAATGGGAAGACTGAATCTGCAATAGGTAAGCAGCATGGTCTGAAGAAATCAACTGTGGGAGCAATTATTAGGAAATGGAAGACATACAAGACCACTGATAATCTCCCTCGATCTGGGGCTCCACGCAAGATCTCACTCCGTGGGGTCAAAATTATCACAAGAACGGTGAGCAAAAATCCCAGAACCACACGGGGGGGACCTAGTGAATGACTTGCAGAGAGCTGGAACCAAAGTAACAAAGCCTACCATCAGCAAGGGCATTAAAGATGAAACGTGGCTGGGTCTTTCAGCATGCCAATGATCCCAAACACACCGCCTGGCCAACGAAGGAGTGGCTTCGTAAGAAGCATTTCAAGGTCTGGAGTGGCCTAGCCAGTCTCCAGATCTCAACCCCATAGAAAATCTTTGGAGGGAGTTGAAATTCTGTGTTGCCCAGCAACTGCCCCAAAACATCACTGCTCTAGAGGAGATCTGCATGGAGGAATGGGCCAAAATACCAGCAACAGTGTGTGAAAACCTTGTGAAGACTTGCAGAAAATGTTTGACCTCTGTCATTGCCAACAAAGGGTATATTACAAAGTTTTGAGATAAACTTTTGTTATTGACCAAATACTTATTTTCCACCATAATTTGCATATACATTCATAAAAAATCCTACAATGTGATTTTCTGGATTTTTTTCCTTCATTTTGTCTGTCATAGTTGAAGTGTACCTATGATGAAAATTACAGGCCTCTCTCATCTTTTTAAGTGGGAGAACTTGCACAATTGGTGGCTGACTAAATACTTTTTTTGCCCCACTGTGTGTGGTATGGTCTACAGTCAATAACGGAGTACAAAAAGAAAACCAGCCCCGTCGCGGAACCCGATGTCTGGCTCCCAGACAAACTAAACAACTTCTTTGCTTACTTTCAGGACAATACAGTGAAACCGACACGGCCCGCTACCAAAACCTGTGGGCTCTCCTTCAATGCAGCCAACATGAATAAAACATTTAAACGTATTAACCCTTGCAAGGCTGCCGGCCCAGACTGCATCCCTAGCCGCGTCATCAGCGCATGTGCGGACCAGCTGGCAGGTGTGTTTACGGACATATTCAATCAATCCCTATCCCAGTCTGCTGTTCTTATATGCTTCAAGAGTGCCACCATTGTTCCTGTTCCCAAGAAAGCTAAGGTAACTGAGGTAAATGACTATCGCCGCGTAGCACTCACTTCTGTCATCATGAAGTGCTATGAAAGACTAGTCAAGGACCATGTCACCTCCACCCTACCTGACACCCTAGACCCACTCCAATTTGCTTACCGCCCCAATAGGTCCACAGATAACGCAATCGCAATTACATTGCACACTGCCCTAACCCATTTGGACAAGAGGAATATCTTTGTAAGAATGCTGTTCATCGACTACAGCTCAGCATTTAACACCATAGTACCCTCCAAACTCGTCATTAAGCTCGAGACCCTGGGTCTCGACCCCGCCCTGTGCAACTGGGTCCTGGACTTCTCCACCCTGCTGATCCTCAACACTAGGGCCCCACAAGGGTGCGTTCTCAGCCCTCTCCTGTACTCCCTGTTCACCCATGACTGCGAGGCCATACACGCCTCCAACTCAATCATTAAGTTTGCAGACGACACTACAGTGGTAGGCTTGATTACCAACAACGACGAGACGGCCTACAGGGAGAAGGTGAGGGCCCTCAGAGTGTGGTGTCAGGAAAATGACCTCACACTCAATGTCAACAAATCAAAGGAAATCATCGTGGACTTCAGGAAACAGCAGATGGAGCAGTCCCCTATCCACATCGACGGGACAGTAGTGGTGAAGGTGGAAAGTTTTAAGTTCCTCTCCATACACACCACGGACAAACTGAAATGGTCCACCCACACAGACAGAGTGGCTGAAGAAGAGGCTGAAGAAATTTGGCTTGTCACCAAAAACACTCACAAACGCTTACAGATGCACAATTGAGAGCATCCTGTCGAGCTGTATCACTGCCTGGTAAGGCAGCTGCTCCACCCACAACCGTAAGGCTCTCCAGAGGGTAGTGAGGTCTGCACAACGCATTACCGGGGACAAACTAACTGCCCTCACAGGTAGTCACAGGAAGGCCAAAAAGATCATCAAGGACAACAACTACCCGAGCCATTGCCTGTTCACCCTGCTATCATCCAGAAGGTGAGGTCAGTACAGGTGCATCAAGCTGGGACCGAGAGACTGAAAAACTCAAGACCTCAAGACTGCTAAACAGCCATCACTAACATTGAGTGGCTGCTGCCAACATACTGACTCAAATATCTAGCCACTTTAATAATAGAAAATTGGATGTAATAAATGTATCGCTAGTCACTTTAAACAATGCCACTTTATAAAATGTTTACATACTCTATACCATCTACTGCATCTTGCCTATGCCATTTGGCCATCGCTCATCCATGTATTTGAATATACATATTGTTATTCATTCCTTTACACTTGTGTGTATACGGTAGTTGTTGTGAAATTGTTCGATTACTTGTTAGACACTACTGCATGGTCGGAACTAGAGGCACAAGCATTTCGCTACACTCGCATTAACATCTGCTAACCATGTGTATGTGACAAATAAAATGTGTTTTGATTTGAAGATGAGCAGTAAATCTGACCATATGCGTTACTGCCTTTTCCTTAAATATTTGTGACATCATGTACCATCATTACACACCTTAGTCCTTAGATATGTTGTGGTCTTGGTAAATTGGAATTTCAAAACACTTACGGTATTATTTATTATATTAGATGGATTACTTATAGAATATTAAATGCTGGTTGATGTGCGACTTATTGTTTCTGCCCAAGACTGATGGGCTCTGTCTGACAACAGAAAGGAAAAAACATTGAACAATACTAATGTATTGGTGTATTTTGTTTTTGGCTAGTCTAGTGCAATACATTCATGCCATTCATGTTTTTACTACATACCCTTGCTCGAAAGCCTGGAGCAGTTGTTTTCTGACTCAATAATTCTTGCCATGACATTGACAGGGCCACAGAAGTGCAAGGATAGATTCTTGTATGACATAGCAGATGCAGACCTTTTCCAGTCACACCCACTTTTCTCTGTCAGACCCAGTTGATTTAGTATACATATGAAAAAGAGGTATGCAACCCACTTGGATCACATGTGTCTAAAAATTGCTGAAGGTTTACTATTCATTAGTAAATATAGATCCTAAATATATATCAAAGCTAACTGCAATCAGACTTCTTGCCATTGCTAAATTAAGTGAACTTGCTAAATTAAGTGACCTTTCTCACCATGGTGTTGATGTGGTCCTGGAGAGAATTCAGAATGACTTGGATGTGTTGTATTATGTAGAAAAGATCCAAACTTCCAATGGTAAAATTGATTTCTTTGGTTCATTTATTTATGTTTGTGGTGACAATTTAGCCCAACATGAGCTTGGTAGATCAAGGAGGGACTCGGGTTTGTGTGCAGCAAATGCAGGCACTGAGTGTACGTTTGAAGACATGCAAAGGAACTTTGATGAGAAGGATTTTGTCTGAAGAACATTGGACATGTACATTAGGCATAGCCTTGAAATAGAGAAGGCCCACACAGATTTTCCGATTTTTTTTGTTGTTGTTGTTGACAAAAATGGGATTAATAGAAAAAGTAATCTCATTGAATTTACAAGCTTCTCTCTCATACAACAAACACCGCAAGATATTGTGCATATGCACTACCAGTCAAAAGTTTTAGAACACTTACTCATTCAAGGGTTTTTCTTTATTTTTACTATTTTCTACATTGTAGAATATTAGTGATGACATCAAAACTATGAAATAACACATGGAATCATGTAGCAACCAAAACAGTGCTAAACTAATCCAAATATATTTTATATTTGAGATTCTTCAAATAGCCATACTTTGCCTTGATGACAGCTTTGCACACTCTTGGCATTCTTTCAACCAGCTTCACCTGGAATGCTTTTCCAACAGTCTTGAAGGAGTTCCCACATTTGTTAGCTGCTTTTCCTTCACTTTGCGGTCCAAATGATCCCAAACAATCTCAATTTGGTTGACGTTGGGGGATTGTGGAGTCCAGGTCATCTGATGCAGCACTCTATCACTCTCCTTCTTGTTAAAATAGCCCTTACACAGCCTGGAGGTGTTTTGGGTCATTGTCCTGTTGAAAAAATAATAATAGTCCCATTAAGCCCAAACCAGATTGGATGGCGTATCGCTGCAGAATGCTGTGCTAGCCATGCTGGTTAAGTGTGCCTTGAATTCTAAATAAATCACAGACTGTGTCACCAGCAAAGCACCCCCACACCATAACACCTCCTCCTCCATTCTTTACTGTGGGAACCACACATGCTGAAATCATCTGTTCACCTACTTTGTGTCTCACAAAGACACGGCGGTTGGAACCAATAATCTCAAATTGGACTCATCAGACCACGAACAGATATCTACCGGTCTAATGTCCATTACTCGTGTTTCTAGGCCCAAGCAAGTCTCTTCTTCTTATTGGTGTCCTTTAGTAGTGGTTTCTTTGCAGCAATTCGACCATGAAGGCCTGATTCAAGCAGTCTCCTCTGAACAGTTGATGTTGAGATGTGTCTGTTACTTTAACTCTGTAAAGCATTTATTTGGGCTGCAATTTCTGAGGCTGGTAACTCTAATGAATTTATCCTCTGCAGCAGAGGTAACTCTGGGTCTTCCATTACTGTGGCGGTCCTCATGAATGCCAGTTTCATTATAATGCTTGGTGGTTTTTGCGACTGCACTTGAAGAAACTTTCAACTTTCAAAGTTCCTTATTGACTGATCTTCATGTCTTACAGTAATGATGGACAGTAATTTCTCTTTGCTTATTTGAGCTGTTCTTGCCATAATATGGACTTGGTCTTTTACCAAATAGGGTTATCCTCTGTATACACCCCCACCCCCTGCCTATCTTGTCACAGCACAACTGATTGGCTCAAATGTATTAAGAAAGGAAAGAAATTCTACAAATACATTTTTAAGAAGGCACACCTGTTAATTTAAATGCATTCCAGGTGACTACCTCATGATGCTGGTTGAAAGAATGCGAAGATTGTGCAAAGCTGTCATCAATCTAAAGGGGCAGCAGGTAGCCTAGTGGTTAGAGCATTGGACCAGTAAGCAAGAGGTTGCAAGCTCAAATCCCCGATGTGACAAGGTAAAAATCTGTTGTTCTGCCACTGAACAAGACAGTTAACCCACTGTTCCTAGGCCGTCATTGAAAATAAGATTTTTTTTAACTGACTTGCCTAGTTAAATAACGGTTTTTAAAACAGGGTAGCTATTTGAAGAATCTCAAATATAAAAAGTATTTAGATTTGTTTAACACGTTTTTGGTTACTACATGATTCCATAGATGTTTTTTTCATAGTGTTGATGTCTTCAATATCATTCTGAAATGTAGCAAAGATTAAAAATAAAGAAAAACCCTTGAATTAGTAGGTGTTCTAAAACTTTTGACCGGTAGTGTAATTCTTGAAGGCATTGCCCCAGCGGAAATTAAATGTGTATTGAAACAACTCATTCTCTCAGGGCAGATGGACACATTCATTGGAGCCATGAAAAATGTTCCATACTCAACACTTGATATAACAGACAGATGATGTCCAATCACGGTTAACATCTTGGCATCGAATGACGACAAACCTTCTGGACAAATGTTGGTTCTCTTGAAAATGTTGCCTTTTTTTGTTGAATGATATTGAAGAAAATGTATATATACATTTCATGCTTGAGTTGACAGAGATTACCCAAATACGTTTTGCCACAGCGATGTCTCTTCAAACCATTTCAAGACTCATTATTCTGGGTTCGAGCCCAGGCTCTGGCGCAGCCGGCCGCGACCGGGAGGCCCATGGGGCAGCGCACAATTGGCCCAGCGTCATCTGGGATAGGGAGGGTTTGGCCGGCAGGGATATCCTTGTCTCATCGCGCACTAGCGACTCTTGTGGCGGGCCGGGCGAAGTGCAGGCTGACCAGGTCGCCAGGTGTATGGTGTTTCTTCCGTCCGTACGGGAGTTGCAGCGATGAGACAAGACTGTAACTACTACCAATTGGATACCACGAAATTGGGGAGAAAAAAGGGGTACAATTTAAGAAATTTAAAATATAAAATGTATTAATCAAGCAACATTTGAAACATTTCAAGAAGATTTTTCCTGATAAAAATGCAACACCCAACTAACATAACTTGTTTCACCTTCCCGCATGCGATTTGAATCAAAACACCGTTTTTTTAAGCAATGGTCTTCTAAATTGATTACAAATCATTGGTAATGCACAATCAGCTGTTTGAATGCAGTCATGTAGTGAATGGCTCACAGCACGCCATTTTTTTTTTACAGGAAAGGGAATTGGGCCCACTCTCTGAGATGAAGAATGTACAATATGTTCAGTCAACAGTTAGAGACTTTTGTAGTATTCAGTGTCATTCAAGTGGCTTGTTCTAAATGGGAATAGATACACAAGTCAAACGAATTTGACTGATAAACGACATCATTGTAGCAAACTCTTCCTACTCTTTATATGAATATCAGCCTTATCCCAGCTGGACAAAAGAAACACCTACGGTGAATTCTGCACATGTGAAAAATAACATTTGATTTATAATACATTCGGTCTGAAAAGGGATTTGTTAGCATATAAAGTTGCTGTTCCTAACATTTCCCAGGCCACAGATTTGGTAGATGCTGAAAAGCATATTGATTTTAAGTCCTACTTCTCACTCACATTCAAATGCAGCATGTGCAGTATGTTCCAGTGAAGTATTATCTTGATGGATGTCCTTAAACTTCAGAATTATAAATTATAATGAATAGGTGTTTAATGTGGTCCTTTGTAGCTCCATTTGTAGAGCAAGACACATACAATAACAGCTTTGGGGGTTTGTTTCCCACTGGGATCACATACAAAAAATGTATTCATTCACATAATGTAAATTGCTTTGGATAAAAGCGTCTGCTGTGGCATATTGAAAAAAAGCAGTTTGAGTCATATCTGGATTATAATTAGTTTTTTATGCAAATATTAGTTTGATAGTCTCTGCAAGTAATTTTCTTAAAACAAGCCTACAAATCTTAAAATACCTGTCATCCCTAAACTTCCTCAAGAATGTATCTCATATAACTTGTAGAATTCCCTATACTAAGACGTAATAACTAAGTAAGATAATTAAAGATATTCTTAAAACAAGCTAAATAGTCTAATACAGTCAACCCTTGATGAGTAAATCATTCTTAAATAAATCGATTTTAAATTATTTTAAAGTATGAATATAAGAAAAATAGGCTTGTTCAAATGTGTATTTTTTTGCAGTGTACTGCATAGGCTTAATGAGTGTTAGAGTCGTACTTGTCCTTTCTTTATATTGAAGGACAAAGTAAATCATATGGTAAACAATGCATAATGACTTTAGTTTAATGCACTTTGGTAGCATCATGTAATCTGAATATTGTACATATTTTTGTTATTTTAAATGTTTTTTGGGGTCTGATGGTGACCCATGAAGTTGCAGCACTGACGATGATAAGTCTGTTTACTTGCCTTAGCGAGATATCCCCTTGACTTATTCCATCTTTTGTTGTGTTACAGCCTGAATTCAAAAAAAAAAAAAAAAAATACCCCATAAAGACAAAGTGAAAACATGTTTTAAGAAATGTTAGGAAATGTATTGAAAATGAAGTACAGAAACGACTCATTTACATAAATATTCACATCCCTGAGTCAATACATGTTAGAATATTTTTTGGGTGGTGAGTACAGCTGTGAGTCTTTCTGGGTAATTCTCCAAGAGCTTTGCAAACCTGGATTGTACAATATCTGCACATTATTATTTTAAAAAATTATTTAAGCTCTGTCAAGTTGGTTGTTGATCATTGCTGAACAGCCATTTTCAAATCATGCAATAGTTCAAGACGATTTAAGTCAAAACTGTAACTAGGCCACTGAGGAACATTCAATGTCATCTTAGTAAGCAACTCCAGTGTATATTTGACCTTGTGCTTTAGGTTATTTGTCTCCCAGTGTCACATCCTGACCTTAGTTCCTTTTTTTATGTCTCTATTTTAGGTTGGTCAGGGCGTGAGTTGGGGTGGGCATTCTATGTTTGTATTTCTATGTGTTTGGCCTGGTATGGTTCCCAATCAGAGGTAGCTGTCAATCATTGTCTCTGATTGAGAACCATACTTAGGTAGCCTGTTTTCCCACTATGATTTGTGGGTAGTTGTTTTCTGTATCTGTCTCTGTCTCTGTACCAGACAGGACTGTTTTGTTTGTTCCGTTTTGTTATTTTTGTTCTAGTGTTCAGTGTAATTAAAAGATGACGTACCACGCTGCACCTTGGTTCGCACCCAGGCTCTGTCGTAACTGGCCTCGACCGGAAGGTCCGTGGGGCGACGCACAATCGGCCTAGCGTCATCCGGGTTAGGGAGGGTTTGGCCGGTAGGGATATCCTTGTTTCATCACGCACCAGCGACTCCTGTGGTGGGCCAGGCGAAGTGCCAGGTGCATGGTGTTTCCTCTGACACATTGGTGTGGCTGGCTTCCCGGGTTGGATGCGCACTGTGTTAAGAAGCAGTGCAGCTTGGTTGGGTTGTGTATCGGAGGACGCATGACAATTTTCTTTAGGAATGTAGTGAAGTAAAAGTTGTCAAAAATATGAATTGTAAAGTACAGATACCCCCAAAAATGAGTAGTACTTTACTTAAGTACTTTACACCACTTTTAAATAATTATTTAGGTCAAGGTAACTGAAGGAAAAGGTAACTGAACTTAATGACTATCACCTCTGTCGTCATGTAGTGCTTTGAGAGACTAGTCCAGGATCATATCACCTCTACCTTACCTTACCTGTCACCCTAGACCCACTTCAATTAGCTTTACGCCCCAATAAATCCACAGATGATGCAATCGCTATCACGCTGCACAATGCCCTATCCCATCTGGACAAGAGGAATACCTATATAAGAATGCTATTTATTGACTATAGCTCAGCATTCAACACCATAGTACATCCAAGCTCAACACTAAGCTCGAGGCCATGGTTCTGAAGCCCACCCTATGCAACTGGGTCCTGGACTTCCTGACAGGACGCTCCCAGGTGGTGAAGGTAGGAAACAACATCTCCACTCCACTGATCCTCAACACTGGGGCCCCACAAGGGTGCATGCTTAGCCCCCTCCTGTACTCCCTGTTCACCCATGACTGCATGGCCAAGCACGACTCCAACTCAATCATCAAGTTTGCAGATGACACAACATTAGTAGGCTTGATTACCAACAATGACGAGACAGCCTACAAGGATGAGGTGAGGGCGTCAACAAAACAAAGGAGATGACCGTGGACTTCAGGAAACAGCAGAGGGTGCATCCCCCTATCTACAACGAAGGGACCTCAGTGGAGAGATGGAAAGCTTTAAGTTCATTGGCGTACACATCACTGACAAACTGAAATGGACCACCCACACAGACAGTGTGGCGAAGAAGGCACAATGTCAGGAGGCTAAAGAAATTTGGCTTGTCACCTAAAACCCTCACAAACTTTTACAGATGCTCAATTGAAAGCCTCCTGTTGGGCTGTATCACCGCCTGGTACGTCAACTGCACCACCTGCAACCGCAAGGCTCTCCAAATGGTGGTGCGGTCTGCACAACGCATTACCGGGGGCAAACTACTCGCCCTCCAGGATACCTACAGCACCCACTGTCACAGGAAGGCCAAAAAGATCATCAAGGACATCAACCACCCAAGCCACTGCCTGTTTACCCCGCTATCATCCAGAAGGCGAGGTCAGTACAGGTGCATCAAAGCTGGGACCGAGAAACTGAAAAACAGCTTCTATCTCAAGGCCATCAGACTACAGCCATCACTAGCACATTAGAGGCTGCTGCCTATAGGCATAGACTACAAATCACTGGCCACTTTAAGGAATGGAACACTAGTCACTTTAATAATGTTTACATAATTGGCATTACACATCTCATATGTATATACTGTATTCTATACTATTCTACGGTATCTTAGTCACTTAATGTTTACATATCTGGCATTACTGATCTCATATGTTTATACTGTTTTCTATACTATGCTACCGTATCTCATTCACTTAATAATGTTTTCATACTGTATCTTGCATTACTCATCTCATATGTATATACTGTATTCTATACTATTCTACTGTATCTTAGTCCGTTCCGCTCAGACATCGCTCTTCCATATGTATATAGCCTTAATTCATTCCTACTTAGATTTGTGTGTATTGGGTATACAGTACGTTGTGTAATTTGTTAGACTTGTTAGATATTACTGCACTGTCGGAGCTAGAAGCACAAGCATTTAGCTACACCCACAATAACATCTGCTAATCACGTGCATGTGACCAATAACATTTGATTTGATTCATAGGTCCATCACCTCTCTAGAAACGTAGAGGTGTAGGAGATTGATAACTTTCCTGTGATACAAAATATTTCATTCTTTCCTGAGGACACAACCTTGACTCCACCACTAATTTCTTCACACATCCCAGTATTTGAAGACAGCTGAACATTCTTTATTTGTGGACTTTCCAAAACCACCCATCTCTGTCCCACTGTTGGTGACAGCTGACGGGGTGTCGTAAAGTTATCCTACCAGTGACCTTCAGCCTGTAAAGCTTTAGTCCAGCCTGGCCATGTAATCTGCTGTCACAGTGTGTGTCCAAACAGCATCTGGCCCTGCATTTTACTGCCTGCCCACCTCTGACAGAGAGACTGCACCCATCTCCATCTATTCTCACTATATTAGGAACCTATAACCACAGAGATGCAGTTGCCATGGTACAGTGCCAATAAACTCAAGGGTTTGCATGTTGTTGTGTCATCACATATAAGCCTTTGACAGACCTGAGGAGATGTGCACAGTAATACCTGATCTTTTTGTAAAACTAAATAATCAGCCGAGGAGCCTGATATCATCAGTGACCCAGCAGGATGTCAGTGTTGTTGGGATCATGATTCTGAACAGGATGCATCCCATCAAGCAGACCCTTAGGGGGGGCTCTCTGACCTGGGTCAGCTCTCTTAGAATGGAGACAATGCTTTGCACGTCAGTCAGGGAATCACACACACATACACTCATATCATGCATACACAAGCTCTTGCACAAATGAACACACCCACACCCACACACAGATGCATAAGCAATGTTAAACTGTTACAAGGTAGAACAAGATTAAATACTTTCATCTTACTGATTTAACGTAATCTCCACATGTCAAGTTTGTGATTATCTTCCAATATTCAACTGCACTCTGTTCCTTGCATAGACTTTTGAGCAAAAGTTGTTAAACCAATGTTGCTTGGCATCTGTATTTGTACAAATAACAAAGACACACACACCAATGCATGCACACACACACGCACGCACTCACACACACACACAAACACAGTCTTGTATAACTAACCTTGTGAGGACACACAATTTAGTCACATTCTAAACTCTAAACCTAACCATAACCCTTGCCCTAACCTTAACCCCAAAACCTAACCTTAACCCTAACTCCTATTCCTAACCCTAAATCGAACCCTAGTTCTTAACCCTAACTCTGAACCTAATTCTAACCCTAACACTAACCTTAACCCTAAAACCCCTAGAAACAGCATTTGACCTTGTAGGGACTAACAAAATGTCCCCAGTTAGTAAAATGTTTGGTCCCCAAAAGTATGGATAAACACGTCCACACACACAATTTTTTTTTTTTTTTACTGATTAGCAACATGTTGAATGTTCTTATTTGCTTGTATACAGTACTCAGGTACATCCACATTCCACAGGTGTGTGTGATGCAGAGCAGAGCAGATTGGGTTCTAGCAAGCTGTCAGGTACATCCACATTCCACAGGTGTGTGTGATGCAGAGCAGAGCAGAGCAGATTGGGTTCTAGCAAGCTGTTAGCATCACTGATGTAATGATAATTATGACAGTCAGCCATGCCATTAGTTACAGTAATTAGCCCAGGCCTCACCACCGCATGGAGAGCGGGAAATGGAAAATAGTGGGACAGACCGCTATGATAAGGCCAGGCCACCGTCCTACAAGCTTACAGCGTTCTGGGCCTAAATCATTTATCACCTGCTATTGCTGTACACGGAGGCTGCACTACTTCCTATCAGTGACCTATCAGTGACGAACACGCCCCATTCTGGAATTTTGGAGATGAACTAAAAACAAACCCAAAATATTACTGTTGATTGTCTGTAATTCCCTCTTATAAAATCCACTCCAAATGCATTTTTTTTGTTATGCAACCCGTCTATAAATTAATTGGTTTCTCCTAACAGGAGTGGAAAGATTCTGAATCTAAAATAAACATTTTGGGACCACAAATGGTTTCAATTCCCTAGTGGTTAGAATGTCTGGCTGTTCACCGGCTTAACCTTAGCATATTAACATAGTTGGTTTGTCCAGCCCTCAGGCCCCAATCCCCTTCACGGATAAACTGAAGGCCTAATGGACAGTGGTAATTTTAGGTTACGTATTCCCATCCGATACATATCCTGCCTTAACTGTTAATAGATACTGTAGCTGTGTATGTGAGTGGAATCATAATGCTATTGAGGATGGAATTTGGTTTGTAGTGCAGGGTAACTGGCCTTGGTATTGAAGTGGTTAATTATGCATGACATTTGTTGTAATCATGTTGTTTGTCTTAATTGTGTGCTTTTAAAATGTAAATTGTATGGATCAGGTCCAAAACACCTTGTGCCAAGCCTTTGATATTACTAATTGCCCCTCTGCCTACTGTTACTGTTACAATTAACAAGGAGAAAGAAGCCATTTGGATCATCGGGTTCAGCATATAATTTTCTCTCTTTTCCTAACCATTAATTACATGCATACTGTAATTCAATGACATGTTCTGCTTAAATTGACCGGCAAGGTCTCTATGTTCCGCATAACATATTTTTACTAGTGAGTAAAAATC
The DNA here is from genome assembly GCF_013265735.2 of Oncorhynchus mykiss. NCBI lineage: Eukaryota > Metazoa > Chordata > Actinopteri > Salmoniformes > Salmonidae > Oncorhynchus > Oncorhynchus mykiss. The sequence continues at coordinate 75,970,239 of NC_048569.1, read as the reverse complement.
TGAGGGTTGGGCTGACTCGGTAGAGCCGAACTTCCAAGCCCATATTATGCCTTCCAGTCTTCAAAACGAAACTTGAGCGAATGAATCTACTGTTGATCACTTTCTTGGCTTGGAGTGTTGAAAACATTGTGAGGCTTTATTAAACAGTCTTGAAGCACAATACTATAGCAAAACAAATCAAATTTGATTTGTCACATGCACTGAATACAACAGGTGTAGGTAGACCTTACAGTGAAATGCTTACTTACAAGCCCTTAACCAACAATGCAGTTTTAAGAAAAATACAACAACAAAAAAAGAAACAAAGTAACAAATAATTAAAGAGCAGCAGTAAAATAACAATAGCGAAGCTATATACAGAGGGTACTGGTACAGAGTCAAAGTGCGGGGCACTGGTTATCAAATATCAAATTTACATAAGTATTCAGACCCTTTACTTAGTACTTTGTTGAAGCACCTTTGGCAGCAATTACAGCCTTGAGTATGACACTACAAGCTTGGAAAACCTGTATTTGGGGAGTTTCTCCCATTCTTCTCTGCAGATCCTTCCAATCTCTGTCAGGTTGGATGAGGAGCGTTGCTGCAGAGCTATTTTCAGGTCTCTCCAAAAATGTTTGATCGGGTTCAAGTCCAGGCTCTGGCTGTGCCACTCAAGGACATGGAGACTTGTCCCGAAGCCACTCCTCTGTTTTCTTGACTGTGTGCTTGGGGTCGTTGTCCTGTTGGAAGGTGAACCTTCGCCCCAGTCTGAGGTCCTGAGCGCTCCGGAGCAGGTTTTCATCAAGGATCTCTCTGTACTTTGCTCCATTCTTTTCCCCCTTGATCCTGACTAGTCTCTGAAATACACCCCCACAGCATGATGTGCCACCACCATGCTTCACCACCATCCCAGACGTGGCTCTTGGCATTCAGGCCAATGATGGTGAATCTTGGTTTCATCAGAACAGAGAATCCATGTTTATCATGGTCTGATAAACTTTAGGGGTCTTTTGGCAAACTCCAAAAGCGGGCTGTCATGTGCCATTTACTGAGGAGTGGCATCCGTTTGGCCACTCTATCATGAAGCCCTGATTGGTGGAGTGCTGCAGAGATGGTTCTCCTTCTGGAAGTTTCTCCCATCTCCACAGAGGAACTCTAGAGCAATGTCAGAGTGACCAAGGTCCTTCTCCCCCGATTGCTCAGTTTGGCCAGGCAGCCAGCTCTAGGAAGAGTCTTCTTCCATTTAAGAATGATGGCGGGACCTGTGTTCTTGGGGACATTCAATACTGCAGAAATGTTGGCTTGGTTATATAGACAGGTGTATGCCTTTCCAAATCATGTCCAATCAATTGAATTTACACCATGTGGACTCCAGTCAAGTTGTAGAAACATCTCAAGGTTTATCAATGGAAACAGGATGCACCGGAGCTCAATTTTGAGTCTCATTACAAAGGGTCTGAATACTTATGTAAATAAGGTATTTCCGTTTATTTTATTTTTTGCAAACATTTCTAAAAACCTCTTTTCACTTTGTCATTATTGGGTATTGTGTGTAGATTGTCGAAGCTTTTTTTAAATCCACTTTAGAATAAGGCTGTAATGTAACAAAATGTGGAAAAGTCAAGTGGTCTGAATACTTTCTGAAGGCACTGTACATCATCTAAACGAAAACAGTTAAAGAAATAATGATGTCTATTTCTCTCCCATTTTGTCAAACTATGAATCAAACTACATAATGATTATCTTGTGAATCTAAAAGAATCCACTTGTAGTAATCCTCAACCAGTCCATCTATGTCTGTACAGCAGCACGACTCTATTTCGGGAATATACATTCAAGTGTCTGTACTGTAACCAGCCAAAATTATGTCTTCAATAAACAAATCACAACACATGATACTGATCTGACAAAGTAGTGACAAAAGCTGTCAAGTATCTGGTAATTAAAATATTCTCTTTGGTAACTCTTCCCTGGTTGCTTGTCACTGAGACACTTCATTGGTGTTAATGAACAAGCTATAATGAATACTCTATTGACTTTTAGGCAGTTGTATAGAGAAAATACTGTGCATACCTGACAATGTCACCTGAGTAACACTTTATTAGAAGGTCTGCTTAAAAGCTGTTTATAAACACTATTACATTATTAATTTGCCAATGATATCAAATAAATACAAACAAACTGAGCATTTATGAAAAATTACAACGGTATGAGCTCACCTCACCTGCCAAGGACATCATTTTTGCAAACTGCAGCCCCTGCAACAGAAACCTATCCAGACAAGTCCTCATTATTCTGTTGAGCCACGGCAACCTGGACAGACAGCCTGTGCTTTCTATCCCTATAATGAGCACTCTGCTTTGACACACTCTTAGATTTTCCTCTGGCTTTCCAACTGTTCTTTCCATGGCCAATCAGATAGAATACTGGCCATCAATTGCAAATCACTTTGACCATCTTTTTTTATAAACACTCACGATTAGACAGGCACGCACACACACATGCACACACATGCATAGCTCAGTCACACTTATCATTGATTCTGACCTATAAATAAAATATTGCCTCATGGTTCTCTCCACCATTGCGTAGTTATGCCATGTTGAGACACGTCAGTACGAGTCACCTTTTATATCACCAAACAGAAGCAGGTGGATGACCAAAGAGGAACCAGGTCCTGGATTGCAGGAAGCTTGGCCCCAGTGATGTACTGGGCCGTTCGCACTACCCTCTTTGGTGCCTTATGGTCAGAGGCCAAGCAGTTGCCATAACAGGCAGTGAGTGATGCAACCAGTGCTCTCGAAGGTGCAGCAGAAAAACTTTTGAGGATCTGAGGACCCATGACAAATCTTTTCAGTCTCCTCGGGGTGGAATAGGTTTTGTCGTGCCCTCTTCACGAGTGTCTTGGTGTGTTTTGGACCATGTTAGTTTGTTGGTGATGTGGACACCAAGGAACTTGAGGCTCTCAACCTGCTCCATTGCAGCCCCGTCGATGAGAATGGGGGTGTGCTCGGTCCTCTTTTTCCTGTAGTCCACAAGAATGTCCTTTGTCTTGATAACGTTGAGGGAGAGGTTGTTGTCCTGGAACCACACGGCCAGGTTTCTGACCTCCTCCATATAGGCTGTCTCGTTGTTGTTGGAGATCAGGCCAACCACTGTTGTGTCATCTGCAAATTTAATGATGGTGTTGGAGTAGTGCCTGGCCGTGCAGTCATGAGTGAACAGGGAGTGCAGGAGGGGGCTGAGCACGCACCTCTGAGGGAACCCTGTGTTGATGATCAGCGTGGTGGATGTGTTGTTAACTACCCTTACCCCCTGGGGGTGGCCATCGGGAAGTCCAGGATTCAGTTGATGAGGGAGGTGTTTAGTCCCAGGGTCCTTAGCTTAATGATGAGCTTTGAGTATATTATGGTGTTGAAAACTGAGCTGTAGTCAATGAATAACATCCTCACATAGGTGTTCCTTTTGTCCAGGTGGGAAAGGGCAGTGTGGAGTGCAATAGAGACTACATCATCTGTGGATCTGTTGGGGCGGTATGCAAATTGAAGTGGGTCAAGTGTTTCTGGGATGATGGTGTTGATGTGAGCCATGACCAGCCTTTCAAAGCAATTCATGGCTACAAACGTGAGTGCTATGAGTCAGTAGTCCTTTAGTCAGGTTACCTTAGTGTTCTTGGGCACAGGCACTATGGTGGTCTGCTTAAAACATGTTGGTATTACAGACTCGGACAGGGAGAGTTTTAAATTGTCAGTGAAGACACTTGCTAGATGGTCAGCGCATGCTCGCAGTACACATCCTGGTAATCCGTCTGGCCCTTTGCCTCGAAGCGAGCATAGAAGTAGTTTAGCTCGTCTGGTAGACTAATGTCACTGGGCTGTGCTTCCGTTTGTAGTCTGTAATGGTTTGCAAGCCCTGCTACATCTGACGAGTGTCACAGCCGGTGTAGTACGACTCGATCTTAGTCCTGTATTGATGCATTGCCTGTTTGATGCTTCGTCGGAGGGCATAGCGGAATTTCTTTTAAGCTTCCGGGTTAGAGTCCCGCTCCTTAAAAGCGGCAGCTCTAGTCTTTAGCTCAGTGCGGATGCTGCCTGTAATCCATGGCTTCTGGTTGGGTCACTGTGGGGACGGCGTCATCGATGCACTTATTGATGAAGCCAATGATATACAGTGGGGAGAACAAGTATTTAACACACTGCCGATTTTGCAGGTTTTCCTACTTACAAAGCATGTAGAGGTCTGTAATTTTTAGGTACACTTCAACTGTGAGAGACGGAATCTAAAACAAAAATTCAGAAAATCACATTGTATGATTTTTAAGTAATTAATTTACATTTTATCAAATACTTGTTCTCCCCACTGTATGTGGTGTACTCCTCATTGCCATTGGAGGAATCTCGGGAAAATATTCCAGTCTGTGCTACCAAAGCAGTCCTGTAGATTAGCATCTGACCATTTTTTTTATACTAGTCACTGGTGCTTCCTGCTTTAATTTTTGCTTGTAAGCAGGAATCAGGTGGATGGAATTATGGTCAGATTTGACAAATAGTTGGAGAGGGAGAGCTTTGTATGCATCTCTGCGTGTGGAGTATAGGTGGTCCAGAGTTATTTTCTTTCTGGTTGCACATTTAACATGCTGATCGAAATTTGGTCAAACTGATTTAAGTTTCCCTAACTTCAAAAAATAAGTTACAAACAAAGCAGATAAACAAACAAAAAAACAATCGGTTGGGGGAACGTAAAACGTCTGCCTTCTGCTCCGGCGCCATTTTAGGGCGATGACTCCCTATGATTGTTTAAGATGATCGTTTAAGGTCTATCTGAAGTCTTTACTCTCATTACAGAGGATTGGAGAGAAGGCACAGCTTTAAGAGTTAGAATGTTGTTTCCATGAGCTCAACCTCCTGAGAGCTGATGACATGGTGGGGAATCGACTCAGTCTTTCAATTTCAACTCTTCTATGAACGGCACAGCAAACATATCTCATCATGACTCAATAGTGTTGGTTTTCTAATGCAATCTTCTTTTGATCGTCAGCAGGAATGCATTATATGCCTTTCCCTTCTGCTCTACCTCCGTGTGACATGCTCAGTGTCAAACATCAATTCAAAGGAATAGCAGAGGTAGATTACTGTGTGAGACCTGGATTATCTTTCAAATTAGGTGTGAATAACATAGGCCTGTAGATATACCAAAGTGGTGTGATGATGTTATCAACCATGAAGAACTATCATCATCAATCTTCCTCTTCCTCTGCTCACCGTCCTCATCATCATAGGGCTAAGGGAGAGGCCAGACGAATCCATGGAGAACGGTCACAAAAATTAGAATGGATTCATTTTGGTCCATGGTCCGTGCACGTGTGGAGTTTGTAACGTATAAAATGCACTATTTTCAAATTGGTTAAACAGAGGGTAAAACAAATGTTTTGCCCATGCTACAGGCGGCTATATCAGTCTGCTAATACAGGACTAGTAAAGGCCAGGTTCAGTACTTTTGTAAAGAAAAAAATTATATGTGTTTTGTTTTAATTCAGATTTTCCATGATTAGCACCCCTACTTCCCACTGCTATGGCCAGGACAACAACCTCTCCCTCAATGTCAGCAAGACAAAGGAGCTGATCGTGGACTACAGGAAACTGAGGGCTGTAGTGGAGCGGGTAGAGAGCTTCAATTTCCTCGGTGTCCACATAACTAAGGATCTATCATGGTACAAACACACCAACACCGTCATGAAGAGTGCACGACAATGCCTCTTCCCCCTCAGGAGGCTGAAAAGATTTGGCATGGGTCCTCAGATCCTGAAACAGTTCCACAGCTGCAACATTGAGAGCATCTTGACTGGCTGCATCACCGCTTGGAATGGCAACTGCTTGGCATCCGACAGCAAGGCGCTACAGCGGGTAGTGCGTACGATCCAGAACATCACTGGGCCGAGCTCCCTGCCATCCAGGACCTCTATACCAAGTGGTGTCAAAGAAAGGCCCTAGAAATTGTTAAAGACTCCTCTCTCTGCTACTGCACGGTAAGCGGTAGCTATGTGTCTCACCAAGTGGTCTTCTTGTCTGTTTTTCAGCATAAAGTACTCTGTAGCCACTTAGTGTGGACACCGGGTGAGACCACACACACACAATAACAGTCTCTCTTCTTCACTTCATCCCTCTCCCCCATCTGCCTAAATCCTCTAGGTTATACCAGTTGTTTTGGTGTACCCCTCCTGCATCAGAACTGGCTGACACAGGGGGCACAGCATGATCATAGGTGAGATGTCACTTGGTCGGGTCAACAGGAAGTATTATTAAAGAGATGCTTTAAATTGAAATACAGACAGAGATGTAGTAGTCCCAGAGTGACTGACCGTGTTAGAATAAAAAAATAACAAGGCATGCTCTCTCTCTATCCATCTGTCACTCGTCTGCAGTTATGTTTTGATGTGAGAGAGAAAGCCAGTCCTGTCATCGCCACCTCACCCACTCTTAAGATAACCTTCGGGCCAACTGGGGGTCCAAGGCTGGTTAGGAGACATCACAATTGTGATGAACTGACAGAATAGTAGGATATTAGCACTGTAATTCATTAATCATATGCTGTCTGCCGCTGTTCTTACCTCTTTCCCTTTCTGTCTTCTACACCTCTCTCCCCACCTCATCTTTCTTCCTCGTTTTATAATGCACACCATATGTGCATTGAAGTACAGATTGAACTTGTATTTATAATTATAATGCATTTATTATGTATTTATAACACCTGTATAATGTTCTTTCAATAAAGCGTTTTATATTCTCCACTGGTTGAAATTAAGTATCTTATTTAAATACTATCCTGTGTCCTCAGATTAATGCAGATGAAGGGAGTTCGATATGCATAGTTTTTTTCAGTATATATGAATTACAAATCAGTCATGTTTCCAGTCTATTGCATAGTTACAATGTGTAATCAGGAGCAGGAGTGGTAAACACTGTTGACATATATAATTGTAATACATACATGCAGACAACGTCATTAAAAAAATGGAGTTTGATATGACTGAAAAATAATGTCTCAAAGATTCATACCTGAACCGCACCTTCATTTGCCAAGGAAGAGTACATGATCAGTGAACATATTCAATGTACAGGCTACAATGTGGGAATCTCATGCGTGGTAATAACTACAGTACATGTACATAGGACTTGCATCCTTAGCATAATAAAGTTATTATATTCTATTCTATCCATATGCAATAGTTTAGCTTCCGTATCCTCTCCTCGCCACCCTCGATGCATCATTACCCATCGCTCCACAAAAGCCACTGCTTTTGCAGACCAAGGGGAACAACTACTTCAAGGTCTCAGAGCAAGTGACTTCACCGATTGAAACGCTATTAGCGCGCACCCCGCTAACTAGTTAGCCATTTCACTCCGGTTACACATAGGCTTCATTAATGGCATTCAGACTTGAAGTTGATACAACAACTATGATAGCTGAGGTTCATAGATAGGTTCTGAACTAATATTCATAGCAAACGTTTTAGGGTCCATACACAGATCGGCTACTACACATCCATAAGCATGCAGTTATTTGTATCCTCCACTACACAATAAGCAAGTAAATAGTTAGCTATGTTAACTCAGCTGTATTGCAAGGCAAGCTTACACAATTGTACTTTCAATTTGCAGTTAATGCTTTAGCTAGCTGGATTCTTTACATCCACTGTTTCTCAAGATGACAGCCTGGTTTGCTGGTTTTCTCAGGAGTCCCTAAAACATTAAACAACACAAATTACAAATTCATTCTCCCATCACTAGCTAGCTGGCTAATGTTTTCTAGTTATAGTTACTCCTTGTGTATTTATTATTACGTATTTCACTTTTCTATTATTTCTTGATTTCCTTTCCCTCTGCATTGTTGGGAAGGGCACGTAAGTAAGCATTTCACTGTTAGTCTACACCTGTTGTTTACAAAGCATTTGATAAATACAATTTGATTTGATAGGTCGTTCTACAAAAATGTTTGGCTTTTTGACCAGTCCATTAAAATATATATATAAATTGTTTTACCAACACTTAATGAGATAAAAGTTAACCCATAAACGTTGTAAATCAACATAAATGACAGCTTAATGTTTTTTATATTTTTACTACATACATTATTTTTTAAATATTGTGTTGCCTTTTTGTCATGTGTTACCTACAGTTGAAGTCGGAAGTTTACATACAACTTAGCCAAATACATTTAAACACAATTCCTGACATTTAATCCTAGTAAAAATTCCCAGTCATAGGTCAGTTAGGATCACCACTTCATTTTAAGAATGTGAAATGTCCAAATAATTGTTATTTCAGATTTTATTTATTTCATCACGTTCCCAATGGGTCAGAAGTTTACATACACTCAATTAGTGTTTGGGAGCATTGATTTTACATTATTTAACTTGGGTCAAACGTTTTGGGTAGCCTTCCACAAGCTTCCCACAATATTTTGGGTGAATTTTGGCCCATTCCTCCTGACAGAACTGGTGTAGCTGAGTCAGGTTTGTAGGCCTCCTTGCTCGCAAACTCTTTTTCAGTTCTACCCACACATTTTCTATGGGATTGAGGTCAGGGCTTTGCGATGGCTACTCCAATACCTTGACTTTGTTGTCCTTAAGCCATTATGCCACAACTTTGGAAGTATGCTTGGGGCCATTGTCCATTTGGAAGACCCATTCGCTACCAAGCTTTAACTTCCTGACTGATGTCTTGAGATGTTGCTTCAATATATCCACATAATTTTCCATCCTCATGATGCCATCTATTTGGTGAAGTGAACCAGTTCCTCCTGCTGCAAAGCACCCCCACAACATGATACTGCCACCCCCGTGCTTCAGGGTTGGGATGGTGTTCTTTGGCTTGCAAGCATCCCCCTTTTCCTCCTAACATAACAATGGTCATTATGGCCAAACAGTTACATTTTTTGTTCCATCAGACCAGAGGACATTTCTCCAAAAAGTCCAATCTTTGTCCCCATGTGCAGTTGCAAACCGTAGTCTGGCTTTTTTATGGTGGTTTGGGAGCAGTGGCTTCTTCCTTACTGAGTGGCCTTTCAGGTTATGTCGATATAGGACTTGCTTTACTATGGATATAGATACTTTTGTACCTGTTTCCTACAGCATCTTCACAAGGTCCTTTGCTGTTGTTCTGGGATTGATATGCACTTTTCGCACCAAAACATCTTCATCTGGGGCGGCAGGGTAGCCTAGTGGTTAGAGCGTTGGACTAGGAACCGGAAGGTTGCAAGTTCAAACCCCAGAGCTACAAATCTGTAGTTCTGCCCCTGAACAGGCAACTAGGCTGTCATTGAAAATAAGAATGTATTCTTAACTGACTTGCCTAGTTAAATAAAAAATAAAATTTCTAGGAAACAGAAACCGTCTCCTTCCTGAGGGGTATGACGGCTGCGTGGTCCCATGGTGTTTATACTTGAGTAGTATTGTTTGTACAGATGAACGTGGTACCTTCAGGCATTTGGTAATTGCTCCCAAAATTGCTCTCCAGACAGACTACAAAAAAAATTCTGAGGTCTTGAGTAATTTCTTAAAATTTTCCCACGATGTCAAGCTGAGTTTGAAGGTTGGCCTTGAAATCCACAGGTACACCTCTAATTGACTCAAATGGTGTCAGAAGCTTCTAAAGCCATGACATCATTTTCTGGAATGTTCTATTTTACAGGCACAGTCAACTTAGTGTATGTAAACTTCTGACCCACTGGATTTGTGATATAGTGAATTATAAGTGAAATAATCTGTCTGTAAACAATTGTTAGAAAAATGACTTGTGTCATGCACAATGTCCCAACTGACTTGCCAAAATTATAGTTTTTTAACAAGAAATTTGTGGAGTGGTTGAAAATAGATTTTTAATGAAATCCAACCTAAGTGTATGTAAACTTCCGACTCCAACTGTATAGTTTAATGACAACTGAGGCTTTCCAGAATGTAATTTGACTGTTTAATTTGAATATATAATCAAAGACAGAAATGCTTAACGATTAAAAAAAATATTTGTAACAATTTACTTTAAGCCCTTACACTCATGGCCTCATTGCCTATATTCTTACAGGAATATGAAATGCAAATGCATAACCATGGTAGAAATTAAAAGTGAACAGTTTGGAGATCATGGTAAATTTTTCAGACTAAACGTGCGGACACCACAGTTCACCTGGCACATGACTGAATCCAAATATTACATTGTTGATTTGATGTGCATTTTACATTTACTGTACTTTTTACCAGATTTGTTGATAACAAAATAGACGCAGGCAGGACAGTTGAAATTGGAGCAGCAGCACGACCAGGAGGACTGGGGTCAGCAAGGAGTCATCAGGCCAGGTAATCCTGAGGATGGTCCAGGGCTCAGGTCCTCTGAGAGAGAAAGAAAGAAAGAAAGAAAGAAAGAAAGAAAGAAAGAAAGAAAGAAAGAAAGAAAGAGAGAATTAGAGAGAGCATACTTAAAATTCACACAGAACACCGGATAAGACAGGAGAAATACTCCAGATATAACAGGCTGACCCTAGCCCCCCGACACAAACTATTGCAGCTTAAATACTGGAGGCTGAGACAGGAGGGGTCGGGAGACACTGTGGACCCGTCCGACGATACCCGCTGACAGGGCCAAACAGGCAGGATTATAACCCCACCCACTTTGGCAAAGCACAGCCCCCACACCACTAGAGGGAAATCTTCGACCACCAACTTACCATCCTGAAACAAGGCCGAGTATAGCCCAAGAAGATCTCCCCCACGGCACAACCCAAGGGGGGGGGGGGGGGGGGGGTCGCCAACCCAGACAGGGAGATCACGTCAGTGACTCAAATGATGCACCCCTCCCAAGGACAGCATGGAAGAGCACAAGTAAGCCAGTAACTCAGCCCCTGTAATAAGGTTTGAGGAAAAGAATCGTTGCTCCACTGCCTTTCCATTCACCTTCACACTCCTGGGACAGACTACACTCAATCATAGAACCTACTGAATAGATGAGTCTTCAATAAAGACGTAAAGGTTGAGACCGAGTCTGCGTCTCTCACATGGATAGGCAGACCATTCCATAAAAATTGAGCTCTATAGGAGAAAGCCCTGCCTCCAGCTGTTTGCTTAGAAATTCTAGGGACAGTAAGGAGGCCTGCGTCTTGTGACCATAGCGTACGTGTAGTTATGTACGGCAGGACCACATCGGAAAGATAGGTAGCAGCAAGCCCATTTAATACTTTGTAGGTTAGCAGTAAAACCTTGAAATCAGCCCTTGACGTAACAGGAAGCCAGTGTAGAGAGGCTAGCACTGGAGTAATATGATCCATTTTTTGGGGTTCTAGTCAAGATTCTAGCAGCCGTGTTTAGCACTAACTTAAGTGTATTTAGTGCTTTATCCGGGGAGCCGGAAAGTAGAGCATTGCAGTAGTCTAACCTAGAAGTGGCAAAAGCATGGATTAATTTTTCTGCATCATTTTTGGACAGAAAGTTTCTGATATTTGCAATGTTACGCAGATGGAAAAAAGCAGTCCTTGAGACAGTCTTGATATGTTCGTCAAAAGAGAGATAAGGGTCCAGAGTAACGCTGAGGTCCTTCACAGTTTTATTTGAAACGACTGTAGAACCATCAAGATTACTTGTCAGAATCAACAGAAGATCTCTTTGTTTCTTGGGGCCTAGATCTAGCATCTCTGTTTTGCCCGAGTTTAAAAGTAGAACATTTGCCTCCATCAACTTTCTTATGTCTGAAACACAAGCTTCCAGGCAGGGCAATTTTGGGGCTTCACCATGTTTCATCGAAAGGTACAGCTGTGTGTCATCCGCATAGCAGTAAAAGTTAACATTATGTTTCTGAATGACATCACCAAGAGGTAAAATATATAGTGAAAACAATAGTTGTCCTAAAACGGAGCCTTGAGGAACACCGAAATGTACAGTTGATTTGTCAGAGGACAAACCATCTACAGAGACAAACTGATATCTTTCCGACAGATAAGATCTAAACCAGGCCAGAACTTGTTCATGTAGACCAATTTGGGCTTCTAATCTCTTCAAAATAATGTGGTGATCGATGGTCTCAAAAGCAGCACTAAGGTCTAGGAGCATGAGGACAGATGCAGATCCTCGGTCTGACGCCATTAAAAGGTAATTTACCACATTCACAAGTGCAGTCTCAGTGCTACGATGGGGTCTAAAACCAGACTGAAGCGTTTCGTATACATTGTTTGACTTCAGGAAGGCAGTGAGTTGCTGAGCAACAGCTTTTTCAAACATTTTTTGAGGAATGGGAGATTCGATATAGGCTGATAGTTTTTTATATTTTCTGGGTCAAGGTTTTGGCTTTTTCAAGAGAGGCTTTATTACTGCCACTTTTAGTGAGTTTGGTACACATCCGGTGGATAGAGAACCGTTTATTATTTTCAAAATAGGAGGGCAGGAAGAAGCTCTTTCAGTAGTTTAGTTGGAATAGGGTCCAGTATGCAGCTTGAAGGTTTGGAGGCTATGATTATTTTCATCAATATGTGAAGAGATACAGTATTAAAAAACTTGAGTGTCTCCCTTGATCCTAGGTCCTGTCAGAGTTGTGCAGACTCAGGACAACTAAGCTTTGGAGGAATACGCAGATTTAAAGAGTAGTCCGTAATTTGCTTTCTAATGATCATGATCTTTTCGTCAAAGACATTCATGAATTTATCACTGCTGAAGTGAAAGCCATCCTCTCTAAGAATGCTGCTTTTTAGTTAGCTTTGCGACAGTATCAAAAATACATTTAGCATTGTTCTTATTTTCCTCAATTAAGTTGGAAAAATAGGATGATCAAGCAGCAGTTAAGGCTCTTCGATACTGCACGGTACTGTTGTTCCAAGCTAGTCGGAAGACCTCCAGTTTGGTGTAGCGCCGATCCAATTTTCTGGAAGCTTGCTTCAGAGCTCGGGTAGTTTCTGTATACCAGGGAGCTAGTTTCTTATGACAAATGTTGTTTGTTTTTAGGGGTGTGGCTGCATCTAGGGTATTACTCAAGGTTAAATGGAGTTCCTCAGTTAGGTGGTGAACTGATTTTTGTACTCTGACATCCTTGGGTAGGTGGAAGGAGTCTGGAAGGGCATCTGGGAATCTTTGGGTTGTCCTGGAATTTATAGCACAGCCTTTGATGATCCTTAGTTGGGGTCTGAGCAGGTTATTTGTTGCAATTGCAAACATAATAAAATGGTGGTCCAGGATTATGAGGAAAAACATTAAGATCCACAACATTTATTCCACGGGCCAAAACTAGGTCCAGACTATGACTGTGGTAGTGAGTAAGTCCCTAGACATGTTGGACAAAACCCACTGAGTCGATGATGGCTCCGAAAGCCTTTTAGAGTGGGTCTGTGGACTTTCCCATGTGAAAATTAAAGTCACCTAAAATTGGAATATTATCTGCCATGACTACAAGGTACGACAGGAATTCAGGGTACTCATTGAGGAACGCTGTATATGGCCCAGGAGGCCCGTAAACAGCAGCTATAAAAAGTGATTGAGTAGGCTGCATAGATTTCATGACTAGAAGCTCAAAAGATGAAAACGCAGTTTACAAACTGAAATTTGTTATCTTAAATGTTAGCAACACCTCTGCCTTTGCGGGATGTGCAGGGGATATGGTCACTAGTGTAACCAGGAGGTGAGGCCTCATTTAACATAGTAAAATCATCAGGCTTAAGCCATGTTTCAGTCAGGCCAATCACATCAAGATTATGATCAGTGATTACTTCATTGACTATAACTGCCTTGGAAGTGAGGGATCTAACATTAAGTAGCCCTATTTTGAGATGTGAGATATCATTATCTCTTTCAATAATGACAGGAATGGAAGAGATCTTTGTTCCAGTGAGATTGCTAAGGCGAACACCGCCATGTTAATTTTTGCCTAACCTAGATCGAGGCACAGATACGGTCTCAATGGGATAGCTGGGCTGACTACACTGACTGTGCTAGTGGCAGACTCCACTAAGCTGGCAGGCTGGCTAACAGCCTGATGCCTGGCCTGCACCCTATCTCATTGTGGAGCTAGGGGAGTTAGAGCCCTGTCTATGTTCGTAGATAAGATGAGAGCACCCCTCCAGCTAGGATGGAGTCCGTCAGTCCTCAACAGGCCAGGCTTGGTCCTTGTTTGTGGATGAGTCCAAGAAAGAGGACCAATTATCTACAAATTCTATCTTTTGGGAGGGGCATAAAACAGTTTTCAACCAGCGATTGAATTGTGAGACTCTGCTGTAGAGCTCATCACTCCTCCTAACTGGGAGGGGGCCAGAGACAATTACTCGATGCCGACACATCTTTCTAGCTGATTTACACGCTGAAGCTATGTTGCGCTTGTTGACCTTTGACTGTTTCATCCTAACATCGTTGGTGCTGACGTGGATAACAATATCCCTATACTCTCTACACTCGCCAGTTTTAGCTTTAACCAGCACCATCTTCAGATTAGCCTTAACGTCGGCAGCCCTGCCCCCTGGTAAACAGTGTATGATCGCTGGATGATTTGTTTTAAGTGTAATACTGCAGGTAATGGAGTCGCCAATGACTAGGGTTTTCAGTTTGTCAGAGCTAATGGTGGGAGGCTTCGGTGTCTCAGGCCCCGTAACGGGAGGAGAAGAGACCAGAGAAGGCTCAGCCTCTGACTCCGACCCGTTGCTTAATGGGGAGAACCGGTTGAAAGTTTCTGTCGGCTGAATGAGCGACACTGGTTGAGCATTCCTACAGCATTTCCTTCCAGAAGCCATGATAAAATTGTCCGGCTGTGGGGAATGTGCGAGGCGATTTATACTACTATCTGTACTTATTCGTGGCACAGAGGCTGTTTCATCATTTCCTACACTTAAATTACCCTTGCCTAACGATTGCGTCTGAAACTGGGCTTGCAGCACAGCTATCCTCGCCATAAAGTGATCGTTCTCCTGTATATTATGAGTACAACGACTGCAATTAGAAGGCATAATGTTAATGTTACTACTTCGCATCGGCTGGTGGAGGTCCTGACGAACCACGTCCAGATAAAGTGTCTGGGGTGAAGAAGTTGAATGAAAAAAGTTGAGCCAGGGAAAAATATATATATAAAAAATGGTAATTAAAAAGTAAAACAATCGTAAAGTTGGCAGGTAGCAAAGTAAGGTTAGCAACAAACTTCACAGCAGCACATAAACAAGTCTACAAGTTGTGACCGGAAACGACACCTGTCTCACAAGTCACCACAGATCACAAGACCGTCTTGGAAGCCCTCACTACTGAATGCACTAACTACTGTAAACTGCTCTGTATAAGAACGTCTGTTAAATGAATACATTTAAAAAATATATATATTCGTCAATTTTTGTCATGTAACTTTAATGGCCCGAACCAAATTGGTGTTTTGTTATGTTATATTTTTGTCCTGCAAGGTATTTTCCTCCCTTCAACTTGGATCTGAAACTCCACATCTTTTGTATATTTAACGAATGGTGTCTTTCAAGCTTTCAAGTGCTGAGACAACATTACAATCAGCACAGCCCAATAACCTACGACAAACATTTAGCCGATATATAAGATGTGTAGCCTATAGTCAGATGTTGTGCCTCTCAAATATTTGTATTCGACAAATGGCCCCTGATTTATTCTGACAGAAGTGAAGAGCCTAAACTCTAGGTAATTTCTTGACCATCCGTGCCATTATACAGCCAGACCTAAACCCTGCCTCTCTTATCTCCATTCAGCCAATGGGGAGTGGGGTGGGCTCGGTTTGGGAATACATTTGACATTTTAACCGTGCTCGAGAGCAAACCAGCGAATATCATTCTGATACATGCCACCACACTGACTGGAGTACAAGAGAGCATCGCACTCGAGTGCGCAGTGCTCCAAGTGCGTCTCAGTTAGAAAAGAGGAATTTTTTGGCGTTGAGAGGAAAGCAAGCACCTATTTATGCATTGTGTTTTTTCTTCTGAGGAACATCATAAACAACTTATTTTCCCTCGGAAAAAAACAACAGAAAATTCACCTGGAAGGTGGCAATTGATTTTCCTCCAGCTGAATGAGCAGCGCGCCCTTGTTCGTCTCTGTCCGGTGCGCTGTTGCCTTCTCCTTCCTTTGGATTTTACATAATCGAGTGTAGCCGACCCACTGGAGGTATGATGCGGTAAAAGGGAGCTCCAGCCATTCAGGTGGATGTCGCTCAGTCACTATTTTTTTACTTCCCGTGGCCGTGATTTATAGCGTATGATCGTCTGACCCGGTAAACGGAGGTTTATCCAGTTGGGTCTCGATCCCATGCGAGTTCTCTCATGCATTGGGCTGATCACAACTTTGCGGTCCACTCAGAAGATCCGCTGGGGCGAAATTGTAACAATAACTTCACCGATAAGCTTTGTACCACACCGTTCGCAGAATCAGGTAAAATGATTTTCTACTATGTTCTACCACGAATGTGTAAAAATAAAATAGCCTATTAATTGTAGACAGTTTGACCCCTGTGTTTTAAAATACTATTTACATTATCATATTAATTTGGTTGTTTATTGATTGGAAAACGTATACATTATGTACAATACACACTACATTATAGTATTTAAATCGCATAGTGTTAATTCAGGATAATCTTTTTTTGAAAAAGACTTATTGAAAAATAGTCAGGTTGCCTAGCTAATGGAAGGTCAAGAAATGACAAGTATTTCACTGTGATGACACAAGCACAGTATCTCACACACACACACACACTGTGGTGACATGTTAGCCTCTGGTTATTACTCTCATTACAAAACTCACACACTCATCCCCTTCTCTAACATATAACCATCCTGTCTTTCTCCCTCTTATCGTTCAGGACAAGGGGAGAGAAGTTTGGGGAGAATGAGGAGTCGTCGGGTGCGGGGGAAGCATGAGCGGCTGGTGTATCACTGTTAGACGGGTGGCTCTGATGGTTCTATGGGAGTGTACAGTTCTAAGCCTCCTACAGTGCTGGGTGGTAGGGTCGGCAGCCAGCAGGGCCGGGGCAGGAGCTGGGGCGTCTGCAGAGGCAGGGGGCTCCAGCGACGCCACGGGGCCCTTCGCCTGGCTCCTGTCTGACAAAGGGCCCTTTCATCACTCCCAGGAGTTTTCTGACTTTACGGAGCGCTACCAGCAAGGATTCACCACCAAGTACAAGATATACAGGTGAGTCTGTCTGCATGGCTTAAGTAAAGATGGCTGCAGGGTTTAGCGAGACTGTTGAGATCATTGAAAGTTTGTTGAGTAGCAAGGTTCAGAGTAAGATCAACATTATGGTTTAGAGATACCTGTACAGGTGACATTGATACAGGTGAGATTGCCAGTGAGTGTGTGTTGCGAAGCAGAGGGGTTTAGCCTGACAGCTGGCATTTCTAGTTTCAAAAGAACAGGAAGGACGAGGCAGTTTGCAAAGTCTGGCAGAGTGGCCGCATATATCGCAGCTCACAACCAGTGTTCTTCATCAATAACATAGACTGCACTGACTGCTGGCAAGGTCAGGTGGATGAATACTGGGGGTTGTTTGCTGTAGTGAGTGCTGTCTTTGTCACCTGTCCATACCTATTGTGTTTATTGTGATTTTTCCATTTTCGTGCAAGGCGTGTGTGTGATTTTTGCATGTGTGTCCCTGGTGTGTTTGTGTGATGTTGTCGGCATGGGATTGCTGGAACAGCATAGTGGATGATACCAGCTAAAGGGTCCTGACTGACACACAGTGGCGTTTGGCTGCCGGCTGAGGTGACACGGCCAGGCACAGATGGGGAATGTAACGCTGCTCTCTCTCTCGCTCTCTCAGTGCTCCAGTGACCTGTTCAGTCAGGACCAGGGAAAGGGAGTCAAGAGGACTGTGAAAGTGTTAGCTCTCTCTCTCTTTCTCTCTCTCTGTGCCTTACTCCCCCCTGCTGGTGACTCTCAGCACAGAGCTACACCTGCTGACTCTGGAAGAGAAAGGGCAATAGTCTCTTAGAATTTCAACACCTCAGTCAATGTGATCCCTTATTAAGGACTGTGATATGTAAGATAAGCTCTCCCTTCTCCTGTGCAAGCGATAGTTATTTTGAGCTGTTATGTTGTGCCATAAAAATAAATTTTCAAATTTTCAAACTCGTTTTCATTGGCAACGCATGTAAAGCATTTTCATCAAAGCAATCACTTTTCATGTGAAAACACAGAATCCTACTCATCATACATGCTTAATTACGTCACATTTGTTTTGAGCTGACTTTGCTGTCGGCCAGAGCAAGGCACCTGGCTCACACCCTGGAGGCAGCCCGGATCCAAAACGAGTGCAATCACTTTTCATCCGGTTTAAACTCCTCCCACCAGGGTAACCCTTGCCAGATAAACAAATCCCTCAATACCCTTGCCATTCAACTGCATTAGAGCAGAATTCTGGATTGACAGTGGAATCAACCAATCAAATTTTGGCTACCATAAATTGGGTGCGCAGTGTGGCTGTTGCGGGTTGCATTATTCTGTGCTGGTACTGTTATGTCTCTGTGCAAGTTGCAGCCCTGTTTGATTAATTCATGATGTCATCAAAAGCATTGCTTCATCTGCATTAGAGCTATATATAATGTTGGGTGCATATAGTGACGTTATGACTCTTTTTTAATTTGTCTCGATTTTTGAGTTTGATACAATGTTTTGGAATAGGCCTAGGTCTAGGTCCAATAGGCCTAGGTCCAATAGCCACGGTTCGCCACCGACAAAAACATGTTTGTTCTGGAGAGGCATCTTGATTAACGCCTACAAGATTGAATCATACAATAGGGTCGTTCAATGGCTGGTATCTGTAACTCTGCATGCCGCTGGTTTATTTTCAGAGCCATCGTAAGGCAACAGACAGTTCTCATTGCCTATAGAATAGTCCTCCAAGAGGGAAATAATTTCCCGTCTCCTAAAAATCACAAAACATAGCCACACAAATCCATTTTCCAGTTACATAGAACATAAACAGCTTCAAATGGTTAAGATATAGACTCAGCATAACCTCTTTTCTCCCCCAGCCAAAGGTTGAGTGATGCCTCAGGACAGTTACAGTAGCGTGTCCCTGTAGCTCGGGTAGTCGTGACGAGGAGCTCGTAGAGCACAGGGCTTATGGTTCCTGACAAGTGTGTGTGTGTGATGGGGGAGTTATATGGGGCAGAGGTCCGTGGTGTCACCTCTGCCATAGCGACTGTGTGTGTGTAGCAGAGGTCCATGGTAACGTCTGTTCCAGAGCCTATGCTGTGTGTCGGTGGTGACAGAACTCTCAGGGGCAGCCGAGTGAAGAGGTGAGGAGTGTTGATGGCTGTGTGTGCTTATGTGCACAGTCTTGCGTGTGTGTGAGTAAGCTATACAGATGTATGATCTTCATTTGATCACTCTTTGTTGCTGAGAAATGCAAACTTGTAGTGTATTCAAGGTTTAAAAAGGCTTCTAAAGTTTGTAATTTCCACTTAAAAATGTCAGACTTGATTTGCACTAACAAAACATTTATCAACCCTACAAAAAAATATATTAATTTCGAATCCACATCATTTACGTTTCATGTTGCTTCTGGATTATTTTCCACCTGTAGCAAACTGGCTCATATTTAAATATTCAGACCCTTTGACTTTTTCCACATTGTATTGCGTTACAGCCTTATTCTCAAATGGGTGGAATCATTTTTTGTTCCTCATCAATCTACACACAATACCCCACAATGACAAAGCAAAAACAGATTTTTCAAAATGTTTACAAATTTAGAAAAAAAATTAACATTTGTATTCAGACCCTTTTGAGCTCAGGTGACTCATTTTTCCATTGATCATCCTTGAGATATTTATACAGCTTGATTGGAGTCCACCTATGGTAAATTCAATTGATTGGACATGATTTGGAAAGGCACACTCCTGTCTATATAAGGTCCCACAGTTAACAGTGCATGTCAGAGCAAAAACCAAGCTGAGGTCGAAGGAATTGTCTGTAGCTCTCCAAGACAGGAATATTTCGAGGCACAGATCTGGGGAAGGGTACCAAAACATTTCTGCAGCATTGAATGTCTCCAAGGACACAGTGGTGTCCATTCTTCTTAAATGGAAGTTTGGAGCCACCAAGACTCTTCTTAGAGCTGGCCACCTGGCCAAAATGAGTAATCAGGGGAGAAGGGCCTTGGTCAGGGAGATGACTGAACACCAGAGTTCCTCTGTGGAGATGGGAGAACCTTCCAGAAGGACAACCATCTCTGCAGCACTCCACCAAACAGCACTTTTTAAGGTAAAGTGTCCAGACGGAAGCCAGTCCTCTGTAAAAGGCACATGACAGCCCACTTGGAGTTTGCCAAAAGGCACCTAAAGGACTCTCAGACCAAGATTCTCTGGTCTGATGAAACCAAGATTGAACTATTTGGCCTGAATGCCAAGCGCCACGTCTGGAGGAAACCTGGCACCATCCCTACAGTGAAGCATGTTGTTGGCAGCATCATGCTGCGGGGATGTTTTTCAGTGGCAGGAGACTAGTCAGGATAGGGAAAGATGAACGGCGCAAAATGCAGAGAGGTTCTTGATAAAAACCTGCTCAGGACCTCAGACTGGGGTGAAGGTTCACCTTCCAATAGAATGATGCCTCTAAGCACACAGCCAAGACAACGCAGGAGTGGCTTGAACCTGATCAAACATCTCTGGAGAGATGTGACGATAGCTGTGCAGCGACGCTCCGCTCCCCATCCAACCTAACAGAGCTTGAGAGGTTCTGCAGAGAAAAATGGGAGAAACTCCCCAAATACAGGTGTGCCAATCTTGTAGCATCATACCCAAGAAGACTCTAGGCTGAATCACTGCCTAAGGTATTTCAACAAAGTACTGAGTAAAGGGTCTTTACTTATGTAAATGTAATATTTCATGTAAATGTTGTAAAATTTCATTATGGGGTATTGTGTAGCTTGAGGGTTTTCTTTTTTCAAATAAGGCTATAACGTACCAAAATGTGGAAAAAGTCAAGGGGTCTGAATACTTTCCGAATGGACTATGTGTGAAATATTCCAGGCACTGCTACAGTAATGTGTCCTTGCGCAGAGTGTGAGATTCTGGCTCGTCTGCTTTGTTGTGACAATAGAGACCCAATGAGGATCGACAGTGAACATGGTGTGTAGCTCCACCCCGCTCTGCCAAACACCATAGATTATAAACCAGGCCATATGATGGCTGTTTACAGTGAAGGTGACTACATTCACACCTGCCTCTGGTAAGGAGAGAGGCCAGGTACTAAATCCACATATGTTAGGCTCCCTCCATTATGTGACAGTAGCCTCATTTTGTGGCCCAGGCTAAAGACTTATAGCTGGGATCGGGACTAGGGAGTGGGTAATACCTTAATGACCCTGTTGTGTGATGAAAATTAGCTCCTCATCCTGGAGATATAGCGATACGCCACAGTGACTATTACATGCAATTCTATCCTAAATCCATGATGCTGAATCCATATCACATTGTTTACGTGAACCATACCAAGTAAATCATTCTCTGGTGAGTGTTTGATCCTTTTTGGTGGTGTTGGTGGCATGTTCACGATTGGGATCCTTATTCAGAGAGAATCATAGCTGTTCTCCATCTCACTTTTCTCTTGCTTGCTGTCTCTTGCTCTCTATCACACAAATTAAGCAGCTCAATTAGGAAAGTTGATCTGTGCTCCTTTGAACGTGAAGCTGGCTATTGACTTGAAGCTGGCATAGGGGCTGTTTACTTCAACGTCATGTATGGTGACTGAGGTCGTTGCAATCAAAAGGATATTTCTTCCTGGTTCTAAAAATTCAAAACTATTCCTCTGTTGCTGATGGGGCGTGCACATTGAACATTCAGAGGGATCAATGTCACATTAGATTAATCCCTGAGAGAGAGAAACGCACAATGTAAGACTTCAACTTGTAAAAGAGCACAGCCTGTACAGTAGAAGCTGTGCACTGTTATTTAATTTTTTTTTTTAAGTCAACAGGGGTGCCAAACATTAGCTGTACAATGACAGAACATGTTTGTAGATTCAAATGACATTTGAAAATCTTAAAATTACAGACATTTACATTTAAGTGACAAACTGTTAATTAACATTCTCTGCTTTAGCAGGCAAAAATTACAGTAAAAAAACATCTGATTTAAAGTGTGTTAAGATGACTGAAACCTATTGTAGAAATGTTCCAAATAGACCATTTTAGGGGTACATTAATGTATGTTTACAGTAATTGCATAAAAACACTGTCAGAACTTTTTTTAGTTTTACTGTTAAACTGTAAATATACAGTAATGTACCCTTAATTGGCTATTTGGAACATTTTCTAAAATATGTTTCAGTCTTAACAGTCTTAACAGTAACAGTAAAATCAGTCTTCATCTTAACAGTAATTTCTGATTTAAAGTATGTGTTAAGTCTTAAGCTGTAAATCAACTTGACCATTTTGTAAAAATACAGTCACATTTTGGGGTAAATCTGAATATTTACAGTAGTCATTTCATAAGATTGAAAATGTATATTTTGAAAAAGCAATCAAATTAGGGGTTTCAGAAGTAAATTAAGTACATTTTTATACAGTAGTTTATTCAGAAATTACTCCTTTACTGTAATTTGCCTGCCAAAGCAGTGAATCTGTTAATGTCTAATTTCAAGATTTTCACATGGCTTTTCAATCTGAAATTTTTCTGTAATTTTACGGTTAACGTTTTTTTAATGTATATTTACAATATTGCCCTGTAAATTTATGGGCCATATCTATAAATTACAGGACAATATAGTAACTGTCAAAAGCATGGCACCACAGGGTGCCAAACATTAACAGTTAAAGAAAAATGTAATTCAATTGACGTGTGAGAATCTTAAAATGACAGACATTTACATGAAGAGTAAGAATGACAGAAATGGTTAATTAAAATGTCCTGCTTTGGCAGGCTAAAATTACAGTAAAACAAGTAATTTTATTAAATTACCATATTTACAATGTAATTGTATAATATTGGCTAGTTAATTTACATCTGAAACCCCCTACTTTAATTGAAAATATGTATGTATGTATGTATGTATGTATGTATGTATGTGTTAAGATTCAAGTTAATGTACAGGATCAGATCGTTCAAACATTTCCAGTTAGATTATGGGCCTCAAATTATAAAATAAGAATATTATGTAATTATCTAGTATTCATTTGCGTCTATCTGTCAGATATAAAACGCATCGTTAACAGTAGGCCAAGGGCCTCTGATATTGGGAAAGCAACTTCCTGTGCATGATTCTTCAAATGTGTGTTAGTGATGGGCTGGAGAGAACCTGCACAGAAGCTCTCTAGGAATAGAATTGGCGAACCCTGTGGTAGGCTATAACTTACAATAGTTTAATGCAGTGTACAAGTGGATAGGGAATAAAATGTTACGGAAGCAAATCCATAGACTCCTTTATAGGAGCATAACATGTGGAGAGTCAACTCATGCATGCTCCTTCCCTCCACTTCAAAGCCAGCAAAAGGGTATCCCTTCATGATGAACATCTCTGGAGCACTTGATGAAAGCATATTTATAACACCATTAGAAATGTATGTAAAACTGGGTTTTTTTGGGGGGGGGGGGGCTTGAAAAAATACACATTACAAGTACATTTCAAAACTTACCCAACCACTGTTTTATTTGAAGATATTATCAGTTGTATAGCTTATGGATGTTCACCCCCCCTAACATAATTGTTTAAGATGGCTTGATGGTTCATGTTTTTACTATTTGATTCCCCATTTAGAACACCTGGGGGTATCAGAAACAAATATGGATTTTTGTTGTTGATGAAACTTGAATTTGACCTCACTGGTATCATCTCAATAAACAAACTTCCGCTTCACACAAAGTAGTCACGTTAGCAAGCTAGTTTAGATAACTACCAGGGATGAATAAACTGTTATTATTGAGTTCTGTGACATTCAGAAAGCAAACGGCGCTGCTCTATAAACAGAACCCAAAAACTTCCAGGGTCATTTTCTCTAAACAGCTGCTCAGGGATATCTCCGGTGTAATTAGATCAGCTCTGAAAAATATCTGTTGTGAATGAAGGTTGAAATAATAACGTTGTGTTGTAGTGTATTGTTATATACCTCACATCTTCAAGAAATGGATAGGGTCCTCTCTCATGAATCAAGGAAGGCCTCGCAGCACAGCCTCCCTCTGAATGGAACTGACAAAAAAGCACAATTTACACCATTGTTATCAAAGTGGTTGTAAATAACACAATGTTAAGGTGTCATCATCCATATTAAGACGTATTGAAAAAAAGTTATCCATATTATCAATGTACACAAAAGTACATACAGGACTGTACAGAATACTTTTGTTTCCATAAATATAATCCAACTTCTTTGTCAAGACTGCCCATCAAGTGTTTTAGCAGTACCTCCACTTTTCTTGGTCCTGTAGAATTCAAGGAGCTTGGGCAGATGACTGTCCAGGCCTTCATAGAACGACATCTTGAGGTCCACAGACACCAGTGTTGTGAACTACGGAGCAACCTGTTGGAGCGAGCATAAAAAACAGACAACTAACTTAATGAGTCCTTACACAATTCCGTGTCCTGTCTCCTCACCTTCACAAAATGCATTTAAGAAGGTCTGAAGGAAGGCCTATTGAGGTATTCAAGAGTTATTTAATGGCAGAAGATATCAGATTTCACCTTGAACAGTTCTAGCAAACTGGATTTAATCTCAGTGATGAGGCTCATCTTCCAAAATCTTTTTATTTTTATTTTATTTTTTATTTATTAACCAGGTAGGCAAGTTGAGAACAAGTTCTCATTTACAATTGTGACCTGGCCAAGATAACGCAAAGCAGTTGGACACATACAACAGAGTTACACATGGAGTAAAAAACAGTCAATAATACAGTAGAAAAATAAGTCTATATACAATGTGAGCAAATGAGGTAAGGGAGGTAAAGACAGCAAAAAAAGAAAAGGCCATGGTGGAGAAGTAAATACAATATAGCAAGTAAAACACTGGAATGGTAGATTTGCAGTGGAAGAATGTGCAAGGTTGAGATCGAAATAATGGGGTGCAAAGGAGCATAAATAAATCCAGTAGGGGGAGAGGTAGTTGTTTGGGCTAAATTATAGATGGGCTATGTACAGGTGCAGTAATTTGTGAGCTGCTCTGACAGCTGCTCTGACAGTTTCAGATATTTTTGTAATTCGTTCCAGTCATTGGCAGCAGAGAACTGGAAGGAGAGGCGGCAAAAGGAAGAGTTGGTTTTGGGGGTGACCAGAGAGATATACCTGCTGGAGCGCGTGCTATGGGTGGGTGCTGCTATGGTGACCAGCGAGCTGAGATAAGGGGGGACTTTACCTAGCAGGGTCTTGTAGATGACCTGGAGCCAGTGGGTTTGGCGACGATTATGAAGCGAGGGCCAGCCAACGAGAGCGTACAGGTCGCAATGGTAGGTAGTATTTGGGGCTTTGGTGACAAAACGGATGGCACTGTGATAGACTGCATCCAATTTATTAAGTAGGGTATTGGAGGCTATTTTGTAAATGACATCGCCGAAGTCGAGGATCGGTAGGATGGTCAGTTTTACGAGAGTATGTTTGGCAGCATGAGTGAAGGATGCTTTGTTGCGAAATAGGAAGCCAATTCTAGATTTAACTTTGGATTGGAGATGTTTGATGTGAGTCTGGAAGGAGAGTTTACAGTCTAACCAGACACCTAGGTATTTGTAGTTGTCCACATATTCTAAGTCCGAGCCGTCCAGAGTAGTGATGTTGGGCAGGTGCAGCCAGCGATCAGTTGAAGAGCATGCATTTAGTTTTACTTGTATTTAAGAGCAATTGGAGGCCACAGAAGGAGAGTTGTATGGCATTGAAGCTTGCCTGGAGGGTTGTTAACACAGTGTCCAAAGAAGGGCCAGAAGTCTACAGAATGGTGTCGTCTGCGTATAAGTGGGTCAGAGACTCACCAGCAGCAAAAGCGACATCATTGATGTATACAGAGGAGAGTCGGTCCAAGAATTGAATCCTGTGGCACCCCCAGAGACTGCCAGAGGCCCGGACAACAGGCCCTCTGATTTGACACACTGAGCTCTATCAGAGAAGTAGTTGGGGAACCAGGCGAGGCAATCATTTGAGAAAACAAGGCTATCGAGTCTGCCGGTGAAGATGTGGTGATTGACAGAGTCGAAAGCCTTGGCCAGGTCAATGAATACGGCTGCACAGTATTGTTTCTTATCGATGGCGGTTAAGATATCGTTTAGGACCTTGAGCGTGGCTGAGGTACACCCATGACCAGCTCTGAAACCAGATTGCATACCAGAGAAGATATGGTGGGATTCGAAATAGTCAGTAATTGGTTTGTTGACTTGGCTTTCGAAGACCTTAGAAAGGCAGGGTAGGATAGATATAGGTCTGTAGCAGTTTGGGTCAAGAGTGTCCCCCCCCCTTTGAAGAGGGGGATGACCGCAGCTGCTTTCCAATCTTTGGGAATCTCAGACGACACGAAAGAGGTTGAACAGGCTAGTAATAGGGGTGGCAACAATTTCGGCAGATAATTTTAGAAAGAAAGGGTCCAGGTTGTCTAGCCCGGCTGATTTGTAGGGGTCCAGATTTTGCAGCTCTTTCAGAACGTCAGCTGACTGGATTTGAGAGAAGGAGAAATGGGGAAGGCTTGGGCGAGTTGCTGTGGGGGGTGCTGTGCTGTTGACCGGGGTAAGGGTATCCAGCTGGAAAGCAATGGCCAGCTGTAGAAAAATGCTTATTGAAAATCTCAATAATAGTGGATTTATCGGTGGTGACAGTGTTTCCTATGTTCAGTGCAGTTGGGCAGCAGGGAGGAGGTGTTCTTATTCTCCATGGACTTTACAGTGTCCCAGAACATTTGAGTTTGTTGCAGGAAGCAAATTTCTGCTTGACAAAGCTAGCCTTGGCTTTTCTAACTGCCTGTGTATATTGGTTTCTAGCTTCCCTGAAAAGTTGCATATCATGGGGGCAGTTCGATGCTAATGCAGAACGCCATAGAATGTTTTTGTGTTGGTTAAGGGCTGTCAGGTCTGGAGAGAACCAAGGGCTATATCTAACATTTATTGAATGGGGCATGCTTATTTAAGATGGTGAGTAAGGCATTTAAAATAAATAACCAGGCATCCTCTACTGATGGAATGAGATCAATATCCTTCCAGGATACCCTGGCCAGGTCGATTAGAAAGGCCTGCTCGCTGAAGTGTTTCAGGGAGCGTTTGACAGTGATGAGTGGAAGTCGTTTGACCGCTGACCCATTACGGATGCAGGCAATGAGGCAGTGATCGCTGAGATCTTGGTTAAAAACAGCAGAGGTGTATTTAGAGGGCAAGTTGGTTAGGATGATATCTAGGAGGGTGCCCGTGTTTACGGCTTTGGGGTATTACCTGGTAGGTTCATTGATAATTTGTGTCAGATTGAGGGCATCAAGCTTAGATTGTAGGATAGCTGGGGTGTTAAGCATGTTCCAGTTTAGGTCGCCTAGCAGCACGAGCTCTGAAGATAGATGGGGGGGCAATCAGTTCACATATGGTGTCCAGAGCCCAGCTGGGGGCAGAGGGTGGTCTATAGCAGGCGGCAACGGAGAGACTTGTTTTTAGAGAGGTGGATTCTAGGGGATTCTTTCACATATTATTCTCTGATCAATAGGCTGTAGATTTAACACCACCAAAGAGGAAGGTGTGCTTTTATTACTAACACATGCTCCTTCCATGACACAGACTGACCCAGGTGAAAGCTATGATCCCTTATTGACGTCACCTGTTAGATCCACTTCAATCAGTGTAGATGAAGTGGGGGAGATGGTTAAAGAAGGATTTAAGCCTTGAGACAATTGAGACATGGATTGTGTATGTGTGCCAGTCAGAGGGTGAATGGGCAAGACAAAATATTTAAGTGACTTTGGGGATGTGGTAGTAGGTACCAGGCGCAGCTGTTTGCGTGTGTCAAGAACTTCCATGCTGCTAGGTTTTTCACACTCAACAGTTTCCTGTGTGCATCAAGGTCTACTACCCAAAGGACATCCAGCCGACACCAGGCCAGTGGTGAAAAACGGGTCATTGATGAGAGGACAGAGGAGGCTGACAAGAATTATTCAGAGAAACTGACTGGCTACAGTCAGTCAACTGACAGTCCAGTACAACATTGGTGCCCAAAGACCCGTAAATAATGCACAACTCGCCGTACCTTGACACATGGGGTATGGCAGCCGACGACCTTAGAGTTACACTCCTTTCAGCAAGAAAGTGTGGTTGCAGTGGGCTAAGGAATGAAAACATTGGAGAATTGGAAAAACGTTCCCTGGTCTGATGAATCCTGGTTTGTGCTTTTTTTTTAGGCTGGTGGTGGTGTGGGGTGTGTTTTCATGGCACACATTGGTCCCCTTTATAAAAGTGGACCAACATTTTAATGCCACATAATATCTAAACATCAGTTGCATCCCTTCATGGAAGCAGTGTATACATCTGCAAATCAATTTAGTATTTTATCAGAAATCCACATGCTGGTGTGAAAGTCAAACACCCTACACATGGTGCCAATAGGGTAACCCCACTTGGGAATGGTAATGTGGCTTTGACCACATCAGCCTCAAACATCCAGCTGTGCTTTCCAATTGCCTCACTGCTGCCATCCCAATTCTGACACCAATGTAGCAAACTGCAATGCAGAGAAGGGAACCTGGGTCACTGCCATGAAAAGCATACACCATACGCATTGCGCCAATAGGGTAAACCCACTTGAGAATGGTAACGAGGACCACTATATTGCTCCCTCCAAATGGGAAGGCACGATTCTGTGCTTCAACCACATCGGCCTCTTTAAATGTCTGGCAGTGCATTCCAATGGCCTCACGGTCGCCATCCCAATTCTGGCACCAGAGTAGCGAACGGCGGGGCAGGGAAGGGAACCTGGGTCACTGGCATGAAAGAAACTCCCTATTAACAGGGTTAACCCACTTGGTGGGAATTGTACCGTCACTATAATACATTTGCAAATAGCCTACTTAAAGGGATAGTTCACTCAAATTACAAAATTACATTTAGGCTTTAATTACCCTGCAAAGTATGACCTCAATCCATGCTTTGGTTTAGCTTCCCTGGCCCTGTTTCCAAATGCTAATATTTTTTGCATTTGTATCACAAATCCCATTCACGTCATGGGACCGATATGAGCGTATTTCATGTATCATGTTCAAATCATCCGAAAGTATCTACAATTGAGTGTAAAGCTCAACAAAGTAACTTAGATGATTTGAACAAAATGCGCAGAAATGCTATTATCGGTCCCATAACTTGAATGGGATTTGTGCCACCAATGCTAAAACGTTAGCATTCTGGAAACCATTCCAGGGAAACTCAACCAAAGAATGGATTGCTGTCACCCCTTTTCCATGTACTGCTAACAGGGCAAGAAAACCAATATGGAATTTTGGAATTTGGGTGAACAAGAAATGCTTACCTTGCATTGGATTTGTGCTACAAATTCTAATACAAGTCAATGGTACATACAGTACCGGCGAAAAGTTTGGACACCTGCTCATTCCAGGGTTTTTATTTTATACTATTATCTACATTGTAGAATAATAGTGAAAACATCACAACTTTGATATAACACACATGGAATCATGTAGTAACCAAAAAAAGTGTTAAACAAGTCAAAACATATTTGAGATTATTGTAGCCACCCTTTGCCTTGATCATAGCTTCATGAGGTAGTCACCTGGAATGCATTTTAATTAACAGGTGTGCCTTAAAAGTTAATTAATGGTAATTGCTTTCCTTCTTCTTAACTTCTTAATTAAGGTAGATGGGGCAGCATTTTCACTTTTGGATAAATTGCGTGCCCAATTTCAACTTCCTACTACTCATGCCAAGAATATAAGATGCATATTATTAGTAGGTTTGGATAGAAAACACTGACGTTTCTAAAACTGTTTGAGTCATGTCTGTGAGTATAACAAAACTTATGTAGCAGGCAAAACCCAGAGGACTAACCGTTCAGAATATTTTTTTTTTAGGTCTCTGTCTGTTCAGTAGTTCTCATTGGGAAACGATATTTCTTAGGCACTTGTTTTCAGTTCCTACCGCTTCCACTGGATGTCACCAGTCCTTGGAATTTGGTTGAGGTTATTCCTTTGTGCAATGAAGAAGTATGGCCATCTAGGAAATGGGTAACACTATTGAGTTGCGCAAGACTTGAAAAGTAGCGTTGGTTTGTTGTCTTCCTGTATTGAACACAGATAGACCCGTCTTCAATTCGATCGATTTATTAACGTTTAAAAATACCTAAAGTTGTATTACAAAAGTAGTTTGAAATGTTTTGGCAAAGTTTACAGGCAACTTTTGAAATATTTTGTAGTGACGTTGCATTATTTGGAAGCGTTTTTTTTCTGGATCAAACACGCCAAATAAATCAACATTTTGGATATATATATGGACGGAATTAATCAAACAAAATGACCAATTGTGATGTTTATGGGACATATTGGAGTGCCAACAAAAGAAGCTCGTCAAAGATAAGGAATGTTTTATGTTTTATTTCTGCGTTTTGTGTAGCGCCTGCAGGGTTGAAATATGCTACTCTCTTTGTTTACTGTTGTGCTATCATCAGATAATAGCTTCTTATGCTTTCGCCGAAAAGCCTTTTTAAAATCTGACATGTTGGCTGGATTCACAACGAGTGTAGCTTTAATTAGTATCTTACAAGTGTGATTTAATGAAAGTTTGATTTTTATATCATTTTATTTGAATTTGCCCCGGTGCATTTTCCCTGGCTTTTGGCAAAGTGGGACGCAAGCGTCCCCTATACCATAAGAAGTTAATGCATTTGAGCCAATCAGTTCTGTTGTGACAATTTAAGGGTGGTATACAGAAGATAGCCCTATTTGGAAAAAGACAAAGTCCCTATTATGGCAATAACAGCTCAAATAAGCAAAGAGAAACGACAGTCCATTACTTTAGGACATGAAGGTCCGTCAATACGGACATTTTTTTTTCATGTGCAGTCGCAAAAACCCATCAAGAGCTATGAGTAAACTGGCTCTCATGAGGACCACCACAGGAATGGAAGACACAGAGTTACCTCTGCTGCAGAGGATAAGTTCATTAGTTAACTGCACCTCAGATTGCAGCACATACAGTGCCTTGCGAAAGTATTCGGCCCCCTTGAACTTTGCAACCTTTTGCCACATTTCAGGCTTCAAACATAAAGATGTAAAACTGTATTTTTTTGTGAAGAATCAACAACAAGTGGGACACAATCATGAAGTGGAACGACATTTATTGGATATTTCAAACTTTTTTAACAAATCAAAAACTGAAAAATTGGGCGTGCAAAATTATTCAGCCACTTTACTTTCAGTGCAGCAAACTCTCTCCAGAAGTTCAGTGAGGATCTCTGAATGATCCAATGTTGACCTAAATGACTAATGATGATAAATACAATCCACCTGTGTGTAATCAAGTCTCCGTATAAATGCACCTGCACTGTGGTAGTCTCAGAGGTCCGTTAAAAGCGCAGAGAGCATCATGAAGAACAAGGAACACACCAGGCAGGTTAGAGATACTGTTGTGAAGAAGTTTAAAGCCGGATTTGGATACAAAAAGATTTCCCAAGCTTTAAACATCCCAAGGAGCACTGTGCAAGCGATAATATTGAAATGGAAGGAGTATCAGACCACTGCAAATCTACCAAGGCCCGGCCGTCCCTCTAAACTTTCAGCTCATACAAGGAGACGACTGATCAGAGATGCAGCCAAGAGGCCCATGATCACTCTGGATGAACTGCAGAGATCTACAGCTGAGGTGGGAGACTCTGTCCATAGGACAACAATCAGTCGTATATTGCACAAATCTGGCCTTTATGGAAGAGTGGCAAGAAGAAAGCTATTTCTTAAAGATATCCATAAAGTGTCGTTTAAAGTTTGCCACAAGCCACCTGGGAGACACACCAAACATGTGGAAGAAGGTGCTCTGGTCAGATGAAACCAAAATTGAACTTTTTGGCAACAATGCAAAACTTTGTTTGGCGTAAAAGCAACACAGCTCAACACACCATCCCCACTGTCAAACATGGTGGTGGCAGCATCATGGTTTGGGCCTGCTTTTCTTCAGCAGGGACAGGGAAGATGGTTAAAATTGATATGAAGATGGATGGAGCCAAATACAGGACCATTCTGGAAGAAAACCTGATGGATCCTGCAAAAGACCTGAGACTGGGACGGAGATTTGTCTTCCAACAAGACAATGATCCAAAACATAAAGCAAAATCTACAATGGAATGGTTCAAAAATAAACATATCCAGGTGTTAGAATGGCCAAGTCAAAGTCCAGACCTGAATCCAATCGAGAATCTGTGGAAAGAACTGAAAACTGCTGTTCACAAATGCTCTCCATCCAACCTCACTGAGCTCGAGCTGTTTTGCAAGGAGGAATGGGAAAAATGTTCAGTCTCTCGAAGTGCAAAACTGATAGAGACATACCCCAAGCGACTTACAGCTGTAATCGCAGCAAAAGGTGGCGCTACAAAGTATTAACTTAAGGGGGCTGATAAATGTCGTTCCACTTCATGATTGTGTCCCACTTGTTGTTGATTCTTCACAAAAAAATACAGTTTTATATCTTTATGTTTGAAGCCTGAAATGTGGCAAAAGGTCGCAAAGTTCAAGGGGCCGAATACTTTCGCAAGGCACTGTACATATACATATGAGATGAATAATGTAGGGTATGTAACCATTATATTAGTTAGCATTGTTTAAAGTGGCTAGTGATATATTTTACATCATTTCCCATCAATTCCCATTATTAAAGTGGCTGGAGTTGAGCCAGTGTGTTGGCAGCAGCCACTCAATGTTAGTGGTGGCTGTTTAACAGTCTGATGGCCTTGAGATTGAAAAACAGCTTCTGTCTCTCGGTCCCTGCTTTGATGCACCTGTACTGACCTCGCCTTCTGGATGATAGCAGGGTGAACAGGCAGTGGCTCGGGTGGTTGTTGTCCTTGATGATCTTTATGGCCTTCCTGTGACATCGGGTGGTGTAGGTGTCCTGGAGGGCAGGTAGTTTGCCCCCGGTGATGCGTTGTGCAGACCTCACTACCCTCTGGAGAGCCTTACGGTTGTGGGCGGAGCAGTTGCCGTACCAGGCGGTGATACAGCCCGACAGGATGCTCTCGATTGTGCATCTGTAGAAGTTTGTGTGCTTTTGGTGACAAGCCGAATTTCTTCAGCCTCCTGAGGTTGAAGAGGCGCTGCTGCGCCTTCTTCACGATGCTGTCTGTGTGGGTGGACCAATTCAGTTTGTCTGTGATGTGTACGCCGAGGAACTTAACTTGCAACCCTCTCCACTACTGTTCCATCGATGTGGATAGGGGGGTGCTCTCTCTGCTGTTTCCTGAAGTCCACAATCATCTCCTTAGTTTTGTTGACGTTGAGTGTGAGGTTATTTTCCTGACACCACACTCCAAGGGCCCTCACCTCCTCCCTGTAGGCCGTCTCGTCGTTGTTGGTAATCAAGCCTACCACTGTTGTGTCGTCCGCAAACTTGATGATTGAGTTGGAGGCGTGCGTGGCCACGCAGTCGTGTGTGAACAGGGAGTACAGGAGAGTGCTCAGAACGCACCCTTGTGGGGCCCCAGTGTTGAGGATCAGCAGTGTGGAGATGTTGTTGCCTACCCTCACCACCTGGGGGCGGCCCGTCAGGAAGTCCAGTACCCAGTTGCACAGGGCGGGGTCGATACCCAGGGTCTCGAGCTTGATGACGAGCTTGGAGGGCACTATGGTGTTAAATGCCGAGCTGTAGTCCATGAACAGCATTCTCACATAGTATTCCTCTTGTCCAAATGGGTTAGGGCAGTGTGCAGTGTGGTTGAGATTGCATCGTCTGTGGACCTATTTGGGCGGTAAGCAAATTGGAGTGGGTCTAGGGTGTCAGGTAGGGTGGAGGTGATATGGTCCTTGACTAGTCTCTCAAAGCACTTCATGATGACGGAAGTGAGTGCTATGGGGCGGTAGTCGTTTAGCTCAGTTACCTTAGCTTTCTTGGGAACAGGAACAATGGTGGCCCTCTTGAAGCATGTGGGAACAACAGACTGGGATAGGGATTGATTGAATATGTCCGTAAACACACCAGCCAGCAGGTCTGCGCATGCTCTGAGGGCGCGGCTGGGGAATGCCGTCTGGGCCTGCAGCCCAGCGAGGGTTGACACGTTTAAATATTTTCCTGACGTCGGCTGCAGTGAAGGAGAGTCCGCATGTTTTGGTTGCGGACCGTGTCAGTGGCACTGTATTGTCCTCAAAGCGGGCAAATTTTTTTATTTAGTCTGCCTGGGAGCAAGACATCCTGGTCCGTGATGGGGCTGGTTTTCTTTTTGTAATCCGTGATTGACTGTAGACCCTGCCACATACCTCTTGTGTCTGAGCCGTTGAATTGAGATTCTACTTTGTCTCTATACTGACGCTTAGCTTGTTTGATTGCCTTGCGGAGGGAATAGCTACACTGTTTGTATTCGGTCATGTTTCCGGTCACCTTGCCCTGGTTAAAAGCAGTGGTTCGCGCTTTCAGTTTCACGCGAATGCTGCCATCAATCCACGGTTTCTGGTTTGGGAATGTTTAATCATTGCTATGGGAACGACATATTCAACGCACGTTCTAATGAACTCGCTCACCGAATCAACGTATTCGTCAATGTTGTTGTTTGATGCAATACGAAACATATCCCAGTCCACGTGATGGAAGCAGTCTTGGAGTGTGGAATCAGATTGGTCGGACCAGCGTTGAACAGACCTCAGTGTGGGAGCTTCTTGTTTTAGTTTCTGTCTGTAGGCAAGGATCAATGGAGTCGTGGTCAGCTTTTCCGAAAGGAGAGCGGGGCAGGGCCTTATATGCGTCGCGGAAGTTAGAATAGCAATGATCCAAGGTTTTTCCAGCCCTGGTTGCTCAATCGATATGCTGATACAATTTAGGGAGTCTTGTTTTCAGATTAGCCTTGTTAAAATCCCCAGCTACAATGAATGCAGCCTCAGGATATATGGATTCCAGTTTGCAAAGAGTCAAATAAAGTTAGTTCAGAGCCATCGATGTGTCTGCTTGGGGGGGAATATATACGGCTGTGATTATAATCGAAGAGAATTCCCTTGGTAGATAATGCGGTCGACATTTGATTGTGAGGAATTCTAAATCAGGTGAACAGAAGGACTTGAGTTCCCGTATGTTGTTGTGACCACACCACGTCTCGTTAACCATGAAGTATACGCCCCCGCCCCTCTTCTTACCAGAAAGATGTTTGTTTCTGTTGGCGCGATGCGTGGAGAAACCAGATGGCTGCACTGACTCCGATAGCTCTCCAGTGAGCCATGTTTCCGTGAAGCAAAGAACGTTAGTCTCTGATGTCCCTCTGGAATGCTACCCTTGCTCGGATTTCATCAACCTTGTTGTCAAGAGACTGGACATTGGCGAGAAGAATGCTAGGGAGTGGTGCACGATGTGCCCGTCTCCGGAGTCTGACCAGAAGACCGCTTCGTTTCCCCCTTTTACGAAGTAGTTTTTTTGGGTCACCGGCTGGGATCCATTCCGTTGTCCTGGGTGAAAGGCAGAACACAGGATCCGCTTCGCGAAAGTCATATTCTTGGTCGGACTGATGGTGAGTTGACAATGCTCTTATATTCAGTAGTTCTTCTCGACTGTATGTAATGAAACCTAAGATGACCTGGGGTACCAATGTAAGAAATAACATGTAAAAAAAACAAAAAACTGCGTAGTTTCCTAGGAACACGAAGCGAGGCGGCCATCTCTGTCGGCGCCGGAAGTCATGAGTAGGTGTGTCAAACTTTGACTGGTACTGTATATTAGCATTTTCACACTTCATGTCCAAATCATTGATTTTGGACATGATTTGGACAAGTTCGCATTTGAAACAATGGCCAGGTAAAAAAAAAATGGGGGTGAACTATCCCTTTAAATGAGTAACAAGCTGGGACCCTTATGTTAAACAGTAGGCTATCAATAGGCCTTATAATTGGTACTGTTCATAGTGTTTGTGGACTATTTCTTAAATTTCACTGCCTTACTAGAAGTGTAAAATAATCAGAAGTGAACGTGCATTGTTTGAATGTAGTTTCAGCGCTCCAATTCCAGTGCACCCCTTTGGGTCCCTAGGACCAGCATTAAGAAACACTGCCTGGGGTATCGGGTTTACATATCCACCGCCATTGGACGTTGGCATTAACTTTCATTCGCTGGTCGGACTGTCTGTCAACATGTTACAGAAATATTGCCCATGTTCCTTTAGTTAAGACTTCTTGGTTCTGATTTGATATTTGCAAATACAACTAGATTTCATTTTTTTGCAATTTCATTTAACTTGACTAGATAGAATTTCTCTAAGTGAGTCGTTTTTATCTTTTTTTACAGTGTTGGTAGGCCAATCCTTTTCAAATTCAGAGCTCTAGTTGCAAGGTCAACCATCTGTGTCGTGAAGAGAAATATTTGGCCAAACAGATTAATCTTGACTTGGAGTTAATGTTGGGATGAGACACCCTTCAGCCCCCATCTGTGCCCTGGACACCATATGTGAATTGATCGCCCCCCCCAACTAATCTTCAGAGTTCGTACTGTTGGGTGACCTAAACTGGGACATGCTTGACACCCCGGCCGTCCTACAATCTAAGCTAGATACCCTCAATCTCACACAAATTACGAAGGAACCTACCAGGTACAACCCTAATTTCGTAACTATGGGCACCCTCTTAGAAATCACCCTGACCAACTTGCCCTCTAAATACACCTCTGCTGTCTACAACCAGGATCTCAGCGATCACTGCCTGCGTGCGTAATGGGTCCACCCCTCATCACTGTCATCACTTTCTAATCGTCCTGGCCCGGGTATCCTGGAAGGATATTGACCTCATCACATCAGTAGAGGATGCCTGGTTGCTCTTCAAAAGGGCTTTCCTCTCCATCTTAAATAAGCATGCCCCATTCAAAAAATGTAGAACTCAAAACAAATATAGCCCTTGGTTCACCACAGACTTGACTGCCGTTGACCATCACAAACATCCTGTGGTGTTCTGCATTAGCATCGAATAGCCCCCGCGATATGCAACTTTTCAGGGAAGTCAGGAACCAACCTAACAGTCAGTTAGGAAAGCTAATGCAAGCCTTTTCAAACAGAAATTTGCTAACTGTAGCACTAAATCCAAAAGGTTTTGGGACACTAATACCCCTTGGAGAATAAGAACACCTCCCAGCTGCCCACTGCATTGAGGATAGGAAACTCTGTCACCAACGATAAATCTACAATAATTTCAATAAGGGTTTTTCCACGGCTAGCCATGCTTTCCACCTGGCTACTCCTACACCGGCCAATATCTCAGCACCCCCTGCAGCAACTTGCCCAAACCCCCACCACTTCCTTCCCTACAAATCACCTGGGCTAAACAATTGGGACCCTCACTTTCTAAAATGATCTGCCGAAATTGTTGCAACCCTATTACTAGCCTATTCAACCTTTCTTTCGTATCGTCTAAGATCCCCAAAGATTGGAAAGCTGCCGCGGTCATCCACCTCTTCAAAAGGGGAGACACTATAGACCCAAACTGTTATAGATCTATATATATCCATCCTGCCCTTGGTCTTGTCTTTCGGTATGCCGGATTAAGTGATATGACATGCAATTCTATAAAATCATTTCTCTGTAATTAATATCACCTGATTAAGCTAATCGGGTAAATGTAATTAACTAGAAAGTCGGGGCACCACGAAATAATGTTTATAGAGCTGTTATCTTCCGAATAAACTCTTAAAGATCTAGTAATCTTTTACATCAGTAGCAGTCAATTATTAATCCTCACCTTATTCAGTCTCCACCAAGAATTTACAACTTTCAGATATCTTCACGAACCCTGGCTAACAAGTTGAATCAGCAATACAACATGTGGTTTAATTATTTATTTACTAAATACCGAAATAATCTGTCACTATCGTCATAATGATTGGACCAAGGCGCAGCGTACTTCAGGTTCCAAATATATAAATGAAAGTGAAACTTAAGCTAATAGAAAATAAAGAATAAACTAACCGTGATGACAATATAGTTCGAACAGGCAACTAAACATAAACAATATCACATACAGTGGGGCAAAAACGTATTTAGTCAGCCACCAATTGTGCAAGTTCTCCCACTTAAAAATATGAGAGGCCTGTAATTTTCATCATAGGTACACTTCAACTATGACGGACAAAATGTGAAAATCCAGAAAATCACATTGTAGGATTTTTCATGAATTTATTTGCAAATTATGGTGGAAAAATAAATATTTGGTCAATAACAAAAGTTATCTCAATACTTTGTTATATACCCTTTGTAGGCAATGACGGAGGTCAAACGTTTGCCCTTGCTGATGGAAGGTTTTCATTCAAAATCTCACGATACATGGCCCCATTCATTCTTTCCTTTACACGGATCAGTCGTCCTAGTCCCTTTGCAGATAAACAGCCCCAAAGCATGATGTTTCCACCCCCATGCTTCACAGTAGGTATGGTGTTCTTTGGATGCAACTCAGCATTCTTTGTCCTCCAAACACGACGAGTTGAGTTTCTACCAAAAAGTTATATTTTGGTTTCATCTGACCATATGACATTCTCCCAATCTTCTTCTGGATCCTCCAAATGCTCTCTAGCAAACTTCAGATGGGCCTAGACATGTACTGGCTTAAGCAGGGGGACACGTCTGGCACTGCAGGATTTGAGTCCCTGGCGGCGTAGTGTGTTACTGATGGTAGGCTTTGTTACTTTGGTCCCAGCTCTCTGCAGGTCATTCACTAGGTCCCCCCGTGTGGTTCTGGGATTTTTGCTCACCGTTCTTGTGATCATTTTGACCCCATCAGTGGGGTCTTGTATGTCTTCCATTTCCTAATAATTGCTCCCACAGTTGATTTCTTCAAACCAAGCTGCTTACCTATTGCAGATTCAGTCTTCCCAGCCTGGTGCAGGTCTACAATTACAATATTTCTGGTGTCCTTTGACAGCTCTTTGGTCTTGGCCATAGTGGAGTTTGGAGTGTGACTGAGGTTGTGTACAGGTGTCTTTTATACTGATAGCAAGTTCATACATGTGCCATTAATACAGGTAACGAGTGGAGGACAGAGGAGCCTCTTAAAGAAGAAGTTACAGGTCTGTGAGAGCCAGAAGTCTTGCTTGTTTGTAGGTGACCAAATTCTTATTTTCCACCATAATTTGCAAATAAATTCATAAAAAATCCTACAATGTGATTTTCTGGATTTTTTTTCTCGTTTTGTCCGTCATAGTTGAAGTGTACCTATGATGAAAATTACAGGCCTCATCTTTTTAATTGGGAGAGCTTGCACAATTGGTGGCTGACTAAATACTTTTTGGCCCCACTATAACCCACAGGTGGAAAAAATGCAACTTAAGTATGATCCCAAATTAGAGACAACGATTACCAGCTGCCTCTAATTGGGAATCATACACAAACTCCAACATAGAAAAATAAACTAGACTTAACACCCCTAGTCACACCCTGTACTCACTTCTGGAGCTGACAGATGGCTGCCTCGCTTCGCGTTCTTAGGAAACTATGCAGCTTTTTTTTTTTTTTGCGTGTTATTTCTTACATTGGTACCCCAGGTAATCTTAGGTTTAATTACATACAGTTGGGAAGAGCTTCTGAATATAAGAGCAACGTAACTCACCATCAGTACGACCAGGAATATGACTTTCCCGAAGCGGATCCTGTGTTCTGCCTTTCACCCAGGACAACGAAATGGATCCCAGCCTGCGACCTAAAACAAAGACATCGTAAAAGAGGGAAACGAAGCGGTCTTCTGGTCAGG
Organism: Oncorhynchus mykiss; assembly: GCF_013265735.2. Classification (NCBI taxonomy): domain Eukaryota; kingdom Metazoa; phylum Chordata; class Actinopteri; order Salmoniformes; family Salmonidae; genus Oncorhynchus; species Oncorhynchus mykiss. The sequence goes on along the minus strand of NC_048569.1, from coordinate 75,930,448 downwards.
CTCCGGAGACGGGCACATCGTGCACCACTCCCTAGCATACTTCTCACCAATGTCCAGTCTCTTGAAAACAAGGTTGATGAAATGCGAGCAAGGGTAGCATTCCAGAGGGAGATCAGAGACTAACGTTCTTTGCTTCACGGAAACATGGCTCACTCAAGAGACTCTAACGGAATCGGTGCAGCAAGCTGATTTCTTCACGCATCGCGCTGACAGAAACAAACATATTTCTGGTAAAAAGAGGGGCGGGGGTGTATGCCTTATGGTTAACGAGACGTGGTGTGGTCACAACATACGGGAACTCAAGTCCTTCTGTTCACCTGATTTAGAATTCCTCACAATCAAATGTCGACCGCATTATCTACCAAGGGAATTCTCTTCGATGATAATCACAGCCGTATATATTCCCCCCAAGCAGACACATCGATGGCTCTGAACGAACTTTATTTGACTATGTAAACCGGAAACCACATATCCTGAGGCTGCATTCATTGTAGCTGGGGATTTTAAAAAGGCTAATCTGAAAACGAGTCCCTAAATTGTATCAGCATATCGATTGCGCAACCGGGGCTGGTAAAACCTTGGATCATTGCTATTCTAACTTCCGCGACAAATATAAGGCCCTCCCCCACCCTCCTTTCGGAAAAGCTGACCACAACTCCATTTTGTTGCTCCCTGCCGACAGAAGCTAAAACTAGAAGCTCCTACGCTGAGGTCTGTTCAACGCTGGTCCGACCAATCTGATTCCACGTTCCAAGACTGCTTCCATCACGTGGACTGGGATATGTTCCGTACTGCGTCCAACAATAACATTGACGAATACGCTCATTAGGTGAGCGAGTTCATTAGAAAGTGCATTGAAGATGACGATCCCATAGCAACGATTAAAACATTCCCAAACCAGAAACCGTGGATTGATGGCAGCATTCTCGTGAAACTGAAAGCGCGAAACACTGCTTTTAACCAGGGCAAGGTGACCGGAAACATGACCGAATACAAACAGTGTAGCTATTCCCTCCGCAAGGCAATCAAACAAGCTAAGCGTCAGTATAGAGACAAAGCAGAGTCGCAATTCAACAGCTCAGACACAAGCTATGTGGCAGGGTCTATAGTCAATCACGAATTACAAAAAGAAAACCAGCCCCGTCACGGACCAGGATGTCTTGCTCCCAGGCAGACTAAATAACTTTTTTGCCCGCTTTGAGGACAATACAGTGCCACTGACACGGCCCGCAACCAAAACATGCAGACTCTCCTTCCCTGCAGCCAACGTGAGTAAAACATTTAAACGTGTTAACCCTCGCTGGGCTGCAGGCCCAGACGGCATCCCCAGCCGCGCCCTCTGCATGCGCAGACCAGCTGGCTGGTGTGTTTACGGACATATTCAATCAATCCTTATCCCAGTCTGCTGTTCCCACATGCTTCAAGAGGGCCACCATTGTTCCTGTTCCCAAGAAAGCTAAGGTAACTGAGCTAAACGACTACTGCCCCATAGCACTCACTTCCGTCATCATGAAGTGCTTTGAGAGACTAGTCAAGGACCATATCACCTCCACCCTACCTGACACCCTAGACCCACTCCAATTTGCTTACCGCCCAAAATAGGTCCACAGACGATGCAATCTCAACCACACTGCACACTGCCCTAACCCATCTGGACAAGAGGAATACCTATCTGAGATACTGTTCATGGACTACAGCTCAGCATTTAACACCATAGTGCCCTCCAAACTCATCATCAAGCTCGAGACCCTGGGTCTCGACCCCGCCCTGCGCAACTGGGTACTGGACTTCCTGACAGGCCGCCCTAAGGTGGTGAGGGTAGGGAACATCTCCACCCTGCTGATCCTCAACACTGGGGCCCCACAAGGGTGTGTTCTGAGCCCTCTCCTGTACTCCCTGTTCATCCACGACTGCGTGGCCATGCACGCCTCCCACTCAATCATCAAGTTTGCGGACGACACTACAGTGGTAGGCTTGATTACCAACAACGTTGAGACGGCCTACAGGGAGGAGGTGAGGACTCTCGGAGTGTGGTGTCAGGAAAATAACCTCACACTCAACGTCAACAAAACTAAGGAGATGATTGTGGACTTCAGGAAACAGCAGAGGGAGCACCCCCCTATCCACATCGATGGGACAGTAGTGGAGAGGGTAGTAAGTTTTAAGTTCCTCGGCGTACACATCACAGACAGGCTGAAGAAATTCGGCTTGTCACCAAAAGCACTCATAAACTTCTACAGATGCACAATCGAGAGCATCCTGTCGGGCTGTATCACCGCCTGGTAAGGCAACTGCTCCACCCACAACCATAATGTTCTCCAGAGGGTAGTGAGGTCTGCACAACGCATCACCGGGGGCAAACTACCTGCCCTCCAGGACACCTACACCACCCGATGTCACAGGAAGGCCATAAAGATCATCAAGGACAACAACCACCTGAGCCACTGCCTGTTCACCCCGCTATCATCCAGAAGATGAGGTCAGTACAGGTGCATCAAAGCAGGGACCGAGAGACAGAAGCTGTTTTTCAATCTCAAGGCCATCGGACTGTTAAACAGCCATCACTAACATTGAGTGGCTGCTGCCAAGACACTGACTCAACTCCAGCCACTTTAATAATGGGAATTGATGGAAATGAATGTCAAATATATCACTAGCCACTTTAAACAATGCTACATAAAATGTTTACATACCCTACATTATTAATCTCATATGTATATACTGTACTCTATATCATCTACTGCATCTTTATGTAATACATGTATCACTACCCACTTTAAACTATGCCACTTTGTTTATATACCCTACATTACTCATCTCATATGTATATACTGTACTCGATACCATCTACTGCATCTTGCCTATGCCGTTCTGTACCATCACTCATTCATATATCTTTATGTACATATTCTTTATCCCTTTACACTTGTGTGTGAATAAGGTAGTAGTTTTGGAATTGTTAGATTACTCGTTGGTTATTACTGCATTGTCGGAACTAGAAGCACAAGCATTTCGCTACACTCGCATTAACATGTGCTAACCATGTTTATGTGACAAATACATTTGATCTGATTTTGATTTGACCTACTCTACCATAGACAATACAGGCATTCTATGGTCAGGACGTGACATTATCACACAGAAAGGATCATACATTGATTACAAATCATGTTATAAAGGAAAACGTCCCTAGTGGACGGAACAGATATGATGGCTGGTTACACAAAGAAAGGGGGTTGGGTTTTGAATGAAAGAGCGGGAACAAAAAGATTTGGTATCTATGCAGCTATGCTATCGTAAATACATTATCTTATGCATTTTAAATAACCGCCTATATGAAAAAGGACAATGCAATAAATATTTACTCTGAGCTGTGCTTCGGTAGATTGGTCGTAGATAGAAGGCCGTGTTCTCCAGCATGGATCTCTTGTCCTCTGAAGAATGTCTAGTGGTGAACTGGAGTGTGGTAGAGTGGATACTCTGTCCGTCCTCTCCTAGCCTACGTTTACAGCTGCTGTTGCTTATGCAACGGCTTGGTAGGTATCACTGCTTTAGTGAATAAGAGTTCAAAGTTCATACCAAGTTGCCATACTTTAAGCTCATGTTATTTTCTGGCTGATAGAGTCAAAATTCCTCCTTTCGTCGTGTTGATCGTCATCTTCACATTGAAATTCAATGCTAATTTTGTTAGGTTTTTGTCGTTCAAACAGAGTTCACGCTGAGGTTGGCTTAGTTCTGTTGGTGATCTTGCCCTTTTAACGTGGGTACCGCCGTCCTCTTGTCCTTAGAACAGAAAGTTGAATTTTCGTCAACGGGTTTATATAGTGGTGAAAGAAGGGTGTGTTTCATAGTTTTACAACCAATGTCTGTTCACTTGGGTGGGGCTTCTGAGTGAGCAGAGTTTACTCTTATGACAAACCGTTCTCTAGTTTAAGAAGCTAAAATTACATTTCATCTTTCACAAATAGTTTCATATTTAAACATTTAAATTGCACAACAATTCCATGGGAATCTGAATTTGTCGACTTTCCAAGATACCGTTTCTGTCATCCTGTCATTTTATTTATTTCTATTTTATTTCATCTTAACTTGCCTACCTGGTTAAATAGAGAACAAGTTCTCATTTACAATTGCGACCTGGCCAATATAAAGCAAAGCAGTTCGACACATACAATGACACAGAGTTACACATGGAGTAAAACAAACATACAGTAGAAACAAGTCTATATACGATTTGAGCAAATGAGGTGAGATGGGAGGTAAAGGCAAAAAAAGGCCATGGTGGCAAAGTAAATACAATAAAGCAAGTAAAACACTGGAATGGTAGATTTGAAGTGGAAGAATGTTTAAAGTAGAAATAAAAATAATGGGGTGCAAAGGAGCAAAATAAATAAATAAATAAATAAATAAATAAATAAATAAATAATATAAATACAGTAGGGAAAGAGGTAGTTGTTTGGGCTAAATTATAGGCGGCCTATGTACAGGTGCAGTAATCTGTGAGCTGCTCTGACAGCTGGTGCTTAAAGCTAGTGAGGGAGATAAGTGTTTCCAGTTTCAGAGATTTTTGTAGTCCGTTCCAGTCATTGGCATCAGAGAACTGGAAGGAGAGGCCAAAGAAAGATTTTGTTTTTGGGGGTGACCAGAGATATACCTGCTAGAGTGCGTGCTACAGGTGGGTGATGCTATGGTGACCAGCGAGCTGAGATAAGGGGATAACTTTACCTAGCAGGGGTTGTAGATGACATGGAGCTGGTGGGTTTTGGCGACAAGTATGAAGCGAGGGCCAGCCAACGAGAGCGTACAGGTTGCAATGGTGGGTAGTATATGGGGCTTTGGTGACAAAACGGATGGCACTGTGATGGACTGCATGCAATTTGTTGAGTAGGGTATTGGAGGCTATTTTGTAAATGACCTGGCCGAATATGAGGTAAATTATACTTTATTTTTTTAATATAAATTGGTGAGGGGGGTTGCAGGCAACGAAGGAGTGGCTTCGTAAGAAGCACTTCAAGGTCCTGGAGTGGCCTAGCCAGTCTCCAGATCTCAACCCCATAGAAAATCTTTGGAGGGAGTTGAAAGTCCGTGTTGCCCAGCAACAGCCCCAAAACATCACTGCTCTAGAGGAGATCTGCATGGAGGAATCGGCCAAAATACCAGCAACATTGTGTGAAAACCTTGTGAAACGTTTGAACTCTGTCATTGCCAACAAAGGGTATATAACAAAGTATTGAGATAAGTATTTGGTCAATAACAAAAGTTTATTTTCCACCATAATTTGCAAATAAATTCATTAAAAATCCTACAATATGATTTTCTGGATATTTTTTTTTTTCATTTTGTCCGTCGTAGTTGAAGTGTACCTATGATGAAAATTACAGGCCTCTCATATTTTTAAGTGGGAGAACTTGCACAATTGGTGGCTGACTAAATACTTTTTTGGCCCACTGTATATACAGGACAGGACAAGACGAGGACGAAAGACGTCTGACTGCTATGCCATCTTGGTGACAAAATGTCATTAGTAGTAATGTCTCCGACAATAACTGATCTGAGATCATATTCATTAAGTACCAATGCATATTTTCAACTGGTTGGATTACCGAAATATGGTTATGTTTCCCACCTTTTGATGTTACCAGACTCTATGTTGCGAAGGCTTTACAAGAGTCAACTCTATAAAGTAGATGGAGAGAAAAGGGGAAAGGTATTTATGGTGGTCATAAACCTCCCCCAACAGGCCAACGTCATGACAGTCTCCCCAGTTGGGTTCAATCGTGCGATTAACCTGCATGTTGCAAACCAACATAAAAATGACCATGGGTTCTCCTGGTTGTGGACCATCGTTGTGGTCCCCCTCTGGTGGTCGACCCGGGTAGGGTTTCTGGGGATGAAGAAGTACGCTCCAAGGCTGGGCAGCAGATGTCCAGTTGGTGATCGCTGTGGCATTTTCCCCTCTGGTGGTCGACCCTATATACACGTCCATGGTTTTGGCAAAATGACCCTATCATGGCATTGTCTAATGTCATATCTAGGGCTTTCCTAATTTCCGGGTTGCTGCTTAGGGTACTATCCTAAGTTGATAACTACATGATAAGTCTACAGCTGCAAGGCACTAGTTTTGGGCAGTCTACAGGGATGACCTATGGACTTCTGGAAAGAAAACAACTGGTGAGTACTGTAGCTGTAGAGTCAAAGGTCTCAAAATAAATGTTCAACTTTACTAAGGCTGGTATTTTTCTCGGATCCTTAAGTGATCTTAGCATAAATCCTAATTGGATGTTCCGTTGTGCATGTGCATTTATGCTTACACAAGCGCACATGTCAAGGGAAGAAAACCAAGTATCCTGGCAGATTACAACTTGTTCAGAATGAGTCGGACGTAGTCAGGTAATTTTCAGGTCAATGCCTGGAGGTCAGTCAGAATTGGTGTTGAGGGAGTCTGTATTGGTTTTACTACCAGTCACTGTCTTCCACTATTGTAGTGGCGGTAGGTATGAAGAAGTCTACTTCATAGCTATGTTATCCACAGAGGAGCTAACCTGACAACGGAAGTACTCTTTAAGCACGGAACCATTCGTATGGAGGGTTCTATTTATTAGTGGCATGTGTGTTAACCATTGGAAGAGTGGAATGGAGATTCCCTTCCCCGTGTTACACTCTGACTCCTATGTCGCTATTATCAATAGCAATTTAACTTGTGAGGTTACTTATCCTCTTGCTGGATTGTCGGTGGTATTGGTACTGGTACTCAAGGGGACCAGTTGTCCTCACTGTTCTCATAGGGGAGTTTACAACTAGATTTGATTTATGCTCTGGCGGCCTCGTACGGTGTTGTCTGTAGTCTCGACCCACCCAACGTCTCGATGAGGCTCATCATGGGTCTGGGCTACTATTCTCCCCCTTTGAGTCTCTGGATCCCCTCCCCCACCAATGGGTGGTGTTGGTACCCGAGGCGCAAACAAAAAGTTCAGACCCTATGTACAAGTTGTCAGTGGCCGCGTTATTATGAGAATGGATGTAACCTTTCAACCAAATCTCCTGGTGTTTCTGCTTCAAAACGCTCAGTGGCTGTTACCAGACTATGTTACAAAGGCTTTACAAGAGTCAACTCTAATAAAGTAGAGAGAGAGAAAAAGGGAAAGGTATTTCTGAGGGTCATTAACCTCCCCAACAGGCCAACGTCATAACACCTGCCTTTCTAAAATCTTTGAAAGCCAAGTTAATAAACCGATCACCGGCCATTTCGAATCCCACAGTACCTTCTCCACTATGCAATCTCGTTTCCGAGATGGTCATGGGTGCACCTCAGCTACTACGCTCAAGGTCTTTCTTCATCGACCTGGCCAAGGCTTTCGACTCTGTCAATCACTGCATTCTTATTGGCAGAATCAATAGCCTTGGCTTCTCAAATGACTGCATCGCCTGTTTCACCAACCTACTTCTCAGATAGAGTTCATTGTGCCAAATCGGAGGGCCTGTTGTCCGGGGACAGTATTGAGTAGCTTGGATGATAAAGGTGCCCAGACTAAACTGCCTGCTACTCGGTCCCAGAAGCTAAGATATGCATATTATTAGTATATTGGGATAGAAAACACTCTGACATTTCTAAAACTGTTTGAATGATATATGTGAGTATAACAGAACTCGTATGGCAGACATAAACCTGAGAACATCCAACCAGGAAGTGGGAAATCTGAGGCTTGTAGGTTTTCAACTCATTGCCTATCGACGAAACAGTGCACTTCATAAGGCTTCCACGAGATGTCAACAGTCTTTAGAGCCTTGTTTAAGGCTTCTACTGTGAATTGGGAGCGAATGAGAGGGGAATCAGTAAGAGGTCTGCCAGAGAGCCACGAGCTGGCCACGCTCATTCACGTGAGAGTTTGCTTGAGTTCCATTGCAATTCTACAGACAATTCTGGAATTCTCCGGTTGGAACATTATAGAAGATTTATGTTAACATCCTAAAGATTGAGTCTATACATCGTTTGACATGTTTCTACGAACTGTAACAGAACTTTTTTACTTTTCGTCTGCTCCTAGTGATCGTGCGTCATGGATTTGGAATACTGGACTGAACACGCTAACAAAAAAGGAGGTATTTGGACATAAATGATGGCAATTTTCGAACAAAACAAACATTTATTGTGGAACTGGGATTCCTGGGAGTGCATTCGGATGAAGATCATCAAAGGTAAGTTAATATTTATAATGCTATTTCTGACTTCTGTTGACTCCACAACATGGCAGATATCTGTTTGGGTTGTTTTGGTCTCTGAGCGCCGTACTCAGATTATAGCATGGTGATTTTTCCGTTAAGTTTTTTTGAAAACTGACAGTGGTTGCATAAAGGAGAAGTGTATCTATAATTCCGTGCATAATAGTTGTATCTTTTATCAATGCTTATTATGAGTATTTCTGTAAATTGATATGGCTCTCTGCAAAATCACCGGATGTTTTGGAACTTCTGAACATAACGCGCAAATGTAAACTGAGAACTTTATCGAAATAAACATACATGTATTGTGTAACATGAAGTCCTATGAGTGTCATCTGATGAAGATCATCAAAGGTTAGTGATACATTTATCTCGATTTCAGCTTTTTGTGACTCCTCTCTTTGGCTGGAAACAGCTGTTTTTCTGTGACTTGGCTCTGACCTAACATTTTGGTTTGTTTTCGCTGTAAAGCCTTTTTGAAATCGGACACCGTGGTGGGATTGACATGAAGTGCATCTTTAAAATAGTCTCAAATACTTGTATGTTTGAGGAATTTTAATTATGGGATTTCTGTTTTGAATTTGGAGTCTTGCACTGGCTGTTGTCTTATCAATCCCGTTAGCGGGATCTCAGCCCAAAGAGGATATATCAATGATGTTACTCTTGCTGCTGGTGATTCTCTGATCCACCTCTACCCAGATGACATTCTGTATACGTCTGGCCCTTCTTTGGACACTGTGCTAACAAACCTCCAAATGAGCTTCATCGCCATACAACACTCCATCCCTGGCCTCCAACTGCTTTTAAATGCTAGTAAAACTAAGTGCATGCTCTTCAACCAATTGCTGCCTGCACCCTCCCGCCCGACTAGCATCACTACTCTGGATGGTTCTAGAATATGTGGACAGCTACAAATACCTAGGTGTCTGGTTAGACTGTAAACTCTCCTTAAAGCCTCACATTAAGCATCTCCAATCCAAAATTAAATCTGGATTCATCTTACTTTTTCGCAACAAAGCCTACTTCACTCATGCCGCCAAACATACCCTTCTAAAACGGACTATCCTACCGATCCTTGACATCGGCGATGTCATTTACAAAATAGCCTCCAACACTCTACTCAGAAAATTGGATGCAGTCTATCACAGTGCCATCCGTTTTGTCACCAAAGCCCCATATACTACCCACCACTGCGACCTGTATGCTGTCGTTGGCTGGCTCTCACTACATATCCGTCGCCAAACCCATTGGCTTCAGGTAATCTATAAGTCTTTGCTATGTAAAGCCCTGCCTTATCTCAGCTCACTGGTCACCATAACAACACCCACCTGTAGTACGTGCTCCAGCAGGTATATTGCACTGGTCATCCCCAAAGCCAACTCTTCCTTTGGCTGCCTTTCCTTCCAGTTCTCTGCTGCCAATGACTGGAACGAATTGCAAAAAGCTTTGAAGCTGGAATCTCATATCTCCCCCTCTAACTTTAAGCATCAGCTGTCAGAGCAGCTTACCCGCACTGTACCTGTACACAGCCAATCTGTAAATGGCGCACGCAACTACATCGTCCCCATATTATTTACACACACTGTACATGCATAGAAAAATCTTTATTTTATTTTGTGTTATTGACTGTATGTTTGCTTATGTTTAACTCTGTTGTTTTTGTCGCACTGCTTTGCTTTATCTTGGCCAGGTCGCAGTTGTAAATGAGAACTTGTTCTCAACTCGCCTACCTGATTAAATAAAGGTTAAATATTTTTTTTTTTAAATGAGCATGCACACAAGGTAGACATATATAAGAATTGTGGCTTTGCAAGAGAAAATAAAAATGTTGAGAAACTTCCAGTGAGCAGCCAACATGACACGAATATTTCATTTCTAAATTGTTAAATAGATTTTTATTTCCACTTTTTTTCTTTGACATTGTGGTGTATCTTTCTAATTTATTTTTAATCTTGCATGCATTATTTCAAATATGTTATCTTCGCTGCTGTCAGATGCCACTCCAAATTTGGAGGGTGAGGGAGAGCTTTGTACCCATCTCTGTGTGGAGTAAATGGGGTCTAGAATTGTTTTCCTCTGGTGGCACATTTAACATGCTGTTAGAAATTAGGTAAAACAGATTAGAGTTTTCCTGCATGAAGGCCACAAGGAGCACCGCCTTTGGATGAGCGTTTTCCGCTTTACTCATGACTGTATACAGCCACTAATGGTGATTGTTTTTTATACTATTTACTCATTGAAAGTGGCAGCTTTAGCCTTTAGCTCGATGTGTATGTTGCCTGTAATCCATGGCTTCTGGTTGGGATATGTGTGTACAGTCACTGTGGCGACAATGTTGTCGATGCACTTATTGATGACGTTGGTAAACTCCTCAATGCCATTGGATGAAAACCCAGAACATATTCCAGTCTGTGCTAGCAAAACAGTCCTGTAGCTTAGCATCTGCGTCATCTGACCCTTCCATATTGAGCGAGTCACTGGTACTACCTGCTTTAGTTTTTGCTTGTAAGCAGGATTTAGGAGGATAGAATTATTGTAAGATTTGCCAAATGGAGGGTGAGGGAGAGCTTTCCATGTGTATCTGTGTGTGGAGTAAAGGTGGTCTAGAGTAAAAAAAAAAAAAAAAAAAAAAATTCTGGTTGCACGTGACATGCTGGTAGAATTTAGGTAAAACCGATTTAAGTTTGCCTGCATTAAAGTCCCCGGCCACTAGGCATGCCGCTTCTTGATGAGCATTTTCTTGTTTGCTTGGGGCCTTCTATTGCTCGTTGAGTGCGGTCTTAGTGCCAGCATCGGTTTGTGGTGGTAAATAGATGGCTATGAATAATATAGATGAGAACTCTTGGTAGATGGTGTGCTCTACAGCTTATCATAAGGTACTCTACTTCAGGCGAGCAATACCTTGAGACTTATTTAATATTAGACATCGCGCACCAGCTGTTATTGACAAACCGATACACACACGCACGCAATGTATGTCTACAATATGTTTGAGTTAATTTAGGTCTTAAAACCGCTACTTTAATCAGAAGTTACTGTATTTTGGTTGTGTATTTCCATAACTGTTAAATTGTTATTTTATTCACAGTGAACTAAATGTCTTGACTCTGATTTCCACGTAAAAGTACATTTACATACAGTATGTTAAAATAGAATGATTTCCCTAAAAAATGTTGTCATTTGTTATAATTGACATAAACCATTATTTTACAGGAAACATTTTAAATTAGAGCTGATTACTGTAATTTAAAAAAAGTCTTCATTATCCAGACAAAAAGGAAATTACTGTAACAATGAGTTTTCTGTGAAATTATGTGTGCCAAACTGTCAATTTCTAGGCAGCGCAACTGAAATATTCAATGGCTAGGACAAACATCCATGCTTCCCACAGTTGTGCCAAGTTGGTGTCCAGTCTTGACACTTAAACTGGTGTGCCTGCCACCTACTACCATATCCTGCTCAGAGGCACTTAAATATTTTTTCTTCATTTTCCCTATGAATTGCACAGATACACAATCCATGTCTCAAGGCTTAAAAGTCCTTCTTTAACCTTTTTTTTTAATTTTTTTTTATTGATTACACATTTAACCCCATATTGTCAAAACTACCTCCGTACTTCCATTCATTTGTATGGGTTACCTTTAGATAGTCGTAGAGCTTAGAGGCCTATTCAAACGGAGAATACCATTGTATTTGTGAGAGTCCCCTTTCTACTGTGGGGTCATATTAGTTTGTAAACCAACCGTTCAGATGGTTTAGTGAGAAGACTCTGCCACTTTCTACCACAGATGTGGAAGGGCGACATACTTTAGGAGGATGCAGTGAATTGAGACGCAGCCCATGCAAAGAACCTATATTTTTAGGTTAAACTAACAGAGTTTGATGGGAATATTTTTATTATGTTACTTATATTGATACACTGGTCATCAATAGACTCTGGGGGTCGGGGGTTGTATTGAATCTATGTCCAGCTCCTGTGAAAAGTTTGGATGTTTGTAAAACCCTCCAGACTAAGTTGAATTGATTAATATTACAGTATTTGCCCACGTGAAGCAATTACAGTATGGTGCCTGTACCTGTATTTGGACATGGCCTATTTAAAACAAGTTGTTGTTGAATTTTTTATGAAATTTAATTACAATTATTCACTTTTTTGTTGGTCTTATCAATAGTGAATTTCTTACTTATTGACCATGTTTGGCATGTCCAACGCTGAGACAGTGTAATTTACAGTAGGCCTAGCCCCTATATTAGTGGAATGCTATGTTAAACAATATATTTTCATAGGCCTATTGAAGCCATGAAATTACTTAGAACAATATAGACTTCAAACATGTTCAACATAGTATGGTATCCCAGGAGGTCTACCCCGGGGGATGGTAATAGAGGGGAGGTACGTGAGGCGATGTTGGCTCCCTCTGCTGGGAATACAGGAACTGGGCACCCCGACATGGACAGCTAAGTGGAGGTAATTAGATGAAAGTGCCAACCAGCTGTGGAGGCTAAAATGAAAGGGGCACGATGGCACACCGCGGGAGAGAAGGGAGAGAGACGGACACCGGTTTAGAGAGAGAAGGAAGACCGAGCAAAACCAAAGTTATTTCTTTGATATATTTATTTTGTCTTAGTCAGAAAAACAACTTTACTTAATTAACGCCTCCCTGTCTGTGTCAATCTCTGTATGCTCAACCAAACACCCCACGGTTTACCACATATGGTGGAGAATGCGGGCAACTAAATAGATTTAGGTCCCGTGGGGTCGAGTGTGCGGAGATAACCATGGAGGAGCTGGCGGCTCACTTCATCCTCAGCCAGCAGAAGCAACAGGCTCTCCAGGAGCAAGCGCTGGAGGAGCAGCACCAACAAAACCACAGACTGGTAGCGGAGGTAGCCCAGTTGAAGGTTGGGAGGGCTCAGGAGTCTGGCCCGAATCAGTTCTTGGTTCAGTTCAGCGAGGAAGATGACGTGCAGTCGTATCTGTGCACCTTCGAGAGGACAGCACAGCTGGAAGGATGGCCCAAGCCCCAGTGGGCCAGCCTGTTGGCACCCTACCTCTCTGGGAAGGCCCAGAAGGCCTACTTTGATTTGAACACTGACCAGGCTGCAAATTATGAGGGACTCAAACGGGAGATACTAAGCCGTTATGGGTTCAATCTCATACGCCGTGCACAATTGGTCCACGACTGGGCCGTTGACCCCTCCCGATGCTCGACAAACCCGTCCTGGATAAATACTTTTGGGCCCTGCCCTACGAGATGAAGAAGACGGTGAGCATGTAGAACCCCAAGAGCCTGGAGGAATTGCTGACAGTGGTGGAAATTCACCAGAACACACAGGACCTGCTGAGAGGGGGCCGAGCGTAGAGAGGAGACACGGCGAGGGGGTCAACCAACACAAAGAGAGACGAGGAGCGGAAGGGGGCCTGGACGGGACCAGCCAAGACTGTGAAGCGGGAGGGTGACCCAAACCGACGACGCCGGCGGCTGCTGGACCCCGATCAGAGATGCTGCTATGAAAGTGGTGAGCTGGGGCACCTTGCGTGGACCTGTCCCGGCTGGGAGGAGGCCATGCCCTCTGCACCTCCCAGCTCGGGGATAACCCGGATGGCGAGTTACGTCACCTCCTGTTGGGCGCACACCGAGACGGCCCCTCCGATGGTTCCGGTACGAATCGATGGCATCGACACCAGCGCTCTGCTGGACTCCGGTAGCATGGTGACCCTGGCCCACCCGCAGTGGCTCACGTGAGAGGGGAAGGAGGAACAGGGGGATGAGGTGACAGTGTCCTGTGTACATGGGGACACGAAGAGGTACCCAATGGTGGCCGTGAGGATACCCACCCCAAAGGGGGAGTGCCAGATGCACGTGGGAGCTGTGCCTAACCTACCAGTGTCCATTCTCCTCGGTCGAGACTGCCCTCTCTTCCAGGCACTGTGGAGGAGGGACCTGGGTAGGCGAGCACGGAAGGAAGGAAGAAAAGGAAAAAAGATTGTGACGTGTGTCACCCAACCCCCGCCACAAGAGGTGTCCACTGGGCCTGAGTCGGACCCGGAGAAGGGAGACGACCCCGCTCCGGCAAGCGAGCCACTGTGCAAGGAAGACCTCAGGCTACACTTAATGGAGTTGAAAGCCCTAGACGGACCTCCCAACATGGGAATCCTCACGGGTCATTTCGGGACGGCCCAATTAGAAGACCCAAATCTCCAGAATGCTAGGGCCCAGGTGATGCCGGTGGATGGCGTACTGTTACCTGGGTTAAGTGATTGGTGCTACCCCCACTTCGCAATTAAGCATACTTTATTGTATCAGGTAGTAAAGCATAATGGGGAGACCAAAGACTTGTTACTCATACCCAGACAGTATGTTAGGACTGTGTTGCAGCTTGACAACACCCACCTGCTTGGGGAACACCTGGGGTTCGAGAAAACCAGGGAGCGGATCGGGAACCGGTTCCACTGGCCTGGAGTCAAACGCACCATGGAGGACGACTGCCGTGGTTGCCTGGAGTGCCAGATCACAGCTCCGAGGGTGCAGTATCGAGACCCTTTGGTTCCCTTGCCCATTATAGGAGTGCCATTCGAGCGGTTGGCAATCGATCTGGTGGGTCCGTTGGTGAAGACCGCGAGGGGACACCAATACATCCTGGTATTCATGGATTATGCCACCCGTTATCCTGAGGCAATACCGCTACGCACGGCGGCATCCAAAGGTATCGCACGGGAGCTCTTACATTTATTCAGCCAGGTGGGGATTCTGCAGGAAATCCTGACAAACCAGGGCACCGTGTTCCTGTCTTGTGTGATGAAGGATGTCTGCAATCTGTTACGAATCAAACAAGTGAGGACCAGTGTGTACCATCCACAAACCGATGGGCTGGTGGAACGCTTCAATAAGACCCTGAAACATGTCACAGGTCATCGAGAGAGACTGGAGGACCTGGGACCAGCTGCTGCCCCACCTGATGTTTTCAGTGCGTGAGGTACCCAAAGCATCCACGGGGTTCTCCCCCTTTGAGCTCCTGTATGGCCGTCGGCCCCGCGGGCTGCTGGACCTAGCCAAAGAGGTCTGGGAAGAGCAGCCGACCCCCACGGACCTCGTGGAACATCAGATCCACACTGTTCCGGGAGAAAAAGTGCGTAAATGGCCATATCGAATACCAGAAGCCCGGAGGTTGGTGGTCCAGCGGGAAGTGACAACAATGTTAGAAATGGGGGTACTGGAGGAGTCTCAGTGAGTGGTCTAGCCCCATAGTGCTGGTTCCAAAACTGGACGGAACCATCCGCTTCTGTAATGACTTCCGGGGCCTGAAAGAGATCAGTAAGTTTGATGCCTACCCCATGCCCTGGGTGGACGAACTGATCGACCACTTGGGGACAGCGAGATACGTCAGCACCTTGGACCTAACGAAGGGGTACTGGCAGGTGCCACTGGTAGCGGCCTTCTGGGAGAAGACTGCCTTCTCCAACCCGGGGGGGGCTATACCACTACCGAGTTCTGCCTTTCGGGCTCCACGGGGCATGGACCGAGTTTGTGGCAGCACAGTGAGTACGCAGCGGCTTATCGAGATGACATAATTGTGACTCCCAATTGTCACTGTGCACATCTGTAAGTTACAGGCTGTGGTTTATGCGCAGGAGGTCTACCCCGGGGGATGGTCATAGAGGGGACGTACGTGAGGCGTTGTTGGCTCCCTCTGTTGGGATTCCGGGAGCTGGGCACCCCGACATGGTCAGTTAAATGGAAGTAATTAGAGGAAATTGCCAACCAGCTGTGGAGGCTAAAAAAAAGGAGCACGATGGCACACCGCGGGAGAGAAGGGAGAGAGACGGACACCGGTTTAGAGAGAGATGGAAGACCGAGCAAAACCGAAGTTATTTCTTTGATATATTTATTTTCTGTCTTAAGTAAAGTTGTTTTCTGATTAACGCCTCCCTGTCTCTGTGTCAATCTCTGAACATTCAACCCAACACCCCACGGTTTACCACAATAGGCTATTTAGCAAATATGGGATTGGCTTACATTTTTGTTATTTTGTTTCTGTAGGGTATTTTATAAACTAGACTACAGCAGTTTGAATTGGAGTTGAAAACAATGCAATACATAAGACTCTTAATACACAACTTAAAGCAACCACGTACTGTATTTAGACATGGAGCACGTTCTGATTGGGCAGTGAGGGGTCAAGCCCTTATGTGACACAGCCAGCTACTGCACCCATAATTCCCACTGTGAAAATAGCAAAAATATTTCTGACACACTGCCTGACCTATGGCACTACTGCCAGTGCTAAGATTTACCATTGCGTTCTTTAAAATTGTATTTTTTTTAATAAATAAGGCTGTCAGTGTCCTAGCATCCCTACAGGGGGCCAGTGGTGGTATTGCCCAGTGCTAATGCTAGCTAACTCGCTAGGGTGTTTGTGTGTGCCCTTGCTAACCAGCATCCGTAACTGTACATCAACAAGCCTGGCGAGGCTTTGTGTCGATCACGGTTAAGCTCTGCTCTACTCGCTCCCTCCTTCTCTCCCCCACGGCTCAGTGGCAGGAATACCAGTAATTGACCCTCGTTATGGAAAAACGGCATCGTGAAACAGGCCCTAATGAGCTGATTCCTGTTGGCTACTTTTTTGTGTGTTTTTCTTCTCTGGGGGGACTTTTCCCCCAGAAAAGTGAGTTTTTGATTGACAGCTACTGTGGACTCTTGAGCGTGTGTGCGGGTGCGTGCCCGTGTGTTTTCCCTGATTGTTCCACGACAGACCTGATAAACTATTACGACCCACAGTAGATCACCTCCATTGTTATTCCATTAAAATCCGCAGCACTAATTTCTGACAGTTTTACATTGATCCTTTCTCTCCATAATAGGCTTGACCACTGAAGCCTGGTTATTATGGGCTGTTTGAGCTGCATGGTAATCTGTAAGGACCGACACTGGAGTAGAGAAGCAGGTACGGAGAGTCAAACATTTAATCGGAACAGACATCGAACAAGACAGGAACAGCGTCAGGACAAGGACATATGACAATCAATGCTGAAGCAGGAAACAGTGCGGGGGAACAGACAGACATAGGGGAGGTAATGACAGAGGTGATTGAGTCCAATAATTGCTGATTTGTGTAATGGGGGGCAGGTGTGCGTAATGATGGGGAGCCTTGTGCCCTCGGAGAGAAAGAGAGCGAGAGAGACCTTCTCAGAATAGTGTAAACACCATGGCATCATTCATATTTTAAGAAATGGCACCGGAGATGTCATGGCGTGCAGACACATTTCCCACCCAGCATTGCCTGAATCTAAAAATTAGTCTCCTCACACAGGGCAAGGCTGTTGGCTGGCTGTAACATCCTCTTGAGACCTTTTTCCTCTGTCTTCACTATGACTATGAAAGAGGGTGTTTGCAAATGAAGCCTGCCCTGGGGGGAGGGGGCGCCCGGCACATGTGCATCGCTGCCTGTGTTTGTTAATGTGTGTGTGTGTGTGTGTGTGTGTGTGTGCGCTAATATGTGTCTGACATTGCAGGGAGTTTGGCCGCTGGAAAGTGAACAGCCTGGCTCTAGAGAGACAGGACAACAATGGTCTGGCCCTGCCCCTGGACCCAGAGTTCCTCCAGACCATCAGGCACCTGGGCAGACGGCCCAGCCTCAGCTCCATTACAGACAGCATCATCAGGAAGTACGGAACACACTTCCTGCTCTCAGCCACCCTGGGGGGTAAGAATAATATGTATTTATTGGTGCTCTTTTAACCCAATCCTCTGTATGCTGCTGATGCTTAGCTTCAGAAACGCAAACAGTAAATTCTCTCTTTGCTGTAAAGGTGTCATATTGAATGTGTTGTTCTATTCTCCAGCCCAGTTCTCAGTGCATATTCTGCTCCACTCTGTGTGTGTTTAGGGGAGGAGTCATTAATGATCTTTGTGGACAAGCGGAGGTTGAGTAGAACGGTGGAGACGAGAGAGGCCAACGGTACAGCCGTGACTCTAGAGGCCCTGCACCAACTGGCTGCCTCTTACTTCATCGACAGAGAGAGCACGCTGCGCAAGCTGCACCACATCCAGATAGCATCCACAGCCATTAAGGTAAACCTACAAGCTGCACCACATCCAGATTGCATCCATGGCCCCTCCCCCCCCCCCCACACACACATTCATTCCCAGAGCCCTCTAGCTGGGTCCATTAATCACTGTGTCAGTCATTATTACCGAGTAATGAGTGTGATCGGCTGAGTTTGCCCTTTGCACAGCAGGACATGTTTGTCAGACTCCGTATTTGGGGTGATTCGTTTCCATGTGAGCCTGTGATTTGTTTACATGTACCTGTGGCAATGAGAGGATTATCATTGAGGAATTTCCCATGTATAGACAGACACCTTGTATGAGAGCAGTGTTTCACCAGCTGGTGAGCCACTGGTGTCGAATTTACATTTATTTATATGTGATTGTTTAAAACTGGACTGCTAGACTGTTTTGTACATCTTGAGGTTTGGGGAACAACTTCTAAAGAATGTGGGGGAGGGGAGTAGGTGTGTGCTAAAATACATGTGACAGTCATACCTGACACAATTGTACAGTTCAACATTGATTTTGAACATTATCTAAGATGATGTAGAGTTATAAACTCACTTGTAGTTTGAAAGCATCCATCTGTTTATCATTGACTTTTCCCATTGCTATCCCATCTTTGGCCACCACAGACAGATAAGGCCATATATTCCTTAAAGTGAATTGGCAACGGGACACATCATGGCTTTGTTGGCAGCGTTCTCGTGGACAAAGTGCTGCTAAAATCGTCTGATTGAGATGAATGGAGCAGAAGTCCTCTGAGGTGCATTTGTTTAGGAGGCAGTTTCGGGTGACTGATGTGAAATATTCACAGCATCAGCTGCCTTTAATTCAGGCCATGGATTTTTACCTCGTCAAGATGAAGACGGATGGCAAAACAAAAGCATCTCTTAGAAAGAGGGCACCGGACAACGGCTTTAAGAGAACAGATTTCAGGAGGAGAAAAGCCTGTTGTCCTGGTATAATGTAGGAGCTATAGCTATAACACTTCAGGTGAAAAATAAAGGGAAAGGAAAAATGAAAAAGATAAAGAGGGGAGGCGAAGGGAAGTGGTGCCTCTACAATTACGCATCAGAGTGATGAATCCTCGGTTCTATTTCAACAATTTCTTAGAGCTTGCCCCATTTGTCAGCCATTTTGGGTATGAGTTAAGGTGTCACGCTAATGAATAGAAGACATATGAAGAATACTGGGGTTCTGCCATCTGTAATAATCGGTGCTTTAACCTACCAGCGAGCAAGAAACACTGACAGGAGATACTAACAGTGCTGGGTGGACATAAATCAAGTGGTTAAAGTTTGATTTACAACCCAGGTCCGTTTCTACTAAGGTTTATTACAATTAGCCTGAAAAACAACTAGCCATCGATGGGGAGAGGACAGGAGTGTTTTTGACCCAATTTGCTGCCTTGCTACTGCAGTGTTTAGTCATTCATGTCCTCTTATGGTTCATTTGTAGGGGAATAAAGATAATTTGTGAGGCTGAGCTTTGGAAATCTAGTGAGAAAATATGGTTGCAGTTGTTCACGATGTAGAACAGATTTGATGTGGATAAATAAAAAAAACTGTCTTGTTTTATCCCTTGTGTATCAATGAATTATTCATTTCATACAGATGTTGTCATCTTCGTTATTATATTGTTGTGTCCTCTTTAACGTTTTGCCACGTCCTCCCCCTCAAGAAAAAGACACCCTCAGATGTAAAAACTAGAGGAAGTTTGTTATTTTCTATCAAGGTCTTATATACTCTGGGAGGACTTTACAAATTAGATAAAGGTATGAGCTGCAGTTGGCTTCACTTACCCTTTAACCTCTGTCTGGGTCATCGTCAGTCAAGCTACTAATATGCAAGTTGTGAGTAATCTTAACCTTTAGCCAGCTCTGTTTCCTCTCTTTGCAACATTGTCTGCCAAGAGCACCAGAATTATTAAGCTCTGAGAGAAGGGAAGAGGGACGATAATTTGTTCCAAATCAAAAGGAGTCTCTCTCTCAGCCCCATCTAAAAAAAACAGCATATCATAGTTTGCCTTGCCACAGTATTAACTCCTACTTTCTTCTCTTAAAGGTCCTCTGCTGCTCCCCTGCGGATTTCAATGAGCCTCCATTTATTTAGGGGGCACAAATATAATCTCATGCTAGTTTATTTTTTCTCTCTTCAAGTCGATAAGCTGATCCCCAGCTCTGGTTGACATCGTAGTGTAAGCCAGTGCAACAAAGTGGTTTTAAAACATCTTGCCGGAATCCTCAAAGAATGTCTAAACACGCGTAAACACATCTAGGATGCAAATGGGGATATGCTGCATCTACTAAGGCTATGCCTAGTGATTAAAAACAGGACGATTCTCTGTGGTGCCGTGAAAAAAGCAATTTCCAAAGAAGCGCCGGTCCCAAACATTAATGCCATTCCATACTTTTTTAACAGGTTGGTGTATAGGCCTCTTAATACCCATTATTATTTAAATATCTGACATCTGGGGCTCACTTACTGGCATTTTATGTATTATATTCTGCTTTTGTGGAATTTCTCATAGGTGGAATTAACAGAAGGCATGATCTTCATCAGTTTCCATGCCTTTGCCTTAGTGGTATAATAATAATATTAATAATGCTTGCATTTAGAAAATAATTGAGCTTCCTTGTCATTTGAGTTATTGCACCATGCATATAAAAGTATACAAGGGTTGTTACTGCATTGCTTTGGAGCACTTGGGATATGCTTATTTTCATTCTCGCTTTAAACCATTAGCTATTCCCAAACACTAAACACTTGCAAGACCTTTAAACAATTCCCCAGGGGCAGATTATTTGGCAGAGGCAGGACAGGGGACTCTGGTCTCTGCCTTAATCAGAAGAAGCATCCATACTGTGAGTGAGTGCTGTTCCCGTATATCAAGTCTCATGTGGCTGAGTTTGGTAGATCATTGCGCTTGCAACGCCAGGGTTGTGGGTTTGAGTCCCACCAGGGACCAGTACGAAGTAAAAAAAAATATGCACTCACTACTGTTACTCGGTTTGGATAAGAGCGTCTGCTGAATTACTTAAATGTAGAATATGATGATGCATACCAGACATGTCTCCATCACATAACCAAGCAGCACATTCCTATTCCAGGACAGCCTTTAAGAGCAATCGCCAGTCCTATTAAATGCAGCTGTTAGAATTTCTGATAGTCAGCACTCGATTATGGCATATTAATACAACCCCCGCTCACTCTCTCTCCACCTAATTTACATTTTTCTATCCACCAAAGTCCCAATAAGTTACTGAACATACTTTTATACAAACAACTGTTAAGACTTCTTTTTTTTCTTAGTCCTTTCTATAAGAAATGTATTTAAGTGTGCGTATGCTCGGCTTCACTTGGTCCTTGTTGCAGTCTCATTGCTATGCATAGAAAATCCAGATTTAAATTAAAACATTTCCCTTTAAGTTGGACATCTGTCTGTGTTAGAAATTTATCTGCCCATCCCTCTAGACATTTCTCGGATTTTAATTATTTTCGTTGAAGCATCAATAAAAAAAATAATGGAAATGCCGTCGATAGGCCTGCTGAAGTTGAGGTTTTTATTCTCTCTTTCTCAACCCTCTTCCCCCCTCTCCATTTCAAAGTAACTCAAACCTCAATGTTGAATGAAAAATGGAAAATAATATTTTGTGATTATCATATAATGAATCACTGCTGCTTATGTATGAAGGTTGGTCATGGTTCTGGTGTATTACTGTTTTGAATGCTTACCTTTTTGATACAGTTACGTTTCTGTTCTTCATTTTCTTTCTTGTGTCTCACCCTTCCCTCTGTTTTCACAGTGACCTTAAAGTAGGTGTCAAAGAAAGACAACTTTTCTGCCCACAGAGGGAAAGGAAAGTGTCCCCTTTCTTCTGAATGTAGAACCATAGTTCCTCATTGATCTACACTGGTGATGTGGTTACTTTTATTGGCCCTTTGGGAAAATATTAAAAGAAGGAGCCACTGTGGCATTAGGGGAGAATAACTTGCAAGTGACGAGGAGGGAGATGGATAGGCCCACAGGCTGCCAGACTTGGAATGATGGCAGAGAAACCTTGATATATGGGAGCTTTTAAATCATCCTTTTGTCAAGGAGGATTGAGCTGTGATTGTGAACGATCTAACCGCTCACCCAGAGGAGAAGAGATCCAGTGTCTTTCTCATTTGTCAGCGTGAATCTAGTGATATGTCTGCCAGGCTTGCATGTAACTGCATCTTTCAAGACTTAAAGCATAATTGGAAGCTGCCACCGAAAATAATTCTTCATACGTAGTTCTTTCTTTTACTTTTTTTGCAGACTCCACATTCTTCTCTCCCTTGTGTCAGATGACAGTGTTTTTTTGGTTGCATTGCTACTGTATGTCATCATCGCTTTCTCTGAGTAGACAAGAAACCACCTCTCACCCTTAAGCTTATTCATGTACTATACTTTTTGGATATAACATAATGTGGCCTCTGAACAGAGAATTATCATCTAACAGACTATACTGAATAGTGGATATGTCTAAATGCACAACCTTGGTGTTGCATCATACACCAAACAACTGAACTACTGTACTACTACTTGTAATGTTTGTTGATATGAACATTTAAACGTGTCTCAATAAGGTATAAAATATTTAGTCCTGTGGAAGTACAGATGGTAGGATCTGAGTGAGCATACTCTTGTTGTTGATCTCATTCCACATGACATTCAGCTCTGCATCCTTACATTTTTTATGACTTTAGTGGCTCTCTTTTACAGTGTAGTGGAGTATTGCCATGTGCCTCTGTCTTTCCCGCTAGGTGACCGAAACCAGGACGGGCCCTCTTGGATGCAGTAACTATGACAACCTGGACTCAGTCAGCTCTGTTCTGGTTCAGAGCCCTGAAAACAAGATTAATCTGCAAGGTTGGCCATCCATAATTGAACCCACCCAGACATTCTGATGGAATTGTCACAGTTTATATTCTCTGCCAAACGTTAGACAAGAGGCACCAGAGTGTCAGAAGGAATTTACCTTCAATTCGTCTTTGTCTGGCATTGGAAACCGAACCTCTGGATTCCTAAGTGGATCACAGGGATTTGTAGACATATATGAACAAGCCAGTGGAAATGTATCTATAAAGTGACCAGAAAATACCTCTTCTGTCCTATAGGAACTTACAGTAGAAAGTCTATAGTTAATACAGTATTTGAGTCTAGTTTACATTATTACAGTAATTTGTCTTGAAGTTTAGCCAGTGTTGTCATATATAAACTGTACCATGTCCTCTCCTCAGGTCTCCAGGCCATCCTACCAGAGTACCTGAGGGTCAGGTTCGTCCAGGCTGCTCTGAGCTACATCGGCTGTAACGTGGAGGGTCAGTTTGTGTGCCGAGACAATGACTGTTGGTGCCGCTGCAGCCCAGGCTTCCCCCAGTGTAATTGCCCCGAAGTGGACCTGAGGGCCATGGAGGCCAGCCTACTGCACATCAGAGACACCTGGAACATGGCCAACCAGGACTTTGAAGAGTCGGGTATGGGAGTATGACATTGATGATACACTCACAGAGGCGTATATAGAGAATTTGTAACATTCAATATACTTGCACAAATGTACTGCAACTGTATGTCAAATCAAATGAAATTGTATTGCGCCGAATAAAACCTTACCGTAAAATGCTTATTACAAGCCCTTAACCAACAATGCAGGTCAAAAAATAGAGTTCATTTTATTTTTTCACTTAATTTTATTTATTTTTAATATTTTCTTTAGTAAAAAAATAAAAAGTTACAACAATTACAATAACAAGGACATATACAGGGAGTTCCGATACTGAGTCAATGCGCGGGGTACAGGTTAGTTGATGTAATTTGTACATGTAAAGTGACTATGCCTAGATAATGAACAATGAGTAGCAGCAGTGTAAAAGGGGTGGGGGGGGGGGGTGGATTGGGGGTTAGAAGCTGTGAAGTCTTATGGATTTGGGGTAGAAGCTGTTAAGGAACCTTTTAGACTTGGTGCTCTGGTAACGCTTGTCATGCAGTAGCAGAGAGAACCGTCTATGACTTGGGTGACTGCAGTTTTTGATCATTTTTGGGACTTCATCTGACACCGTCTAGTGTATATATAGGTCCTGGATGGCAGGAAGCTTGGTCCCAGTGACGTACACGGCAGGAGGCACTAGCCTCTGTAGCACCTTACGGTCAGATGCCGAGCAGTTTCCATACCAGGCGGTGATGCAACCATTCAGGATGCTCTCGATGGTGCAGCTGTAGAATGTTTTGAGGATCTGGGGACCAATGCCAAATCTTTTCAGTCTCCTGATATATGCCACAGAACCTTACACAACACGGAAATCAGTGTGACGTCTGCTGTCTATGGGTTCACGTATATTTAAAGGCTGAATTATTCATATTAAATGTCCGGGTCACACTTGAGAAGTCTGTAAACGCATACAGCAACTCCAGAAAGTATTTACGCCCCTTGACTTGTTCCACATTTTGTTGTGTTACAGCCTGAATCTAAAATTGATTAAATAGAAATTTGCTGACACTGGCCTAAACACAATACCTCATAATGTCAAAGTACAAATTTAATAAAAACGAGTGAATAAGTATTCAACCAATTTGTTATGGCAAGCCTAAATATGTTCAGGAGTAAACATTTGCTTAACAAGTCAAATAATAATTAAATGAACTCTGTGTGGAATAGTGTTTAACATGATTTTTGAAAACCTCAACTCTGTACCCCACACATACATGTAAGGACCCTCAGTTGAGCAGTGAATTTCAAACAGATTTAACCACAAAAACTAGGGAGGTTTTCCAAAGCCTCGCCAAGAAGGACAGACATTGAATATCCCTTTGAGCATGGTGAAGATGCTTTTCTACACCCAATCACTACAAAGATACAGGCGTCTTTCCTAACTCAGTAGCCGGAGAGGAAGGAAACTGCTTTAGGATTTCACCATGAGGCCAATGGTGACTTTAAAACAGTTAGAGGGTGTTTAATGGCTGTGATAGGCGAAAACTGAGGATGGATCAACAACATTGTAGTTACTACACAATACTAACCTAATTGACAGAGTGAAAAGGAAGCCTCTACAGAATAAAAATATTCCAAAACATGTATCCTGTTTGCAATAAGGCAGTAAAGTAAAACGACAAAAAAAATTGAAAAATATATTAACTTTATGTCCTGAATACCAAGTGTTCTGTTTGGGGCAAATCCAACACATCACCGAGTACCACTCTTCATATTTTAAAGCGTGGTGGCGGAATCATGTTATGGATGTGCTTGTCATCGGCAAGGACTAGGGAGTTTTTTATGATAAAAATAAACAGAATAGCTAAGCACAATCCTAGAGGAAATCCTGGTTGTCTATTTCCTAACAAACACTGGGAGACAAATTCACCTTTCAGCATGACATTATCCTAAACACAAGGCCAAATATACACTGGAGTTGCTTCCCAAGACAACATTGAATGTTCCTGAGTGGCCTGGTTAAATTTTTTACTTTAATTTGCTTGAAAATAGTATATGGCAAGACTTAAATGGCTGTCTAGCAATGATAAACAACCAACTTGACAGAGCTTGAAGAATTATTTTAAAGAATAATGTGCAAATATTGTACAATCCAGGTGTGGAAAGCTCGTAGAGCCTTACCCAGAAAGACTCACAGCCGTAACCGCTGGCGATTTTAACATGTACTGTATTGACTCAGGGTTGTGAATACTTATGTATATGAAATATTTGTGTATTTCATAAAAATAAACATGTTTTCACTTTGTCATTATAGGGTATTGTGTGTCGATGGGTGAGGAAAAAGTTATATTTAATCCATTTTGAATTCAGGCTGTAATAAAACAATGTGGAATAAGTCAAGGGGTATGAATACTTTCTGAAGGCACTGTATGTTTAATTCACATGGCCCATGCGAGGGACTAAACCCACAACCTTGATGTTGGCAGCATTATAGTGTAACTGTCTGAGCCAGTTGGACCAATTATACCCTCCACACCATCTGCCCTACTGCATTGTTGATGTGAGCTGTTTAATTTGCCCAGGTTCAGTACCTGTAGTTCTGCAGTGGTTTGCCTCGGAGCAGAGCTGTGGGAAGGCATTAAGAGAGAAGCATTGTTACCTAGCTGTTTTCATCGTCTGACAAGATAATAATGGTGGGAAGAGGCCTGGGCTTTCAGGGATGAGGTGTCATTGTCGTGGCAGTGAAACAGCGCTCTAGTCTTGGCATGAACAGACTTTTTTTTTTTTTTTCTTTTTTTTTTTGTGTCCCGGGAATGGTGCCAGCCTAAGCAGGTTTACTCAGGGTGCAATGGAGCACACTAATTCATTTGAATGCAGCAGCTGGAGGCTGATTTAAAACATGTAAACATCCTTTACCGAGCACATCATGGAATCTAATGGCCGTAAAGTCACTACTACGTTTACTTCTAATTGCAATCTGAGATCTCTCTCCTAATATAGCGATGGTTTATCAAAAATTCACAGCAGTACATATTACACCATGGCTAATCACTTTGAGAGCAAATGACGATTGTAATCAGAGATAATCAACATCACTGTTAATTGTAAATATCACTGTCACTTTCTCATTACAGATTAATTAGAATTGAATTCTGAAAAATCTATTCAATCATGAAAGCATATATCGATTGCTCTGAAAATCGTTTTTTTTTCTTTGACTCGTTAAACCTAACACTTACCATGAAGCAATGTAATATTTTTTGCTGCTTTTCAATCTGTTTGGCTGTTGTGCCTCTGCACACAGAGCCATGAGCTTGCTTTGCCAGGAGCTGGCTGGGTTCTTGGTGTTTCAAACAGAGACACAGACCTACATTTATTTCTGCCTCTTTCTATTAGCATATGCATCACTTCCATTTTCCCCCACCGCGGCCCGGCAAATCAAGTCCCATGTGCTCTCTCTAAAGTGATCCCTTAATGCCGTCTGACTTTATCAGACAAAATGAACAGAATCATATAAATAAATAAGCGGACCAGAATGACAAGGGGGCATTAAACCTCTCCACACCTGTCTGCCTTTCAGAGGAGTTCCAGAACTTTTTGCGGAGACTCCCGATGTTCTACGCCCTCAACACATCTGCCATCCAGTACTTCTGGAAGATGGAGCCGGCCATCCACCAACGCTACAGACAGCTGGAGCTCAGCAGCAGACAGCTCATTGCCAAATCCCGACGAATCGTCAACAAACTCTTCACCCTCAGCAAGAGGTGTCGGACACAGCCGAAAGTCATTGTGCTGAGAGAGAGGTGAGACTGTATTATGATAAACGTTGCCTGTGAAGTTTAGCTGGCATGTAAAATACCAGTCAAAAGTTTGGACACCTACAGTACTTGTTCCAGGGTTTTTCTTTATTTTTACTATTTTCTACATTGTAGAATAATATTGAATCAAATCAACTTTATTTGTCACATGCGCAGAATACAACAAGTGCAGACCTTACCGTCAAATGCTTTCTTTTAAGCCCTTAACCAACAGTGCAGTTCAAAAAGAGTTAAGACAATATTTACCAAATAAATTAAACTTAAAAATGTAATAGTCTGGTGGTCATTTGTTTAATTGTTCAGCAGTCTTATGGCTTGGGGGTAGAAGCTGTTAAGGAGCCTTTTGGTCCTAGACTTGGCGGTCCGGTACCACTTGCCGTGCGGTAACAAAGAAAACAGTTTATGATTTGGGTGACTGGAATCTAACAATTTTATGGGCTTTCCTCTGGATTGCAGGAAGCTTGGCCCGAGGGAGGTACTGAGCCGTACGCATTACCCTCTGTAGCGCTTTACGGCCAGATGCCGAGCAGCTGCCATACCAGGCGGTGATGCAACCGATGGTGTAGCTTTAGAACTTTGAGGATCTGGGGACCCATGCCAAGTCTTTTCAGTCTCCTGAGGGGGGGAAAGGTTTTGTCGTGCCCTCTTCATGAGTGTCTTGGTGTGTTTGGACCATGATAGTTCGTTGGTGATGTGGTCACCAAGGAACTTGAAGCTCTCGACCCTCTCCACTACAGCCCCATTGATGTTAATGGGGGCTGGTCTGGCCCGCCTTTTCCTGTAGTCCACGACCAGCTCCTTAGTCTTGCTCACATTGAGGGAGAGGTTGTTGTCCTGGCACCACACTGCCAGTTCTCTGACCTCCTCCCTATAGGCTGTCTCATCGTTGTCGGTGTCAGCAAACTTAATAACGGTGTTGGAGTGTTTGTTTGGGCGTGGGTGAACAGGGAGTACAGGAGGGGACTGAGTACACACCCATGAGGGGCTCCAGTGTTGATGATCAGCATGGCAGACGTGTTGTAGCCTCCCCTTACCACCTGGGGGAAGCTCATCAGGAAGTCCAGGATCCAGTGACTGCACTTGAATACATCTGGTATCATATAAAATATATTTTATATTTTCTTCAAAGTAGCCACCCTTTGCCTTGATTACAGCTTTGCACACTCACTTGGCATTCTCTCAACCAGCTTCATGAGGTAGTCACCTGGAATGCATTTAAATTAACACGTGTGCCTTGTTAAAAGTTACTTTGTGTAATTTCTTTCCTTCTTAATGCATTTGAGCCAATCAGTTGTGTTGTGACAAGGTAGAGGTGGTATACAGAAGATAGCCCTATTTGGTAAAAGACCAAGTCCCTATTATGGCAAGAACAGCTCAAATAAGCAAAGAGAAACGACAGTCCATTACTTTAACTTCTTATGGTATAGGGGACGCTTGCATCCCACTTGGCCAAAAGCCAGGGAAATGCAGCGCGGCAAATTCAAATAAAATGGGTGAATCCAGCCAACAAGTCAGATTTTAAAAAGGCTTTTTGGCGAAAGCCATAAGAAGCTATTATCTGATGATAGCACAACCGTAAACAAAGAGTAGCATATTTCAACCCTGCAGGCTCTACACAAAACACAGAAATAAAATGTAAAACATGCCTTACCTTTGACGAGCTTCTTTTGTTGGCACTCCATGTCCCATAAACATGACAATTGGTCATTTTGTTCAATTAATTCCATCCATATATATACAAAATGTCCATTTATTTGGTGTGTTTGATCCAGAAAAAAAACAGCTTCCAAATTGCACAACATCACTACAAAATATCTCAAAAGTTGCCTGTAAAGTTTGCCAAAACATTTCAAACTAGTTTTGTAACACAACTTTAGGTATTTTTAAATGTTAATAATCAATCAAATTGAAGACTGGTCTATCTGTTTTCAATAGAGGACGAGAGGAAACTAATGCTACTTTTCAAGTCTTGGGCACTCAACAGCGTTACTTTTTTCCAACATGGCTGTACTTCTTCATTGCACAAAGGAATAACCTCAACCAAATTCCAAGGACTGGTGACATCCAGTGGAAGCGGTAAGAACTGAAAACAAGTGCCTAAGAAATATGGTTTCCCAATGAGAACTCACTGAACAGAGACGTCAAAAAAAGAAATTCTGAACGGTTAGCCCTCAGGGTTTTGCCTGCTATGTTATACTCACAGACATGATTCAAACAGTTTTAGAAACTTCAGTGTTTTAACCAAATCTACAAATAATATGCATATCTTATATTCTTGGCATGAGTAGCAGGAAGTTGAAATTGGGCACGCTATTTATCCAAAAGTGAAAATGCTGTCCCCTATACCTTAAGAAGTTAAGACATGAAGGTCAGTCAATCTGGAAAATGCCAAGAACTTTGAACGTTTCTTCAAGTGCAGTCACAAAAACCGTCAAGCGCTATGATAAAACTGGCTGTCATGAGGACTGCCATAAAGGAAGAGCCAGAGTTAACTCTGCTGCAGAATATAAGTTCATTAGAGTTAACTGCACCTCAGATTGCAGTTCAAATAAATGCTTCACAGAGTTCAAGTAACAGACACATCTCAAAATTAACTGTTCAGAGGAGACTGCATGAATCAGAACTTCATGCTTGAATTGCTGCAAAGAAACCACTACTAAAGGACTCCAATAAGAAGAGACTTGCTTGGGCCACAAGCAATGGTCCTTAGACCAGTGGAAATCTGTCCTTTGGTCTGATGAGTCCTATTTTCAACCAACTGTCTTTGTGAGATGCTGAGCGGTGAATGGATGATCTCTGTATGCGTGGTTTCCACCGTGAAGCATGGAGGAGGAGATGTGATCGTGTGGGGGTGCTTTGCTGGTGACACTGTCAGTGATTTTATTTAGATTTCAAGGCACACTTAACCAGCATGGCTACCACAGCATTCTGCAGTGATACGCCATCCCATCTGGTTTGCGCTTAGTCCCACTATCATTTGTTTTTCAAAAGGACAATGACCCAACACACCTCCAGACTGTGTAATTACTATTTGACCAAGGAAGAGAGTGATGGAGTGCTGCATCCAATGACCTGGCCTCCACAATCACCCGACGTCAACCCAATTGAGAAAGTTTGGGATGAGTTGGACAGCAGAGTGAAGGAAAAGCAGTCAACAACTGCTTAGCATATGTGGGAACTTCTTCAAAACTGGTGGAAAAGCATTCCACCTGAAGCTGGTTGAAAGAAAGCCAAAAGTGTTCAAAGCTGTCATCCAGGCAAAGAAGGGTGGCTACTTTGAAGAATCTCAAATATAAAATATATTTTGATTTGTTTAACACTTTTTTTGGTTACTACATGATTCCATATGTGTTATTTCATAGCTGTGATGTCTTCACTATTATTCTAAAGATAAAGGAAAACCCTTGAATGAGTAGGTGTCTGTCCAAACCTTTGACTGGTACCGTGTGTGCATGAAGAATGCGAGGGGGGGGGATACAGAAGGAAAGATTGGGAGGGAGTGACAGGGACGTGACTGGATGCTATGATAAACATTGTTTGTGATTATTTAAATTATATGGATGAAAAATCAAGCCTCAAACTGGTAGTTATATTTCTGTGCTATCTCTGGATGAGGTATCAAACAAAAACATTTTTTTTATCTTCTTATGGCTAGCGGAACCCTCGACAACATTCCGCTGAAATGGCAAATATGTAACTTTCATACATTCACATGTGCAATACACCAAATTAAAGATAAACCTCTTGTTAATCTACCCATCGTGTCTGATTTCAAAAAGGCTTTATAGCGAAACCACAACATATGTTAGGTCAGAGCCTAGTCACAGCCAAAGAGAGGAGTCACAAAAAGCAGAAAGAGATGCAAATAATCACTAACCTTTGACGATCTTCATCAGATGACACTCATAGGACTTCATGTTACACAATACATGTATGTTTTGTTCGATAAAGTGCATATTTATATCCAAAAATCTCAGTTTACATTGGCGCGTTACGTTCAGTAATGTTTTGCTTCCAAAACATCTGGTGATTTTGCAGAGCCACATCAATTTACAGAAATAGTCATCATAAACTTTAATATAAGTGTTATGCACAGAATTAGAGATATACTTCTCCTTAATGGAACCGCTGTGTCAGATTTCAAAACTTTACGGAAAAAGCAAACCATGCAATAATCTGAGTACGGCGCTCAGACAACAAATCAAGCCATACAGATATCCGCCATGTTGGAGTCAACAGAAGTCAGAAATAGCGTTATAAATATTCACTTACCTTTGATCATCATCAGAATCCACTCCCAGGAATCCCAGTTCCACGATAAATGTTTGATTTGTTCGATAAAGTCCATCATTTATGTCCAAATACCTCCTTTGTTAGTGCGTTCAGTTCACAAATCCAAACTCATGACGCGATGGCAGGTCCAGGCTAAAGTTCAGTCTTTAGGATGTTTTTATCATAAATCTTCAATAATGTTCCAACCGGAGAATTCCTTTGTCTTCAGAAATGCAATGGAATGCAAGCATGAGTGCGTTACCAGCTCATGCCACTCTGGCAGACCTCTGACTCATTCAGGTCCCATTCCCCCCCTCCTTCACAGTGGAAGCATCAAACAAGGTTCTAAAGACTGTTGACATCTAGTGGAAGCCTTAGGAAGTGCAATATGACCCCATAGACACTGTATATTCGATAGGCAATGAGTTGAAAAACTACAACCTCAGATTTCCCACTTCCTGGTTGGATTGTTCTCAGGTTTTCGCCTGCCATATGAGTTCTGTTATACACAGACATCATTCAAACAGTTTTTTAGAAACTTCAGTGTTTTCTATCCAAATGTACTAATAATATGCATATATTAGCAACTGGGCCTGAGTAGCAGGTAGTTTACTCTGGGCACACTTCATCCAAACGTGAAAATGCTGCCCCCTATCCCAAACAGGATTTATCTTTATTTAGCTAGGCAAGTCAGTTAAGAACAAATTCTTATTTTCAATGATGGCCTTGTTCAGGGGCAGACCGACAGATGTTTACCTTGTCAGCTTGGGGATTTGATCTTGCAACCTTTCGGTTACTAGTCCAACGCTCTAACCACTAAGCTGCCTGCCGCCCCAAAGTGTTGTGTTTATAACATGGCAATAAACACAACACTTTGTTTTCAGCAGAGACCTGAGAAGGGTTTTTGTAGAAAGAATTGGTTCGATGCTGATGACTTGGTCCCGGTCTAGTCTCCCTTCAAAATTTCCAGGCCATGTAAGAAATCTGCCTGAGAATCCCTTTTATGCCTGAATAGACTCGGGGATGTTGTGAATGTCCCAGTCAAAAATGGCTGCTGTTCAGACATACACATTGTTGATAGGCGAAGGGAGATGAATTCAGGCTAAAGTTCAATCTTTAGGATGTTTTTATCATAAATCTTCAATAATGTTCCAACCGGAGAATTCCTTTGTCTTCAGAAATGCAATGGAATGCAAGCATGAGTGCGTTACCAGCTCATGCCACTCTGGCAGACCTCTGACTCATTCAGGTCCCATTCCCCCCCTCCTTCACAGTGGAAGCATCAAACAAGGTTCTAAAGACTGTTGACATCTAGTGGAAGCCTTAGGAAGTGCAATATGACCCCATAGACACTGTATATTCGATAGGCAATGAGTTGAAAAACTACAACCTCAGATTTCCCACTTCCTGGTTGGATTGTTCTCAGGTTTTCGCCTGCCATATGAGTTCTGTTATACACAGACATCATTCAAACAGTTTTTTAGAAACTTCAGTGTTTTCTATCCAAATGTACTAATAATATGCATATATTAGCAACTGGGCCTGAGTAGCAGGTAGTTTACTCTGGGCACACTTCATCCAAACGTGAAAATGCTGCCCCCTATCCCAAACAGGATTTATCTTTATTTAGCTAGGCAAGTCAGTTAAGAACAAATTCTTATTTTCAATGATGGCCTTGTTCAGGGGCAGACCGACAGATGTTTACCTTGTCAGCTTGGGGATTTGATCTTGCAACCTTTCGGTTACTAGTCCAACGCTCTAACCACTAAGCTGCCTGCCGCCCCAAAGTGTTGTGTTTATAACATGGCAATAAACACAACACTTTGTTTTCAGCAGAGACCTGAGAAGGGTTTTTGTAGAAAGAATTGGTTCGATGCTGATGACTTGGTCCCGGTCTAGTCTCCCTTCAAAATTTCCAGGCCATGTAAGAAATCTGCCTGAGAATCCCTTTTATGCCTGAATAGACTCGGGGATGTTGTGAATGTCCCAGTCAAAAATGGCTGCTGTTCAGACATACACATTGTTGATAGGCGAAGGGAGATGAATTCTGTACTCTGCATATTGCTTTGACATTTCTGCACTGATTTATTTTGTTTCTTATGTTCAAAAGAGTTCACAGGCAATCAATCAGAACATGAGATAGCATCTCCAATTTCACCAACCCTCTTGTCGGGTGAAACTCTGCTGTGTTTGTGTTTTTCTTTATTTTTTTTCCCATATTTCTTCGTCAGGGGAAAATTTACTTTAACAAGCATAGAGGACTGATTAATAAAACTGAAACTCTATTTCATACATGAGATATACTGAGAGCTTTGATTTTAATAGACTACATACAGAGAATACAGTAGTTACCTAGATCTGACTAATACCGTCAGCCATAATTTAATTCATTCATGTTTATTATTTAGATACAAAATCCCATTGAGAGAACATCCATTTCATTAGTCTTTCCTTTTACTGTTATTTTTCACCGTCAATGAGTATATTTTGCTCAGTGAATGACTGTATTCTGTGGTGTTGAGTGTCTTTTTGTATGACTTTCCCTCTTTTTTGACGAAACTGTAGCGGTAAATGAGTGAATAGGTGTGGAGTCAGGCGCAGAGAGCAAAGGATACGGGAAAAACACGCTTTAATGTCCAGAAAATCACACGAACAAAAATCAGGCGAACAACACGTGAAGAAAATAAATGACAGCGAGAAAACCCGAAAATGCAAAACACAAACCACTCTAACAAATACAGATGAACAAGCCCGCACAAACAGAAGCGGGCTGAACTAACTTAAATAACCCCACCCTAACAACCAAACAAGAAACAGGTGAAACCAATTAGACAAAACCAAAAGAACACAGAACAATGGATCGGTGGCAAATAGTAGACCGGCGACGCCGAGCGCCACCCGAACCAGAAGGGGAGTCACCCTCGGTAATATTCGTGACAGAAGCTACCTATAATGGATACAAATAAAAGGTCTGTGGCCATGAGATTCTCATAAACTATGTTAATTTGTACTAGTCTCCTAGTACTACTGCTATTGTGTCTCTAACACAGAAGTGATCGTGTACATGAAGAGACTCTGTGACAAATTTCTCTTAATGGGTTTTAGTAAAGCAATACAAGCTACTCTCTGCCCCTCCAATGTCCAGTATAGGTTTCTTTGCCCCTTCCGTTTCTCAACCTTATGGTGTTTCGACAAATTGTTTCATGGATGCAATTCAAAAAGTAACTCCAGTTATTCACAGAGAATTGGGTGCCAGCACAGAGATGCAGATACACAGGGCTGTATTTTCGGCTGGTGCTAAGGTGCACATTAGTTTGCAATTTTGTCATGTAAAAACTGGTGCACTGGCATTTTCCAAACCTAACGCCAGGTTTGGCTATTTACCCGTTTAACATCAGCTTGAAGGGGTGGCAATATTTGAGGTGTGTTCTTAACAAGTGCAAAAGTCACAATTTCTTGCAGTGCTAATGGGAAGAGTTAAGACTCACAAAAAGCAGGTCTTAACTGTAATGCAGTAGATAATGGCATGGATTTTGAGAGCGAAAGCGCACCCTATCCAGCCATGATGCACAGTGCCCATGGAAGGAGAGATGTGCCTTTTGTGCAGGTGAATCTCATATTTAGAAACAATAGATTTTTTTCCACCCCCATTTAATTTGATTTAAAAAATAACAAGCATATCCTGCCCTCCCCTTAATATAGGCTGGTTTAGCAGCATCACATAGTGCGTCTTTTTTTCGTGACCATTAGCCAAGTAACCTATGAATAAGGAGGTTTTAAATTGTCTACAGAGTGATTGGAAATGTTTTTGATGCAACTGGTCAGGATGTTCTCGATAGTGCAGCGGTAGGACCCAGGGCAGCATGCCAAAGTTCTTCAGCCGCCTTAGGAAATAGAGACGCTGTTGTGCACTCTTGACATGAGTGGTGGTTTTATTGGTCCATGACAAGTCCTCGGTGATGTGGATTCCAAGGAACTTCAAACTCGTGACTCTCTCTACTACTGCAGTCCCATTGATGTGGATCAATGGTAGAGTATCCATCCCCTCGTCCAATTACCAGACACGCTCCTCCAAACTATTCAGTCTTCCTATAATGCCATATCAACCAGGTAAAAAACTATATATTTGCCTTGCAAAGGTAGGTAACGATAGAATTGAGAGGAGCCTAGTATTTTGTATAGAAGTATGAATATTATGCGTAAAGACATTTAGGCCTACATGTGCACACAGTTCCATGAAATGAGAGAAGTGATTTATGGTATATTTCTGACTCGATCCTATTTAGACATATTGTTGTTGGTTTAAAATACTTAGTTTTTTGTTTAATTTGATTAAAAACCAAACTTATTAGAAAGATTTATCGTTAATTGGTTTATGGTGAGAACATGCATGGCTCGAAAACAATGTAATTTCAGCTGCTAATTCTGGA
Organism: Oncorhynchus mykiss; assembly: GCF_013265735.2. Lineage (NCBI taxonomy): Eukaryota > Metazoa > Chordata > Actinopteri > Salmoniformes > Salmonidae > Oncorhynchus > Oncorhynchus mykiss. The sequence continues at coordinate 75,894,198 of NC_048569.1, read as the reverse complement.
TAAGCGCTAATATGATCTGTAAAATGGTTCCATGATGTTTATAAAACATTACATTTGCGAGCAGTATCACAGTGAGTGGACATTTCCTCATTCTCTTTATATTGGATCTTTATCCAGCTCCTGTGAAAAGTTTGGATATGCATAAAACCCTCCATAGTTTTAAGTTGTCTGTATTATACACCCACAAGGAGCAAGTATGGTGCCTGTAACTGTATTTAGACATGGCCTATTTAAAACAAGTTGTCAAATTTGATAACAATTGTACAGTTTTTTTTTAGGTATTATCAATAGCCTAGTGAATGTAATATTGACTACATTTGGCATGTCCAGACTGCAATTTTGGCCAGCAGCATACCACCCTGCGTTCCACTGCTAGCTGCCACTGAAGCTAAGCAGGGTTGGTGCTGGTCGGTCCCTGGATGGGAGACTCTTTCATATTGTCAAAAGAAATATCACAATCCCCCAGGGCAATGATTGGGGACATTGCCCTGTGTAGTGTCCCATCTTTCTAATGGGACGTTAAATGGGTGCCCTGACTCTCTGTGGCCACTAAAGAGCACACAGCACTTTTCATTTTAACCCTGGTGTCCTGGCTAAATTCCCAATCTGGCCACCTAATCATTCCCAAGCTTCCAATTGACTCATTCCTCTCCCCTGTAACTGTTCCCCAGGTTTTTGCTGTAAATGAGAATTTGCTCTCTGTCAACTTACCTGGTAAAAAAAGGGTTAAATTCAAATTAAATTAACTCAAATGTACAGTAGGCCTAGCCCCTATCATTGTGAATGCTATAGCCTATGTTTAACAATGTATTTCCATATTGATGCAATTACAACATATTTAGCAAATATGGGGCAGGCTATTTAACAAACTAGGCTGTAACAAACTAATATTCAAATTGGGGTTGAGGACAATGCAATAGATAACACCATAAATACACAACTTGAAGCAAACACAAGTTTAGCCATGGAGCACATTCTGTTTGCCCGGTGAGGGGCCAAGCCTCGACAATCCCGCAACTTTATTCATCAAAACCCAGCTTTTTCACACTACTGCCAGCTACTGCGCCCATCATTCTGGTTGTGAAAATACAAAAACTATTTCTGACACACCCCCGAATCTATAATGCCAGTGCTAAGATTTACCATTGCATTAGGTTTGTTAAAATAGAGCACACAGAGGTATCCACTGTCTCTGGTGTTGGGTGTCTGTGAAAAGCTCTGACAAATTAAGATGGCATCTCATGAAGACATAACACGTGCAGTTTGAACTACTCCAGGAAGTGACGTTGCAAGCTAGCTCAGTGCTGCCCCCTCTCACGGATTTGTATTTATTTATTAACGAGTCAGATGCAAAGGATTTACTAAAGACACCTGACAATGCCCAAATCCCTGTGATTTGCATGAGACAGAGACGGAGATATCGGGGAGGTAGGGGGTGCCTTGTACGGATCTAACGGCAAGTGAGTAATCTGCCTCTGCCATCAGTACTATTAGCCAACATACTATCATTGGATAACAAAATAGATGAACTATGATCACAAATATCCTTCCAACGGGACATTAAAACTGTACTATCTTATATTTCACCGAGCCGTGGCTGAACGAGGACATGAATAACATTCAGCTGGCCGGTTTAATGCTGCATCGGCAAGATAGAACAGCCGCCTCCAGTAAGACAAGGAGTGGCGGTCTGTGTATATTTTTAACAGCAGCTGATGTACGGAATCTAAGGGTAAGGAATTCTCTAGGTTTTGCTTGCCTGAGGTAGAATATATGTAGACCACACTATTTACTACGAGTTTTTATCTATATTCTTTGTAGCTGTCTATTTACCACCACAAACCGATTCTGGGACTATGACTTCACTCAATGAGCTGAATACAGCCATAGGAAAACGCTCATCCACTGGCTAAGCTCATAGTGGCCGGGGATTTTAATGCAGGGAAACTTAAATCTGTTCTACCTAATTTCTACTAGCATGTTAAATGTGCAACCAGAGGGGGAAAAAAACTCTGGACCACCTTTACTCCACACACAGAGACACGTGTACAAAGCTCAGAGACATTGGCCATGTGGTGCCAGGATAACAACCTCTCCCTCAATGTGATCAAGACAAAGGAGATGATTGTGGAATACAGGAGGAGGACCGAGCACACCCCCATTCTCATCGACGGGGCTGTAGTGGAGCAGGTTGAGAGCTTCAAGTTCCTTGGTGTCCACATCACCAACATACTTTCATGGTCCAAACACACCAAGACAGTCGAGAAGAGGGCAAGACAAAACCGTTTTCCCCTCAGGAGACTGAAAAGATTTGCCATGGGGTCCTCAGATTCTCAAAAGGTTCTACAGCTGCACCATCGAGAGCATGGTTGCATCACTGTCTGGTATAGCAACTGCTCAGGATCCGACCACAAGGCACTACAGAGGGTAATGCCTACGGCCCAGTACATCACTGTGGCCAACTTCCTGCCATCCAGGACCTCTATGCCAGGCGGTGTCGGAGGAAGGCCCTAAAAATTGTCAGAGACTCCAGCCACCCTAGTCATAGACTGTTCTCTCTGGTACCGCTTGCCATGCGGTACCAGAGCCCCAAGTCTTGGTCCAACAGGCTTAACAGCTTCTACCACCAATCCATAAGACTCCTGAACATCTAATCAAAGGGCTACCCAGAGCCCTCTTTTATGCTGCTGCTACTCTCTGTTTTAAATATATGCATAGTCACTTTAACTCTACACACATGTACATTTTACCTCAATGACCTCGACTAACCTGTGACCCCGCACATTGACTCTGTACCGGTACCCCCTGTATATAGCTTTGCTACTGTTATTTTACTGCTGCTCTTTAATGATTATTTATTTATATTTTTTCCTTATTTATTTTTTACTAAACACATATTTTTCTTAACTGCATTGTTGGTTAAGGGTTTGTAAGTAAGCATTTCACCTTAAGGTCTACTACACCTGTTGTATTCGGTGCATGTGACAAATAAAATGTTATTTGAACATTTGATTTGAAGTGGGATTAAAATGGATTTTGTATTTTTTTTTTATCTACACAAAATACTCTGCCAGTGGAGAACACTTCCAACATTTGAAAAATAAAACACTAATAAATGTATATCTCCATTAGTTCAGTCAATACATGTTAGAATCACCTTTGGCAGCGATTACAGTTGCTATTATTTCTGGGTAAATCTCAAAGTGCTTTCTAAACCTGGATTGTGCAAAATTCTTCAAGCCTTATAAAATTGGTTGTTAATTGCTAAACAACCATTTGCTGGTCTTGCCATAGATTTTCAAGCAGATTTAAGTTGAAATTGTAACTCGGCCACTCAGGAACTTTCACTGTCTTCATGTTAAGCAACTCCAGTGTAGTTTTGGCCTTGTGTTTTAGGTTACTGACCTGCTGGAATGTGAATTCATCTCCCAGTGGCTGGTGGAAAGCAGACTGCACCAGGTTTTCCTCTAGGATATTGCCTGTGCTTGGCTCCATTCCGTTTCATTTTATCATGAAAAACTCCCCAGTCATTACAAGCATACCCATAACATGATTCAGCTACCACTATTCTTGAAAATATGGAGAGTGATACTCAGTAATGTGTTATGGATTTGCCCCAAACACAACATTTTGTATTTAGGACAAAAGTGAATTGCTTTGCCACATTTTTGTTCAGTATTACATTTGTTCCTTGTTGCAAACAGGATGCATGTTTATGAATATTTGAATTCTGTACAGGCATCCTTTTCACTCTGTCAATTAGGTTAGTATTGTAGAGTAACTACAATGTTGTTGATCCATCCTATCACAGTCATTAAACTCTGTAACTGATTTAAAGTCACCATTGGCCTCATTGTGAAATCCCTGAGTGGTTTCCTTCTTCTCCGGCAACAGAGTTAGGAAAGACGCCTATATCTTTGTAGTGACTGGGAGTATTGATACAAGATCCCAAGTGTAATTACTAGCTAATAAATATCATGCTCAAATGGGTATTTAATGTCTGTAATTTTTTACCATCCTACCAATAGGTGCCTTTCTTAGCGAGGCATTGGAAAACCTTCCTGGTCTTTGATTGAATATGTGTTTGAAATTCACTGCTCGACTAAAGGATACAGAGAGGAGGTATTCATTCAAAAATCATGTTAAAGGCCTCCCGAGTGGTGCAGCGGCCTAAGGCACTGCATCGCAGTGCTTGAGACGTCACTACATTCCCGGGTTCGATCCCAGGCTGTGTCACAGCTGGCTGTGATTGGGAGACCCAGAATGGCTTGGTAGGGTTGTTTCGTAGGACGCATGCCTCTCAACCTCCGCCTCTCCCCAGTCCGAAGTGGAGTTACAGCGATGGGACATGACTGTAACTACCACTTGGATATCATGAAAAAGGGGTAAAAAGCACCCAAAAATATTGACTATTGTTGGACAAGCAACTTATTATGTGACTTGTTAAGTACATTTGTACTCCTGAATTTATTTAAGGTTTGCCATAACAAAGGGGTTGAATACTTATTGATCCAAGATATTTCAGCTTTTGATTTCTTATTAATTTGTAAACATTTAGAAAAAAATAATTCCATTTCGACATTGTGGGCTATTGTGTGTAGGTCAGTAACAAAACATTCTCAGTTGAATCCATTTTATATTCAGGCTGTAACACAACAAAATGTGCAAAGGGTCAAGGGGTGTGAATACTTTCTGGTGTATTAGAAGCAATTATTTTTACTATTACATTTTTTTATGTATTTTCCATTCCCTATAATGGGGTCCTGTTTTCTGCTAACAATGCCTGCAGTACTATAGTCGGCCTTCAACTTCCGTGGCTTCAATGAGCGGGACCATTGCTACATGTAACACCTCTTAAGTTACCACCCACCTTCTCGCTCACCTCACCCCGTCTCTCATGGCAACACGACTCCGGTAGTATTTACATATCCCCCGCCATGAAGTATTCTGGGTCAGCCTGGTGGGAGAAAAACATTCCTGGCTGAGCAGAAGTTCCAGTGAGGAGGAGAGATATGCACAATACCCATGTGGGCGACAAAACCAGGCCCAGTAGATATAAATGTTTCTGCAGCTGCAAAGAGATTTGATTAACAAACATGGATAAAATGTCTTATAGATAAATAACCCATTATAGATACCTTGAGGCCTGCTTTTAAGGGAGAGCATTTTATTTTCAGTTTTTCCACTTTCATATATTTTCGTAAACTGACGTAAATTCTTCATAAACTGTTGCTGTGTGCACATATACCCACATAAATTCAGTATCTATCATTGTTTATAGTATGTCTCATCTGGGGTACTGAAAATACCATGACACCCTGCCTGCATCTATTTAAGAATTAAACACTGCGACAACCTATTGATATGACCAGACATAAAATACTACAGGGTAATACCTAATATATTGTTATTTTGTTAGGAAAATACAGCTGTATCATGACATGAACCCAAGGAAGATGGAATTTTGTATTGGGGAATGTGACTATCTAGTTATTCTAGTGAACTTGATATCCCCAAAATGACTGTACGTACACTACCGTTTGAAGGTTTGGGGTCACTTAGAAATGTCCTTGATTTTGAAAGAAAAGCTCATTTTTTGTCCATTTAAAATAAGATCAAATTGATCAGAAATACAGTGTAGACATTGTTAATGTTGTAAATGACTATTGTATCTGGAAACAGCTGATTTTTAATTGAATATCTACGTAGGCGTATAGAGGCCCATTATCAGCAACCATCACTCCTGTGTTCCAATGGCATGTTGTGTTAGCTAATCCAAGTTTATAATTTTAAAAGGCTAATTGAGCATTAGAAAACCCTTTTGCAGTTGTTAGCATGGCTGAAACCTGTTGTTCTGATTAAAGAAGCAATAAAACTGGCCTTCTTTAGACTACTTGAGTATTTGGAGCATCAGCATTTGCGGGTTCGATTACAGGCTCAAAATGGCCAGAAACAAAGGACTTTCTTCTGAAACTCATCAGTCTATTATTGTTCTGAGAAATGAAGGCTATTCCATGTGAGAAATTGCCAATAAACTGAGGATCTCATGCAACGCTGTGTACTACTCCCTTCACAGAACAGAGCAAAATTGCTCTAACCAGAATAGAACGAGGAGTGGGAGGCCCTGGTGCACAACTGAGCAAGTATATTATATTAGAGTGTCTAGTTTGAGAAACCAACGCCTCACAAGTCCTCAACTGGCAGCTTCATTAAATAGTACCCGCAAAACACCAGTCTCAACATCAACAGTGAAGAGGCGACTCCGGAATGCTGGCCTTCTAGGCAGAGTTGCAAAGAAAAAGCCATATCTCAGACTGGCAATAAAAAAAATATAAGATGGGCAAAAGAACACAGACACTGGACAGAGGAACTCTGTCTAGAAGGCCAGCATCCGGGAGTCGCCTCTTCACTGTTGACGTTGAGACTGGTGTTTTGCGGTTACAATTTAATGAAGCTACATTAGTCATTTACAACATTTACCAATGGTCTGCACTGTATTTCTGATCAATTTGATGTTATTTTAATGGACAAAAAAGTAGCTTTTCTTTCAAAAACAAGGACATTTCTAAGTGACCCTAAACTTTTGAACAGTAGTGTACGTAGAGCCATGGAAGCTTATAAGAAATCCCACTTCGACCTCCAACGAGCCATCAAACAGGCAAAGTGTCAATACAGAACTAAGATCAAATCCTACTACGTCGGCTCTGCTCGACGGATGTGGCAGGGCTTGAAAACTGTTATGGATTGCAAAGGGAAACCCAGCCACGAGCTGGCCAGTGTCGTGAGCATACCAGATGAGCTAAATACCTTCTATGCTCAATTTTGAGGTAAGCAACACTGAACCATGCATGAAAGCACCAGCTGTTCCAGACAACTGTGTGATCTCGCTCTCCATAGCCGATATCAGTAAGACCTTTAAACAGGTTAACATTCACAAGGCCACAGGGCCAGACGGAATATCAGGATGTGTACTCGGAGCATGCACTGACCAGCTGACAAGTGTATTCACTGACATTTTCAACCTATCTTTGACCTGGTCTTTAATACCAACTTGTTTCAAGCAGGCCAATGTATGTAACTGGATCCTGACTTCCCCTGGCAGTGAGGGTAGGCAACAACACAACTGCCACGTGGACCATCAACATGGGGGCCCCTCAGGAGTGTGTGCTTAGTACCCTCCTGTACTCCCTTTTCACCCAACACCATCATCAAGTTTGGTAATAGCACAACGGTGGTAGGACTTATGACCAATGACGATGAGGCAGCCTATAGGAAAGAGGTCGGAGACCTGGCGGTGTGGTGCCAGGACAACAACCTCTCCCTCAATGTCAGCAAGACAAATGAGCTGATCGTGGACTATAGGAAATGCAGGGGCAAGCACGCCCCCATCCACATTGGTACATTGTTGGGGCTGTAGTGGAGCAGGTCAGGAGCTTCAAGTTCCTCTGTGTCCACATCACTAAGGAATTAATATGGTCCCCACACCCACACTTTTGTGAAGCGGGTACTTCAGTGGCTGTTCCCCTCAAGAGGCTGAAAATATTTGTCATGGGCCCCCATACCTTAGAGGTTCTACAGCTGCACCATTGAGAGCATCTTAACTGGCTTCATCATTGCTTGGTACGGCAACTGCAAGGCATCCAACCGCAAGGCGCTACAATGACCGCAAGGCGCTACAGAGGTTTGTGAGTATGGCCCAGTACATCAATGGGACCAAGCTACCTGCTATCCAGTACCTCTACACCAGGCGGTGTCAGAGGAAGGCCCAAAAAAAATGATCAGACTCCAGCCACCCAAGCCATAGACTGTTCTCTCTGCTACCGCACGGCAAGCGGTACCAATGCACAAGTCTGGAACCTACAGGACCCTGAACAGCTTCTACTAACAAGCCATGAAACTGCTTAACAAGACTGCTAAATAGCCAATCAAATGGCTACCAGGACTACCTGCATTGACCCTTTTTTGCACTAACTCTCTTGCGCTAACTCTGCATACACACTGGACTCTACCCACACACTCACACATACAGTTGAAGTCGTACATTTACATACACTTAGGTTGGAGTCATTAAAACTCATTTTTCAACCACTCCACTAATTCCTTTTTAACAAACTATAGTTTTGGCAAGTCGGTTAGGACACCTGCTTTGTGCATTACACAAGTAATTTTTCCAACAATTGTTTACATACAGATTATTTTACTTATAATACACTATCACATTCCAGTGGGTCAGAAGTTTACATACTCTAAGTTGACTGTGCCTTTTAACAGCTTGGAAAATTATTTCATGGCTTTAGAAGCTTCTGATTGGCTAATTGACATCAATTGAGTAAATTGGAGGTGTACCTGTGGATGTATTTCAAGGCCTACCTTCAAACTCAGTGCCTCTTTGCTTGACATCATGGGAAAATCAAAAGAAATCAGCCAAGACCTCAGAAAAAAATTGTAGACCTCCACAAATCTGGTTCATCCTTGGGAGCAATTTCCAAACGCCTGAAGGTATCACGTTAATCTGTATAAACAATAAGGAAGGAGACGCGTTCTGTCTCCTAGAGATGAACATACTTTTTTTATTTCTCCCCTTTTCTCCCCAATCTTCGTGGTATCTAATTGTTAGTAGTTACTATCTTGTCTCATCGCTACAACTCCCGTACGGGCTCAGGAGAGACGAAGGTCGAAAGCCATGTGTCCTCTGAAACACAACCCAACCAAGCCGCGCTGCTTCTTAACACAGCGAGCATCCAACCCGGATGCCAGCCGCACCAATGTGTCGGAGGAAACACCGTGCACCTGGCGACCTGGTTAGCGTGCACTGCTTCCGGCCCGCCACAGGAGTTGCTAGTGCGCAATGAGACAAGGATATCCCTACCGGCCAAACCCTCCCTAACCCGGATGAAGCTAAGCCAATTGTGCATCGCCCCATGGACCTCCCGGTTGCGGACGGCTGCGACAGAGCCTGGCTTGAACCCAGAGTCTCTGGTGCCCTTGACCACTGCGCCACCCGGGAGGCCGAGATGAACGTACCTTGGTGTGAAAAGTGTAAATCAATCCCAGAACAGCAGCAAAGGACCATGTGAAGATGCTGGACAAAACAGGTACAAAAGTATCTATATCCACAGTAAATCGAGTCCTATATCAACATAACCTGAAAGGCCGCTCAGCAAGGAAGACGCCACTGCTCCAAAACTGGCAGAAAAAAGCCAGACTATGGTTTGCAATTGCACATGGGGACAGAGATCGTATTTCTTGGCGATATGTCCTGTGGTCTGATGAAACACAAATATAACTGTTTGGAAGAACACCATCCCAACCGTGAAGAACGGGGGTGGCAGCGTCATGTTGTGAGGGTGCTTTGCTGCAGGAGGGACTGGTGCACTTCACAAAATAGATGGCATCATGAGTATAGAAAATTATGTGGAAAAATTACCCGACACGTTTGACCCAAGTCAAACAGTTTAAAGGCAATACACTCAATTAGTATTTGGTAGCATGTAAACTTCTGACCCACAGGGAATGTGATGAAACAAATAAAAGCTGAATTAAATCATTCTCTCTACTATTATTCTGACATTTCACATTCTTAAAATAAAGTGGAGATCCTAACTGACCTAAGACAGGGAATTTTACTAGGATTAAATGTCAGGAATTGTGAAAAACTGAGTTTAAATGTGTTTGGCTAAGGTGTATGTACATTTCCGACTTCAACTGTACTTACACTGACACCCCAACACTCACACACCAAACACAGATATACTACATATGCCCACACATCGCATGAGCACACATGCATATTGACGCCACACTCACACACACATTTAAAAAGGACAAAGCAAGCATTTCACTGTTAGTCTACACCTGTTATTTACGAAGCATGTGATAAATTGAATTTGATTTGATCCTTGTGCAGATAGTGTTCAAAAGGGGTTGTGTTAAATGCGGAAGACACATTTCAGTTGAATGCATTCACTTGTACAACTGACTAGGTATCCCTCTTTCCCTTTTCCCAGAACTGCAAAGTGTTTGACCACACAAAGTGCATTTCCTGTAGAAAACAGTCTGGAAGTTTATCTTCATTGTGTTTATCTGTGTTTTGCAGGTCCTTCACCTACTGGCTGAACTTTATCTTGTCCATCATGTACTGCAGTGAGAACAACCACATAGGTTCATACCTGGAGGAGACAAGGAGCTGCTCTTGCCCTTATGAACACCCGTCCTGCCAGGGTGTCATACCCTGCACCATGGGCGAGGGCTCCTTCTGCGCCTCCTGCTCCTACGACAACCGCTCCCGCTGTGCCACATGCAATCCTGGGTACATGCTCAGCCAGGGGGTCTGCCGCAATGAGGTGCCGGACTCCACAGACCACTACATCGGCTTTGAGATGGACCTGCAGGACCTGGAGCTGAGATACCTGCTACAGAAGAAAGACAGCCGTATTGGCATCCATGGGCTCTTCGTCAGCAATGATGTCCGGCTCAACAACTGGTTTGACCCATCGTGGAGAAAGAGGATGCTGCTGACACTGAAGAGCAACAAGTACAAGTCCAACCACGTCCACATGCTCCTCGGGATGACCCTGCAGATCTGCCTTACTAAGAACAGCACCCTGGAGCCAGTGCTGTCTGTCTACATCAACCCCTTCGGGGGCAGTCACTCTGAGAGCTGGATCATGCCTATACACCAGAACAGCTACCCCGACTGGGAAAGGACTAAACTAGACATTCCCCTGGACTGTTACAACTGGACGTTGACTTTGGGCAACAAGTGGAAAACATTTTTTGAAACTGTCCACTTCTACTTGCGGAGCCGGATCAGTGCTCCGTTGCCCCAAGGGAACGGCTCAGTCTACTACGAACCTTTAGAGTTCCTGGAGCCTGGTAAGAACCTGGGCTACATGAAAATAAACAGCATCCAGGTGTTTGGCTACAGTATGCACTTTGACCCGGAAGCAATCCAGGACCTGATTCTGCAGCTGGACTACCCGTACACTCAGGGATCGCAGGACTCAGCCCTGCTGCAGTTGCTAGAGATCAGGGACCGGGTCAACAGACTGTCCCCTCCTGGACCTCAGCTCCTGGACCTCTTTTCCTGCCTGCTGCGCCACCGCCTGAAATTATCCACCACAGATGTTGTCCGAATACAGGCAGCGTTGCAGATTTTTTCTGCCAAACAGCCGAACTCCATGGAATACGAAACAACCAAATTATGTAGCTAATAAGGGGCCGGAGTCCAACTACACAGATGCTTGTGCTGCTATTACACTGACTTGATTACAGTTAAGAGCAATTTTGTAAGGCACCGAGGGACATTTCTTTGTTTTTATGATGTTGAGCGCTGTTTATTGGGATTCGTGTAAAATTATATATTTCTGGAAAGTGTGTGTCATACAAACACAAGGGGGCTTCACCATGCCCACTTTGCCTTTTTAAATGATGAGAAATTAGAAACAGAGTTGATTTCTGACCGTGATGGATATAAAAGATGTATCATCACTGATATGTTTCCCATAAATTGCACAGATCTCAATAATCTGTTAAAATGTGAAGCTTTTGCTGATAATTAAGTGTTATCTCAAGTGTGTTTGGTTTGACACCAGCATGGCTTTACTTAGGTCTTTCACTTTGTTATTGAACACACCATTTTTTATTATCATACTCTTCTGTTTAATCCCACTACACCCCATGTGTCCAGAGCTAAATGAGATGCTAAGGAAATCAAATGTTCCTTGTTTGTCATCAGTTTAAATTCCCACACAGGCTTTTCTATTTCACATATTTGTAAAATTAGAGTTATACAATACTTCAGACATGCAGAGATAAAACACCATACACGCAATGGCTAGTATGTTTATGTTACTTTTATTTTTTATAATGCAGTCGTTTGTGAACAGTTATGAAACAATGTCTATATGATGTATGAAAACATTCTGAATTTGCTAATTCACTAAATAAAAGTCATTTTTATGTGCCATCTGTAAATAGTTTAGATGTTTTATCTAGTGGATATTTTTATCAGAGATAATATTTGATCTTTGGTTAAATAATCTAGATTATATCATATTTTATGTATATCTTTGTATATTATATTTCAAAATCAATCTCTTCTCTGAAAAGGAAATGCTTCATTCAAACCACAAAATATAAGATGTTCCATTTAGTCCTTCGGTGTTTTGAGAGGATTTATTTTCCTGTAATTTGAGAGAAATGTTGACATGAAAGAACCTTTGCAATTTATCTGTGCAAAGGACTTCGACAAGGCAACATTGCCCGACAACAAAATAATATATTTAAGTCACAACAAACCCTAGAGCATAACTCGCTCCTGTGTTTGGCATAAAACGCCAGGTGACTTATTCTTCGACTAATGACTTTTCCCCTTGGATATCCTTGAAAGCAATCCAGCCAATTCACTGCAGGAAAAAAGTGTCAAATACTGAAAGAGTGGTAGCCTGGAAAGTTTCCCTATATCTTCAGATAATCATCAATCAAAGTGGAGGCATTCCTTATTTATTGATTCACTCTCTTCGTTCTGTCTGTCAATATTTAGTACTTTTTCAGAATTTGTGAGAATATGAGGTATGAATCTTTTTTATGTGCCAATATGAAATCTGGCTTTAAGAAAAGTAAAAAAAAAATGCTCAGGTTAATTGGACGTCTGATGACAACAGTGAAACAAAAGTGTCCATCGGTACACTTGAAATGTGAGTTTCAAGGACTTTCAATTGTCTTTGTTTTAATTACATCCCACTGGGCACTAACTGGTTGAATTAATGTTGTTTCAACGCAATTTGTCAACCTATTGTGATGTGGAATCTACGTGGAAAATACACTGGATTCGAAAAAGTCATCAATGTAAACTTGTTTTTGACGGTGAAATTTCAACCACAGGTTTATGTCATCATGGTAACTACATTTCAACATAGAAAGTTAGTCTATAAATTATTTTGAATTTGTTTATTTAAAACATCAGATCTTCAAAGTAAAATCCACTATCAGAAAAAAACAATAAGCTGGGCAGAACCTCCTACTGGAGAATGAATCTATCTACAGCAACCTTTTGGTCTCCCATTCAGGATTTTAACCAAACCCTACTTAACTATGATATTTGTTACTGACTATTACCAATACGTGAGAATGATGTTGAGTGATTTCGACTTAAAATCTAAATAGATTAACTGCTGCTATCGAAGTCATTCCAAAGGGTAGATTTAACAGAGCAAATTAATGTGACTCATAACATCAATGATGCTATTTAGGCCTATATTTTTTTTTAGTTAACCGTTATTTAAAGTTCAGCATTTAAAAAAAATATATATATTTAAAACATCTGTTCAAATACACCCCTAGGAAGAGTGTAATTTTTTTTGGTACATTTTCTGACAAGCGAGCACTTTTTTTCACGTTTTCAGAAATTCTTAGAATGTTTGGGAATTACGTATGTTACGGCATTTGAGAAAATGTTATAGTAATATAGAGTGGGAAAGCGGCCGTGTGTTTGGACAATTAATAGACACTACAGTAAATAAAACCTAATAAAAAAAAGTATCATCCAGGACTGGAGTCTACACAGGCCGTTGCACCATAGCCAATCAGAGCTATAGTAGGCCTTTACGCAAACATCTATTTGCCACAAGGACCTGCCATCATTCACTTTTAACTGACCTGTGTGTTTACAGACATTTGCATCAGCGCAACTTTTTAGAAAATTAGAACGCATTTGGCGCAAGCCACAAATTTCACCTGAATGCATTTCGCAAATATATAAATAACACGGAAGTCCTCTTGCATATTGGAACTTTACAGTCCTATTGATCAAACCACAAAAAGGTAGGCTATCTTTCCTTATATGCCAATCATCAACAACAAGATGAACAACTAATGCTAGCCAGTGCAAGATGAGGTAAAATCGAACAAAGGAACATTAGATAAACCCTCACAAACCTTTTGAGCTAGTCGGCCGTCAAAATTGCACCGATAAACGATGGGGAATAGTAAGTTGCCTGCTCTTCTTTCTGCAGCATACCTGCCATATGCATGCTTCTCAACCAAGCACCCAATCTAAATGCCTAAAGTTGGCTAGCTTACTAGCTAGCTACTTCCAGACACAAACGAGAGAACACCTCACTTTGACTATTTTACTTGCCGTAACAGAGCTGGTTAGGGTGTTTACATGTTATCTAGAGCATTCGTGACTAACAATTACTTTTTTGCCTATTTTTACTGACACAGGTCGTATTCAGCATGTTGCACATTCTTATTCATCACTTATTATGTACTTTTGCACACTCAGACGAGAGTGCTCTGAAATCGGAGTAGATAGTCAGAGTAAATTTGCAAACACAAGAGATATGCTAACTGGGTAACAGTTGTTCAAGTTCAGCATAGCTAGCTAACTAGCTGGCAAAACAATTCACATTTCTTGCTAGCTAAGCCAAAGACACCTGACTCTTTACCTATGTAGCCACCGAAAAAGGACATGAGGGAAGAAGTCAGTCAGTCATTCACCCACTCCTGCAATTACATACAATTCTACTAGCAGCTAGCTAGCTAACGTTAGGTTCTGTGTTTTTAGATTTCTATATAAATAGATACGCTAGCCTATTAGCCACGTTATGCCTGACTTGTGATCATTGCCCTTGCTAGTTTGATTGTATTGACATTCCCAGTCTTAGTTACATTCGTCTGTTTTTGTCCTAAATATTGAGTCATTGAAACTAAAACAGTGCATCCCGAATGGAGGCAGCAAACAATATTCCATGCCAGCTGTGATTTACAACATGATAGCAATATTTTTAGGACTGCCAAGAAAAGTATTGGTGAATTATATTAATCATGCATTGATCTGCATTCACCTATTCTGCCAACAATGCTTTACTGTACGTCATGGAATGTTGATAAAAATATAACCTATTTTTAAAACCTCTTATAAAGTTGGTTTTGTAGCACAAACTTGGAATCTTGGAATGATATTATGATTGTCTGTTTGTTTCATATCTCCAAAGTAGTTCAAATGCTGTCAGTTCCACTTTAACCTCTAGTGACTCCCCATCCCTCATGCGGGAGCGTAATCATCGACTGACACTAATTAGCATAACGCAACGGACATAAATATTCCTAGAAAATATTCCTATTCATGAAAATCACAAGAGAAATATATTGAGACACAGCTTAGCCTTTTGATAATCACCCTGTCATCTCAGATTTTCAAGATATGCTTTACAGACAAAGCTAGACATGAATTTGTGTAAGTTTATCGATAGCCTAGCATAGCATTTTGTCCAGCTAGCAGCAGGTAACTTGGTCACGGAAATCAGAAAAGCAATCAAATTAAATCGTTTACCTTTGATGAGCTTCGGATGTTTTCACTCACGAGACTAGATAGCCAATGTTCCTTTTTCCAAAAATATTATTTTTTGTAGGCGAAATAGCTCCGTTTGTTCTTCACGTTTGGCCGAGAAAACGCCCAGAAATTGCAGTCACGAAAACCCGGAAAAATATTCCAAATTAACTCCATAATATAGACAGAAACATGGCAAATGTTGTTTATAATCAATCCTTAAGGTGTTTTTCAAATATCTATTCGATAATATATCCACTGGGACAATTGGTTTTTCAGTGGGACCGATTGGAATAATAGCTACCTCTGTATTTTACGCGAGAATCACTCTGGGAGCCATCAGGTGACCAGTTGCGCAATGTAGCCGCTTAAGGGTATTCTTCAACATAAATGCGTAAAACTACGTCACAATGCTGTAAACACCTTGGGGAATACGGAGAAAAAGTAATCTGGTTGATAGCCCATTCACTGCTCAATAGGGACGCATTAGAAAGCAGATCTTTCAAAAGATGAGTCACTTCCGGATTGGATTTTTCTCAGGCTTTCGCCTGCAATATCAGTTCTGTTATACTCACAGACAATATTTTTACAGTTTTGGAAACTTTAGAGTGTTTTCTATCCTAAGCTGTCAATTATATGCTTATATTGGAGCATCTTGTCCTGACAAAATATCCTGTGTACCACGGGAACATTATTTTTCCAAAAATGAAAATACTGCCCCTTAGTCACAAAAGGTTTTAACCAGGCAAGTCAATTAAGAAGAAATTATTATTTACATTAACAGCAGGTAAAAGGCAGGAAATATGCTTATTCAAAGTTTTTAATTTCAGTTCATTATTATAGCGCCCCCCTGGGACATATGTACCTAATTTCATGACTTCAGATCAAACGGGGTGAGGCTCGTGACCTTTCAAAGTTTGCATTTTCAATATCTTATTATAGCACCACCATCTGGCCAATCAGTGTAATTTTGTAAATGCTGGATCTCTATGGCAAGACACATCATACACCAAAGCTTAGTTAAAATTGGGCCAGTGCTGTTTGCGATATTGTGTGTGCCTAATGTATGAACAAACAAATCTACGAATGAATAAACAAATGAAAGTACAGACGGACGGAGAAAGATCCACATTCCCCTCCCCAGATTTCATCATTGTGGATAACAATGTGAGACAAAATGGAAAACACAGACAGAAGACACTGGCTACAGCACAAATACAACATTGACAAACAGTGGATGTGTGTGACATCAAGTGAGAACTAGAAACAATTACATGTCTCAAACAACCTATTTATCTATTTGTTCTTTGAACTCCTCCAGGGACACCAGGTCCTGGAGATTTAGTTTGGCTTGGAGGGAATTCCAAGACCAGGGGGCTGAGTAATGAAAGGAACCTTTTCCATGCTTGGTTCTAATTTGCTGTACGATTAGCATAAGACAAGATTGAGATCTGAGATTGTTTGTGTTTCCATTTCAAGCTAGAAGAGCGGATAGATAAACTTTACCTAAAATGACCTCAAGAATGAACCAGTGTTTGAGCCTGCGTGTTGCTAGTACACTGTAAAGATCACCATGATGACTTAGATGTCTCTGATTGGTAACAAAATGAAGGCTTCATGATACAGATTCAAAAGCCTTCAGTGTAGAGTTTTAGGCTTACACATAATAGTATCACCATAGACCAACACAGAGAGAAAGGTACAACAAATCAACCATTTTCTGGCGGCAAAGGAAAAACAAGATTTGTGCAGGTAATAAAACCCAATTGCCAGCATGTGTTTATGGACAAGGTTCTCAACATGGGTGTTGAAACTTAACTTCTCATCCACCCTGTTGTAATAAGAGCCCACGAGTGAGGGTTACACACCCTCCAGGCAAAGATTTTAAGTTTTGTTGTTGACAAGTGACCCTCAGTTATGAATGGTGGAGAACATATATTCCCTATGTACTACATTCCAGGCCAGAGTGTTCTGTTATTGACAGCACCTTCCTCAAGCCATCAATGATGGAGCAAATTTCCCTCTGCACGCATTAATGTGCAAAGGGGGGTCAGACCTTCCAGTCACTGAGTAGCTTACAAGAAGCCCCCGTCACAAGAACAATAAACTCCTCTCCGTTTCCCCTTTTTATGACTCCTGAAGGATTGTCTCCTGAAGGAGGTCTAAGAGACAAAGAACAGGCACTTTCTGCAGATCAGCAGATCATCTTTACAATGTACATGTGTTACTGGGGATTACCAACTAGAATTTCGGATACCATAGATGTGGATTCCAAGGGGGGGCAGGCTATGATATTCCTTGTAACAGGAAGGAAAAGTAGCAGCAATTGTGAAAGTGACATTTAAACTCATTTCTGAACAATGTACTGGTTGGTTGGCATAACTTGATATTTTTCTTCTGATTTTTCTGTCTCTAAAAGGGTTATAATGTGTATTTGCTGAGACATGGAATGAATGCATTTTACTTAAGGCATGTTTAGAATCTATAGGATATGTATTTCATCCTAGGGACTGTTGACCTGTTTTCTCTACAGTAGGAACATACTGTCGATACTTATGAGGAAATCTTAGATGTATCTCGCTTGTCAAAAATTGGATGGATTCTTGGGATCAACGGGGTGGTCCCGTGATACCTTGTCTTGCCTATCAGCCCGCCCTCTGTGAGTATCCCTATAATTGCAGGACTTGCTAACAGACTGGTATATCAAGTTTCTTCGCGGTGCAGCCACACCAGTTGAACAAATTATCCACATTACCTTGAAACCAAACACCTATTGACGAGACCTATCCCACTCAGACAGAAGCAATCATCCTAGAGGTGATCCTGCGGAATGCACTGTTTGCTCATTCAAGACTAACTGACTGAGTTCACAATCCACCCCGGCTGGGATCAGAGGAAGAATTCACTGCACAGGAAAAAGCTGTAATCAACTTTACTCTCCTTGACTGAGAGAGAGAGAAGTGGGTATAGCTCTTTCTGCTATGAGCTACTTCGGCCTGCTGACCTCAGCACTACTGTCGAAAGAGAATTGGACAACAAACCCTTTACCCCAGCTCCATCTCATCCTAACGAAATCCAACTGGGCAGGCAACACCGACATGCAAGTTGGTGTTGCATTCTTACTTTCCTCTGAATGTGGCGCTGTTTGTGTTAAGTGGTGGAAGTCATTGAGCATTGTAAGAGGGTAGGTATAATTTACAAAACAATGATCAATACTGTCCTGGCACTGTCAACATCGGATGCTAACTGGTAGCCTAGTCCATGTCTATTCCTGGAAGGTGAGCTCTATAGTTTCACGGTTGTGAAAGCCTATGTTGATGTAGCCCTCTCACATATTCTCTTTCAATGAATAAGATCATATCATCCACAAAAGTCCTGTGAATGTGTTGTTGAGTACATAAGCCTATTCATACTGATCTGTGGAGATTCTCACCTCAATAACTGTGTTGTATCCCATTGTACCCTGTCTTAATTTTTTTATTTACCTCTTGAAGCTAGGGGGTACTATTTTTATGTTTGGAAAAATAACGTTCCCAAAGTAAACGGCCTATTTCTCAGGACCAGATGCTTGAATATGCGTATAATTGACAGATTAGGATAGACAACACTCTAAAGTTTCCAAAACTGTCAACATTTTGTCTGTGAGTTATTAACTACCAAATGATATACCTATTTAGTATAGTAAGTAAAACCGTGAATTTGATTATTTGTGGCATTGAAGTCATTTGCCAGTGACTGGGTTTTTGCAGTTCCAGAACTAACGACTATTAAAACTTCTTCGGGATCAGTGTCCCTTCCACGGGACGGTTTTGCTAACGTAGGCTAATGCAATTAGCATGAGGTTGTAAGTAATACAAATAAATCCCAGGACATAGACATATCGGATATTGGCAGAAAGCTTAAATTCTTGTTAATCTAACTGCACTGTCCAATTTACAGTAGCTATTGTGAAATAATACCATGCTATTGTTTGAGGACTGTGTACAATTTTGAACATGAAAAGTTATTAATAAACAAATTAGGCACATTTGGGCAGTCTTGATACAACATTTTGAACAGAAATGCAATGGTTAATTGGATCAGTCTAAAACTTTGCACATACACCGATGCCATCTAGTGGCCAAAATTGCACCTGGGCTGGAATAATACATTTGGGCCTTTCTCTTGCATTTCAAAGATGATGGTACAAAAGCAATACAATATAACAGTTTTTTTTCCTTTGTATTATATTTGACCAGATCTATTGTGTTATATTCCTTTCGCATTTCCATGAACTTCAAAGTGTTTCCTTTCAAATGGTACCAGGAATTTGCATATCCTTGCTTCAGGACCTGAGCTACAGGCAGTTAGATTTGGGTATGTTATTTTAGGCGAAAATTGGGGGAAAAAGGGGCTAATTCTTAATTAAGAATGATAATTTTATTAGACAGAGTATTGCTTGAGGTACATTACTGGGGCCGAGCTCCCTGCCACGAGGACCGCTATATCAGGTGATGTGAAAGGAAGGCCGGAAAATCATCAAAGACTCCAACCACCCAAGTCATAGACTATTTTCTCTGCTGCTGCAAGGCAAGAGGTACCGGTGCATCAAGTCTGCTACCAACAGGCTCATGGATAGCTTCTCTCCCCCAAGCAATATGACTGATAAACAGCTAACAAAATAGCTACACGGACCGAATTTACCTTGTATCTTTATTGAACTTTTATTTCAGTATTTGCCCTGCACACTCACACACTGTCACTCCAACACACACAAACACTCACTCCATCATTTGCTCACTCACACATAATATGCACATACATTTATACTGACTCTACACACCCGCACACCCACTCACATGCAAGCTGCTGCTACTCTGTTTATATTATATCCTGTTGCCTAGTCACCTTAGCGCTATACATATCTGCATCCATCACTCCAGGATCCCTGCACATGTGAATATTGTATTGGAACTGACTTTTAAAATATTTACTCTAAATAGTATACTTACTTTATTATTTCATATTTCTTATTCTTATTTCTCGTATTTTGGGGTTTTTGATACATTGTTATTGATTATTGCGTTGTTGGGTTTTGAGTTTGCAGGAAAGTCATTTCACTGCATGTGACATTAAAACTTTAAATTATTGACGTGTTGATATGGTCATTAATGGTTTAACGGTTAATGATAACTACTGGGAGCATTAAGTCAAGGGTTTTTCTGTATATAAACCTTAATGGTGTCCTCATAGATTCATTTAAATAGGATAACCAAATGAATCAAACAAATCAGATAATTTAATTATTCCAGTAATTAATCAGTAAATTATCTTAAATATGAATTAGCCAAAAGTCACAACAACCCAAACTCCCAGATATTTGTATGTTTTGATTTGCTCTGTAGAATGTCCTTCCAAGGTAGTACTTACATGGTTTTCAGAATGTTTAGTATTGGAAAATACCATGCATATTGTTTTAGAGAAATTCAGAACAAGCTTCAAATTGTACAGGTTTTGTTGAATGACATTGAAAGCTGTTTGAGCATTTTTCAAAAGCCAAAGTAAAACTGCAGCCACTTGAATGGTGTCATCTGCATGAAAAATATACATCAGCGTCTCAATATGTCTCCCAATGTTGTTGATATAGATAATAAACCACAGCGGACCTAAAATGGATCCTTGAGGCACACCCGAGCACAACTTTATGGTGTCCGATTTACAACCAGCTACCTTAACACACTGGTTTCGATTTGACAGTGTCGCGTCTTTGGCTATGCCGGATTAAGTGATATGACATGCTATTCTATAAAATAATTTCTCCGTAATTAATATCACCTGATTGAGCTAATCATGTAAATGTAATTAACTAGAGAAATAATATTTATAGAGCTGTTATCTTCCGGATAAACTCTTAAAGACCTAGCAATATTTTACATCAATAGCAGTCAACATTAATCTTCATCGTACTTCAGTCTCATTATCTGAAAATTGTAAATTCTTGGTTATCTGCAAGAACCCTGGCTAACAATTTGAATCAGCAATACAACATTGGGTTAAATCCTTTATTTACTAAATACCTAACTAATCACACATAATTCATATACATATAATTAAATCATAACTTGATTACAAATTACGTCATAGGAAAACGTCCCTGGCGGGCGGAACAGATATGACGGCTTGTTACACAAAGGAAAAGGGGCTGGGTTGAGTGAAAGAGCAGGAAGACAGGAACAAAGGCGAAGCTGTGCTATAGTAAATACGGTATCTTATGCATTCTAAATTACCGCCCATTTGGAAAAGGAAAATGCAATAAATATTTACTCTGTGTGCCGCTTCATTAGGTTGGTGGTAGATGGAAGGCCGTGTTGCCAAACCGAGTCCTCTGTCCTTTGAAGAATGTCTCTGGTTGTCAATTGGATACATTGTAGTAACGTTGTTGTGTGATAGATGGGATACTCTGTCTGTTCCTTCCTAACCTGCGTTTGCAGCTGCGGTCGCTAACTCAACAGCTAGGAGGTATCACTTCTGTAGTGAATAAGAGTTCAAAGTTCATACCATTCACAACCAAAGCTCCTGCTGATGTTCGCTTCATCCTGTAGTTATTTTCTGAACCATTCTGACATAGGATTGTCATCCCACCTCATCGGAACAGGAAGTTATGTTGTCGTCAAGGGCTTATATAGGAAGGGAGAGGCGGGCCACTGAGTGAGCAGCCCTAACTTATGAAAACCTATCTCACATTTTAGAAGCTAAAATCACATTTCATCCCATCACAAATAATTTCATATTCAAACATTTAAATTGAAAAACAATTCCATGTGAATCCGATAACTCTGATATGTAGATTTTCACTGTAGAGTTTATGTCATCTTATCATTGATGAGAATATCTCAGATGACAACCGAACTGGCATCATATTCATTAAGTACCACTGCATATGCTCAATTGTTTGGATTACCAGAATATAGTTCATTTCCCAAAAGAAAAGAGGCATTTATGACTGTCATATACCAACCCCCCAGGCCAACGTCATGAAAACAGGTAGTTCCCAAACCACTCCAGAGTATGACCAGTAATCCCACTACACTTTAATCTCTGCACCAAGAGAATGGTCTACAATGTCAAAAACCTTTGACAAGTCTATGATAACAGATACAGATGCAGCTTCTTATCCAGGGCACAGTGAATATCACACCCTCAAAGTTGCTGTGGCAGTACTATGGCTAGACCTGAAACCTGATTGCATACCATTCAAAATTGTTTTTTTTCCCTGGAGGTTAACCTTAAGCTACCTATTGACTAGGGACTCAAATACCTTTGCCAGAACAGATGATTTAGATATTGGCCGATAATTATTAAGTAGAGTGGGATCACCTCCTTTCAAAAGAGGAAGGACAAATGCTGATTTCCACAACCTGGGGATTTCATTACATTCTACGGTGAGGTTAAAGATGTATGTTAAAGGGGGAGCAACAATGTCTGCAGCTAATTGTAGTAGGTGGGGTTTTCAGATCATCAGGGGCAGGGGATTTTTTTAAACATAAATTTAACTCTATCAAATAAAGTGTCTGCATCATGAAAATGTTCATGAAAATAGTTCAGAATAGAGGTTTTCAGTTACCACCTGTGAGTCAGATTTATATTTAAAGACAGATATTGAAATTGCTTGGGTTTGGTAACATAAGTCAGAAAGGTTTCCAAAAACTTGTATTTTATGTATGTAGCAACACCAGATCTGCAAGCGGAACAAAAAAACATTGTATCCATCAATATCAATGTCACTGATATATATACATATATATATATATATATATATATATATATATATATATATATATATATATATATTAAAAACCTCAGACATAGATGTATCTATGCTCTCTTATATATTTATGCTTTTATTTATATATATATATATATATATATATATATATATATATATGTATATATATATATATATACACAGTGGGGCAAAAAAAGTATTTAGTCAGTCACCAATTGTTCAAGTTCTCCCACTTAAAAAGATGAGAGAGGCCTGTAATTTTCATCATAGGTACACTTCAACTATGGCAGACAAAATGAGAAAGAAAATCCAGAAAATCACATTGTAGGATTTTTTATGAATTTATTTTCAAATTATGGTGGAAAATAAGTATTTGGTCAATAACAAAAGTTTATCTCAATACTTTGTTATATACCCTTTGTTGGCAATGACAGAGGTCAAACGTTTTCTGTAAGTCTTCACCAGGTTTTCACACACTGTTGCTGGTATTTTGGCCCATTCCTCCATGCAGATCTTCTCTAGAGCAGTGATTTTTTGGGGTTGTTGATGGGCAACACGGTATTTCAACTCCTTCCAATTAGGGAAAGAGCTATTTGCAAGTAAAAAGCTTTAAACCAGCAAATCAAATTGTTTGGGGACAGACTTGATGGAGATAACCAAGCACTGAAGGTGATCCTTGGTAAAGATTGCCAATCCCCCACCTTTGAAGGATCTGTCTTGCCAAAAAAGTGATAACCAGAAAGGTTAACATCAGTATTCAAAACACTCATCCTTAATCATGTCTCAGTAATGACCAACACATCTGGATTGGAGCTGTGAACCCTCACTTTCAATTGATCCATTTTAGGTAACAAGCTTCTAGTGTTAACGTGCAGAAAACCCAGGATTTTAGGAGAGCAGAAATCAGTGAAGCAGATATCAGAGCACAAAGAGAATTGGGGCTAACAACAGTAGGTGGGCCAGGGTGTTCATGCACATTTCCAGGTATGATCAACAGTAATACAATCAAGGCACGGCATACTACAGGGAGAGATCTGCAGTGCTGATTTATGACATCTGAATGTGCATCAGATGGCAACAAGATCATATTGTACAGCAATTACATCAGGTAACATGAATACAAAGCCGGCGAGAGGTAGTTGGAATAGGATGGGAGGCCAAAAGTCTGTGTAACCAATAGAGTGTCAAAGACGCAAGTGTGGGATCAAACATAGTCTGTCCAACGGTTGGGTAAAGAAACTTTGTAGTCAACAACGTATGCAGTAGTCATGAGGCAAATAGCAAAATTCTCAAGAAAAAAAAAATATATATAACGACTTGGGGCTAGCCATTGTAAATTCATAGTCACTCGCCCCAACAGCGTCTGAGTGCTGGAGGCGAGCAAAAGCTCGGGAGAGAGGGGTGAGTGTGGTGGAGGTATCTATACCAGACAGTGGGAGACAGGCCAGGGCGGACGGTGAACAGATTGCCAGGTGGAATCCAAGCAGCAGTGCAGCAGGCAATTGGACTATGTGTCACACCCACTTGGGAGAAGCTTTTTTTTGGTTGAATATAGGTTGTAATCTCATTGTACAATATCGCAACTAAATATTACCTAATTACCCATGTTGAAATGACATGGTGTTCCCAGTGGGATGTAGGTGGGTGCAGGTATAAGTTATGTTTGGTCAGTAACAAGACGTTGCCATCCCTAATAAAATCCCATCGCTCATCCCAGCAGCTGGTGTAGTCGGCAGGACACCAGCAGTAGGCTATACTACATGGGCAGAAAATTGCTTCACCAAAGGTCAGGCAGGTGTTTGTAATCTAGTTTCCAGTGACAGGAGGAGAATAACCCAGCTTTGGACCTCTCTGTCTCTAACATTTCCATTGATGGATGGCTGCTGGAGGAAGAGAGACAGGCAGCGTATCAAAGCTCATTATCTCAGGTGTTTCTCTCACTAGCTGCCAGTCTCTTGTAATCTATAGAGTTTTATGTCTTACTCTGGGTCCTGGAATAAAGGAATTTCACCTGAGAGGCCTCGGAGTGAAAAAGCTTAGGGTTGTCTCGACAGCAGGCCTGATGGGAGACAAATGTTTACATTCTGGTTTAAATCTCCCAACCCTAGCTCAGCTTTAGCTTCATCACCCAGAATGACAACTGGAGGCAATGAGACTCAAACATTCCACAGCATCCTCTGAACAGCTCAGACGCAAGGAGTGAAACAGGAGGAAAATAGTAAATAGAAAACAACAGGGGTGGTCAACCCTCCTGCCGGAGAGCTACTGTGCTCTCCTGCTTTAACAAATCTGCCTTACAAATCAGCTGCTCATCAGGACCTTGATTAGCCAAATAAGGTTTGTTAGATCAGGGCTGGAGTAAAAGCCTTAATACCCAGTATCCACCAAAACATCTCAGGTTCTTTAGTGCATCCTTTTGTAGAACTATCTCCTGCTGATATTACTTTATTTGCTGTAATGTCTCTCCCTCTGAAACAGTACAAAAAAATCTATTGAGCGTAGTCCACATATTTATATTCATGGTCCAACTAATGTCATTCAGTCGACAAGGCAAGACTCAACCTTGAGTCTTTATAAACATAGATTTTCATAAAGACCTCATTATTCCTGAAATGTTTCATAATTGTTGTTTTATTGTTTAGTGGATGTTTATTCCTCAGCTAGGTACTGTAGAGCTCCCCATGGTGTAATCTCTGCATCCTTCTCCAAATGATCTTCATAGTTCACCACACAACTGCAATCAAGTGCAATTCCCAATGTGACACCTAGTTTCCCCCGCCCACCGCTAAAACAGTAATATCTGAACTCATATAGCCTTAATAGTAGCACTAAAACATAATGTTCATGCATGAAAGTGAAATAGCACAGACTTCCGAATTTGGTGGGCTGAAGGTGACATTATTACAACGAGGCACAATTCTCTGAGAAAATGTTCCCTTAGAAACTTTATCTATGAGGTTAGAGACAAGGTATTCCTGTGGTGAATGACTTTACCAGAATAACTCCATAAGTCTATTAATTTCCTACACAGAACAGAGTGGAAGTCAAAGAGTTGGGAAGGGAATTGACATTCCCACGGCCTACCTACAGTGTACTTGAGCTGAATATTTTGAGTACAAATGTTTAGGTGCATAAATTATATTTATGCGCATTAGGTTTCTCTGCCAGAGGGGCTGAGTGAAACTAATTTAGTGGCAATAAAACAAAATTAATGGAGTACAAGCATCAGAGCACATAAAGAGGTAATTCTGTCTGAAAGTAACATTAACATCCTGAGAGTGTAATTGTGAAAAGGGGGCCTATAAAAATAGTGATTTGGTCGGCCAAATGCAAATGAATGCGCCTCTCACTTGACTCGACTCTGCAACTCCTCCAAGTTTCAATCAAGCATGACATTTCTGCTGGATTAGAAAAGGCAAGGCTTTTCTCTAAATCATCAGATTTTTGCATAGCTCTGAAATAGGCTGCATGAGATGCATTTGATAAGGAAGTAGAGATGAGGGGGATTCTGAATATATGTCCCTTACCTCATTTGACACGGGACCATTTAGGAGTGGCATTTCAAAGGAATGTCCTTTCCATTCGCTCTCCAATTACTAACAATGATTGGTGCCTTTTATTGAAAGAGAACAGGATGGAAAAATCATATCCACAATAAGGGTGTTAAGTTGTAAGAACTTCCAGGTCCAGGCACTACTTATTTTGGTGCCATTTGGATTTACTGTTATAATTCATATTTATTTCTATATTTCAATATTCATACATAATTCAGATTTTTATTTTCAAATGGGGTAACTGCTTTTGTGTTATTTCCTTGTGGAAATCTCTACAGTGTTTGTCTGTTACAGTAAGGACCCCATACAATCTCCTAAAAGCACCATGCTGTTGTAAATACTGTGTTGTTGCATTGCCATCTTCTATACCACATTCAAAGTGGTGTCAGAGCATACGGAGAGTAATTGCATGGCTGTTGCAGTATTGAATGGGTCAGTAAGCCCATTCCTCTCAGATCTCTCCTCATTCTTCTATCAGTGAAAACAGGAAGGAGAAATACAGTGCTCCAGGAAAAACATCACACTGAGCCCTCTTTCTCAACCTACTGAAGAAGTATATTAGTGCCTGTATCTATTCCAATTGCTTATGATAGGGGAAAACCACTTCTTCCTTCTGGGACAAGAAATGCACATTTGAAAAATGGCCCAGACGTGCTCCTAGGTTCCCAACCTCAATCTATGATGCAGTGGCACATTCTGAGCATCTTCTTCAGAGTCGCAGCACACAACCACCAGGGCTTGGCCATGTTGCCCAGGCAATTATTAAAGAACTCTCGCCCAACCGCACCTGCCCACTCTGCACTGCCCCACACCATGCCCCTCCATACCACGTGTCTCCAATGTCACTCCAGGGCAAGATGCAGTTAAGGTGGACACCCCCCGTTCAATTTAACATGGAAACTAATGCTGGGGCAACATGTAGAGAATGAGGTACCATAGCAGTGTTGTGGCTTGTATGTGCATTTATTTGTGAAAGCATTTCCGCAAATCGGGCTCTCAGGCATCCCTCGCCATGAAGTGTACCAAGTGCTCAGATTCATGAGGAGCTAGGATGAGATTGTCTTAATTGTGACAAAGCCAGGAAGGCAAGGCGTTCTGTTACAGTGCTGTAATATTAACCAAGAACACACTCTAATCCAAGACAATGAACATCAGTGGAAAAATAGTTTGACAGTAGAGCCTCGCTTTCCCCCACTGAGGGACTGGCAAGGAAGTTCAATGTGCAGGATACATAATTATTTGTTTTTTATAACTATGCTTCTCTGTGAGGTAAACATTGGATAAGTGGGTATAGGGGGCGACTCACAGAGCCTCTGAGGGTTATTGGAATCCACAAACACCTTGTTTGTCCCCCCCTCTACATTTTCATATATATTTTTAGGGACTTTTCATTGGCACAGTGCGCTGAAAGGGGTTGACACGGTTTGACAAACCGTATGACAGCTTGATGCTTGCCACTTGCACCCCTGTAGTAATCTGAGCCCTAGTCATCTTTCTCCAGGGTGTTTCGTCATTTCCTCATGGCTCTCTCTCCCTCTTTCTTTCTCCTTCTCTAGTATATACAACTGCCTGACATGGGGCACCTCCCAATTATGTGCATCCTGATACCTGCCAAGGCTAATGAGGAGAGGTACTGGAGCAGCAAAGTCAGAGCATTTGGATTAATGGGAGTTGTGCAGCAGGGAAGTTTGGGAATAGCATGTACTCTACTCTATTCTCTCTAGCAGTTCATTACTGTGGATATATGACATTTGGAGAGGAGAGCTGAGTCGCTGGCTAATGATACAGTGGGACAAACACTGGGGACAGGTTGGCTCAGTCAGGACTGGAGACACCTGAGGATGTTTCTGCCAGAGGGAACGTCCAACAAAAACAGCTCTATTCTTCCTGTCTGTAGCAATATGTAGCATGGACCCTGTGATACGTCTGTATGCAGCACCTTAAATGAAGAGGTACTGAATAACAAAATATTAAAGATTTGGTACCACAAACCACGTTTTCATCCATAGTTTTTATGCGAGTAATGTCCTACTGTATTAAAATGAAATCACGACAGCTGTGATGGAAACAGGAAGTTTCTGTACAGTTTGATAAATGGTGATAGATAATTTGTTCGTTCGACATGGTGGGATGTTTTTGTGTCTGTAAAATTAATTATGCAAAAAATGGTGGCAGAAACGCAATGATATGGTGTGTGGTCTTCCCACTATAACTCTGGAAACCATGCAGTATATAAGGCTACAGATTAAATAAATTACAGGGTGGTGAAAGCAGTGCCATTTAAGATGAGGGAGGAAAACATTTTTTCCCATGAGAATGGCCTTATTTCTATTACAGCATATTGGATGAATCTCATTCATATTCCATTCACCCAGTTCAATGTAACAGCGATAGGTTTAGGCTACTTGATACTCAAACTTTCGCTATTCCCATCATGAGGTTGCTCCAACATAGCCTATGAATGAAAGTTTACAACGTAGGTGAACACAGGTCGAGAGAAAAAATTTGAGGTGACATACAGTGACACATGGACAGACAATGACATTCATTACCGCCTTGCACACTCTTGCCTGCATCTAGCTGATATAGGGTGTAATCATTAGTCCAACAGTTGCAAACGAGAGTTTCTATTGGACAAATTCAGATATGTTCATCCCTGTTTTGTTACGTTTGCTTCCGTTTAAGAAATGTTTTTCAACAGAATTGTCTGGAATGAATACACCCCTGTTCACACTTAAACGCAGTTCATTTTCATAGCAGCCACATTGTATTCCTTCTCGCATATATGCACTCTTCTCCTCTCACCTCTTCCCTTTGCTTGTGGACTTCAATGCACAACACATCAGCTGTATGTGACCAGGCAAAAAAAACTTTTCAAACCAAACTGCTGCACACAGCCTACATCATTCTCTCAATATTAGCTAAAGTAACGCCATAGTCAGCATAGCTAATTGAACTAATGTCTTAGTAAACCCGCTACAATCTTGCAGTAATGTTAGTGTACAGTCAGTAAGCAGTTAAACCGACAGGCCCCGGTTGCAATAAATGAGTAAAACCTAAAGCTTACCTTGACTTGGAAGAGTTCCAGTGTTGTGTTGAAAAGTCTTAGCCAGCTAGCTAACATAGCATCCCTCTGTTTGAGCAGGGCGTTTCAGTTGGCTAAACTAGCTAGCTGCAATTGCTAGCTAAGTAAGTCAAACTGAAAGTGATTTTTTTTTAAATCTCTCTTTATTTCTCTTTTGCTTCTCCTTCATTTTGGAAGAAATCTATTTGTTCAAAACTGTTCAACTATTGTATTTCTCTCTCTTTGAGTCAACTATAATTATTGTGTCACTCTTTGAAAGGGGGTGAGAACCATAAGCCTCCTAGGTTTTGTATTGAAGTAAAAGTACCCAGATTAGGACGGAAGGTAGCTGTCCTTAGAACATTGGGCCTGGAACTGAAAGGTTGCTGGATCGAATCCCGAGCTGACAAGGTAAAAATCTGTTGTTCTGCCCCTGAGCAAGGCAGTTAATTTATGCTTTTTGTGACTCCTCTCTTTGGCTGGAAAAATGTTTTTTTCTGTGACTTGGCTCTGACCTAACATAATCTTTTGGTTTGCTTTCGTCAGAAAGCCTTTTTGAAATCGGACACTGTGGTGTGATTAACAAGAAGTGTATCTTTAAAATGGTGTAAAATACTTGTATGTTTGAGGAATTTTAATTATGGGATTTCTGTTGTTTTGAATTTGGCGCCCTGCACTTTCACTGGCTGTTGTCATATCGATCCCGTTATAGCGGGATCTCCGCCCAAAGAGGTTTAACGTTTGACAAATAAAGATATTCTTGCTCTTAGTCTTATCCAATAATCTCATCATGTTGACAAGTTTACCAGCACAGTTTACCCGTACTTTATCTGCAAGCTGTTGGCTAGAGCGCATGTGGAAGACCAGAGTAGGCACATTTGCTATTTAACGCAACAGTTTTTGTGAGATGGTAGAATTGAATATGCAATTCAGTACATGAAAACTTAAGCAAAACATTGCATTTTGTGTGCACTATGTCATCACGCACTGATTGTTTTCCGCAAAAAGTCAGTTTGGTGGAAAAACTGCTGGTAGGAAAATGCACATATCTTCTACACATGGATTTTAGAATGTTCCCATGAAAATCTCCCGCCATTTGGATGGAAACCTAGCTACAGTCATAGCTACAGATAGCAAGATGGCGCCGACAGAGAGGGTTGCCTCGCTTCTAGTCCTTCGGGAACTTTACAGTATTTTGCTTTTCTATGTATTATTTCTTACAATGTTATCCGAAAAAATCTTAAGTGTTATTACATCCTGCCGGGAAGAACTATTGGATATCAGAGTGACGTCAACTTATCAGCACTACGAACAGGAATACAACCTTCCTGAAGGAGATCCTTTGTCCGAACCACCCAAGGCATTTGAATTGATTCCAGTGGCTGACCCAAAACAACGTCGCCGTAGAAGAGGAAAACGGAATGGCCTTCTGGTCAGATTTAGGACGCGTACACACCACCCACCGCAACTGAGTATATTACTTGCTAATGTCCAGTCTCTAGATAACAAGGTAGATGAAATTAGGGCAAGGGTTGCTTTCCAGAGATACATCAGGGATTGTAGATACTCTGTTTCAAGGAAACATGGCTCTCTCAGGATATTCTGTTGGAGTCGGTACAGCCACCACGTCTTTGTGCGTTGCGCCGACAGAAATAAACATCTCTCCGGAAAGAAGAAGGGCAGAGGTATATGTTTCATGATTACAGACTCATGATGTAATTGTAACAACATACAGGAACTCAAGTCATTTTGTTCACCTGACCTAGAGTTCCTCACAATCAAATGCCTACCTTTTTATCTCCCAAGATAATTCTTGTCAGTTATTGTCACAGCCGTATATATATCCCCCCTCATGCCAATACCACGACAGCCATCAAGGAACTTCACTGGACTCTATGCAAACTGGAAACCATGTATCTTGAGGCTGCATTTGTTGTTGCTGGAGATTTTAACAAAGCAAATTTGAGAACAAGGCTACCTAAATTCTATCAGCATATTGATTGTAGCACTCACGCTGGCAATACAATGGATAACTGTTACTCTAACTTCCGCAATGCATACAACACCACCCCTGTGTTTTCCCCCCCTGTAGGCAGAAACTCAAACAGGATGTATCCGTGACAAGGACTATTCAACGCTCGTCTGGCCAATCAGAATCCACTTATATTTATACGCTTCCATTTATACGCTGATTCGGTGAGTGAGTTTATAAGGAAATGCATAGGAGATGTTGTACCCACTGTAACTATTAAAACCTACCCTAACCAGAAACCGTGGAAAGATGGTGGCATTCGCGCAAAACTGAAAGCGCAAACAACTGCATTTAACGATGGAAAGGTGACGGGGAATATGGCCGAATACAAACAGTGCAGTTATTCCCTCTGCAAAGCAATCAAACAAGCGAAATGTCAGTATAGAGACAAAGTGGAGGCGCAATTCAATGGCTGAGATACAAGACGTGTGTGGCAGGGTCTACAGACAATCACAGACTAGAAAAAGAAAACCAGCCATGTCACGGACACCAACGTCTTGCTTCCAGACAAACTAAACACCTTCTTTGCCCGCTTTGAGGATAATACAGTGCCGACACGGCCCGCTACCAAGGACAGTTGGCTCTCCTTCTCCGTGGCTGACATGAGTAAGACATTTAACCCTTGCAAGGCTGCTGGCCCAGATGGCTGTTTTGTTTACGGACATATTCAGTCTCTCATTATCCCAGTTTACTGTCCCCACATTCTTCAAGATGGCCACCATTATTCTTGTACCAAAGAAGTTAAAGGTAACTGAACTAAATTACTATCACCCCGTAGCACTCACATTTGGGCAACATGAAATGATCTTGAGAGACTAGTCAAGGATCAAATCAACTCCACCTTACCTGTCACCTTAGACCCACTTCAATTTGCATACCTCCCCAATAGGTCCACAGACGATGCAATCGCCATCACACTGCACACTGCACACTGCCCTATCCCATCTGGACAAGAGGAATACCTATGTAAGAATGCTGTTCATTGACTACAGCTCAGCATTCAACACCATAGTACCCTCAACTCATCATTAAGCCTGTGCAGTTGGGTCCTGGACTTCCTGATGGTCCGCCCCTAGCTGGTAAAGGTAGGAAACAACATCTCCACTTCTCTGATCTTCAACACTGGTGCCCCACAAGGGTGTGTGCTCAGCCCCCCCCTGTACTCCCTGCTCACCCATGACTGCATGGCCATGCACGCTCCAAATAAAATAAAATGTTATTGGTCACATACACATAGTCAGCAGATTTTATTGCGAATGTAGCAAAATTCTTATGCTTCTAGATCCGACAGTGCAGCAGTATCTAACAGGTAATATCTAACAATTCCACAACAAAACCGAATATCTTACAAACTCCACAACAACCCCTAATACACAGAATCTAGTAAAGGAATGGGATAAGAATATAGAAATATAAAATATATGGATGAGCAGTGACAGAGCGGCTAAGATGCAATAGAGGGTATAGACTAAATAGTGTAGTGTACAGTATACAGGTAGGCTATTTGAAAACAAGTTCTCTTTTACACCTGCGACCTGGCCAAGATAAAGCAAAGCAGTTCAAATCAACAACACAGAGATACACATGGAATAAACAAACATACAGTCAATAATACAGTAGATAAAGTCTATATGCAGTGTATGCAAATGAGGTAAGATAAGGGAGGTAAGGCAATAAATAGGCCATGGTGGCGAAGTAATTACAATTTCACCAATTAAACACTGGAGTGATAGATGTGCAGAAGATGAATGTGCAAAAAACTGGGGGGTAAAGGAGCAAGATAAATAAATAAATACAGTATGGGGATGAGAGGGTTGGATGGGCTAAAATATGAAAACTGTAGGTAGGCAGCCACCTCTCTATGCTAGTGATGGCTGTTTAACAATCTGATGGCCTTGAGATATAAGCTGTTTTTCAATCTTTCTGTCCCAGCTTTGATGCACCTGTACAGACCTCACCTTCTGGATGGAAGAGGGGTGAACAAGAAGTGGCTCGGGTGGTTATAGTCCTTGATAATCTTTTTTGCCATCCTGTGACATCGGGTGGTGTAGGTGTCCTGAAGGGCAGATAGTTTGCCCCCGGTGATGCATTGTGCAGACCTCACCACCCTCTGGAGAGCCCTGCCGTTGTGGGCGGTGCAGTTGAGGTACCAGGTGGTGATACAGCCCGACAGGATGATCTCCATTGTGCACCTGTAAAAGTTAGTGATGGTTTTCGGTGACAAGCTACATTTTCTCAGCCTCCTGAGGTTGAAGAAGCGCTGTTGCAGCTTCTTCACCACACTGTTTGTGTGCGGGGACCATTTATGTTTGTCGGTGATATGTACACCAAGGAACTTAAAACTTTCCACTTTCTCTACTGCTGTCCCATTGATGTGGATAGGGGGGTGTCCCTTTGCAGTTTCCTGAAGTCCACGATCATCTCTTATGTTTTGCTGACATTAAGTGAGAGGTTATTTTCCTGACACCACTCTCCGAGGGCCCTGTGTTATACTCACAGACATCATTCAAACAGTTTTAGAAACTTCAGAGTGTTTTCTATCCAATACTACTTATAATATGCATATATTAGCATCTGGGACTGAGTAGCAGGCAGTTTACTCTGGGTACCTTATTCATCCAAGCTACTCAATACTGCCCCCCTGTCACAAAGAAGTTACCTTTTTTGGGATAGGGGGCAGCATTCAGAATTTTGGATGAAAAGCGTGCCCAAAGTAAACTGCCTGCTACTCAGGCCCAGAAGCTACCGTCCCACATAACCCCAAGGAGGTTAAGAGTTTATTCGTAAGTTATCAGCTCTATAAAAATTATTTTGTGGTCCCCCGACTTTCTAGTTAATTACATTTACCTCTCATTTACAAAATAGCCCCCATACCCTACTCAATAAATTGGATGCAGTCTATCACAGTGCCATCCGTTTTGTCACCAAAGCCCCATATACTACCCACCACAGCTCGCTGGTCACCATAGCAGCACCCACCTGTAGCACACGCTCCAGCAGGTATATCTCTCTGGTCACCCCCAAAACTCTATTCTTCTTTTGGCTGCCTCTCCTTCCAGTTCTCTGCTACCAATGACTGGAACGAACTACAAAAATCTCTGAAACTGTCAGAGCAGCTGTCAGAGCAGCTCACAAATTACTGCACCTGTACATAGCCCATCTATAATTTAGCCCAAACAACTACCTCTCCCCCTACTGTATTTATTTATTTTGCTCCTTTGCATCCTGTTATTTCTCTCTCTACTTTGCACATTCTTCCACTGCAAATCTACCATTCCAGTGTTTTACTTGCTATATTGTATTTACTTCGCCACCATGGCCTCTTTCTTGCCTAACCCCCTTATCTCACCTAATTTTCTCACATTGTATATAGACTTATTTTTCTACTGTATTGTTGACTGTATGTTTGATTTACACCATGTGTAACTCTGTGTTGTTGTATGTGTCGAACTGCTTTGCTTTATCTTGGCCAGGTCGCAATTGTAAATGAGAACTTGTTCTCAACTTGCCTACCTGGTTAAATAAAGGTTAAATAAAAAAAATAAAAAAATTGCACAGGTGCACCTTTAGCTGGGAACACTAAAAGCCCGATCTAAAATGTGCAGTTTTGTCACACAACACCATGCCGCAGATTCCTCAAGTTTTGAGGGACTGTGCAATTGGCGTGCTGACTGCAGGAATATCCACCAGGGCTGTTGTCAGATAATTTCATGTTAATTTCTCTACCAAAAATTGCCCCCAATGTTGTTTCAGAGTTATTTGGCAGTACGTCCAACGTGACTCACATGCAGATCACGTGTAACCACACCTGCCCAGTACCTCCACATCTGGCTTCTTCACCTGCGGATCGTCTGAGACCAGTCACCCGGACAGTTGATGAAACTGAGGAGTATTTCTGTCTGTAATAAAGCCCTTTTGTGGGGAAAACATATCCTGAAGGGCTGGGCCTGGCTCCCCAGTGGGTGGGCTTATGCCCTCCCAATCCCACCAGGAGTTTTAGAACACTGTGTTGGGGTAAAAAATAGGCTATTGAAATATGTTATTGTCAAAAAAAACTAATCTATTGCCATAAATAATTCAATTTTAATTATAAACTATTCACTTAGGCACTCACTGGATGAAGGCTACAGGACTGATAGACATTGAATGCAACAACCAAATCAAAATCAAATGTTATTGGTCACATACACATATTTAGCATATGTTATTGGCTTCCTGAACGCATTAGGAACTCGCCTTTCCTCTTATGTTAATCTTGTCCGTCTATGACAAACCAAAAGTGTTTTTGTTTCAAATGTATTAATTATTTTAGATGCATGCATATAAATCAATCTCTGAATGTGCTACCGTGAGGAAAACAGTCTGGTAGGAGGAACATCCCAACTTCAAGTGGTTTCAGATTTCAAATCCTATGTCACATAGGCAAAGAAGTATAGCCTGCGGCCAATGTAACAAAGGCTATCGCTCAATGCAAAGCATTTCAATCTACATTGTCAGATCGACTATAAACTGTCGGTCAGAAGTGGTACCAGAACCACGCATTTCCCCTAAACAGCGGACTTTAGATCTAAGAGGTTTTAAACAACACCCCAAAACAGGTTACTGCAACACCACAGGTGTTACCTCCCTAACACTGAGAGTGTATCAGCATCAGCTCTAATAAAGTGTTAATTTATGTCGTAATTTGCAACACCCATGGTATTACCCTAACTCTTGGGGTGTTAATGTTTCAATACTTTGAATAGTGTTAGTTTAACACTATTTATATGGGTCATATATACTGTAATTACTAAGAAAGTGTTACATTTAACATGTGGGTATAAAAATTCTGACCGCAAATTTGATGTGCGTGAACAAGAAACCCTCTATGATTTGAAGCAGACAGCATCATGCAAATGGAGGTCATAGTTTAGCTGTATTGAGTCCCACCTCATTGGGTTTCCAACAACAAAAGGAGTCAGCAAAATCCCTTTGAAAATGATTAAAACTAAACCTCTCTTTTGGCGATAAAATATGCTGTCTAAACACAGCGAGTATTTATCACATTTCAAATTGATAGTGTCAACAGCCTTATAGTGTCTCATGGCCTATTGCATCCCTGAGTTACTCCAGATCTGCAGTTCAATAACTAAAGCCTATCCATCCTCTCAGAACCCCAAACCTCCAGCCGGAGACAAATATTTTGATTTGAAATGGACCATTTCCTTAAATAACTGCATTTCTAACAAGCACTCCCCCTTTTCTCCCCTCTCCTCCCCTATAGTTGTCTCTCTATTAGCGTCGGGGGACGTACCAACGAGCCAAGCTTCACGCAGGACTTGGAGGCTGGCTGAGTGATCAACTAAACCTTGGGGCTGACAGGACTGCTAGCCCCAGAGGAGGCCCCAGTTAGACTAATGTGGTTCTCTATTTAACAAGACTGGAGGAGGGAGAGACAGGGGTGGAGGGGAAGGAGGTAGTGATATAATGGGGTGAGAAATGGGTATGAGAGGAGGGATGGAGGAAATAGGAAAGGAGTGTAAGGGGATAGTTAGAGGGAGGGAGGGGATCGAAGAAAGGTATGAAAAGGGTCAATAATGTAAGAGTGAACCACAGGTTTACAGGGAAGACTACCATGCGAGGAAGCAGTGAAATATAAGGTGTGACAGGTCTGAGGCTTAACTAACGAGCTAGCCTGACTGAGAATGGGGCTGCTGAAACCTCTCCCAGGGGCTCTGGAGCGATGCATGCAATTGTTTACCAAGCACTCCTGATCAAATGTCCTTCTTTACCCACCTAAGTGAGGAGGGATATTGATGGCTGTTTTCTGGAGCAAGCAGCATTTGAAAGTGCAGTTATTGTTTTGATTGCAGAGCCAGTGGTCTTTTCAAGTGACAGCTAGGGTTGATGGTTGCTTGTTGATGTCCATGAGGTGTTGAAGGAGACAGGGCATTGTTAAAAATGATTCTCCTGTGTATATGTAACGAAGGATGGGTATGAAAACAGAGTAATTAGAGAGTGGCAGAGCTGTTTGTTATCACAGATGAAACAGATCTGTTTTTTACCATTGGCATAAACACTCCTCACACAGCCAGTCTCTTCCTGATAAACACATTTCAAACACAGAGCCCACTGAGATTCCTTAACTGACATCGCTTAACAAACAAGTGTGATGTCCATTCATGATAAGTCTATTTTTGGGTTAGATTTTTAACTAATTACAGGCATGTCCAAAAGATTGCCTTCACTGTTGTTAGACAGGAACACACCTCACTGCACTGAGAAAAGTATACTGTGGTAAAATCGCACTTAAGCAGCCATACAATCCTGTTCTCTATTAATTTCCTTATCCAACAGTCAGAATCTTTACAGCAGTGTTTTTTCTGTCACCAAAGTGCTGGGCTCAGCATTTAGTCTCCTTATTAGTGTCATTTCTCCTGCCACTACACTAGGAACAGTCACAATGACTATGTGATACATTCAGTAGGAAAACCCCTGGGTATTTTTGCTAGTAGGTAAAGTGGATGTCAGAATACAGCCGTTGGCATCTGCTGCTGGGAAACAGAAGACCTCACACTCTCTAGCAATGAGGAGTCCCATCTTTTGTATCTCTCCAGACCCTCATTATCTTCCACTAACAGCAGGATTCTCCCTGTCAACGATCTCTATAGACGACAGAGATACCGAGGACAGAGAGAATGAAAGCTTCTGTATTCACTCAAAAGTGGGTTGGAGCTAGATCATGTTCCATTGGTAGCTGTCTCTATTAATGAAATCAAAGTTACAAGCAGTGAATACATCCAAGATTGCAAATGAGAGATTGTGTATGTAAGATTCAGCATGGCAATGTTGATATACGCTATATATACAAAAGTATGTGGACACCCTTTCAAATGAGTGGATTTGGCTATTTCAGCCACACCTGTCACTGACAGGTACTGTATATAAATTTTTACCTTTCTTTAACTAGGCAAGTCAGTTAAGAGCAAATTCCTATTTACAGTGACTGCCTACCAGGGAACAGTGGGTTAACTGCCATGTTCAGGGCCAGAACAACAGATTTTTACCTCGGGGATTCGATCCAGCAACCTTTTGGTTACTGGCCCAACGCTCCAACCACCTGCTGCCCCAAGCTAACACGTCTTAGTGTGCTGAAAAATTGAGCACACAGCCATGCAATCTCCTTAGACAAACATTGGCAGTAGAATGGCCTTACTGAAGAGCTCAGTGACTTTCAAGTGGCACCGTCGTAGGATGCCACCTTTCCAATAAGTCAGTTCGTAAAATGTCTGCAGTGCTATAGCTGCCCTGGTCAACTGTAAGTGCTGTTATTGTGAAGTGGAAACGTCTAGGAGCAACAATGGCTCAGCCATGAAGTGATAGGCTACACAAGCTCACAAAACAGGACCACTGAGTGCTGTATAGTGAGTATAGCATAAAAACGGTCTGTCCTCAGTTGCAACATTCATTATCAAGTTCCAAACTGCCTCTGGAAGCAACGGCCATGGAAATGGGTTTCACACAGGCCTAAGATCACCAGGGGCAATGCCAAGCACTGGCTGAAGTGGTGTAAAGCTTGTTGCCATTGGATTCTGGAGAAGTGGAAACCTTTTCTCTGGAGTGATGAATCACTCTTCACCATCTGGCAGTCCAACGGACGAATTTGGGTTTGGCGGATGCCAAGAGAACGCTACCTGCCCGAATGAATAGTGCCAACTGTAAAGTTTGGTGGAGGAGGTATATTGGGCTGGGGCTGTTTTTCATGGTTCGGTCTAGGCCCCTTTGTTCCACTGAAGGGAAATTCTAGACAATTCTGTACTTCCAACTTTGTGGCAACAGTTTGGGGAAGGCACTTTCAAGTTTAAGCAATACAATGCCCCCGCGCACAAAGCGAGGTCCATACATAAATGGTTTGTTGAGATCAATGTGTAAGAACTTGACTGACCTGCACAGAGCCCTGACCACAACTTCATCAATAACCTTTCGGATTAATTGGAACACATTTCTTCTTAGCCAGGCCTAATCGCCCAAAACCAGTGCCCGACCTCACTAATGCTCTAATGGCTGAATGGAAGCAAGTCACAGCAGCAATGTTCCAACATCTAGCGGAAAGTCTTCCCAGAAGAGAGGAGGCTGTTATAGCAGCAAAGGGGGCCCAACTCCATATTAATGCCCATTATTTTGGAATGAGATGTTTGATGAGCAGGTGTCCACATACTTTTGGTCATGCAGTGAATGTTCACCTTCTAATTTTCTACTTCAGCTTTTTTCCTTTTTTTCGAAAACATTGGCCCCAGTCCTGCATTCAATATATTTGATTGCAAAGTCTACTGTACATCTACAGCGTATTAGACTTGATAACAGATACAATTTGCATTCATGGCACAATGTATCAAATCCAACCATTTAGTTCTAGCATGTATATAATGAGCAGAGCAAACACAACTTAGATATACATACTGAACAAAAATATAAATGCAACATTGAACAATTTCAATGACTTTACTGAGTTGCAGTTCATCTAAGAAAATCAGTCAATTGAAGAAAATTCACCGGGCCCTATTCTATGGATTCCACATGACTGGGCAGGGGTGCAGCCATGGGTAGGCCTGGGAGGCCATAAGCCCACCCACTTGGGAGCCAGGCCCACCTAATGGGCAGCTAATTATAATTTGTTTTTCACAACAAAAGAGCTTTATTACAGATATAAATTACTCCTCAGTTTCATCAGCTGTCTGAGTGGCTGGTCTCAGACGATCCCACATGTGAAGAAGCTGGATGTGGATGTCCTGGCCTGGCGCAGTTACACGTGGTCTGTGGTTGTGAGGCCGGTTGGACATAATGCAGAGTTCTCTAAAATGACAGAGGAGGCAGCTTATGGTAGAGAAATGAACATTCCTGCAGTAAGTATGCCAATTGCACACTCCTCAAAACTTGAGACATCTGTGGCATTGTGTTGCCTTCTATTGTCCCCAACACAAGGTGCATCTCTGTAATGATCATGCTGTCTAATCAGCTTATTGATATGCCACACATGTCAGGTGGATGGATATCTTGCAAAGGAGAAATGTTCACTAACAAGGATGTAAACAAATTTGTGCACAAAACTGGAGATAAATTAGCATTTTATGGAAAAATTCTGGGACCTTATATTTCAGCTCATGAAACATGGGACCAACACTATACATGTTGCGTTTACATTTTTGTTCAGGTTATTTGCTCCTTTCTCTATGAGAAAAGTAAAAACAAATGTTTTTGCAACTTTTTTAGCAACAATTTACACAATGAGCCAATAGATGTAGATGTTTGAATTCTGATGCAACGTGTTTTCCAAAGTATTTACTTTGTTGTGCCCCAACAAACACACAAACAGGCACACACATGTTCACTTCAATTCAATTCAATTTAAGGGCTTTATTGACATGGCAAACATATGTTTTAACATTTCCAAAGCAATTGAAGTAGATAATAAACAAAAGTGAAATAAACAATACAAATTTACAGTAAACATTACACTCA
This sequence comes from Oncorhynchus mykiss, assembly GCF_013265735.2. Taxonomy (NCBI): domain Eukaryota; kingdom Metazoa; phylum Chordata; class Actinopteri; order Salmoniformes; family Salmonidae; genus Oncorhynchus; species Oncorhynchus mykiss. The sequence goes on along the minus strand of NC_048569.1, from coordinate 75,852,951 downwards.
CAGAAGTTCCAAATGTAATATTATGTCTATATACAGTGTTGTAACGATGTGCAAATAGTTAAAGTTCAAAGGGGATAATAAATAAACATAAATATGGGTTGTATTTACAATGGTGTTTGTTCTCCACTGGTTGCCCTTTTCATGTGGCAACAGGTCACACATCTTTCTGCTGTGATGGCACACTGTGGTATTTCACCAAGTAGATATGGGAGTTTATCAAAAATTGCTTTTTCTTTTCACATTTTTTTGTGGATCTGTGTAATCTGAGGGAAATATGTGTCTCTAATATGGTTATACATTTGGCAGGAGGTTAGGAAGTGCAGCTCAGTTTCCACCTCAATTTGTGGGCAGTGTGCACATAGCCTGTCTTCTCTTGAGAGCCAGGTCTGTCTGTCTGTCTGTCTGTCTTTCTGTATGTCTGTCTGTCTGTCTGTCTGTCTGTCTGTCTGTCTGTCTGTCTGTCTGTCTGTCTGTCTGTCCTTTTTGTCCTTTTTGTCTCTCAAATAAGGAACTATAAACCAGCAGAATCCAGGAACCACATCAGAAAGAGCTCTGTGTGGCAGAGAGACACTGTGGAGTGGGGTTCTGAAAATAATGTAATTCACCAGTGGGATCAGAATGCTGCAACCTGCAATCTCCCCGTGGTGGACTTTGTAGTCCCTCAGAAGTGTTAAAGCTGGTTAATTAGCATAATAGAAATGTTAATGAGAGGCAACATGACAAATCACAACATGCAATCAAGGACAGGTGAAGAAGACGGTGTTAAATTTGTTGGTGTTGAAGAGAGAGAGCAAGCGAGCGAGCGAGAGAGAGAGAGAGAGAGAAAGAGAGAAAAAAAGGAGAGAAAGAGAGAGAGACAAACAATCATAGATGTTTTGGGCTACATGCAATACTAGGGAAACAAACACACCTACATCTAAACTGAGCTAACCTTGAGAGATGTCTGTTTTTATGTGTTTCACCACATCAATGGCTCCACTCACTATAAAGCCTGACATGTACACCTTCCCTCACACAATCCAGCCAATTATTTCCCCTGCTCTGAAGAAAGTGCAGCAGTGCTGACTTTCAAACGCTAACACACTCTGCTACCACCTTTGAGGACTGATTTCCCCAACTTCACTTCAAGTTACTCTGGGCCACAAAAATTCAACAAAAACGTGCTTGTCTGTGTGAGTTTTCAGTATCCAATTATTTAATTCATACATGCATTGTGTTCATTATATTTACCACAGAGATCATTCTAAACTTCTGCCTATTTGTCATGTTCCCTCCCATTTCATTGCTGTAGCTGCACTACTGGTGGATGACTGGAAGTGGAATATGTGAGGTTACAGGTTAAAGCACAGTTCAGAGATCAGTGAGGATTCAGGAAATGACCACACAGAGCCAACTGCAGACTCAGATATCCAGCTTCCTCTCTCAAAGTTGGTTCCTCTATCGTATGCAGAAAACCGTTTGCATGCATCTCAATGAAGCATGCCTCTTTTCTACCTAACATCAATAGTCCCTCAAATCCACCTCTGCAGCCTTTCATACTGACAGCCCTAAACAGCAACCACACACCAGTCAGTCACCCTCCACCCCAGCACAGCCAAGCACGATCTGACAGAACAGAGGCCTCTCCTGCATGTCTTCCGCTCTGTATCTGCCTCTGCTGCCTCACACATAATTAGAGGCCAGGGAATATGTTTGACTAATCATCAGAACGACGTGGGTCCTTGAAAAGCGATCATCATTAGGTGATTTGTGTTCGCGGTGCCACATCAGTGTCGCCGTAGGGAGCTATTGCAGATCTGAGGAGGCCTCTCGTCTCACCTCGAATCGTTTCCCTTTGTTGTTTTTCAGCATGTTGTTTATAAAGCCAACACCACACGCAAACACACACATATAAACACATAGGGAACTATACTCTGATTTAAAAAAACACACGCACACACACAGCAGTTGAATCAGAGTATACAGTATGTGATCTGTCTGTCTGTTTAAATAAGGATATGTTGATAAATATGTTTCCATTTGTGTACTTGTTTAAAATGACTTGTCACTCTTCTTTTAGATCAAAGACTTGTCAAAGCTTTAATTCATGCTATTTAATGTGTTAAAGTAAGTAACATAAACAGAAAAGTGTATTCTCCAACTTCTTGGTCTCCAGTGCCTGTAAAGACAAGGCCAAACAGAGAGAGGTGGTCTAGAGAACACAGCACCCAAGCCAAGGAGAAACAACTAGAGAGGAAAAACAATTACAAGCCGTCTTTATGTTTCCTCCCTGCAAGGCACAGCGTGATCCACAGGCTGACTGCTTTAGTTTGACTAAATGTGGAATTTAAGTCTTTAAATTAGGACTTTGGGGAGAGTGGATTTATGTCCTGCTGAGGCTGTTATAGAACTTCCTCATCTTACATTTGTACAGGAAGTGGGCTCTGAATATTGATGATTTGCTTTAAATTGTGTGTGTACATAGAAACATTGTGGTGCATACTGTACTTTAAATGTTTTAGGAAGGCACAGTGGTATTTCAGGGGTGTGCGAGCTGGCTGCCAGTCAAGGTGAATACTCTTCAATGACATCTCTTCTGACCAACTGAGTTTTTCCTGTTATAATCACATTGGAGACAAGTCTTTCTCTTTCTCTCTCTCTCTCTGATAGTTATCTGGGATTCATGTTTCGACTGTATCAATCACACCTTCACTTCCTTTCCAAAGCGCAGCCAGCATCAATAAAAATAGGATAGATGATTGCATGAGATTGCAGCCCGTCTTCCTTAAATGGTTCATAAGTAATGGCTCCCAACAATTTCCATGTTTCATTGACAGCCAAGTCCACATCATCGCCAGCAGCAATACATGTACAGAAAAAAGCAGAACATCGTATTAAAGATTTTTTTTAAATTGGATTTTTTTGTATCAGTGCTCTGGGAGTGTTTGTAGTAATTTGTTGAGTGGGTGTCTCAGTATGTTGTTCACATTTAACAATCACTGATCAAGGACAAACTAAAAAAACTAAAATGTGGATACAGATGGTTACTGAGTATTTGTTTTTCCAAGGAAATATAAACAACTCTAGACATATTTAATGGATACAAAATAACAATTTAGCTGCACATACAGTCAAATTCAATATCCAATACTGCGTGTATTCCATTGAGAATTCTCTATCAGGGGCATATGATAACTGCCTATGAAATGCTCAATGTTTCCCTGCAAGCAATTTTATACCATTCATTTTCTGTTTCTCATTCTAGTCAAATATTATTACAACTTCTTCCCTGTGGCCTTATATCATAATGGTCTAAATGACTGATGTGTGCAGCATGTTTTGAGCAAATTTTATAGTAACCTCTTGAGTGTTCTTTGCTGAGTAATTTTGTACTGTGCTGTTTGGGAGAGGGCATACCACTGAGCCCTGTGGTACACCACTTTGAGCAAGACAAATTGAGAGGAATAAGATGAACTTAGTAACCTCACGGAAGTAAACTTTCCCAGACTGATGTTTATTTAATAACAACCATCGAAATAAAGTGCAATAAACTAGAAAATAAATAGTAGAATAGTAAAAAAAGGCAAGAATGAAGAATCAAAATTGTCATTTTTATAGCTCAGTTACATACTGTATATAAATATTGTATCACTCAAATTGAAACGCTGAAGATATTGTGAATGGTAAATTATAATTTGCATTATGTAGAATTATATACGGAACAAAAATATAAACACTACACGTAAAGTTTTGGTCCCATGTTTCATGAGCTGAAATAAAAGATCCCAGAAATGTTCCATATGTACAAAAGCTTATCCCCCTACAATTTAGAACACACATTTGTTTACATCCTTGTTGGTGATCATTTCCGTTTTACCAAGATAATCCATCCACCTGACAGGTGTGGGATACCAAGAAGCTGATTAAACAGCATGATCATTACATGGGAACAATTTAAGGCCACTCTAGAATGTGCAATTTTGTCCCACAACACAATGCCACAAATGTCTCAAGTTTTGAAGGAAAGTGCAATTGGCAGGAATGTCCACCAGAGCTGTTGCCAGATAATTTATTGTTAATTTCTCTACCATAAGCCGCCTCCAATGCCATTTTAGAGAATTTGGCAGTACGTCCAACCGGCCTCACAACCCCAGACCACGTGTAACCATGCCATCACAGGATCTCCATATCCGGGTTCTTCACCTGTGGCATCGTGTGAGACCAGCCACCCGGACAGCTGATGAAACTGGGGAGTATTTCTGTCTGTAATAAAATCCTATTTGGAGGAAAAACTCATTCTTATTGGGTGGGCCTGGCTCCCCAGTGAGTGGGCCTATGCCCACCCATGGCTACGCCTCTGCCCAGAAAAGTGCCTAATTAATCAATTTCAATTGACTGATTTCCTTATAGGGACTGTAACTCAGTAAAATAATTTTGTTGTTCAATAATATTATTAAATCACTAAATGCTTAATTTCACAAAAGAGTCCTATGGGATCCAATTTATATGTACAATGTACACTGAGTGTACAAAACATTAGGAGCACCTGCTCTTTCCATGACATAGACTGACCAGGTGAAAGCAAAGTTGATAGTCTTCAATTTTGGAATTACTAGAGAACACAGTATATAGGATTGATTTTATGAAATTTTTCTTAATTAATTTTCTTAATATTATGGTGTTTCTATTCCAAGAAAAATGAAAAACTTACCCCTAAGGGTTTCCATTAGGATGGTACGGAAATTATGGCACTGTACAACGTGATGGTCGGGAGTATGCTACAGTACTAAGTGCATAACATTTCCACACCTTAACTGAACTGTAACCAATACCCAAATGGAGATTCAGTGAAAATGAAAATCTCATTGATTTTTCAAGACCATTCCCCATGATTGTCTCCGAGTAGCACAAAATGATGCTGAAATAGTTATTGCTTCAAATCCTATTGCTTTTAACCTCAATATGCTTTTTAAATAAATAAGACCTACACCACTTTTAACGGTACATTACTCAACACTAGTGAGACTCATTTTGCCTTTGGTAGGCCTACAGTATATCTACAAAAAACTTTTCAAAGACGACTCTCCGCCAAATAATTACATTTAGAGGAATGCTGGATTGTAAATTAATGTCTAAGGGGCATTTTTTATAAGGGCAAATCTAATCTGTGAGAATATCTAAGGGGCTTTTAAGTAATTTACTTTGTTTAGAAATTAATAATATTTTGGAGATAGAGTGAGTGACAAAATGGCCATTCTTGAACATGGGCTGAGGCATTCTCACTAATTTGGAAATAAAGCCAGTTTGTTATTAAGAATGATTTATTTCTGTTTTTAGGAGAAACCAAAAGCTTCGGTATCCCGGTTGTGGCCGGCACGGGTATCAAACCAGCATCTGTAGCAATGCAGTTTGCACTGCAATGCAGTGTGTTAGACCGCTGTGCCACTCAGGAGGCCCCATATGCAAAGTTTTTAATGCTGATCAATTGCCTTGCACAAAGTATCAAAATACAGAGAGATGTTGGTAAAGGTATATTGTCCTGATAATAGCCCATAATGGGCTATTAAAATAATGTACATGGTGTCCAGCTCAGCATAACCAAAAAAAAATATTTATTAAAGACTACCAGAAAGAATGTTAGTACTTATATTTTGATCCAACGCCATGAATGAGTGAGTCACTCAGCTTTATATAGGTGCTGGGGCTATTAGACTGTGCCATCAACTTGATTATATATTACGATATTTTGGAGATGATTTTGTTTAAAAAAAACGAAAGTGAGTGATTGTAATCTAAATAAAGGCAAAAACATTTTTTGTAAAGGACAAAACATGTGTTTCTGTTTTTAGAGGGAGACAAACACTGGTCCGATTGTGCGCCGCCCTATGGGACTCCCATTCACGGTCGGATGAGATTCATAATATTAATAATAATAATATTTTTTCCCCCTTCCACATGTTAAAGGTTCCAATTTATTTAGATATTTTTTTTAATCAATTAGGATATTTGAGTTTAACCACAAAATTTGTTGTACTATTTGTTCTGTCTTTTCTGGTGGATTAAACTGAAATTGCAACCAATCACGTCCGGTTGTGTTACAGCCAACCTAACTAAGAAATACATTTGATGACAGAAGTCTCCCCCTACCCTCCTTCTAGGCAACTCTATTGTCCTGCTGACAGCCCTGCTAATAGCCATAGTGCAGCTGTACAACGTGACCGTGTGTGTTTGAAAGAGTATTTTCCAGGAAGCAACAATTTGTTTACCTTCATTAGTCTACTTTCTTCCAATATTTCTGTCCTTCAGTGATAGTTATTACCATTGTAATTCTTTACGGATCCATAAGGAAAGAAACATCTGCATTTTGAAGGAGTATTTTTTATCATTATTTTATTAAAGAAAGCTTAAAGATGCTGATGAAGAAATACAGTACTGTACAGTATATGCTTTATCCAATGTTTTGTGGTTGCATGAGGTCACCCACACGCACTTTAAACATTTGGATAATAAAGCATTTAAAGCATTTTGAAGATAGAAGCTACCTGCATGTGTATTAGGCTACTCTGCAGTCTGACAAGTAAACATAGCCTAGAGTACATACTGTAATAAACATGGCAAAGTGCCTAATTCCTTACATAAGGGAGAGCAGGCCATGTCCAGATTTTCTCGGTGACCTCAAGTACTCATTAGTCTTTAATACTTTTTTGGGTTGCATCAGTCATGGACAGAAACTTCTGAGACACAGTACTAATGACAAATACTCTGAGAATCATTGGTAAGCCACATTTGCCTCGCGATCCATCCCAGTTGGTATTCTGTGTCCACTCGTGGTCCACTCTCTTCAGTTAAACATTCTTGGAATAGCAAAACAACATAACAGTCTGGACAGCTTTTGCTGTGCCTGGTGAGCAGTTGGTCAAGTTCTGTTGTCAGAAGAGGAATGGAAATGTCAGGGTGAACCGATGAAACAACGAACCCACCGTGTATGTTGATATATATATATATATTTGTTTGTTTTTCTCAGAACATTAACCATGTGTGTTCGCTTTTGTGTACTGTTCTATAGTTTAGACCCAACGATTTGTCTTACAAACAAAGACCTTCGCGTCCTGCAGGCCCAGGCATGGATCAAAGCTGGTGAGACATTCAGTGACGTCATCTTCACAGACGAATCAACCATGGCCCTTGAGCAATTTGCTCAAAATTGCTACAGAAACAGGTGTTTAAAAACCTGTTTTCATATTGCCACCAGCTGTCCATCATTACTCTTTTACATCTTGTTTACATTCTTTATTGTAACCACAATATCACAAATAATTTGTATCTACATTTCCAATTACTTTTAGAATTTGGGATTTACAAATGTGTACTTTTCATGGCATTTTTTGTTATTAACCAGTTCGGATTTATTAAGTATAACTTTTAACTGACGCCTTTAGTGAGAGGTCTAATGCTGTAATATTTAACCGTTTGAGATAGAAGGCAGCATTTTCACATTTGGATGAAAAGCGTGTCCAGAGTAAACTGCCTGCTACTCAGTCCCAGTTGCTAATGTATGCATATTATTAGTAGATTTGGATAGAAAACACTCTGTCTCTTGTTTTTCTGTCTATTGTTTGAATGATGTCTGTGAGTATAACATAACTCATTTAGCAGGTGAAAACCTGAGAAAAATCCAACCAGGAAGTGAGAAATCTGAGGTTTGTAGTTCTTCAACTTTTGGCCTATCAGAACACAGTGTTTATGGGGTCAAATTGCACTCCCAAGGCTTCCACTAGATGTCAACAGTCTTTAGGACCTTGTTTGATGCTTCTACTGTGAAGTGGGGGCTCATAACAGCTCTTTGAGGCAGTGGTCTGACAGAGTGCCACGGGCTCGTGACGCTCGTTCACATGAGAGATGTTCGTTTACATGTTCCATTGCATTTCTGAAGACAAAGGAATTCTCCAGTTGGAACATTATTTAAGATTTATGTGAAAAACATCCTAAAGGTTGATTCTATACTTCGTTTGACATGTTTCTACGGACTGTAACGGAACTTTTGGACTTTTTGTCTGCTTGTGCGTCATGAATACTGGGCTGAACGCGCTAACAAGGAGCTATTTGGACATAAATTATTCATTTTATCAAAAAAATCTAACATTTATTGTGGAACTGGGATTCCTGGGAGTGCATTCTGATGAAGATCATCAAAGGTAAGTGAATATTTCTAATGCTATTTCTGACTTGTGTTGACTCCAACATGGCGGATATCTGTTTGGCTTGATTTGTTGTCTAAGCGCCGTACTCAGATTATTGAATGGTTTGCTTTTTCCGTAAAAAAAAATTCAAATCTGACACAGCGGTTGCATTAAGGAGAAGTATATATTTTACTCTGTGAATAATACTTGTATCTTTTATCAATGTTTATTATGAGTATTTCTGTAAATTGATGTGACTCTGCAAAATCATTGGATGTTTTGGAAGCAAAACATTACTGAACGTAACGCGCCAATGTAAACTGAGATTCTTTTCTATAAGTATGCACTTTATCGAACAAAACATACATGTATTGTGTAACATGATGTCCTATGAGCGTCATCTGATGAAGATCATAAAAGGGTAGTGATTTATTTAATCTCTATTTCTGCTTTTTGTGACTCCTCTCTTTGGCTGGAAAAATGTCTGTGTTTTTCTGTGACTAGGTGCTGACCTAACATAATCGTTTGGTGTGTTTTCAACATCAGTCAAGCACCCCTGTAAAGAACTTTATTAAACACAGATTCAAACTAGCTATTGATAACAAATATGTATTTTGTGGTTGTGACCCAGAGAGTCTTGACCATTTATTTGGGGACTTTTCAGAAGATTTTGGAGTGAGTTAGAAGATTTGGTTTTAAAATAAACTACTGTTATTTTAACAGACTGATATTATGCTTTATCTTGATCCAAATTATATGGACCCTAATTTAACTTTCATTGTTAATTTGTTTATTTTTAATGGCAGCTCACTGAACATTACTCGCCCTAGCAGAGATGGTTAGGCTGTTATGTTATCCAGAGAGTTTGAGACTGCAACTGTGCATTCAGATTGTCCATTAGTAAATTTAGAGCGTTAAGCTCTCGGAGCGTTCAGAGCGCACACTGAACACTCTGGCCGATGAGTAGGGTTGATCCGAACGTTCTGACCTCACAACAGCACCCAAGCTACCTGGCTAACATTGTCTAGCTTGCTAGTTACTACCAGACACATAATGAGAGAAACCCCAGTCTGACCATTTTACTAACCCTAGCAGAGCTGGTTAACCTTTCTGGCGCAGGGGTTCCGCTGAAAAGGCAGCTCGCAAAATTCAAAAATATTGTTTAGAAATATGTAACTTTCACACATTAACTGTTTTCATGTTATCCAGAGTGTTGGTGACTGTAACTGTGCTGCTGGCAACAATTTAATTACGATTATTTTGCCGACGTTTACTGACACCGGCCATATTCAACTGCTGTTGACGGTCACAAATTAATGAGTTATTCTGCGCTCTGGCACACTCAGATGAGAGTGCACTGAAATCTGAGCAGATGGCCAGACTGAATATACAAATACACCTGAAATGCTTACTTGCGTGGTGGAGTCTTTTGTTAAGACATGTAGCTAGCTAGCTAGGTTAACAATGAACCATAATCCCAACTCATGACGTTACAACCATGCATTAATCTGCAGGTAGCCAACCAGGTTCCTTGTTAGCTATCCAAGCAAATGGCTCTGAGATACGAATAATAAGATCATACACGTAACATTAGCTAGCGAGCCAGCCAGCTAACATTAGCTAGCTAACAGTACACTTTAACTTGGAATGAAACCACTTTCTTACCCATATACATCATAGATGGACATGTCTCCTGTCACGGATGCCATGGTTGCCCCTAGTTTGACGATTTAATCCAGAGACATGTGTTTTCTCCATCTCCTTAGCTATCATACTCGAACTCCACTGAACTCGGTCCTCCAGAGAGCAACACTTATGCAGTTTACCTTCGCGATACATTTTTAAAAAGACACCTTAGACAGGATTACAAACACCAGCTCAAAAATACAGACAGATCCAAACTCATCTTGTGGCATGTCCAGCCCACTCATTATCTCAGCCAATCATGGATAGCAGGAAGGTTGCTGACTCTTTCTGTGGCTAAACCAACTAGGCTCGTAATTAAAAAAAATATATTCGTATTTACAGATGGCATACACGTTTGTTATTAAGGCACGTAAAAGTTCCCATGTTCGAGAAGGCATTTCTGCCCCCAAAAAATAATTTTGATTTAAAAAAACGTTCACATTCAAACGGCTCTCCTGTGAAGTAGTGACCCGCAACATACGCCTAGTTTCCTGAAACAATCACATATTAGCATTGGAATGAGACACTCATGGCTCATCCATATATCCATCTATTAATTCACAGGAACACATCAGCCAGAGGGCTTTGCTTCCTCCTGTCACTTCTCACACTACATACAAAAGAAGATACTTATCCACTATTGTTCAGTGGGGAAAAAAGACATGCTCGCAACAGTCTTACTGCAGGGGATTCTGTTCCTGACAGCTGATGCATCGTGGTCTGTAGGAATTCCCATGCTGGGGGACACAGTCTGGGAAAGTTGATATTAAACACATAATATGACTTGAAGCACACTTCCAGTGCCTCACACATTGTACCTTACTCCAATGCCTGTCCACTAATGACTGCAAATGCCTGTGAGCAGTGACCAGGAGCAAACACAAATGGGTAGGGTCTGGTCATCTCCACCTGATTCAGGTACTCAACCATGTTGGTCCCAACCTGTTAGAGAAATCATTTGATTTTAGAATATGAGGACTTTTGCAACGAATGAAGGCACACTGACAATGCCGTCACACAACATGTATTTTCTATACTTTATAGCCATTTACATCAATCAACACCCAATCTCTGTTTGATGCATACATCTTCCATTCATTTGGGACTGGGGATCATAGGTTCATTTACTCAACACCAACCACGTTTCCATCCAACCATTTAATGTGGATGAATTACCTGAAGCATGAATAAAAAGTTACAACCGTGCTGATGGAAACATGAAATGCATGTACAATTTTATAAATGCCTACAGACAATTTGTTTGTTCGACATGTTGGGATTTTTTTGTGTCATTATAATGTACTATGCCAGAATTGATGCGCAAATATTGATATAATATTCATCATATCAAAGTAAACTTGTAGTCACATGATGTCCTACAACGACACGAGAAAGCATACAATTTATTAGGCTACAGATTCAATAAATTATTATGAACTTCAAAGGGTGGTGAATGTGCAAGGTGATGAGCTGTTACCGACAATTTACGTTTGAGGCATTACTGAGCTGGACAAACTTCTCTCTCCGATGAGAGCCCAAGCACTTCCTCAGTGTTTGCTCAGTTCAAGTATGCATACATTTGCCCATTTCAAGTCAGAACAGAACTTCAGATTTTGCACAAACCATTTCCCACATTTTCCAGCTGGTGCCCGCATTGCCTTCATTGTCATTTTCTTTACTAATAATAACTTTGGACATGTGTGTGTTCCTATCAAAGTAAGTGCCTTATTACATTATTTTTGTAGTTTCTGTATATTGTGTTTTCTTTTTCCTGTAGCACACCGTATGTATGGCGCATAATGTATCTACTGTTTTATTCACGTTTTCAAGTTCTGGTGTCCAATCATGCATTCGGATTCTTGTATAGATTGTAATAGACACATATGATGTGTGTACAATACTTTTTTGAAGGTTGTACTGATTATAATGAGCTAATGCTAAGCTAATTGGCAGCTATATGTTGCGCCATGTTTGAGGACATCATACAATAAATTCTGGTTGTCACGTAAACGTCTGTCAGACCAAAGATGTCATTACAAAACAAGGTGAAGGGATGGTTCCCTCGTCTTTCGAGTAAACTTCACGGAAGTGAATGATGGAAGGGAATGATGGTAGATGACACATCCCTTCAACATGCATACTGCAAACAGACCCAGCGTATCTTGTAACCTCATCTTCGATTGATGTGAAAATACAAACATGGCGGCATGCACTAACTTACTACCTCTGAGGGTTTAGAGCTTGAGGTAGTCACCTCATATAAGTACTTGGGAGTATGGCTAGACAGTGCACTGTCCTTCTCAGCACATATCAAAGATGCAGGCTAAAGTTACATCTTGGTTTCCTCTATTGTGCTCGCTCCTCTTTCACCCCAGCTGCCAAACTAACCCTGATTTAGATGACCATCCTACCCATGCTAGATTACGGAAACATAATTTTTAGATCGGCAGGTAAGGGTGCTCTCGAGAGGCTAGATGTTTTTTACCATTCGACCATCAGATTTGCCACCAATGCTCCTTATAGGACACATCACTATACTCCTCTGTAAACTGGTCATTTCTGTATACCCGTCAAAAGACCCACTAGATGATGATTATTTATAAAAACCCTCTTAGGGCTCACTCCCCCTATCTGAGATACCTATTGCAGCCCTCATTCTCCACACTCAACACCCGTTCTGCCAGTCACATTCTGTTAAAGGTCACAATTCCCTAAAGCACACAATTCCCTGGGTCGCTCCTCTTTTCAGTTTGCTGCAGCTAGCGACTGGAACGAGCCTCAAAAAAGCACTCAAACTAGACAGATTTATCTCCATCTCTTCATTGAAAGAATCCACTAATCATGGACACTCTTACTGACAGTTGTGGTTGCTTCACGTGATGTATTGTTGTCTCTACCTTTTTGGCCTTTGTTCTGTTGTCTCTGCCCAATAATGTTCATACTATGTTTTGTGCTGCTACCATGCTGTGCTGCTGCCATGTTGTTGTCATGTGGTGTTGCTACCATGCTGTGTTGTCATGTGCTGCTGCCACATGAAAGCCTACCCCTGCCAAACCCGGACAAGACTGGGCCAAATGTGTGCTGCTCTATGGGACTCCCAATCACGGCCAGATGTGATGCAGTCTGGATTTGTACCAGTGACTGCAGTGATGCCTCTAGTACTGAGATGAAGTGCCTCAGCTGCACCACTCAGGAGCCCTGATGTGTCAATCATAACTGGACGTCCTAAATAAGTGTTCTAATCACACCGGTTTGAGAGTACGCTGCAGAGAGCACTGTTGAATGATCACACCCAATGTGTTCATATGTGAAACAAAGGGTTAACATCCACACCAAGCTAAAGGCTAGAGCTGCCGCTTTCAAGGAGCGAGACACTAATCCGGATGCGTATAAAAAAGTCTGCTACGCCTTCAGAAAAACCACCAAACAGACAAAGCATCAATACAGGACTAAGATTGAATCCTACTACACCGGCTCTGATTCTCGTCGGATGTGGCAGGGCCTGAAAACTATTACAGACTACAAAGGGAAACCCGTAAACTGCCCAGTGACGTGAGCTATACCAGATGAGCTAAATGCTCGCTTTGAGGAAAGCAACACTGAAGCATACATTAGAGCACCAGCTGTTCCGGATGACTGTGTGATCACACTCTCGGTAGCCGATGTGAGCAAGACTTTTAAACATGTCAATATTCACAATGCCGCTCGGCCAGACAGATTACCAGGACGTGTACTCAAAGCATGCGCGGAGCAACGGGCACTCACATCGGTAGCCATGAAGTGCTTTGAAAGGCTGGTCATGGCTCACATCAACACCATCATCCGGGAATACCTAGATCCACTCCAATTTGTGTACCGCCCCAACAGATCCACAGATGACACAATCTCAATCGCACTCCACACTACCCTTTCCCACCTGGAAAAAAGGAACATCTACTTTGGCAAGAAAAAGTATGTGAGCCCTTTGGAATTACCTATATTTCTGCATAAATTTGATATCAAATTTAAGCTGATCTTCATCTAAGTCACAACAATAGACAAACACAGTCTGCTTAAACTAATAACACACAAACAATTTGTCACGTTCTGACCATAGTTATTTTGTGTTTTACTTGTTTTAGTATTGGTCAGGACGTGAGCTGGGTGGGCATTCTATGTTGTGTGACTCGTTTGTCTATTTCTATGTAAGGCCTGATATGGTTCTCAATCAGAGGCAGGTGTTAGGCATTGTCTCTGATTGGGAACCATATTTAGGTAGCCTGTTTTGTGTTGGGTTTTGTGGGTGGTTGTTTCCTGTCTTAGTGTTTTCTGCACCAGTTAGGACTGTTTCGGTTTTGCCACGTTTATTGTTTTGTATTATGTTCATGTTGAGTTTTCTTATTAAAGAACATGAACTAAAACCATGCTGTGTTTTGGTCCGCCTCTCCTTCCCAGGAAGAAAGCAGTTACATGATTATATGTTTTCATGTCTTTATTGAACACACAGTGTAAACATTCACAGTGCAGGGTGGAAAAAGTATGTGAACCCTTGGATAACTGGTTGACCATCCTTTGGCAGAAATAACCTCAACCAATTTTTTTTTGAAGTTTCAGAATTCCTGGAGGAATTTTTGACCATTCCTCTTTACAAAACTGTTTCAGTTCAGCAATATTCTTGGGATGTCTGGTGTGAACTGCTCTCTTGAGGTCATGCCACAGCATCTCAATCGGGTTGAGGTCAGGACTCTGACTGGGCCACTCCAATAGGCGTATTATCTTCTGTTTAATCCGTTCTGCTGTTGATTTACTTCTGTGTTTTGGGTCGTTGTCCTGTTGCATCACCCAACTTCTGTTGAGCTTCAATTGGTGGACAGATAGCCTAACATTCTCCTGCTAAATGTCTTGATAAACTTGGGAATTCATTTTTCCGTCGATGATAGCAAGCTGTCCAGGCCCTGAGGCAGCAAATCAGCTCCAAACCATGTTGCTCCCTCCACCATAGTTTACAGTTGGGATGAGGTTTTGACATTGGTATGCTGTGCATTTTTTTCTCCACATATAGTGTTGTGTGTTCCTTCCAAACAACTCAACTTTAGTTTCATCTGTCCACAGAATATTCTGCCAGTAGCGCTGTGGAACATCCAGGTGCTCTTTTGCAAACTTCAGATGTGCAGCAATGTTTTTCTTGGACAGCAGTGGCTTCTTCTGTGGTGTCTTTCAATGAACAACATAACATTTTCAAGTTTATTAGGGAGCTTAATAAGATAGACACCCACCGGACAACTTTGGTAGGTACCTACCCAGGCAGCTTGGTTTCCCTAGTGTTAAACGCTTGCAAACCTCTAGCAGAAATTTGTGGCTCACTATTTTGTTTGCAGCAAATTTGCCACAAACCTGCAGGAAATTCACACATTGTTTCCACTTCATTTCAACCAAAAAGTGACATGCTATCACGTTGAAACAACATGGAAAACTGATTGGCTAATCTGAAAACAAGGTTACCTATAATTTATCAGCATATCGAATGCGCGACCCGGGCTGGGAAAACCCTGGATAATTGTTATTCTCACTTCCACAACGCATATAAAGCCCTCCCCCGCCCTCCTTTCGTAAAATCTGACCACGACTCCATTTTGTTGCTCACAGCCTATAGACAGAAACTAAAACAGGAAGCACCCGTGCTCAGGTCTGTTCAACGTCCGACCATTCCACGTTTCAAGATTGCTTCGTGGACTGGGATATGTTCCGCTTCGCGTCGGACAATGAAATTGATGAATAAGCTCAAACTGAAAGTGCAAACCATTGCTTTTAATCAGGGCAAGGTGACTGGAAACATGACCGAATACAAACAGTGTAGCTATTCCCTCCACAAGAAAATCAAACAAGCTAAGCGTCAGTATAGAGACAACGTCGAGTCGCAATTCAATGACTCAGACACGAGAGGTATGTGGCAGGGTCTACAGTCAATCACGTACTACAAAAGGAAAACCAGCCCCGTCGCGGACCACGATGTCTTGCTCTCAGACAAGCTAAACGACTTCTTTGCTCGCTTTGAGGACAATACAGTGCCAATGACACGGCCCGCTTACCAAAACCTGCAGGCTCTTCCTCACTGCAGCCAACGAGCCTCAGGAGGCTGAAGAAATTTTGCTTGTCACCAAAAACACTCACAAACTTTTATAGATGCACAATCGAGAGCATCCTGTCGGGCTGTATCACCGCCTGGTATGGCAACTACTCTGCCCACAACCGTAAGGCTCTCCAGAGGGTAGCGAGGTCTGCACAATGCATCACCGGGGGCAAACTACCTGCCCGCCAGGACGCCTACACCACCCGATGTCACAGGAAGGCCAAAATGACCATCAAGGACAACAACCACCCGAGCCACTGCCTGTTCACCCCGCTATCATCCAGAAAAACAGCTTCTATCTCAAGGCCATCAGACTGTTAACCCCTCTAGGATAGGGGACGCTTGCGTCCCACTTGGCCAAAAGCCAGGGAAAATGCAGGGCGGCAAACTCAAATAAACTTATATAAAAGTCAAACTTTCATTAAATCACACATGTAAGATACCAAATTAAAGCTACTTTCGTTGTGAATCCGGCCAACATGTCAGATTTTAAAAATAATTTTCAGCTAAAGCATAAGAAGCTATTATCTGATGATAGCACAACAGTAAACAAAGAGAGTAGCATATTTCAACCCTGCAGGCGCTACACAAAACGCAGAAATAAAATATAAAACATGCCTTAATTTTGACAAGCTTATTTTGTTTGCACTCCAATATGTCCCATAAACATCACAATTTGTCCTTTTGTTCGATTAATTCCGTCCATCTATATCCAAAATCTCCATTTATTTGGCGCGTTTGATTCAGAAAAAACAGCTTCCAATTTGCGCAACTTCACTAAAAAATATCTCAAAAGTTGCCTGTAAAATTTTTCCAAAACTTTTCAAACTACTTTTGTAATACAACTTTAGGAATTTCTAAACGTTAATAAATCGATCAAATTGAAGATGTGTCTATCTGTGTTCAATACAGGAAGACAACAAACCAACACTACTTTTCAAGTCTTGCGCAACTCTCAACAGTGTTACCCAGTTCCTAGATAACCGTACTTCTTCATTGCACAAAGGAATAACCTCAACCAAATTCTAAAGACTGGCGACATCCAGTGGAAGCGGTAGGAACTGAAAATAAGTGTCTAAGAAATATCGTTTCCCAATGAGAACTACTGAACAGACAAAGACAAAAAAAATCTGAACATTAGTCCTCGGGGTTTGGCCTGCTACATAAGTTCTGTTATACTCACAGACATGATTCAAACAGTTTTAGAAACTTCAGCGTGTTTTCTATCCAAATATACTAATAATATGCATATCTTATATTCTTGGCATGAGTAGCAGGAAATTGGGCACGCTATTTATCCAAAAGTGAAAATGCTGCCCCCTATACCTAAAACAGGCATCGCTAACATTGAGTAGCTGCCGCCAACATACTGACTCATCTCTAGCCACTTTAATAATGAAAAAATGGATGCAATAAATATATCACTAGCCACTTCAAACAATGTCACTTTGTATAATGTTTACATACCCTACATTTCTCATCTCATATGTACAGTGGGGTAAAAAGGTCTTTAGTCAGCCACCAATTGTGCAAGTTCTCCCACTTAAAAATATGAGAGAAGCCTGTAATTTTCATCATAGGTACACTTCAACTATGTCAGACAAAATGAGAGAAAAAAATCCAGAAAATCACATTGTAGGATTTTTTATGAATTTGGGAGAACTTGCACAATTGGTGGCTGACTAAATACTTTTTTGCCCCACTGTACTCTACTATACTCAATACCATCTACTGCATCTTGACTATGCCGTTCGGCCATCGCTCATTCATATATTTTTATATACATATTCTTATTCATTCGTTTACACTTGTGTGTATAAGGTAGTTGTTGTTAAATTGTTAAGTTAGATTACTTGTTAGATATTATTGCATTGTTGGAACTTGAAGCACAAGCATTTCGCTACACTCGCATTAACATCTGCTAACCATGTGTATGTGACAAATAAAATTTGATTTGATTGGATTGGATTTGCTAAAAGTCATGAATTTATTTTTTTAACCTTATTCCAATGACAGGGTGACATTTTTTGTTGAATTCACATTGAATTCACATTAGTTGACGACTCATCCAAATGTAAGTCAAAATAGATGTCTGTGCCCAGTGGAATTTAATTTGAATCTCCTTCGTGAAACAATGCTTTGGGAACTTCAGCCACAGGAAGCCAATATAATATTACAGAAGTGATTCAAATTCATGAATATTACAGAATCTCTATGGTAACCACCACATTTCCTTCATGGTGAGCTAGCTACCTGATCAATTTGATCTAATATTACTAAGGCAATGACTAGACTACGGTACTTAACGACTTACTTACTGTGTGTGTGCCACTGAGTTTGTGAGTATGCCACTGAGTCTCAGATTGCTGTAGGTGCTATTTGTAGCAGTTCCTAAAGTCTAGCTGGGATGAAAATTGTTTTCTTTTTATATGGTGTTCGGCCAGCAATCACTCATTGACCCATCTGGGACAGAAAGAGACCTTAGTAGAGGTTTATATTGTTTGGAAGATGGATGGGGTGTCTCGTTAAATGCATGGGAGCTCACGAGCAGGGGAGGAAAAAACATATTTAATGTGTTTATCCTCAGGCCACAATGCCTCGCGGTTCTCAACAATAGGTTGATTTATTTACACATAAACATAATCTACTGTACATGCAGTTTAGCCTGATATAGTTAAGCAAGTAGTTCCGAGTGCATAAACCGATGATAGTAGTTGGTTTGAACCAGTTTACTAAGTTAATGATGACTCTGACTATCAACTGCAGTGACTTCATATCACAGGAACAGGCAGTCAACTAAAACAACAAAAGCCCAGAGACAGATGTGTCCAATAAACATCAACGAACAAATAAAAATTCCCCCACACTCCTTCTCTATTAATGACCAAAAAGCCATTAATTGCCCTAATTCCTCCTGAGATCACAGACAAGAAGTTGAGATGACAAGAAAATGAAATTTCTGATAGGTTGTCTGATCTTATTTGCTGTGTTGTTGTGTATCCTGTAATGAAAATTCCTGAATTGGAGCTAAATTGAGGAAAAGTAATTCATTTGGCTGCTCTGCTGGATGAGGCTTCATACTTTATTAAGGTCATATATTCCAGCTCCACTGAGACTGTTCTAGAGCCAATCATATTTTAGCAGCTGACAAGAGACAAGTCACTCAAAATCAACTCACTATGCAAATGAAAAGAAAAATATTATATTAGTCTCAAAGAAGAGAGAAATGACATCAGCAGAGCGGTGGGAGGAAAAACTTTAATATCAGTAACTGAATATGTCTGTTTCATAAATGTCTCAGCATATGTAGGAGGTAACATGAGTTTTGTTTAGTTACCTAGCATTAAACCTAACACCACAACTAACTTCAACACTTACAATAATAATGTAACTGGTTTAGAAGTACCCATAGTTTTTCCTGGTCAGGTCATGTAGTCAATATAAACTCCTTAGTTTATCTCGTCATCCACTGCTACTGTGGCCTACTAGATGTGTTCTAGCTTGGTGATGTGAAATGACTGGTCCTGTGGATAGTTGTTGAGGTGTGATGCTAGGCTAGAGAATGTTCTGCTAGGGTGCTCTGATCTGCATAATTAGCCTGTGCAGCAGGAGCCCATGTTCTGTGAAAGGTCAGGCAGAATTAGCGGACTGTGGGTAGGCTGGTGTGTGATGGCCAACTCTGACCGCCGCCGCGCTCGCCGCCGGCAGAAAATTACCCCGGAATGTTCACAGGTCAGTAGTCTACTGAGTCAGAGGGAAATGGTGGCGAGATGGGAAAAGGCAGGAAGTGAACGAACAGCACCTCGACCTGATCCACCAGGGTGATTGCTGGGTTCTGTGATGCGTTACAAGAGGACATAGAACACTGGCAGAAAGTTGAGGAAAAGTGCCATAGAGTTGTGGAGTGTTTTGTTAGTTAGACTAGGGGGGAAATTACACTAATTTGACGTTCATGATATTGTTGTCAGGGTGCAATAGGCAACATGGAATACTCTCATAATATTTTTGACAACAAAGAGAATTAGATAAAGAGAGAGAAAAATGTAATATAAAAACTGAGAGAGGGGGGAAAGGTTGAGAAAGGGAATGAGAAAAATGAAAGAGAGTGGATATCTGAACTTTAGAATAGGTTGGAGCTAACTGTTAGCATTCTGAGAGGTCATTTTACCAGAACGCCACAGAGTTAATATGCAGTCCTCAGGTATAGGGGAAAATAGAAATATTTCTGTGCGTCTGTCAGCAATATTTGGAACTCTCAGCAGAATTCAGTGACACTTTCACAGTTGGGTTTTCATTTCATTATTGGAGCCTCAAACCATGAATAAGACTTTTATATTAATGCATTGTTTGCTATTTTTATATGGGAAACTGAATGTTTGTTGCAACATTTGTGGTATTGTATATAATATTTTTGACACGCATACAGGCCAGGAGTGTTTTCACAATCTAGTCTTCTATAGTTGAAGGGATGAGAAGTGAGACTTCCACAACTGCCTGTCCTCCTTTGCAGATCCAATTTACTCTTCTCCGCTATTCTGGTGTCACTTTTTCGGTTTTAACGGTACACAAATTGTGAGAGTAAATGTAAATTGAACATAATTATAGAATCAATTAATTTCCCTTAAGTTTGATTGAAGGTAAAATCATTACATACGACATTCAAGGAGAATAACCCATGTATAAGATGGAGTCTGTTTCAAATGCATAACTGGTGCTTATGGTAAACAGGCCAGTATATTTATTGTCCATGTATTGTATCTGTCTCTTCTCTGTGTAGTATGAAAACCAGTGGACATGTCAAAGTGATTGGTGTCTGCTTTAGTGTCCCAGGAGGAAAGTGTACTCTGTTCTAATGCCTGTAAAACATCTCCCTGCTAGAGAGCTTCTCTCCCCAGAGGATTGAGACACCAAACCTTGTCAGCGACAGAGATGTCTCATCTGTGGTCCAAATCAAGGTTATTCTTTTCTGTTGAGTTTGTCACACAGAATCGCATGACTTTGAGGTTACAGTAGCCAACATTGTGTTTGTTTGTTTTTTATTTTTGTTTTGTCCTAATATATTGGATATTTGAGGATGATTCAATCAGGAAGTGTTCCGGAGAAGACATCTGAAGATCTGTTTTCAGAGTATGTTGTCATTGAAGGGTCACTCAACAGTCTTTCAACCACTTTGGATTGTCTTTGGTGTACAATATGATTTGTACATTGAAGTGTTCATCAAGCCACATAACATTCATGATTAATATGTTTGCATAATACAGTATATTTTAAGAGTGAAGACGTAACATGTTCTATTGCTTTTCTGAGAAATTCACATTCTGCCGTTAGTTAAATGAATCAAAAGCATACCATGTACAGACGACTCTCAGTCAAGGTATTCCAAAATAGATCAGGTATTGAACTGTGGTCCCTTTCGGCTATATCTGTGACCTTCTCAAGTGATTTAAAACTGTGTCTGCCCTGACGCTGATGGCCACTTAGCTGTCACTCACAAGGAACTAATACATGCCATATCATCTCAGAGTGGAATGTGGGTGGAAAAATGAAGAGCCCCATGGCTGATGTCCATTAGCTAATGGAAATATACACATTTTATAGACATTTCACTCTGGCGGAGAGAGTTTGTAATTATGAGATATTTCTAAATAGCACCGGAGTGAAAGGTCATGGTGGATGGTGGATGGTGGATCGGTGGGTTTGTGACAGGCCCTGTAATTTTGATACAATTTTAGGGAGAGAATATCTCCGGGAGATAAATGGATTTCCTCTTTAAGGTAAATTGAATTCACAGAGTGTGACACGTTGAGAACAATGAGATGCCTGGCCTGGTGACGGAGTCTGAGACTGGGGTCAAACCAGAGAGATATTGCATGTTTGATGGACACCAAAGATCTGACACCAGATGGCCAAAAACACTTGTATTATAGTTTTATAGCCTTATGTTGTTGCTATATCTTTATTTTATATTAAACTCTTATGCCATTGCTCAATATTTACAGATATATTGATGACTTGTGACCCAACAAAGATCTTGAAAAGTGAGATATTCAAGACTAGGAATAATTATTTATATACAGGGAAATGATTCATTCAATTTCACCAATGGTTTATTAACAGTAACACACCATTTGCAAAATAAAACCATTCTAATGCATTATTCATTTACATTTGACAGATTCTGCTGGCTATTGATTTGTTATTGATCTAAGTAGTCAAACAGCAGAATTATTAATAGATAACGACATAAGTCATCTTTCATTTCAGCCTCAAGCGCTTATATCACTGACAACCCTCTTTGTCTTTGACAGAGTAGGTCAGTGTAGATTACAGGACCATAACTACATGCCATTTCATTACACATTAGTGCTTCCCACTATATTATTTTGAAAAAAGTGTTTTGTAGATTTGTTTTACATTTTTCTATCTGCCTTGTTAGTGGCGGTTGGAGGTTTTATTTTGGCTTTACAGACAGAAAGACACACACAATCATGTCTATTTTTACCACAGCTAATATTCCAGTGACGTTTAGGTACAGTCTCCTTTAGAACCAAATGTCATTCCTCCACTTTCACGCCTGTAATACTCAGTGGCAATGATTCATAATTATTAGCTAATATGTTTCGGTTTAAATTAAACGGGAGGAATTTATCCCATTATTCTTAAAGTCAACT
Source organism: Oncorhynchus mykiss (assembly GCF_013265735.2). Classification (NCBI taxonomy): domain Eukaryota; kingdom Metazoa; phylum Chordata; class Actinopteri; order Salmoniformes; family Salmonidae; genus Oncorhynchus; species Oncorhynchus mykiss. Next base: position 75,830,326 of record NC_048569.1, on the reverse strand, counting down.
TTTCTGCTCAACATACTTAGAGGCCACATTTGAAGGGTTTCTTGTATTTTCCTAAACGTTATGGCAAGTATTCTATGCAACCTCTGATACTTCTGACGCATTTGTCAACTACTAACACACATGATCCATGCAGAGAAGGGGAAGTTGAGCTACATAGTGCTCTGCTGAAAAGTATACGTGAGAATAAGGTATCATTTGAGATCCAGCCTTGTACACTACAGTATCCCTCAGTGTTGCGCTTCCCATTGCCATCACATAACATCTTTACAAAGCATTGTCCCCTTTGCTAGGTTAGTTAACCATGGACCCTTAAGCTCTACAGGGCTGAATTAGAAGAAGGTTACGTCCACAAAACAGATGAGGGCTTCAACTTGTGACTCCTATGAATGATGGCACTTCCAGCGGTATATTTCTCCCAGACATTATAGGGTGGATGATGCATGGAGGGGAACAGCAGGCGGAGTGTTCCATCTGACACCCATCTAGGCCAGTGGAAAACTATGAGACATGGGGAGGCCATCCCTCTGGACAGGATAAAGAGAGATATCACCTCCCTGTAGCCTAGATTCATGACCCATAGAGGAATGGAGGAGTGGGGTGGACTGTGAGGATAGGCGTTTATGAGAGAGAGAACATCTAGGTGTGTAGAACTATTCTTGCGTTATTGTTCATTGTATGTGAGAGAAAGGCATGGTTGAGTGTTTGATTTATTGTTTAACCTTTTCTTTAACAAAGACATCCCACTGAGCTAAGCACCTGAGACCTGAATCATTCTGCATTCCAGTGCGTTCAAATAAGGCTGCAGCAATCACTTTATAGGAGCCTTATGGGTAAAACCTTCTTTCAACCAAAAAGTGTTAATAACAATATCAGCGCTAGAATCAAAGAGTAACAATCCGAGTTAAACAATAACATGATAGAAAAAAATGAATGAAAATCAGATAAAGTGCAAGATTCAACTGAGGTGAACACAGTACCATATCTGAGCAGCCAAGACTGGTTTTTAATATGATCTAATTAATGTAATTGCTTAAGTGATTAATGTCCAATGTTTCAACAACCGGGCTTTGTTTAAGTTTTAAATCTGGGAGTAAGTCTTCCAAATGTCTGCATTACTGTCTAACACGTGATTTATACACAGAATCAATACAGACATTATGCTTCTGATCCAGACCTAAATTATTCTGCCAGTCTTATTATCCTCAACATGAGAATAACTCAATTGCCTCAAATTACTGAATGTATAAAATCATACATTTTAACGGGTAATTACTACATTTTAAAAGCTTTTATGACTTTGTTTAAAGGCTGTTAAAGTCATCAGCAGCCAGTAAAAATATTGGCGCTGAAGTTAATTTCCATTGGGATCTGAAGACAACCTCACACCGCAGCGGAGGACATTCACTAATGTTGTCATGGCAGTTGGTAAAGGTCGATGTACGCTGGACCCCGAGTCCCTGTGAGACACTGAGAGAGGAGGGAAATAGATTTAAGATCATGTGTATTGATAAACCATCACTGACAATGCAAACTATGCAGTGGGAACCCCATGACATGCTCTCTTTCAGACAACTGGGGGAGATTAATTATAGAACACACTCTGATAGATGTGGGTAGTTTATTCTCATAGATGTAGCTAGTTTGTGCTTGGCACGGCTAGAGTTGTACATGGCTGTTGATGGAGATCTGGTGAATTATACCTATCTGAACGTTTTTATTTATTTATATCCGACATAATGTTATGTACTGTGCATTCAGAAAGCATTCATACCCTTCAAATATTGTTGTTACAGCCCAAATTCAAAATGTATTAAATAGATTTTCTTTCTCACCAATCTCCACACAATACCCCATAATAACAAAGTGAAAACATGTTTTTTTTCTGATTGATTGATTGAAACGAAATACAGAAATATCTATTTTACATAATTATTCACACCCCTGAGTCAATACATGTTAAAATCACCTTTGGCAGTGATTACAGCTGTAAGTCTTTCAGGAGAAGTCTCTAAGATTGTACAATATTTGCACATCATTCTTATAAACTCCAGTGTATATTTGGCCTTGTGTTTTAGGTTATTGTCCCACTGAAAGATACATTTTTCTCCCAGTGTCTGTTGGAAAGCAGACAGAACCAGGTTTTTCAAGAGGATTTTTCCTGTGCTTAGCTTTATTCCGTTTATTTTTACTCCATTGACAATGACACGCATACCCATAACATTATGCAGTCACAGCTATGCTTGAAAATATGAAGAGTGGTACTCAGTGATGTGTTGTGTTGGATTTGCCCTAAACAGAATGCTTTGCATTCAGGGCACAAAGCTAATTTCTTTGCCACATTTTTCAGTTTTACTTTAGTGTCTTATTGCAAACAGGATGCACGTTTTGGAATATTTTATTCTGTACACGCTTCCTTCTTTTAACTCTGTCATTTAGGTTAGTATTATGGAGTAACTACAATGTTGTTGATCCGTCCTCAGTATTCTCCTATCACAGCCATTAAAATTATGCCTGTATCTGTGTAGTGAATAGGTTTATTGAAACCCCATCCAACGTGTAATTAATAACTTCACCATACTCAAAGGGATATTCAAAGTCTGCTTTTTCTTTAATTTTTACCCATCTACCAATAGGTGCCCTTATTTGCGAGGCATTGGAAAACCTCCATGGTTTTTGTGGTGGAATCTGTATTTAAATTCACTGCTCAACTGAGGAATAGTACAGATAATTGTATGTGTGGGGTACAGAGATGAGGTAGTCATTAAAAAATCAAGTTAACCACTATTATTGCATTAGTGAAACTTATTATGTGACTTGTTCAGCAAATATTACTCCATAACAAAGGGGTTGAATACTTATTGATTCAAAATATTGCATATTTTCATTTTTATTTCATTTAGAAAAAAATGAAACAATTCAACTTTGACATTATTGGGTATTGTGTGTAGGCCAGTTACACATCTCAATTGAATCCATTTTAAATTCAGGCTGTAACACAACAAAATATGGAAAAAGTCAAGAGGTGTGAATACTTTCTGAGGCCACTGTACATAAATCAAATCACATTTTATTGGTCACATACACATGGTTAGCAGATGTTAATGGGAGTGTAGCGAAATGATTGTCCTTCTAATTCTGACAGTGCAGTAATATCTAACAAGTAATCTAACAGTTCCACAACTACCGAATACACACAAATCTAAAGGGATGGATTAAGAATATATGGATGAGCGATGATCGAGCGGCAATGGCAAGATGAAATAAATGATATAAGATACAGTATATACATATGTGATGAGTAATGTAAGATATGTAAACATTATTAAAGTGTCAATATTTAAAGTGACTAGTGATCCATTTCTTAAAGTGGCCAATGGTGAGTCTGTATGTAAGCAGCAGCCTCTCTGTGTTAGTGATGTCTGTTTAACAGTCTAATGGCCTTGAGATAGAAGCTGTTTTTCAGGCTCTCGGTCCCAGCATTGATGCACCTGTGCTGACCTCACCTTCTGGATAGTAGCGGGGTGAACAGGCAGTGGCTCGGCTGGTTGTTGTCCTTGATGATCTTTTTGGCCCTCCTGTGACATCGGGTGTTGTAGGTGTCCTACACACTGCATCTCAGATAGGTCGGTTAGATGTACAATACACGTCTACTTTATTTGTGGATGGACTTTGCAATTATACAGACAATTCACAAAGACTTCACATAATACAAAAAATATGACATATCAAATCAAATGTTATCAAATCAAATTTTATTTGTCACATGCGCCAAATACAACCGGTGTAGACCTTACAGTGAAATGCTCATTTACAAGCCCTTAACTCTTTTTCTTCTTAACTTCTTAAAACGTTGTTGGTTAAGTAAATAGCCTTGCTATTGCTATTGTTATTTTACTGCTGCTAAGTAAGTAAGTAAGTAAATAAATACGTTTTCAAAATTAATTATTATTATTACAAATTATTAAAAAGCAGCAGTAAAATAACAATAGCAAGGCTATATACAGGGGGTACCAGTACAGAGTCAATGTGCAGAGGCACCGGTTAGTCGAGGTAATTGAGGTAATATGTATATGTAGGTAGAGTTAAAGTGACCATGCATAGATAATAAATTACTGGATAGCTATAGATTTCTGATTTTGGTCCCCCTGCCAAACATATTCAACGTCCTACTCAGAAATGTTATTCACATTGCACCTACAGAACACGTTTATTTACAGCTATACTCCCTCTATGGGATCGGTGTCCCTATACCGGGACGGTTATTGCTAACGTGTGCTAATGTGACTAGAATGACCTTGTGAGTAACAGCAAACTTTCCTGGACATAGACATGTCTTACATGGGCAGAAAGCTTAAATGATTGTTAATCTATCGCCATTGTCCAATTTACAGTAGCTATTACGGTGAAAAAATACCGTGCTATTGTTTGAGGAGAGTACACAACAGCAAAAAACTTTTATCATGGCAACTGGTTTGATACATTCACCTCTGAAGGTAAATAATGTACTTCCTTTCAGTATTCTTGCTCTGATTTGTAATTCTGATGGTCCCAGAGATAAAATGTAGCAACATTTTGTTTGATATTTCATTTTCAAAAGTAGGAAATGGGTTCTACAATTTGAACCCTTGCTGTCTCTGGCCCCACCCCCACCCACACCCCCGCCCCAGCCGGCCATCTAGATGTGTGAAGGTTAGTGTTATATCTGTAGGGAAGCTAATTATCCATCATGTATGACATTCCTGGGAGTGTGTAAACTTACATTTTGTATAACCATATAATTTTCATATGTCCTCTATAGTTACAGTATGTACTTGAAAATGTATCAATTGACCAATTCGGCACATTTGGGCAGACTTTATACAAAATATTGTGCAGTATTGCAATGCTTCACTGGATCAGTCTGAAACTTTGCACACACACTACTGCCATCTAGTGACCGAAATCTAAATTGCGATTAAACTCCCATATGATATTATGGCTTTTTTCTCTTGCATTTCAAAGATGATAAAAAAATAGAAAATGCATGTTTTTTGTTTGTATTATGTTTTACCAGATATAATGTGTTATATTGTCCTGCATTAATTTCACATTTCCACAAACTTCAAAGTGTTTTCTTTCAAATGGTATCAAGAATATGCATATCCTTGCTTCAGGTCCTGAGCTACAGGCCGTTAGATTTGGGTATGTCATTTTAGTCGAAAATTGGAAAAAAGGGTCCGATCCTTAAGAGGATTTATATATGCATGTCGTGTAAATTGTGTGGAGACTCAAGGGATTGCCTGGTGAATTTATTCTTCAGCAAACTGGGCTATACTCCCATATTCACGTAATCATTAGTCATATCAAACACACATAGATGCATATACACAGACAAACAGACAAACACACACACACATGCATACTCCTGATGGGCCGGTTATGCATGCATTTTCTTCTCTCTGGGCGCTTCGGTCCCACTGAACCCAAACGTGTGTTGCTGAGAACAACTTCATTACACTCCTGTTACCTCGACAACCACATAAATCACACACCAACTTTCGAAACACACACACACACACACACACACACACACACACACACACACACACACACACACACACACACACACACACACACACACACACACACACACACACACCTTGCAGCCCAATGCCTAGGGAGAGCTTTGCTCAGTAAATCCACTGCTCTTGGAAAAGAAACATCTTTGGGTCAGCTCTTTATGTCTTCTGGGACAATCAGGGGAAGCAAAAATCTGCTATTGCCGCAGACAATTGATCATCAGGGGCTCCTGGGCTCTGGAGCCTGGTCCGTCTCTCTCTCTATTACCTGACTGAAATAGGCCTCTCTCTGGAGGCCCAGGCCTCATTGAACAGGAGAGGTTGCCACGGTAATTATATCCCAGGCCAGCCCCCAACCCCCGAAATCGCTGCTCATTAGGCCGCTGTTCCTCACACATAGCTGCACTTACCTGTCTCTGGTCTGGTGCTAGCTTCAGTGTGTAGCTCCCATCCTTGTTGTTGAGAGACATACAGAGAGATGTGTTGTTGTTGCTTTAACACGTTGGAATTTTTGATACTAACCACATTTCCATGCACAGTTTTTATGCAAATAAAGTCATACTATATAAAAAAAATAATTACAACAGCTGTGATGGAAACAGGAAGTTTACTGAAGGACACATTTTTAAATGCCGACAGATCAATTGTTTGTTCGACATGGTGGGATCTTTTTGTGTTTGTAAAATGAACTATGCAAGAAATGGCAGTGGAAACACCTTTATGCTGAAATATTGATATAATAACCATCATAATGAAGTAAACTTTGAGTTCCGCAATGTTATGATGTGTGGTCCTTCCACTATGATTCTGGAAACCATACAGTTTACTAGGCTAGAGATTAAGCAACTTATGATGATCTTCAGAGGGTGGTGAAAGTGCATGACTATCTTGATGCTCCTTTCCAATAAATATCTAGGGTTTTATTATAGTGACATGATGAGCCTACCCACACAGCCTACCCGCACTGTATCTGCAAGCTTTTGCTATTTAACGAAGCATTTTTTGTGACCTAAACTATCGATAGAGTTGAAAATGCGATTGAAAAACAAAAAAATACATTTTGTGTGCCGCACATCAAAACGCTGTGATTTTTATCCACAAAAAAGTTAAATAAAGGTTAAATAAATAAATTAAATAAGTCAGTTTGGTGGAAACACACCGCTGGTGGGAAAATGTGCATATTTTCTTAAAAAATAAACATTCCATTAAAATCTGTTGTCAATTGAATACAAACCTAGATATTGTGTTAGTTTTGTTCCGCACTCAGTCAGAACTCCAACCTGAATCATTGTGTGCAGGAATAGAAAACAGGTACTGCTGGGATTTAGTCTTTCTCTCGTTCTCGTGATCCTCTTTCTCTCTCTTTGATTCTTTCTTTCTGTCACACCCTGATCGGTTTCACCTGTCTCCACCTCCATCCAGGTGTCGCCCATCTTCCTCGTTATCCCCTGTGTATTTAAACATGCGTTCTCTGTTTGTCTGTTGCCAGTTGCCTACTGTCCTGCACCTTTGCCCCACCTATCTGGATTTACTGACCTCTTTGCCTGCCCTTGACCTGCCTTTTGCCTGCCCCTGTTTGATTAACTTTTCTAGTGCTGGTGTTCCGCTACCGACCCACCTCGACAACATCCGGCGAAATTGCAGCACGCCAAATTCAAACTACAAAAATATAAATATTTTACATTCATATAAATACAAGTGTAATACATCAAAATAAAGCTTAATTTATTGTTAATCCAGCTGCTGTGTCACATTTCAAAAAGGCCAAAGCAAGACAGCCAAAGCAAGACAAGCATTTGTCTAAGTTTATCGATAGTCTAGCATAGCATTATGTCCAGCTAGCAGTAGGCAACTTGGTCACGAAAATCAGAAAAGCAATCAAATTAAATTGTTTACCTTTGATGAGCTTCAGATGTTTTCACTCACGAGCCTCCCAGTTAGACAGCAAATGCTCATAGCCGAAATACCTCCTTTTGTTCTTCATGTTTGGTTGAGAAATCCACCGGAAACTGCGGTCACAACAACGGCGAAAAATATTCCAAATTAGATCCAGAATATCGACAGAATATCGACAGAAACATATAATCAATCCTCAAGGTGTTTTTCAAATATCTATTCAATAATATATCAACCGGGACAGTTGGCTTCCCAGTAGGAGCGAGAGGCACAATGGCCGCCTTTGTCTATGACACACAAATCACTCTGAGAGCCACCGGCTGTCCACTGACGCAATGTTGTCGTTCACGCTCATTTTTCAAAGTAAAAGCCTGAAACTATGTCTTGTGACACTAGACACATTAGGGAAGTCATAGAAAAAGGAATATGGTTGATATCCCATTCACTGCTCAATAGAGACGCATAGGAACGCAGAGGTTTCTCAATAAGAGTCCCTTCCTGATTGGATTTTTCTCAGGCTTTCGCCTGCAATATCAGTTCTGTTATACTCACAGACAATATTTTTACAGTTTTGGAAACTTTAGAGTGTTTTCTATCCTAAGCTGTCAATTATATGCATATTCTAGCATCTTGTCCTGACAAAATAGCCTGTTTACTTTGGGAACGTTATTTTTCCAAAAATGAAAATAGTCCCCCCTAGTTTCAAGAGGTTATTAAGAAGAACCTCTGGTCCCAGCCTTCAGGTGCATCCTCCTCTACAACGGCAATTTAACCCAAATCCATCCACCTCATTGATCAATAATTGAAAATCTGTTCCCATCTTGTGGCTGACCTTAATCCAATCGCTGCTGCTACTGGTAATAACCTGAAACAGATGGATGGTGTCAGGCTGATCCTTCTCTACACATTCCTCTTTAATGCGTCCATGATTACGCGGGCAGTGCTATGGTTGAACAACTTGCAGCCCACCACAAATTAGGTCATTAGTGAGTTGAGAAGGTCAGGGACCAGGTGGCTCACAAAATAATCCAGCCAGGTCACCCGTGATACAAGTCTGTATTCAACATCCATCCATGTCTGAGGACATCGGGAGATGACGTGGAAACCGGCCACTAGGGGCAACATTGAGCACTTTTACCTTAAAGTAGGTTTCGGTTTTGCTAGGGCATTAACATTGTAGTAGGCTTTGGTAGGCCGTCACTGTAAATAATAATTTGTTCTTAACTGACTTGCCTAATTCAAAAAAGGTTAAATTAAAATTTTAGTAAAATTATAACATTGCCTCTGGTGCCAAATGTTGCATGTTCGAATACAGCTGTTTTTTTTTGTGGTTTTTTTTAGCTTTAAAAGCCTATGCCACAACCTTAACCCATACCTTAACCATTCACATTTCATGACTAATCTTTACATTTTGGAGTCAATGCCTGAACTCAATCCTACCCTGAAAAATGTGGAGTTAATGCTTAAACTACACCTTTATATTTGACATTTGGAACAACTTTGAAATTTGACGTTTGAGATGAATGTCTGATTCTGATGTGAAACTGTGAGAGGTTGTTCAAATAACCCAGCTCTGCACTCTAGACACGCTACAGCTTAAATCACACACACACACACACACACACACACACACACACACACACACACACACACACACACACACACACATACACACACACACACACACACACACACACACACACACACACACACACACACACACACACACACACAGTCTCTTCCTATTGAAATAGACATCCCTGCCTTCACTAGGGCTGCTGACCTGGCTGGAGCACGCTGGGGCATAGGGCTGAAGCACATCAACACCAAGCAGCCAACCAGAAACAGAGCTGCCCAGAGTACTGCACATTCCATACATAGGATGAAGAGGGGTTGAGTGAATCAGATTTGGAGTGATTTGTGAATATTATTATTGTCTTGCAAATGTGATATTTGAGGTGAGGTTACTGTAAAGATTAATGTTTGTCCGTACGAATGTCGCATCTTTTTACAATCAATGATCACATTCAAATCTAGTGAGTGAAACACACTTATGAATTGATTATTTGTATTTTTGTGTTTTTTAAGGATCCCCATTAGCTGCTGCCAAGACAGGATCCAGCAACATTAAGGCAATTATATACCATTTAAAATATGATTTGATATTACATTTCCTAACACTTTTCGCAACACATTAAGTGTGTTCCCTCAGAACCCTACTCTACAACCACGTATCTACAATACAAAATTCATGTATACGTGTGTGTAGTGTGTCTTTTCATGTGTATGTGTGTCTGTACCATAAAACTGACCATATATGCTCCAAACAATATGTAATTCTACCATGATGAGCAGGTGCCATACGGTGATATGAATGAAGTTTGTCAGGTTAGCCTTTAAACAGCAGTGTGGTAAAAGAGCAGAGATCCAGTGTTCCTTCCTGTCTGATCCCCTAGTAGAGAGAGAACAGTGGGTGAGTGAGGCATGCTGTGCTGCTGACTGACAGCTTCTACTGGAGGAGCAGCCATCATATAATAATGATGAGGCTAGTACCAGTGCGGGAATGTGCTGGGGCTGCACACAATAGGACAGGCACTCAGTCGAGAGATTCAAGTTCCTTGCTGTCCACATCACTAAGGATCTATCATGGTCCACACACACCGACACAGCCGTGAAGAGGGCATGGCAATGCCTTTCCCCCCTCAGCAGGCTGAAAAGATTTGGCATGGGTCCTCAGATCCTTAAAAAGTTCTACAGCTGCACCATTAATAGCATCTTGACTGGCTGCATCACCGCTTGGTATGGCAACTGCTTGACATTCGACCGCAAGGCGCTACAGAGGGTAATGCATACATCCTAGTACATCACTGGGGCTGAGCTCTCTACTATCCAGGACCTCTATTAAAGGCAGTGTCAGAGGAAGAACCTAAAAATTGCCAAATCATAGACTGTCCTCTCTGCTACTACACGGCAAGCGGTACCGATCCACCAAGTCTGGAAAAAACAGGATCCTGAACCGTTTCTATCCCCAAGCCATAAGACTGCTAAATAGCTAAATAGTTAACATTGACCATTTCTGCAATAACTTTTCTCTGTCATCACATACACTGCTGCAACTGTTTGTTATCTGTCACTTTATTCCTAGCAGTATGTACATGTCTACCTCAATTAACTCGTACCCCTGGATATTTCAAAGATATCGTTACTCATTGTGTATTTATTATTGCTTTAATTATTGTTTTAATTTTCTCTTCATTGTTGGGAAGTAAGTATGTCACTGTTAGTCTACACCTGTTATTTACTATATATATTTTTTTATCATTTGATTTCTTGACTCATTGCTCCTGTTGGACAACAATCAGAGTGGTGGACTGATTTCCTCTCTCTCCCTTGTCGAACTGTTCTCACATAAAATAAGCCTTTCAATCTGTCATCATAATGCATAAACTATCTATTTTCCTTTCAATACACTGTTTTAATTCCTTCCCTGTGATGCATATTGGGCAGTAATCATCCATTATAAAATACTTTAAAGCCATGGGGAGTTGGTTAAGGCTGGACGCCAGACAGAGATACTCCTTTTACAGGCATGACTCATTTGACTAAAGCAGTTTGTTTTTACCACGTTGCAGAGCTTTGCAGTGTCTTAAACACACACATGCATTGAGATACAGTGCATTCAGATCGCTTGACTTTTTCCACATTTTGTTACGTTACAGCCATATTTTAAAATGGATGTAAAAAATGTTTATCCTAATCAATCTACACACAATACCCCATAATGACGAAACAAAAACTGTTTTTTTGAATTTTTTACACATGTTATAAAAATAACACAAACAGAAATACCTTATTTACATAAGTATTCAGACCCTTTGCTATGAGACTCGAAATTTAGCTCAGGTGCATTGATCATCCTTGAAATGTCTCTGCAACATGATTGGATTCCAACTGTGATAATTTAAATTGATTGGACATGATTTGGAAAGGCACGGACTTGTCTATAGATTGTCCCACAATAAACATTGCATATCAGAGCAATAATCAAGCCATGAGGTCAAAGGAATTGCCCGTAGATCTCTGAGACAGGATTGTGTTGAGACACAGATTTGCAGAAGGGTACCAAAACATTTCTGCAACATTGAAGGCCCCCAAGAACACATTGGCCTCCATCCAGCTTACCACCTGGCCAAAATGAGCAATCCGGGGAGAAGGGCCTTCATCAGGGAGATGACCAATAACCCGATGGTCACTCTGATAGAGCTCCAGAGTTTCTCTTTGGAGTTGGGAGAACCTTCCAGAGTGACAACCATCTCTGCAGCACTCTGCCAATCAGGCCTTTATGGTAGAGTGGGGATGGCAGCATCATGCTGTGGGGATGTTTTTCAGCGACAGGGACTGGGAGACTAGTCAGGATTGAGGGAAAGGAGCAAAGCAAGGAGACATCCGTAATGAAAACCTGCTCCAGAGTGTTCAGACTGAGGTGACGGTTCACCTTCCAACAGAACAACAACCCTAAGCACACAGCCAAGACAACGCAGTAGTGGCTTTGTGACAAGTCTCTGAATGTCCTTGAGTGGCCCAGACAGAGCTTGGACTTGAAACCGTTCGAACATCTCTTGAGAGACCTGAAAATAGCTGTGCAGTGACGCTCCATATCAAACCAGACAGAGTTTGAGAGGATCTGCAGAAAGGAATGGGAGAAACGCCACAAATACAGGTGTGCCAAGATTGTATGTAGCGTCATACCCAAGAAGACTCCAGGCTGTAATCGCTGCCAAAGGTGTTTCAACAAAGTACTGAGTAAAGGGTCTGAATACTTATGTAAATGTGATATTAGTGGTATGCTAGTAATGGTGCCAGAGGGGATGGCTGTCATTTTTATGGCTCTTAACCAACCATGCTATTTTGTTTGTTTTTTCGCATTGTTTGTAACTTATCTTGTACATAATGTCATTGCTATCGGATCTTATGACCAACACTAGTTTCTGGAGATCAGAACGGCGACTTCGACAAATAATTATACTTTAAAACCTGTCTAGGACACATGTTCCGCTAACGGACCCCCCCTTACATTCCGCTGAAAAGGTGGCTCGGGAAATTCAAAATATTTTTGAGAAATATTTATCTTTCACACATTAACAAGTCCAATACAGCAAATTAAAGATAAACATCTTGTTGATCTACCCATCATCTCCAATTTTTAAAATGTTTTACAGCGAAAACACAACATGTATTTATGTTAGATCACCACCAGATCCCCAAAAACACAGCCATTTTTCCCAGCCAAAGATAGTCACAAACGCAGAATTAGAGATAAAATTCATCACTAACCTTTGATAATCTCCATCAGATGACACTCATATGACATCATGTTACGCAATACATGTATGTTTTCTTCGATAATGTGCATAGTTACAGTGGTGCAAAGAAGTATTTAGTCAGCCACCAAATGTGCAAGTTCTCCCACTTAAAAAGATGAGAGAGGCCTGTAATTTTCATCATAGGTACAGTTCAACTATGACAGGCAAAATGAGAAAAAAATCCAGAAAATCACGTTGTAGGATTTTTTATGAATTTATTTGCAAATTATGGTGGAAAATAAGTATTTGGTCAATAACAAATGTTCATCTCAATACTTTGTTATATAACCTTTGTTGGCAATGACAGAGGTCAAACAATTTCTGTAAGTCTTCACAAGGTTTTCACACACTGTTGCTGGTATTTTGGCCCATTCCTCCATGCAGATCTCCTCTAGAGCAGTGGTGTTTTGGGGTTGTTGCTGGGCAACATAGACTTTCAACTCCCTCCAAAGATTTTCTACGGAGTTGAGATCTGGAGACTGGCTAGGCCACTCCAGGACCTTGAAATGCTTCTTACAAAGCCACTCCTTCGTTGCCCGGGCAGTGTGTTTGGGATCATTGTCATGCTGAAAGACACAGCCACGTTTCATCTTCAATGCCCTTGCTGATGGATGGAGGTTTTCACTCAAAGTCTCACAATACATGGCCCAATTCATTCCTTCCTTTACACGGATCAGTCGTCCTGGTCCCTTTGCAGAAAAAGAGCCCCAAAGCATGATGTTTCCACCCCCATGCTTCACAGTAGGTATTGTGTTCATTGGATGCAACTCAGCATTCTTTGTCTTCCAAACACGACAAGTTGAGTTTTTACCAAAAAGTTATACTTTGGTTTCATCTGACCATATGACATTCTTCCAATCTTCTTCTGAATCATCCAAATGCTCTCTAGCAAACTTCAGACGGGCCTGTACATGTACTGGCTTAAGCAGGGGGACACGTCTGGCACTGCAGGATTTGAGTCCCTGGCGACGTAGTGTGTTACTGATGGTAGGCTTTGTTACTTTGGTCCCAACTCTCTGCAGGTCATTCACTAGGTCCCCCCGTGTGGTTCTGGGATTTTTGCTCACCGTTCTTGTGATCATTTTGACCCCACGGGGTGAGATCTTGCGTGGAGCCCCAGATCGAGGGAGATTATCAGTGGTCTTGTATGTCTTCCATTTCCTAATAATTGCTCCCACAGTTGATTTCTTCAAACCAAGCTGCTTACCTATTGCAGATTCAGTCTTCCCTAGCCTGGTCTACAATTTTGTTTCTGGTGTCATTTGACAGCTCTTTGGTCTTGGCCATAGTGGAATTTGGAGGGTGACTGTTTGAGGTTGTGGACAGGTGTCTTTTATACTGATAACAAGTTCAAACAGGTGCCATTAATATAGGTAACGAGTGGAGGACAGAGGAGCCTCTTAATAGGGGGCGGTATTTCCCCTTTGGATGAATTGCGTGCCCATATTGAACTGCATAAAAATCTGTCCTAAATTGCTAATATATGCATATTATTATTATTATTGGATAGAAAACACTCTGAAGCTTCTAAAACCGTTTGAATTATGTCTGTGAGTATAACAGAACTCACACGGCAGGCATTCTTCCAAACTAGTTTTGGGATCCTGAAAGTTGGGGCAACTTTGACGTCATCGCCCCCTCCCTTCCCAACAAATTATGGATCTGGAAACACTTCCTATGTCTTCCACTAGATGTCCTCATTCAGTAGAACTTGGAATGGAGCATATGCTGCGAACTTTGACCTAATGGGGTGAAAAACTATAAGTGTCACAAGGATTTTCATGTGCGTGAAAGGCGCGCTTGGGAAAGAGTGCTTCCTTTGTTCCAATCAGCCTCAGACGAACATGGATGTCCGGGTTGGAATGATATTCGATCTGTATGATTATAACATCCTAAAGATTGATTCTGCACTTAGTTTGACCAGTTTCGTCGACCAGTAATATGTAATTTGGAAGTTTTGATGCACAATTATTCTGGACCAGAAGTCATTTTTTGGGCATTTGAGCTGAAAGTGTTAGCAGATGCTACTACATGGACACTAGAATTGAACATTATGAAACAAAACGATTTATCATTGAAGTAGGACTCCTTCCACTACATTCTGATCGAAGACCATCAAAGGTAAGGGAATATTTATGTTGTAATTTTGTATTTCTGTTGACTCCAACATAGCGGAGAAATATTGTTACGTATGAGCGCCGTCTCATGGTAAACTAATTCCGTAACGTAAAAAAAAAATGTGACACAGCGGTTGCATTATTGATGCCAGGCAGATTTACGCCCCCTTTGGAGAAATTGGGTACCCCTAATAAACTGAAAAAAAAATATATTAAAAATTGCTAATATATGCATATAATAATTATTATTGGATAGAAAACACTCTAAAGCTTCTAAAACCGTTGGAATTATGTCTGTAAGTATAGCAGAACTCACAGGGCATGCATTCTTCCAAACTAGTTTTTGTGGCCATGAAAGTTGGAGCAACTTTGACGTCATGCCCCCACCCTTCCCGACCACTTATGGATCTGGGGACACTTTCCATCTCTTCCACTAGATGTCCTCTTTCTTTGGAGCGCTCAATCGTTCAAATCGCGCGAGAATTGGCCCTACAGGAGTGGTTGGAGTAAGTGTCGCGATAAAAAAACCTGTGCGTTAGGGCGCGAATTGGTCACAGCCATTCCTTTGTGCCAGCACTCCTGGGAAGAGCAAACGATGCCCGGTTGAATTGAAGTTTGTTTTGCACGTCTAAAACATCATAAAGCTTGCTTCTGCACTTAGTTTGACCTGTTTAGTCGACATATAATGTGTAATTTTGAAGTTTTGATGCGCAACTTATCCGGACCGGAGGACGTTTTGGGTGCATTTCAGCTGATGTTATTAGCAGTAGCTAATACAAAGACGCAAGACTTGAAACCAAACGATGTATTGGGTAAGTATGAACCCTTCCAGAACATTCTGAACGAAGACCATCGAAGGTAAGGGAATATTTATGCTTAAATCTGTGTTTCTGTTGACTCCAACATTACGTGGAAATGTAGCTTGGAACTGAGCGCTGCCTCAGCATATGAAATAGTGTGCGATTTCTGTAACGTTAAAAATAAATCTAACACAGCGGTTGCATAAAGAAGCAGTGTATCTTTCTAACTATATGTAGAACATGTATATTTAGCCAAAGTTTATGATGTCTATTTACGTTATCTTGCCGAGCTACCTAGGTTTCCTGCGGGCATTTTTGAGTAATTTCTGAACATGAGTACACTGTAAATGGACATTTATGGATATATATGGCATATTATTGAAAAAAAAAAAATGTACTGTGTAACATGTCCTATCACTGTCATCTGATGAAGATTTTCAAAAGGTTAGTGAGCGATTTATTTTTTAATCCTGCTTTTATAATTTTATATTTTCTGGGACAAAATGGCTGCCGCTTGTCTTTGTTTCGGTGGTGGTCTAATATAAATGTGTGGTGTGTTTTCGCCGTAAAACATTTTAAAAATCTGACATGCTGGGTAGATGAACAAGGTGTTTATCTTTCATTTGAGCTATTGGACTTAATAATGTGTGGAGGTTAAATATTTTTAAGAATATTTTTGCGTTCCATGCGCCACCGTTTGAGCTGAACGGGGGGAGGGTGTTCCTACAGAGGAACTCCTGGCATCAACAGGTTTTAAGAACCAGTGTATCTTTCTAATTATATGTAGAACATGTATCTTTAGTCAAAGTTTATGATGAGTATTTCTCTTATCTCCGGACATTTTGGAGAATTTTCTGAACATGGCATCAATGTAAACCGAGATTTATGGGTATAAAATGCATATTATCGAACAAAACATAAATGTACTGTGTAACATGTCATATTACAGTCATCTGATGAAGATTTTCAAAAGGTTAGTGAATGATTTTTCTTTTAATCCTGCTTTTGTGATTGTATCTTTTGTTCTACAAAATGGCTGCATATTGTCTGTGTTTTTGTGGTGGTCTAACATAAATATGTGCTATGTTTTCGCCGTAAAACATTTTTAAAAATCTGACACACTGGGTAGATGAACAAGGTGTTTATCTTTCATTTGAGGTATTGGACTTGTTAATGTGTGCAGGTTAAATATTTCTAAGAATATTTTTGCATTCCCTGCGCCACCGTTTCAGCTGAACGGGGGGGGGGGGGGGTGTAGTTCCCGCTTGGGAACCCATAGGCTCAACAGAAGATGTTACAGGTCTGTGAGAGCCAGAAATCTTGCTTGTTTGTAGGTGACCAAATAGTTATTTTCCACCATAATTTGCAAATAAATTAATTAAAAATCCTACAATGTGATTTTCTGGATTTTTTTTCTCATTTTGTCTGCAATGTTGAACTGTACCTATGATGAAAATTACAGGCCTCTCTCATCTTTTTAAGTAGTAGAACTTGCACAATTGGTGGCTGACTAAATACTTTTTTGCCCCACTGAATATCCACAAATATCGGTTTACATTGACGCTATGTTCAGAAATGCCTCCTAAATATCAGG
Organism: Oncorhynchus mykiss; assembly: GCF_013265735.2. Lineage (NCBI taxonomy): Eukaryota > Metazoa > Chordata > Actinopteri > Salmoniformes > Salmonidae > Oncorhynchus > Oncorhynchus mykiss. The sequence goes on along the minus strand of NC_048569.1, from coordinate 75,812,998 downwards.
AGTAGTTACAGAGAGCTATGTCAGATAACAGAAATACATAAACTTTGACGAAAGATACATGTGTTACATATAATTAAAGATACACGGGTTCTTAATGTAACCGCTGTGTCAGATTTTTTTAAAACGAGACGGAGCTCAGAAGTAAATATATTTCTCCGCAATGTTGGAGTCAACAGAAATATGATATTACATCATAAATATTCCCTTACCTTTGGTGATCTTTCATCAGAATGCAGTGCAAGGAGTCCTAGTTCCACAATAAATTGTTGTTTTGTTAAATAATGTCCATTACTAGTGTCCAATTAGTTGCATTAGCTACCACGTTTAGCTCACATGCCCAAAAGCTGACGCTGGCGCTGGTCCAGGCGAACTCGGATGAAAATTTCAAAAATATATATTCCAGGTCGAATAATCTGATCAAACTAAGTAGAGAATCAATCTTCAGGATGTTATTTTCATATATATCCAATAACGTTCCAACCTGAGCATTCGTTTTTGTCTGCAGAGTCATGGAACACAGGCGATATCAACAGACAATTGCGCAACCAGGAAATGGCATTCTGCCAGGCCAGTGACTCATTCCTCTCCCATTTGGTCAAAATTCACACTAGGGGCTTCATTCCACGTTCTATTGAATGCGGACATCTAGTGGAAGGCGTAGGAAGTGCAAAGATATGCATATCTTATTGGGGTGTGAATAGTGGATTACTTCAAATTCGAACAGACTCAGAATTTCCACTTCCTGTTTCGCCATCATTCGCTGGAGAGAAAACACTGAGAATTTCACGGAAAGAGATCGGGGTGCATTATGAGGATAAGATGACGAGTGACTAATCTGCCATTGCCATCCGTACTGTTAGCTAACATTCAATCGCTGGAAAATAAATGTGACAAACTGAAAGCACGTATATTCTACCAACGGAACATTAAAAACTGTAATATCTAATGTTTCACCGAGTCGTGGCTGAATGACGATAGCATACAGCTGGTGAGTTATACACCCTAGCGGCAGGATAGAACAGCAGCCTCTGGTAAGACATAGGGCGGGGGCCTATGCATATTTCTAAACAACAGCTGGTGCACGATATCTAAGGAAGTCTCCAAGGTTTTGCTCGCCTAAGGTAGAGTGTCTCATGATAGGCTGTAGACCACACTATCTACCTAGAGAGTTTTTAGCTGTACTTTTCATAGCTATCTACATACCACCACAGACCGACGCTGACACTAAAACTGCACTCAATGAGCTGTATACTGCCATAAGCAAACAGGAAAATGCTCATCCAGAGGTGGCACTCCTAGTTTTAGGGGATTTTTATGCAGGGAAACTTAAAATAGTTTTAACTCATTTCGATCAGCATGTTAAATGTGCAACCAGAGAGAAAAAAACTCTAGACTACCTTTACTCCACACACAGAGAAGAGTACAAAGCTCTCCCTCGCACTCCATTTGGCTAATCTGGCTATACTTCTATAATCCTGATTCCTGCTTACAAGCAAAAATTAAAGCAGGATGCACCAGTGCCTCGGTCAATAAAAAAGTGGTCAGATGAAGCAGATGCTAAACTACAGAACAGTTTTGCGAGCACAGACTGGAATATGTTCAGGGATTATTCCGATGGCATTGAGGAGTACACCAGATCAGTCATTGGCTTCATCAATAAGTGCATATACGACATTGTTGCCACAGTGACTGTATGTGCATACCCCAACCAGAAGCCATGGATTCCAGGCCACATTTGCACTGAGCTAAAGGGTAGGGCTGCAGCTGTCAAGGAGCGGGACTCTAACCTGGAAGCTTATAAGAAATCCCGCTATGCCCACCGATGAACCATCAAACAGGAAAAGCGTAAATGCAGGAATAAGATCGAATCGTACAACACGGTCGTCGGCTGTGGCATGGCTTACAAACTATTACAGACTACAAAGGGAAGCACAGCTGAGAGCTGCCCAGTGACACAAGCGTACCATATGAGCTAAATAAATCCTTTGCTCACTTCGAGGCAAGTAACACTGAAACATGCATGATGTGAGTAAGACATTTAAACAGGTCAACCTTCACAAGCCCGCAGGGCCAGACGGATTACGAGGACGTGCACTCCGAGCATGCGCTGACAAACTGCAAGACATTTTCAACCTCTCCCTGTCTGAGACTGTAATACAAACATGTTTCGAGCAGACCACCATAGTCCCTGTGCCCAAGAACATGAAGGTAACCTGCCTAAATGACTACCGACCCATAGCCCTCACGTCTGTAGCCATGAAATGCTTTGAAAGGCTGGTCGTGGCTCACATCAACACCATTATCCTAGAAACCCTAGACCCACTCCAATTTGCATATCGTCCCAACAGATCCACAGATGATGCAATCTCTATTGCACTCCACACTGCCCTTTCACACGTGGACAAAAGGAACACCTATGTGAGAATGCAATTCATTGACTACAGCTCTGCGTTCAACACCATAGTGCCCTCAAAGCTCATCACTAAGCTAAGAACCCTGGGACTAAACACTTCCCTCTGGATCCTGGACTTCCTGACGGGTCGACCCCAGGTGGTAAGGGTAGGAAACAAAACCTCCTGTTCACTGATCCTCAACACTGGGGCCCCACAAGGTTGCATACTCAGCCCCCTCCTGTACTCCCTGTTCACCCACGCACACCTCCAACTCAATCATCAAATTTGCAGACGACACAACAACAGTAGGCTTGGTTACCAACAACAATGAGACAGCCTATAGGGAGGAAGTCAGAGACCTGACCATGTGGTGCAAGGACAACAACCTCTCCCAAAATGTGATCAAGACAAAGGAGATGATTGTGGAAAAAACAGGAAAAGGAGGACTGAGCACTGAGTGACGTTCCTTGGCATCCACATCACCAACAAACTAACATGGTCCAAGCACACCAAGACAGTTGTGAAGAGGGCCCGACAAAACCTATTCCCCATCAGGAGACTGAGAAGATTTGGCATTGGTCCTCAGATCCTCCAAAGATTTTACAGCTGCACCATCGAGAGAATTCTGACTGGTTGCATCACTGTAACATCATAACATCACCTGTTAAGGTAACTGCTCGGCCTCCGACCACAAGGCACTACATTGGTTAGTGTATACGGCCCAGTACATCACCTGGGGCCATGCTTCCGGCCATCCAGCCATACAGGACCTCTATACCAGGTGGTGTCAGAGGAAGACCCTAAAAATTGTCAAAGACTGTTCTCTCTGCTAGCGCAAGGCAAGCGGTACCGGAGCGCCAAGTCTAGGTCCAAGAGGCTTCTAAGAATCTTCTACCCCAAGCCATAAGACTCCTGAACATCTAATCTACCCAGACTATTTGCACCCCCCCCCCCCCCCCCCCCTTCTATGCTGCAGCTACTCTCTGTTATTATCTATGCATATTACCTCAATTACCTCAATTGACTCTGTACCGGTACCCACTGTATATTGTTCCGCCATTGTTATTTACTGCTGCTCTTTAATTATTTGTTATTCTTATCTCTTTCTTTTTTTTGGGGGGGTGGGTATTTTCTTAAAACTGCTTTGTTGGTTAGGGGCTTGTAAGCATTTCACTGTAAGGTTGTATTCGGCGCATGTGACAAATAAGATTTGATTTGATTTATTTCTATTTTTAATTTGAAATACATTTGAAAAATATTCTAAAAAGCTGTTTTTGCTTTGTCATTATGGGGTATTGTGGGTAGATTGAGGGAGAAAAACCTATTTAATCAATTTTAGAATAAGGCTGTAACGTAACAAAATGATGAAAAAGTCAAGGGGTTCGAATACTTTCTGAATGTACATTAAAATAATAAAATTCTTATTTACAATGGCGGCCTAGGAACAGTGGGATAACTGCCTTGTTCAGGGGGAGAACGGCAGATTTCTACCTTGTCAGCTCTGGGATTCGATCTAGCTGGCCCAACGCTCTAACCACTAGGCTACCTGCTGCCCCTATACAGCTGTACTATATTAATTTGCTGACTCTGTTGTCGCAGATAATTTTCTATGTGTGTGTGTGTGTGTGTGTGTGTGTGTGTGTGTGTGTGTGTGTGTGTGTGAGTGTGCTGACTGGGTCACAGCTGTGTAGTAGGGGACAGAACGTGTCCTTGTGGCCTGAGTGCATTATTCAGACATGGGCTCTGCAGCTGCAGCCTCTGACACTGGCTCTGAGCTCTACGGACAACCATATCTCATCCAGAGCTCTGTTACTCTCCTTTATTTGGCAAAGATTTTGGAAAGGAACGTTGGAATTAATGAAAATTGCGACTAAATTGGTGGCTTTTTATAATTGGGAGAGAGAGAAAGAGAGAGACACACGGCTGATGGGTCTGTAGGGGGAAGAGTGGGTTTATTTTAACCTGGTAATGAGGTGTAGGTTTGGGACACAGGGACCTCTACAGGAGCCATTGTCTAATGGTCCCAGCCCACAACTGTTTGTAAAAAAGTAGTTGGGAACGGGATATACATTGATTTATTTGAACAAACATACAGTGTAGGCCTTGGTGTTTACATTAAGGTCAATTGTTTTTGTTCCAACAGATTTTTACTGACAAACTATTTGGATTTCAATGATTTTTGTTTATTTAACAAAAAAGATTAGTCTTAGCTAAAATTGATTCAATGAATATCAAAATAATTAGCTTAACGATCTCTCTTTTTATATTTCTAGCGTATGTGGTGTCTTGCTGGTGTCATGGACATTTTATATTTACCTCAATTATACACCCAGGCTTAAAATCTCTCCTCACAACCAAATTAGACTTTTATTGCATGGATATGAAATATAGCATTCTAAATCTGAACTGACTGAAAGATGGATGTTGTGGCATCCTAGGGCACATTAGAATGTGAAGAGCTTATCGTAATAATAGGTAGATTTAAGATGACTGTCTTCAGATACATAAATCCTCTCCTCCCTCTCTTCCCTCGTTCACTGGAGATGTGCCAACTTATTGGAGGTCTTAATCTTCAAACTGACAACACTCTGTGGCCTGTCTTTGGGCCGTCTCTGCCCACACAAAACTCACTCATTCACATCTCTCTCTCTCTCTCTCTCTCTCTCTCAACACCTCGTCTTCTTGTCCGCAAGTAGCCTACACAACGCATCAGATAGATCTCCAGTAGATTTTTCATGAATCAGTGATTCCAAATACATAGAGTAAAGGCCTAGATTGAATCACTTCTTCCTTAAGCCGTGATAACAGACAACTGCATAGCAGTTTCATTGATTTTATTTAGGAGATGTCATAGGATTAACTGTGTGGAAGCTGTCAAGTCAGCAAACGGCTCCTGGTGTTACTTATAGCGGTCATTGCCATAGGATGCTCTGAGTCAAATTAGTAATAATCCCATGCAACCTTGTTACAAGTTTAGGATCGGACCCTTTCTTTCAATTTTTGCCTAAAATGACATACCCAAATCTAACTCAGGACCTGAAGCAAGGATATGCATATTCTTGATACCATTTGAAAGGAAACACTTTGAAGTTTGTGGATAATGTGAAGGGAATGCAGGAGAATATCGGCAGGTAGCCTAGTGGTTGGGCCAGTAACCAAAAGATTGCTGGATTGAATCCCCGAACTGACAAGGTAAAAATCTGTCGTTCTACCCCTGAACAAGGCAGTTAACCCACTGTTCCCCGGAAGGCCATCACTGTAAATAAGAATTTGTTCTTAACTGACTTGCCTAGTTAAATAAAGGTTACACAATATAACACATTAGATCTGGTAAAAGATAATACAACAAAAAAACACATTGTTTTTTAGTATTTTGTTTGTACCATAATCTTTGAAATGCAAGAGAAAGGCCACAATATATTATTCCAACCCAGGCACAATTTAGTTGTTGGCCACTAGATGGCAGCAGTGTATGTGCAAAGTATGAGACTGATCCAATGAACCATTGCATATATGTTCAAAATTTTGTATCAAGACTGCCCAAATGTGCCTAATTGGTTTATTAATAACTTTTCAAGTTCATAATTGTGCACTCTCCTCAAACAATAGCATGGTATTATTCTACTGTAATAGCTACTGTAAATTGGACAGTGCAGTTAGATTAATCAGAATTTAAGCTTTCTGCCAACATCAGATATGTCTATGTCCTGGGAAGATTTCTTGTTACTTACAACCTCACACTAATTAGCCTACGTTGGCTCAACCGTCCCGCAGGGGACCTACCGATCCTGTAGAGGTTTTGAACACTGAAATGTATGTTGTAATCTACACCTCAATTAGGCTCATATCAGTTATTTTGTTGAATGATTTTCAATTTGAGTGTCATTAATTCTATATAGCCTACACTTTCTTGATCTAAACCTCTGACGCGGGGAAGGAAGTGTCTTCATGACAATGACCACACTAGCAACCACTCACCGATTTGACAGGTCTAATGCAGTTACACTTCACACACTGCCAAAACACCAGCTCTGCGAGTGTCGGCTATCGCCGGTTAATGCTTGATCTACTTGAAGCTTGGACTAATATTCAGTTTGGCAAAAGCCAATCCACTGCACCACATTTTTCAATTTGGTCATGCCTTACAGGACACTCGATTAGCTTCAAGGTAAGGAAACAGTTGTTGGTGTCAGGGGAAAATGTCAGTAAGAGACTTCAGGTCCTTTTAGCATATAAATAGGCTAACGTTTAGAGGTAAATTATTTAGTTTTCAGAAATGAAGGGATGCTAATTCTGTGGTACTTTAGCAAGCTGGTTGGAAAATAATGAAGGAGAAAACAAATATGGTAACTGGTATGTGGCTTGTGTTACCATGGTGACTGTAACTCCAATTGGCAAGCTGGTGAGTGACAGGTAGAAATCAACCAAAGTTAAAAACCTCTTTCTGTGGGTGTGTGTGTAAGTTTGTTTGAGTGTGAGTGTGAATTTATGTTTTCAGAGAAACAGAGAAAAGCTTTTACAGAGCTTGTTAATTCTTCATTCTAAGCACACTTGGCCACATTTTTCATCTGTCAATATTTATAACACAGAAAAAAGTGACCACACTTACAGTGCCTACAGAAAGTATTCACAACCATTGACTTTTTCCACATTTTGCTGTGTTACAACCTGTGTTACAAGTAGCCTACACAACGCATCAGATAGATCTCCAGTAGATTTCTATGAATCAGTGATTCAAAAAACATAGACTAAGGCCTAGATTCAATCCGTTCTTCCTTAAATTGCAATAACAGACAACTGCTTAGCAGTTTCAATGATATTATTTAGGAGATGTCAGATGGTTAACTGTGTTGGAGCTGTCAAATCAACAAATGGCTCCTGGCATTACTTATAGCGTTCATTGCCATTGAATGCCCTGAGTCAAATTACCAATGATCCCATGCAGCCTTGTTACAAGTTTAAACATTAACATAGCCTACACTTCCTTGTTCAATACTTCTGACGCAGGGGAAGGGTGTGGCTTGTAAGGGTGGGCCTGGTTCCCCACTGGGCCAGCAAATGGCAATACGTTTTTTCCCACAAAAGGGCTTTACAACAGACACAAATACTCTTCAGTTTCATCAGCTGTCTTTGTGGCTGGTCTCAGATGATCCCGCAGGTGAAAAAGCCGTATGTGGAGGTCCTGGGCTGGTGTGGTTACATATGGTCTGCAGTTGTGAGGTCGGTGGGACATACTGCCAAATTCTCTAAAACAACTTTGGAGGTGGCTTATGGAAGAGAAATTAACATTCAACAGCTCTGGTAGACATTCCTGCAGTCAGCATGCCAATTGCACACTCCCTCAAAACTTGAGACATCTGTGGCATTGTGTTAAGTGACTGAACTTCACATTTTAGAGTTGCCTTTTTTTGTTCCCAGCTCAAGGTGCACCTGTGTAATTATAATACTATTTACTGATATGGCACACCTGTCAGGTGGATAGATTAACGTGGCAAAGGAGAAATGCTCACTAACAGGGATGTAAACCAATTTGTGCACAAAATTGGAGAGCGATAAGCTGTTTTTGTATATGGAACATTTCTTGGATCTTTTATTTCAGATTATGAAACATGGGACCAACACTTTACATGTTCAGTTTATATTTTTGTTTGGTACAGTTACTCCAAAATACTAACTTAATTGACAGAGTGAAAATAGGGAAGCTTGTACAGAATAAAATTATTCCAAAACATACATCCTGTTTGCAACAAGGCACTAAAGCAATTCACTTGTTGTCCTGAATACAAAGAGTTATGTTTGGGGGAAATTCAGTACAAACAAATACCTCTCTCCATATTTTTAAGCAGAGCAGTGGCTGCATCATGTTATGGGTATGCTTGTAATTGTTAAGAACTGGGGAGTTTTTCAGGATGAAAAAAAGAAACGGAAGGGATCTAAACACAGGCAAAATCATAGAGGAAAACCTGGTTCTGCCTGGTTTCCACCAAACACTGGGAGATGAATTCACCTTTCAGCAGGACAATAACCTAAAACACAAGGCCAAATCTACACTGGAGTTGCTTACCAGGAAGACATGGAATGTTCCTGAGAGGCTGAGTTACAGTTCTGACTTGAATCTTCTTGAAATATATGGCAAGACCTGAAAAGGGTTGTCTAGCAATAATCAACAACCAATTTGACAGAGTTTGAAGAATTTTGAAAATAATAATGGGCAAATGTTGCCCAATCCAGGTGTGGAAATATCTTACAGATGTACCCAGAAAGTACTACTACAGGGTATTTACTTAAGGGTGTGAATACTTATGTAAATTAGATATTTCTGTATTTCATTTTCAATACATGTCACTTTTTCATTATTTGTTATTGTGTGTAGATGTGTGAGAAAAAAACATGTTTAATCAATTTTGAATTTAGGCAAAATGTGGAACAATTCAAGGTGTATGAATACTTTCTGAAGGAACTGAAGATACAGTTGAAGTCAGAAGTTTACATACACTTAGGTTGGAGTCATTAAAACTTGTTTTTCAACAACTCCACAAATTCCTTGTTAATTAAAAAAACATAGTTTTGGCAAGTCGGTTAGGACTTCTACTTTGTGCATGACACAAGTCATTTTTCCAACATTTGTTTACAGACAGATTCTTTCACTTATAATTCACTGTATCACAATTCCAGTGGGTCAAAAGTTTACATACACTAAGTTGACTGTGCCTTTTAAACAGCTTGCAAAATTCCAGAAAATCATGTCATGGCTTTAGAAGCTTCTGTTAGGCTAATTGACATCATTTGAGTAAATTGGAATTGTACCTGTGGATGTATTTCAAGGCCTACCTTCAAACTCTGTGCCTCTTTGCTTGACATCAATGAATATCAAAAGAGATCAGCCAAGATCTCAGAAAAAAAATTGTAGACCTCCACAAGTCTGGTTCATCTTTGGGAGCAATTACCAAATGCCTGAAGGTACCACGTTCATCTGTACAAACAATAATGCGCGAGTATAAACACCATGAGCCCACGCAGCCGTCATACCGCTTAGGAAGGAGATGCGTTGTCTCCTAGAGATTAGCGTACTTTGGTGCGAAAGTGTAACTCAATCCCAGAACAACAGCAAAGGACCTTGTGAAGATGCGGAGGAAACAGGTACAAAAGTATCTATATTCACAGTAAAGTACTACTACAGGGTATTTACTTAAGGGTGTGAATACTTATGTAAATTAGATATTTCTGTATTTCATTTTCAATACATGTCACTTTTTCATTATTTGTTATTGTGTGTAGATGTGTGAGAAAAAAACATGTTTAATCAATTTTGAATTTAGGCAAAATGTGGAACAATTCAAGGTGTATGAATACTTTCTGAAGGAACTGAAGATACAGTTGAAGTCAGAAGTTTACATACACTTAGGTTGGAGTCATTAAAACTTGTTTTTCAACAACTCCACAAATTCCTTGTTAATTAAAAAAACAGTTTTGGCAAGTCGGTTAGGACTTCTACTTTGTGCATGACACAAGTCATTTTTCCAACATTTGTTTACAGACAGATTCTTTCACTTATAATTCACTGTATCACAATTCCAATGGGTCAAAAGTTTACATACACTAAGTTGACTGTGCCTTTTAAACAGCTTGCAAAATTCCAGAAAATCATGTCATGGCTTTAGAAGCTTCTGTTAGGCTAATTGACATCATTTGAGTAAATTGGAATTGTACCTGTGGATGTATTTCAAGGCCTACCTTCAAACTCTGTGCCTCTTTGCTTGACATCATTGAATATCAAAAGAGATCAGCCAAGATCTCAGAAAAAAAATTGTAGACCTCCACAAGTCTGGTTCATCTTTGGGAGCAATTACCAAATGCCTGAAGGTACTACGTTCATCTGTACAAACAATAATGCGCGAGTATAAACACCATGAGCCCACGCAGCCGTCATACCGCTTAGGAAGGAGATGCGTTGTCTCCTAGAGATTAGCGTACTTTGGTGCGAAAGTGTAACTCAATCCCAGAACAACAGCAAAGGACCTTGTGAAGATGCGGAGGAAAAAGGTACAAAAGTATCTATATTCACAGTAAAACGAGTCCTACATTGACATAAAATGAAAGCACGCTAAGCAAGGAAGAAGCCACTGCTCCAAAACCGCCAGACTACGGATTGCAACTGCACATGGGGACAAAGATCATACTTTTTGGAGAAATGTCCTCTGGTCTGGTGAAGCAAAATACAACTGTTTGGCCATAATTACCATCGTTATGTTTGTAGGATAAAGGGGGAGGCTTGCAAGCTGAAGAACACCATCCCAACCGTGAAGCACGGGGGTGACAGCATCATGTTGTGGGGGTGCTTTGCTGCAAGAGGGACTGGTGCACTTCGCAAAATAGATGGCTTCATAAGAAAGGAAAAGTACGTGGATATATTGAAGCAACATCTCAAGACATCAGTCAGGAAGTAAAAGCTTGGTCACAAATGGGTCTTCCAAATGGAAAATGACCCCATGCATACTTCGAAAGTTGTGGCAAATGGCTTAAGGACAACAAAGTCAAGGTATTAGAGTGGCCATCACAAAGCCCTGACCTCAATCTTATAGAACATTTGTGGGCAGAACTGAAAAAGCGTGTGTGAGCAAGGAGGCCTACACACCTGACTCAGTAACACCAGCTCTGTCAGGAGGAATGGGCCAAAATTCACCCAACTTAATGTGGGGAAGCTTGTGGAAGGTTACCCAAAAATGTTTGACCCAAGTTAAACAATTTAAAGGCAGTGCTATCAAATACTAATTGAGTGTATGTAAACTTCTGACCCACTGGGAATGTGATGAAATAAATACAAGCTGAAATAAATAATTCTCTCTGCTATTATTCTGACATTTCACATTCTTAAAATAAGGTGATGATCCTAACTGACCTAAGTCAGGCAATTTTTTACTAGGAATACATTTCACGAATTGTCAAAAACTGAGTTTAAATGTATTTGGCTGAAGTGTATGTAAACTTCCGACCTTCAACTGTAAATTCATGTGAATGCAATCATCTGAATGTATATGGGATTTGGGAGGTTTAGCTAAAGCTCCAGATTTTAAATTGATAATTTTCTCTGAGCGAGTAAATAATCCTGCAGCAACAGGAAATGTGAATTATTATTATAATTAAATGGTATTTTTGTGTGAGTTGATCCATGTTTTGTTAGGACAAATCAAGTCTGACATTTTAAAGTAGACTTTAGAAGCCTCTTTAAACCTCGAATACACTACAAGTTTGCATTTCCTGCTGTGCATTACATACCCTGTAACAACAGGGTGATTAAATTAAGATCCTACACCTGTACTTTCAATAACGGTCTCATTGTGAGTTCAATGAATTCAAGTAAATAAAATAAAATGTTATTTGTCACATGCCCTGAATACAATTTGTGTAGACTTTACCGTGAAATGCTTACTCACGAGCCTTTACCAATGATGCAGAGTAAAATAATGTTTTTATTAAACTAAAATACAAGAGGAATAAAATCCACAAGAATTGAGCTTTATACAGGGAGTACCATTACCAGATCAATAGGCAGGGGTGCAAGATATTTGAGGTAGATATGTACATAAAGTCAATGTAAAGTGGCTAGGCATCAGGATAGATAATAATAAGAGTAAGAATAAGAACAGAGTAGCAGCAGCACAGGATGTGTCACGCCTGCTCCCGCTCCCCCTCCCTGGAGCTCAAGGGCTCCAGGCTACCCGTCATCATACACACCTGTTACCAACATCACGCGCAGCTGCGCTCATTGGACTCACCTGGACTCGTTCACTTTGTTGATTACCCCCGGTATATCTGTCTGTTCCTTGATTGTGTTTCTTGTGTTTGCATTATTGTGTTTGTTATGTGTTCCTGTCCAGACTCTGTTCCGTTTCATATCCGTCAGCTAATAAACCTTCACTCCCTTCATTCCTTACCTGATGAGTGTGTGTGTATGTGTTAGAGTGTCAGTATAGTGTGTGTATATAGTGTGTATAAAGTCTTGTGAGTGTGCATAGAATCAGTGCAAGATAGGGTCAATACAGATAGTTAAATAAATGGTTACCTGAACTATTTAGCAGTCTTATGGCTATTTACCGGTCTTAGCCGAGTTCTTATAACTTTGGAGATTAGGAGAGTTGATATAATATATGTTTTATTGTCACCTACACCGGATTAGTGGAGTGAAATTAGTTGTTTTACAGGGTCAGCCATAGAAATACAGCACCCCTGGAGCAAATTAGGGTTAAGTGCCTTGCTCAAGAGCACATCTACAGATGTTTTACATCATCAGCTCAGGTATTTGAACCAGCAATCTTTTAGTTACTTACCCAATGCTCTGCCACCCTAACTCCAGTTCCCCACTGGCTCTCTCACTTCTCAAATGACTGTCTCGCTTCACCGGCGTTGGATTGCAGTCGATTAGGATCATTACAAGGTATTTAATGGGAAATGCATTGCCCAATAATTTTATATATGAGATATGCAATATGTACAGCAGTAGGAATACTTTATTTCATGCTAGATTTAAGCAGAATGTTCAGCTCATTTCCGGATTTCTAAAGCCCAAAATCAGTATTGTTTCTGCTTAACGTTTGTGATCTATCAATTTCACTAAAATAGAATGTAGTCGCGCACGCATGCACACACACACACACACACTCACAAAAACACGCTCACACACAAACACACACACACACACACACACACACACACACACACACACACACACACACACACACACACACACACACACACACACACACACACACACACACATAAACACTCACACACATGGTTAGCCCTCACACTAAGAGTATTTTCCATAGCAGTCAGGCTGACAGTAATGAATTGTGATACGCTGCATTGATAAAAATAAAAAAAGCAACATGAGAATTTTTGAACGAGATTTCCTGAAAGTGACTTTTGAAATAACCTTGCTGTGCGTAGGAATAAATAATAAAATGTTATTCCATGGTTTGAATAATTCATAGGCCTACAGAGGATGGTTGCCAAAGAGGTGGTGGGATGTTCATTATCATAATGATGTTCACACAACAGCCTAATATGTCATGATACTGTGACAATCAAAACCCTCTTTTTCTCAGATATTGCATTTCATTATCAAATGTTCTCAGTTTCGCTCAAATGCAAATGCAGAAATTTCCGACAAGGGTTTTTGTTTCAGGTTTCACAGAGAGTGGTTGTGACATGAAAGCTATTTGGAGCTATTTGTTTGGAAGAGTTGTCAACATGGGATGAATCAAATGACAAGCAACACAGTAAAAACACAAAGAAGTGACATTTACTTTGAGTGAAGTACTACCGTTCACCTGCTGCTGGATAAACATACTTATTTATTCCATACATTTAGAGCCTGTATCGAATGGATTGACTGCTGAGCCCAGCTGCAAACATGACATTTAATGCACTATGATCTGGCATGGCTCCATGTGAAGGTTGGGGGTTGGGGTGGGATCCTTATGGTGCTCGGAACCGTGACAGGTGAGTTGAGATATGAAGACCTGCAGAGCACTCAACCTGAACCTGAACAGCATGGTTGTTAACGTGACCCATGGTACCTCACCCTTTAAAAGGCTTGGGATTGATATGGGTTAAGGCAACCTAGAGAGGGTCAGGGGGTAGTGCTGAGTGAGATCACACTGATAAACCCAATTCCCCCATCTGTGGCTCAATACATCTCATTCAATAATTTATAACCCTAACCGTCAAGGTCGAATTCTCCTTTATCTCTTTGGCAGCCAGGAGATATCAACTTGCATCAGCGTCACTGTCTTATTGGGGTTTGGGGGTCATGAAGAGGTAAAGTTGGCACCTTGATGTTTCTCTAGGCTAGACAACCAGGGATGTCATGCTAAAATATAGGTGTAAATTCATCGGTGGCTCGTCATAATAAACACTGACACGATCAACGTGATTGGTGTGTAAAGGCATCACTACATCCCTGACCTCGATGTTCCTTCAGGGTAGAAATCCCCCACCATCACCGCCACGCCAACCTTGCATGACCACCCAGAGACGCTTTGGAAAGCCACAGGGCCACGGTTACATCTGCTGGGGTTGACAATGCAGAAGAGAGAGGGGTGGGATACTTATGGTGCTAGGAAGAGCATAAGGAGGAGTGAGATGAGCATAGGTGTCACTGGAGACTTGGTGTGTGTATAGCCGGCATCAATTGTTATGGAACTTTAACACACTTCTCAGGACGTGTACGGGGAGCAGACTCAGGTGGCACCAAACTGACAACACGTTCCTTTATTCCAAATCCGTGCATCCTCCACCAACTCAACAACTCTCCCATTTCTCTCTCATCCAAATTCTTATTCTCCCAGACTGGCTCTGGTTCACTCCTCGGCACAGCCGACTGCTCCATGTTCCCCCCCAGAATATTTTCCTCTGGGTTTCTGTGGCCTACCTCCCCGACTTTGTCGCTGTCCCTCCTTCGCTGCTTCCACCTGCCTCCATGGAAGGCTGTTCTCTCCTGCTATTATGTCGTCCCAAGTCCAGGATGTTCTCTCCCTAATCTCCTCCACAGACCAGGATGCCATTATCTCCTGGGCACGCTGCTTCATCCGGTGTTGGTGGGATCTTCTGTCACGCTCGTCGAAATGATTGGACCAAGGCGCAGCGTGCGTAGAGTTCTACATATTTTAAGTAATAGAAACTCACCAAACAAAACAAGCACGCACGCATGCACCGTGAAGCTACTGGTGTGCACACAGGCAACTATCTGTAGACAAGATCCCACAAAGCACAATAAGGAAATGGCTGCCTAAATATGATCCTCAATCAGAGACAACGATAAACAGCTGACTCTGATTGGAAACCATACCAGGCCAAAATAAACCGTAAATCACCTAGATGACCCACCCTAGTCACTATCACGCCCCAACCAACAGAGAATAAACAGGTCTCTATGGTCAGGGTGTGACAATAGGGAGTTCGATGAGATGGTTAGGATCCCTATTAGCTAAGTTAGGATCCCTACAAGCAGCAGCTACTCTTCCTGTGGTCCACATAAACCTACAAATCCGTGACAGAACAGTAATTGAAGACAACAACATAAAAAAAAAAAGTTATACACTGTACTGTATATAGAAAAGACACCAATAGACAACAAAAATGCTATTTACACTCTATTCATATAAAGTGCCTTCAGATTTAGTATTCAGACCCCTTAACCTTTTCACATTTTGTTAGCTTGCAGTGTTATTCTAAAATTTATTTAATCGTTTTCCCCCTCATCAATCTACACACAATTGTCACGCCCTGATCTGTTTCACCTGTCTTTGTGCTTCTCTCCACCCCCCTCCAGGTGTCACCCATTATCCCCTGTGTATTTATACCTGTGTTCTCTGTTTGTCTGTTACCAGTTTGTTTTGTTCTTCAAACCTACCAGCATTTTCCCCCTTGCTCCTGTCTTGTCTATAGTTCCTGTTTTCTAGTTTTCCCGGTTTTGACCTTTCTGCCTGACCCTGAGCATGCCTGCCATCCTGAACCTTTGCCTGCCATCCTGAACCTTTGCCTGCCCGTGTTCGATATAATAAACTTGTGTTACTTCGACACTGTCTGCACCTGGGTCTTACCTTCAAACACGATTCCCCATAATGACAGAGCAAAAACAGGTTTTTAGAAATGTTTGCAAATGTATTAAAAATAAACAACTGAAAAACCAATTACTTAAGTATTCAGACGCTTTACTAGGTACTTTGTTGAAGCACCCTTGGCAGCAATTACACCCTAGAGTATTCTTAGTGTCAAACCCTGATCTGTTTCACCTGTTTTTGTGATTGTCGCCACCCCCCTACAGGTGTCGCCAATCGTCCCCATAATCCCCTGTGTATTTATACCCGTGTTCTCTATTTGTTTGTTGCCAGTTAGTCTTGTTTGTCAAGTCATCCAGCAATTGTGTTCTCAGCTCCTGCTTTTCCCAGTCTCTCTTTTTCTCGCTCTCCTGGTTTTGACCTTTGCCTGTCCTGACGCTGAATGTGCCTGCCTGACCACTCTGCCTGCCCCTGACCCTGAGCCTGTCTGCTGACCTGTACCTTTGCCCCACCTCTGGATAATTGACCTCTGCCTATCCTGACCCTGAGCCAGCCTGCCGTTTGGTACCGGAGCTTGAGAATATCTGCAGAGAAGAATGGGAGAATCTCCCCAAATTCAGGTGTGCCAAGCTTGTAGGGTCATACCCAAAGAAACTTGAGCCTTTAATGGCAAACAAAGGTGCTTCAACAAAGTACTGAGTAAATTGTCAGAGACATTCTACAAGAAGAGAGACTGCAGATTCTTTCGAACAACAATTTTATTATAAGATTTGCAAAAATGAAGCAATCAACCATCACTAAGAATAGTCAGAGTTGAAAGCTTCAAGAACAGAATTGGCGCTCAGATATTATAGAAATGTCCAACCTCTTTGTCTATGTGGCAGTTAGCAGATGTGTGCAAACAGGGGTGGGGAACATAGTGTATAAAAGGCATTTAGCTTGTCTGTGTAGATTAAGATAACTGACGTTGCCACCATTGTCTGTTCCTTCCTGCAAGTTTCCACACAGAGGAGTTCCTGCAGGTAGTACAAACGGGTGCCACATACTGAGGTTGCACCCAGCTCTTATCTGTACGCCCAGACTTATGACTAAGTCATACAAGACAAGCCTACATCAGCAAAAAAACACTAGCATATAACACTGGACAAGTAAAACAGCATAGTATGTCTAATTTTGTTATTTTTCACGAGAAGGGTCTGAATACTTATGTAAAGGTGATATTTCCGTTTTTTATTTTTATAAATGTACAAAAATGAAAAATAACATGATTTTGGCTTTGTCATTTTGGGGTATTGTGTGTTTATTGATGAAGATTTGTTTTTTTAAATCAATTTTAGATTAAGGCCATAATGTAAGAAAATGTGGAAAAAGTCAAGGGGTCTGAATACTTTCCGAATGCACTGTATGTCTGTTCGAAGTGGTTAGGCATTTAGATTATACACGTGGTTAGGCATGTTCAATACAGGGGAGACGTGACTGGAAGCTGGAGGGTGGTAAAAAAAGGAGGGGAGATGACATGAAAAGCAGAGATGGGAGGAGTGGGGGATGAATGATGGAACGAGTGAGGGGAAATGAGAGGAAAGGGAATGTGAGAGGTGGCATGCACATCGATATGTCGTGTTGGCATGTGTTTAAGACGTCAGCACTCAGGGGTTACCATGGACATAGGAGAGCGGCTGAGGTGACAACGTTCACTTACTTACAGGTGATTTCTTTATTCATTGTCTGTTACATTATAGCAACAACAATTCTTCCTGTGTTCCATCTTTAAAAACAGCACAAATCGATCATACAGACAGAACAAGAATATTGAGACATGTTTACAATAAAAACCTGTTTCAATGTACTTTTTTCAGTACATGATATTTGAAAAGCTTGGAAGTTCATTCAGTTTCTGTTGACGTGTCGGAAACTCTGCCGTAAAGACAGAACAATTTGTTTCTCTCCAGGATGATTTAAGAGCAGAGTAGTCAGATGCTCCAGACTGATTGATGCTGGAGACAGCTGGATCCTCTCGCGGTCTTGATTGATGCGTTGTTCTTGTTTGGTACATGTGCTTCTGAAGTACTTGGTTACGTTGGAATCCATCAATCAATCAAAACACAAATGCTTAATTCTCCTCAGACCAACACAGTATGATTAAAGGCTATAGGCCTTGTCTAGAAATTGTGACTTTGGTTTTCTCATGCTATCCCCATAAACTTGAAAGTGTGAAACTCCCTAATATTTTGCCAATGTAGTTGGATGGCCTCGGTTCTCCATGTTCCTTTCTACTCAGAGAGAGAGAGAGAGAGAGAGAGTCAGAAGATGGAGTAAAAGAGAGAGGGAGAAAAAAGGATAGAGAGACAGAGTGAGACAGAGTGTGAATTCCAGACCACGGCACTCACAGTCACCCTTGAAAGGATAAACGGATGAAACATACCAGGGGGAGGGATATACTGTATTTCGGACTGTGCCGAGTCAGGATGTTTCCCGCCGTGGCAGAGGAGCACAATAACAGTTTATGCTGACAAAAACCTTTACCTTGTTCAGCCATAAACCCTTCACAAGGTCAGGAGGGGCTGTAAGAAGAGGATATACGTATGTATGGCTCAGTCCTGACCACTACCACTGCACAGTGCCTGGCCTATTTCCTAATATAAGGTCCATCTCCAGAAGGCTCAAGCCATCACACCATTGTCAGCTTAATCAGTATTACAGTCACTCAAAGTGACTCCACAATGCTTTGATGGGGATGGGGGATTTGCGTTCCCATTCTGGACTACAGAAGCTTTTTGAGTTGTGTAGCCTGTGCTCTTTTACCAAATCAACACGAGGAATTTCACAGGAATTAGTATTAGCTAAACTCCCAGAGAAAATAACAAATTGCTTCGAGAAAATGAACGAGCTAGAAGGAATGTGACAGGACAGAGTTGTTGAAAGCAGCCCCGGGGTCGTGTGAGACTGGGCAGTCAGTTACTTCAGCTATAACCTTTACTGTTGCTTTAATGCACTGGTGACCTTGTGAAGTGTGTCTGCCAAGATGTGTCAGTGCCAAGGGCCACCACCGGGGGCTGTGTCTCTCCCTGGGTTAGGCCACTGCAACGCTACTTCCTGTCAGAAGAGATCGAGGTTCCATGTCACTGCAGGTCATCATGAATGTTACATACAGATATGATGAGCCAGTCTGGATCGAGATGTTATCTCATTAACATTCACTGTTCCCTTTTTTGCATCAGGGAGGTTGTGTGTGTCTGTCTACTACAGTCATTCATCCTTATTTTATTAAACTCATCTCTCCTCCCCTCATTACACTCATTCATCCCTCCATTCTTCCTTGCACTCATATCTCCATTCATTCATCGTTCTATCCATATTTCATTCTCCCTTAAAGACCGATGAACGGAGGTATTTTGTGTCGGAAAAGAACATTGGACCCAACATGCCCTAAGGAAGAAGAGAGGACACTTTCTGACAACTGCCCGACCGCCCCTGGTTTCATCCAGCCTCAGTGGTTTCACTCTCTGGCCGTAAACCTCTGGCGGAAGCTGTTGTTGATGTGATGTCCTCAGATTCCGTTTTTATGATGGGGCAGTCACAGCAATCCCTTCCCTCCTGCCTCCTCCTCTGCAGTCTTGGCGGGCGTGCTGTATGCTAATTCACAGAAACAAAAATCCAATGGAGTATGGCAGTGAGGTAAATCATGCAGCAGTTTTTATCTTCCTGTCATTACATTGTGGCAGATGTATAATGATTCATTATAATGATAAATCTGCAACATTATCTTGGGGGGTGGGGGGTTGGGCTCCGTACCTAGTCACTCAAGATGCTTGTTAGAAACAAAAACAAGGACACAGGGAGGATTCAGAACAGCAATGATAAATAAAGAGGGAGAGAGAGAGACAAAGAGACAGATAGAGATAAAGAGAGTGCATCAGCTGTACACAATACGCAACACTCCCTCAGGTTGTAATGGGTAGCTCAGGTCTTTGTCTCAAGCCATTCATTGTTGTGTCATTGTCTTATAACATCAATGACAACACAATGTGACCCTCTAAATTCCTGGGCTTATGCAGGGATTGACCTGCCGTGTTGACAACCTTGGGGAGTTATGATCCAAAACAATCCCTAAGTCTTACTAAAGACCCAGAAATAGCTCAGTGACTGCACCGCGCCGCTTGGAAGCACTGCGTACCCTGTGAAATGATAAGAGAGCGAATAGATTATTTCATGCAGCCCCACACATACTGAATGTATATAACGGTCCTATGTTGTCTAGAACAGAACGATGAGGCTGTTTTCATTACTTACACCAGCACGGAAAGAGAGAGTGTCTAACCTAGAGGTGTTTCATTGATCGATTTGTGTTTCTGATATGATAATGGGTTTCTGATTCGCATGTAAATCTATCATCCCAACAGAACCCTGTTCAGGGTGACAGAAGAAACGCCTTATCATCCCAAGCCATCCCAAACATGCATAATCCATCAAATGTCCCAGCAGCCAACATTAATCAGTACAGAAGAGAAGAGGACGGCTGGTCATTTGGACAAAGTCACAGACGGACTAGGAGGCAGCACTTCAGGGGTTGATGCAGTAAGGTCAAACCCAGTCAACAGAACGGTTTCTATTTTACTGTATTAATGTTACTACTAAGAAGTGATGAGAGGGATGTTAGAGGTGAGTGTGTGTATGTCTCCTGCATCCTTAATTGTTCACCTCTCAGCCAAGGTTGTTATTGTAAAGAAGAATTTGTTCGCAATGACTGTCCTAGCTAAATAAATTAGGAAAATAAATCACACTTGAACTTGGTGATGCCACTCATTTCTAATCGAGCTCATTTGACTTCTATTCATCTATGTTTTCAGGGTGAAGGTCGTCTTGTAGTTCGGAGTGTTTTGTTTTAATCAGTCATTTTAAAAGGCTCACCGCCATCACCTTATGATACACTTTTAACATTACTTCAGTTTGGCATCTTGACAGATCTATTAAAGCAGGAAAAAAGACAGCTAGGATATTGAGACAGACATGCCGACAGAGTTCGAGACAGATATGACATGCGGACAGTGTGTGGGTCTGTGATTGTGTCATGAAATACATGATCCCAGTGTCTCAGCTACTGTATTAACACTATGGATGTGCAGTAGTTGTAGTGGAATATTCAAGGGCACCTGTTTGTTATTACAGCAACATAAAACTCTGAATCAAACCACATTAGCTAATGGCTTATCACTGGATTGTACGCAAAATTAAACATTACTGGCTAAATAACTGTTGCATAGCATTAATCTGACAGTGCTTCATAATACATGTGTGTTAGTGTGTTACTTACTCTCCCCCCCCCCCCCCCCCCCCCCACACACACACACAAACACACACACACACACACACACACACACACCATTTGATAATAGGGTACAGCAATTCCACACCCTGTTCCCAATGTGAGGAAATTACATAAATTAACATTTAATAATTTAAATTTCCTAAAATGACTTTCAAACGTTTTAATTAGCGAGCACTTTGCACACTACACTCTTGCAGCAGATGGGTGCTCGTGTCAGCCAATTTGAAGAACCAGCAATTATCAATGCATTTGCATTCATACCCCTCCTCTCCCCTCCGTCCTTCCCCCTCCTCTCAAACCATCTCCCTTACTGAGTGTTTTACATTTATCCCACTGGGATTCTGACTTTGCAGGTGGTCAAGTGCCTATTGAGGATGTCGAGAGGATCCCAGAGCGAAAATAAAACTCTCCCTCCAAAGGTTAATTATCAAATGGAGAATCCCCAAATAGTTTTAATACCCCTTCAGACAGGAAGTTGGAATGACACCATTTACATGATTAAAAAGTTATGTTATTAGAGCTCTGCTCTGAATGTGAGACAAGAGGGTTTAATTCAAACAAACCTTCCCTGCAGGATTCACATAGTAGTTGTGTACTGAAAAAGCCCAAGTTTTAATGGTACTGTGAAAACACAAGATAGACAAGGTGAGACTTGCCGTTTTCAGAATAAAACAGATTATGTGTGTGGGCTCTAGACACTCCAAGAAAAACTTGATTGAATCCGGCCCAAAGTGTTAGTGTTGCTACCATTGATGTCCCTCCAATTCCAATGTGTTGATGATTTCTCCTTCCCCCATGACATGTGACATCTCTACCTAAACCCAATCTTTCAAACACCAGGAAGCAATCACAGTAGCATGTAACATAAGTCCTGGTGGTTTGTTTGTGTGTGGGGAGGTTACGCTACCCCACCTCTCACTCTTTTCCAAAGGACGGTCTGTCAGTGAGATGGAGAGGATTATGACTACTGTTCAGCCACTGTTCTGGGTGTCACCCCAGACAGACACAGACAGACAGACAGACAGACAGACAGACAGACAGACAGACAGACAGACAGACAGACAGACAGACAGACAGACAGACAGACAGACAGACAGACAGACAGACAGACAGACAGACAGACAGAGACTGCATGAATGAATGAATGAATGAATGAATGAATGATCTAGGTGACTGTGACTCTCCATCTCTGACACCTCACCTTGACAGTCCCCAGGTCACAGCAGTAGAGGTCACAGCAGTAGAGGTCACAGCAAAGGCATGAGCCCGCAAGTGAAGTCCTCTCTGGTCCATACTGTTCCCTTTAGCTGTCCAGTCACCTCCATATGAGGGTCTGTACGATAGTGTTGGAAAAGAATGAGAGGCTGGCCATAGTAAAATTGATGTTTTTTTTTTTAACCTTTATTTAACTAGGCAAATCAGTTAAGAACTATTTTTTATTTTCAATGACAGCCTAGGAACAGTGGGTTAACTGCCTTGTTCAGGCGCAGAACGACAGATTTTTACCTTGTCAGCTTGGGGATTCAATCTTGCAACCTTTCAGTTACTAATCCAACACTCTAACCACTAGACTACCTGCCAACTCATCCATTGTTTTGAATTATGCTGGTCATTGTTTAGAACATATACTCTATAACTCCCATTCATCTATGTAATCCTGGTACAAAGTAAAACTGTTTGAAAGTATACTTTTAACCTTCCCTTCATCATTGTAACTATTTAGGTCTTTTGCTTCTGTAGTTTATGGGGCAGTCCTGAGACCTGTAACTAGTTGGCCATGATGGATCCAGGTTTAGACACAATGGAGAGGCTCACCTAAAATGTTATCTAACTTTTACATAGCTGCACGTAAGACATTGAGAACTATGTTTATTTTATCATAATAACCTTGATGTACAAAATAATATTCAAGTCCTTGTCACTTTCAATTGATGGAGTTGTCTGTTGAGTAAAGAGCAAGATGAATAAAGAAACATCCCACTAGGCACACGCTGGTTGAATCAAAGTTGTTTCCATGTAATTTAAATGAAATGACGTAGAACCAAAGTGGATTATACGTTGAATTGACATCCGTGCCAGTGGGATGTCTGTCCTTAAATGTATTGTTTAGTTTAACAATTTGATTGAACCTTGAATGATTCATCCAGGTTAGGCTTGCTGAGAGAAAAACGATTTTTAAAAGAGAGACCAGATAGTCCTAGGTGGCATTTTCCCCTTTTTTTTGTCAATGGAGCCACATCAAGGACAAGATGGAGACAGGAACTTACCTGCCCTGGTGACAAGAACTCAGCTTTATTTACTTGTAGTATTTCCCTTGCCTGTATAAAAGGATAACACTCCCTGGCCCCAACAGCATATCCATTCTCTTTCAAAAAACAAACAACAAAAATGTTTAGAACTACCACCCAGATGGTTTCCACCTCTAAATACGAGCCCAGATATTTACCATGTAGTTTTGCACCTGTGACATACACTCTCCACTCCACGCCTAAGACATGTCTGCTGTCACAGACTTCACTGACTCCTGCCTGTAAAAGAAAAAGCAATTGCCTATTTTTCTCTCACTTTTCTTCCCGTACTCCCGGGAAATATTTTCTAACGCAATTTCAGAACGATCCCACACACCCATGAAGAAATGTTTTTCCTTTGTTGACTCCGTGCAAGGCTGCATCTTAATAGTACAGAGTGGATTCCTCATCTCTTTTCCCCCATTTGCTCTGATGAGAAAGAACCAGCCTCCAGAAAGCTATTTCCCAGACATTGACTAATTATGCATTTACCTGTAATATGTTTTCAGGTCAACGCAGATGAAAGAGAGGAAATTAAGAGATGAGAGGAGGCCATTTTCAAGTATTGAGATGCACCCCATGTATACCCCTGTGTGGAGCAAGGCATCAAAGGCACCTGGGTGATTGGCACGGTTTCTACAATTTCCAGGGGCTGGCTTTGATGAAGTATGCTGTGGTGCGCCTGCCAGGCTCGCTGCCCGACTGTGGCCTCAGTAAAATAAGCAATCAACAGCCATGGCTGTGGCTCCCCCAGAGCTTTCACTGTTGTGTGTGTGTGTGTGTGTGTGTGTGTGTGTGTGTGTGTGTGTGTGTGTGTGTGTGTGTGTGTGTGCTTTTAACCTTTATGCAGAATAGATTATCTGCTGGGGTAAAGGAGAGAGAAAGAGAAAGGGGGATACCTAGTAGAGGACACACACTGACGCACACACTGACACACACTCTGACACACACATAGACTTGAGTGGTGTCAAACGGCAGAGGGACTGAGTCCCGCTCGGACAGCAGGTACAGCAGGTGCTCACCAGAACCCTCCCTCTATCACACACACACACACACACACACACACACACACACACACACACACACACACACACACACACACACACACACACACACACACACACACACCATGAACCAAAAGAGACTTTCACAAATGGCAAGATATTGTTTTCAACTCACCAACTGATACTTGTTACAGTCAGGGAAACATAGCAGACTTCAGGCATACTGTCCAATAAGGGTACAGTGCCACCTATTGGTAATGCCCTGAAATAGAGCAGTGGTAAATTTCTGTTCCGTTTCTGTTACTATTAGGCTACGGCCACACTTAGTTAGGCGCATGAACACCTACAACATTGTTCGTTTTTTTCTGTCAAAGGTATATCTCAAGTCAAGCATACGTAAGAAGGTATGTTTTTTTGCCAGACAATATCAGCCAATGTCCATTGTCCTATGCCTCCTACTGAAAAAGCATTGGCTCCATCCAAAATTCTCAGACATAAAATCCCAGTTTGTCTGCACCCTTTTTCCAGGAAGTGTCTGTGTTCATGTTCATGTGTGTGTTCATGTGTGTGCATAAGTGTTTTTGCGCATGTGCAAGTATGTGTATGTGTGTTTGATGTCTGATGTGTGAGTGTTCCGGTTCAACCTACAATTAAACACAATTAGTCTGTAAGAGTGACAGACAGCTGTGGTGAAATAGGTGAACCTGAAATAAATACTTCCCTCTCTATTGATTAGACCATATGTGCCTAGTCCTCTGAAATCACAGAGCTGGCCACAAGAAATAAGACTGTTACTTAAAGGAGCCTATCTCTTTTCACATTGCCGGTAATATCTTTAAATATTCAACAAAATGCAAATGATTGAATAAAAAAAAAGTAGCAGCAGTACTTCAGGTATTCCAAAACAACCACAGGTGCTCTTGGAGGGGAATAGTACTGGAAAAACAAAAGAAAAACGTATAACCACAAATTAGTGCCACTGCATCACAGTGCTTGAGGCATCACAACACTACAGAACTGGGTTCAATCCCAGGCTGTGTCACAACCGGCCGTAACCGGGAGTCCCATAGGGCGGCTTACAATTGGCCCAGCATCATCAGTCTTAGGGAAAGGATTTGGCCGGGGGTTTTACTTGGCTCATCGTGGTCTAGCGACCCCTTGTGGCAGGCCAGGCGCCTGCAGGCTGAGTTCGGTCATCAGTTGAATGGTGTTTCTTCCGACACATTGGTGCAGCTGGCTTCCAGGTTAAGCGAGCGGGTGTTAAGAAGCGTGGTTTGGGAGGTCATGTTTTGGAGGACGCATGACTCAACCTTCGCATCTCCTGAGCCGATTGGGGAGAAAAAGGGGATAAAATACAAAGATACAAAAAAACTTTAAATGTGTGGACTAGTTCATTAGTGTCAGTTGATGACAATTCTCCCAGATCCGGGAGGGGTAATTCTGTTAAATTACACCAATGTGTTTTGGCTGTCTGAAACACCATGTATTTTATTTATGAACTACCCCACACGTTAAAGGCTTTTTAACTTGCAAACCCACATCAGTGCCTGGACTTGGGTCTTTCTCATGCCACTAAGCACTTATTTGACGTTATATTTTTTTTTCTTCAAAATACAGAAGATATTCAAATGACACATTTTAAATTATCTCGTGACAGCAGCATAAAGCTAAGAACTAGTCGGCTTTATATTTGGCCATCCCCCATTCCTCGTGGGATGCTCAAATTTATCCAAACCCCAGTGGATTGCTGCATATAGGCTAGTGAGGAGAGGAGCATGTCATTCTCCTCTCATCTGAATAATATTAGAGAGGATAAATGAGGGCCATTATGAGCAAAGAGAGCCTCAATAACACTCCACAATCGAATCACAACATTGCAGGGACCATGTCGGCTCAGCAGTGCCTGAACTCATTTAAAACAAGCCCGCAGCTGGGCTCCTCTCCAACTTGCCAAGTAACCTGCTAAGCTCGTCCACCACTGAAATCCTTCCCCCACAAATGGAATCTCTCCACGCCACATTGTGAGGACGGTGAGTGAACTGCAAATACCATGTCTTCTAGTCCCCTCGAGCCTTATGGTTGAGACATAGTTTTATTAGCTATACATTTGGTTTTGGTTTTAATCCAGTCTCACCATAACGTTCTATGTCTCATCTTGTGAAACAGTTCGGCAGCATGTTCCAGGACCATGGAGCAGAACGCTGTGACAACCATGCAGGCAGTGATACTGTGCATCTTCTCTGTTTTCAAATGTCTTTTACTGCTCACTGACCAAATATCTCATCATTGATGTCCTTACATTGTACCACCAATATATTACTTCGTTTTTTCTGCTATTACCTGTAAAATAAATCACTGGCCTACTCACATTGATGAGAAGTTTTTTTTACATTCCTTTGAATCCCCTCCTATTCTACTTTAGATAGCATGCAGATGCCAAACACACACAGTTTCACCCCATTTTTCATACAAGCTCCCATCTAACTTATTTTAGAGGCTGTAAACCATTCCCTGGAGTGCTGTCACAGACTCTGACTATAGTCGAGAGAGTATGTCAAGGATATGTACGCAGCGGCACACTCCAAACTGTCAAGTCACAAGAGGCACGTACACACACGCATGCACACACACACAGCTCAGAAACCTCACACACCCTCATTACCATTTCTCCTATTCTTTAGTTTAGGTCCTGTAGACCCATGTCTCCATGGAATTTGAGAGTAAATAAGAGCGTGTTGGAACTAGATTCGTCAGGCAATGCACCGTGGCCTCTAGGAAATTGGAGTCAGTTTCTCAAATTAGCTGCTGCGTTGTGAATCCAAATGGAATAATTTGCGGCTGATCACTCACGCCACCTAGTCTGTTCTCTGCATAATTTCTCCATCTCAGACTTGTGTACTATGGAAAAGCAATTTGACATTTCTGGGTCAGATCTTGATGTTTTTTAAGCTTCAGCTGAAAATGGATACATGGGGAGCGACTATTTCTGTATACATAATGGTATATTAATTGCATAATAAAGGCATAATGAGTTCCATGATCGAAATTAAGGTTTGAGGTTTGCCCTGGATCATGCAGCACATGCAATGACACAGACCTACACACAGACACACACACACACACAAACACACACAGACGCACATGTCCATGGTGCCTCTCAGTCCGTGTTCCCCTTAGAAATAGTGAAGAGAAGCTAGATTTCATCTCTTAAAGTTGTATCCCTTCTAGCCACTGCCTACCTTGTCACAATCCCAGTCAACCTTACAAGCAAACTCTCAGAGGCAGCAACAATGTCAGAGAGAGCAACACATGAACAGCTGAGGGGATAGTGACAAGGGAAGAAAGAGAAAGAGGAAAATGCAGGGATACAAATTTGAAAGAGAATGTACAGTAAAAGATGAGTAGCGAGAGAGAGAGAAAAAGAGAAAAAGTGATAGAAACAGGCAGTGAGAGACCGGTGCTCCGGAGCGCTGAGCCAGTTAAACGTTTTAAGACGGTGGCAATGTTAAGATGTTAAATCATAGACAGTGCTGCTGAGGGCCAGCAGAATCATAAAACACAGAGGCTCCCTGGCCACAGCAGATTAGACGGATGTTACTAAATAAAATAATCTTACACGTACAGGGTTTATGTTACTTTTTGACCCAGAGCCAACCCTTGTGTTTCTTTTGAGTAGTCCTGAGAGTCCTCATGATTTCAGAAACATTGAAGTTGAAATCAAAGCCTTATGTTGAGTAAAATGTTTAGAACTGTCACACTGCTCCCGCTTCCCCTCTCTGGCAGTCAAGGGCGCCGGGCTGCCCATCATTGCGCACACCTGTCACCATCTTTGCACGCATGAGTGCTTCATTGGACTCACCTGGACTCCATCACTTTATTGATTGCCTCCCCTATATCTGTCTATTCCTCAGTTTCATCCCCGTGTCAGCATTTATGTTGTTTTGTTTCCCTTGTCCAGACGCTGTCCGTGTTTTGTTTCATGTCTGTTATGTGAGCGGACCAAGTGCTTTGAGGTTGCTCTAAATCGGAAAGGTGAAATGAACGAGTCAGGAGCAGTTTTCTTAATTGAACAAAGTTCTCTATTGAGGTATTTCTTTCTTCTTAAACACTCCAACACAATCAAGGATGATCACCCAAGGAAAACACAAATCTTATTTTTTTCAAGAACAAGAAACATAAGGAGAGTATCTTTAAACTATAACATAAATCACGGGTGTGTCACCGCCTTCACGATCCGTCCGTGGAGAGATCCCTTCGGGTGGTCGTCTGGATCCGTGGTGACCATTTCCAAGAGATGGTGTGTCCCCTTCTTCTCTCTTCCGAAAGGTACATCCACTCCTTTGTAGAAGCAAACACTCTTTTCTTTCTCCCCACTCGCCGGATCCCTCCTCTCTCTTGTAGGGGAAAGAGAATAGCTCATTATTACCATCAGCAGTGCTTAGTTGCCTCTGATCACCTTGACTCACATGCCGGGCTGGGCTACTGTTCATGGGAGCAGCCTGCCTTCTGGTGGTCCTTCCATGTACCTCCCCCCTCAGGACCAGACCGGAGGGCCGGGTGCCGGGAGAGCGTCCTCATTCCCGTTCCTCAATCCAGCCCTGTGGATGACATGGAAAGACAACGGTTATAAAGCAAGAAACCATCTGGCTATTCTGTTGTTACTGTTTCTCTTACCGGCCATCCACGTGAGGGGAGCATGGTCAGTAACGAGGGCAAACCTACACCCGAGAAGGTACTACCAGAGATAATCGAGGGCTCACTTAATGGCTAGGGTCTCTTTCTCTACGGTAGAATATCTCTGTTTCCGATCACTGAGCTTCCTACTTATAAAGAGAACAGGACTCTCTGCTTCGCCTTCACCCTGAGTTAGGACGGCTCCAAGCCCCATATTTGAGGCGTCTACCTGCACAATGAACGCTTGGGAGAAGTTAGGAGCCTGCAGGATGGGATCAGAGCACAGGCTATCTTTTAGCAACTGGAAGGCGTCTTCCGTCTCGTCCTTCCACGCTACTTGGTTTGTCAGGTTTTTATTGATGAGGTTTGTGAGGGGGTTGGCAATGGTTGCACATCTAGGGATGAAACAGCGATAATATCCCATTACCCAAGGCTCGGACATCCCGCTTCATCTGGGGCCGAGGCCAGTCCCGCTTCGTCTGGGGCCGAGGCCAGTCCCGAATGGCCCTGGTCTTTTCTGCCTGTGGGCGTATTTTTCCATTCCCCCGCGGTGTATCCCAGATATTCAGCTTCGGACAGACCCAGGCAGCATTTTTTGGGATTAGCCGTCATGCCCTGTAGCCTCCAGGCTCACGAGCACCGCCCGTAGTCGCAGAAGGTGGCTATCCCAGTCCTCACTGTGGATGACCACATTGTCTATGTACGCCGCCGTGTACTCTTGATGGAGCTGTAGAATGGCATCCATGAGATGTTGGAAAGTTGTCACAGCCCCATGCAGTCCGAAGGGCATCCTCACAGACTGAGAAAGCCCCTCCAGTGTGGTGAAGGCAGTCTTTGGGCAGTCCTCTGGACCCACCGGCACTTGCCAATATCCCTTCGTCAAATCCAGGGTCGTGATGAACTTGGCCTTTCCTAAGCGCTCCAGGAGTTCATCCACGCGGGGCATGGGATACGCGTCGAACGTAGAGATGGTGTTTACACTCCCAAAGTCGTTGCAGAGGCTCATACTACCATCAGGTTTGGGGACCAGGACTATGGGACTGGACCACTCACTCATAGATGGCTCAATCACCCTCATCGTCAGCATCTCCCTTACCTCATTCTTTACGATGACTCAACGGGCCTCAGGAATCCTGTAAGGCGGGATATGCACCTTCTTGCCAGGTTCAGTGTGGATATGATGAAACAGGACATATTTTTTACCTGGGAAGTGCGAGAATACCCTGCATAATCAGCTTGTCTAGCTGACTTGACAGCTCCGGCAGGAGAGTTCGGCCATGGCGAACCCGTAGCTGGGCCTCTTTTTCCTTGTCCTCCACGGCCATCAAAGTCACACCCTCCTCTTTCCCATGGTACTTCTTCAGCAGGTTGATATGATAGAGTTGGACCTTCTTCCTCCTGTCCGATTGCTTGATGAGGTAATTGACCGGTGAGACCCTTTCCGTTACCTCGTAAGGCCCCCTCCACTGCGCCATTAAGCTGTGTTTGGCCGTGTGCACGAGTACCATCACTTTCTGTCCCACGGTGAACTCCCTGGGTGTCGATTACTTATCGTGGGCCTGGGCCTTGAGTCCATTGCGCCTTCTCCACATGCTCCTTTACTATGGGCCCTCATCAGGGTAACATGTCCTATCGTCGACTGGAATGGGCATGGTTTGGCCTCCCAGGTCTCCTAGGCTAAGTCGAGGATCCCTCGTAGAGCAATTCAAATGGGGAGAACCCAGGTGATGCCTGGGGTACCTCTCGCAGGGCAAACATTAAGTGGGGCAGAAGCATGTCCCAGTTTTTCCCATCTCTAGACACCACTCTTCTCAACATGCTTTTAATCGTTTTGTTCAGGCGTTCGCACAAACTGTCTGCCTGCGGCCTGAATATGCTTGTGTGTATCTGTTGAAACTGGTATAACCGACACAAGTCCTTCATCAATCGGGACATGAATGGGGTTCCCTGGTCGGTTATGATCGTCTTGGGAAGGCTTTTTTTTAAGTTGGTGAGGTCGGGTCCGGGTGCCGCTGCCGAAGAAACCGGGGATGCCTCAGCTGGCTTGTCAGGCTTCCATGCCTTAGCTAGCTTGAGAGGTTTTCTTTCCTCTGTTGGCTCGGAAGGCTCCCATCCCACGTCATGCCTCGGCCGGCCCGTCGGGCTCCCACGCCTCGGCCAGCCCGTCGGGCTCCCATGCCTCGGCCGGACCATCGAGCTCGCCCAGGTGGGACGCCGATGGTGGCCCGGGAGGGGGGTACTGTCACGCTTGCTCCCGCTTCCCCTCTCTGGCTCTCGAGGGCACCGGGCTGCCCATCATTGCGCACACCTGTCACCATCGTTGTGCGCATCAGCACTTCATTGGACTCACCTGGACTCCATCACTTTATTGATTGCTTCCCCTATATCTGTCTATTCCTCTGTTTAATCCCTGTGTCTGCTATGTTTTCTTTGTCCCGGTGCTGTCCGTGTTTTGTTTCATGTCTGTTATTCATTGAATACTCATTCACTGTACTTGCTTCTCATCTCCCAGCGTCTGTCCATACAAGAAAGTGTTTATCTACTAACATTGAGTTCATTTACAGTTGTGTGGCCACTGTCTGGGGATAGTTCAGTGGCTGAGGGAATATGAACTTTGCTTGACTTAAAACTCAATTCACAGGAGGGGCAGAGGGTGTGACATGGGTGTGACATTGGTTCAGCACTGAGATAAATGATCAAAAGTATGTGAATGCCTGATCATCGAACATCTCAATCCATATAATGGGAATTAATATGGAGTTGGACCCCCTTTACTGCTATAACAGCCTCCACTCTTCTGGGAAGGCTTTCCCCTAGATGTTGGAACATTGCTGCAGGAACTTACGTCCATTCATCCACAAGAGCATTATTGAGGTCGGACACTGATGTTGGGTGATTAGGCCTGGCTCGCAGTCGGCATTCTAATTAACCCAAAAGTTGTTAGATGGGGTTGATGTCAGGGCTCTGTGCGGGCCATCAAGTTCTTCCACACCAATCTTGACAAATCATTTCTGTATGGACCTCTCTTTGTCATGTTGAAACAGGAAAGGGCCTTCCCCAAACTGTTGCCATAAAGTTGGAAGCCCAAAACCTTTAGAACGTCATAGTATGCTATTGCGTTAACTTCTTCGATATAGGGGGCGCTCTTTTAATTTTTGGATAAAAAAACGTTCCACTTTTAAACAAGATATTTTGTCACGAAAAGATGCTCGACTATGCATATAATTGACAGCTTTGGAAAGAAAACACTCTGATTTCCAACAACTGCAAAGATATTATCTGTGAGTGCCACAGAACTGATGCTACAGGCGAAACCAAGATGAAATTTCAAACAGGAAATGCCCCAGATTTTGAAGGCGCTGTGTTCCAATGTCTCCTTATATGGCTGTGAATGTGCAAGGAATGAGCCTACACTTTCTGTCGTTTCCCCAAGGTGTCTGCAGCATTGTGACGTATTTGTAGGCATATCATTGGAAGATTGACCATAAGAGACTACATTTACCAGGTGCTCGCTTGGTGTCCTCCGTTGCAATTATTGCGTAATCTCCAGCTGCGTGTATTTTTCCATTTGCTTCAGAGGAGAAACCCAACTGCCACGAATGACTTATCATCGAATAGATATGTGAAAAACACCTTGAGGATTGATTCTAAACAACATTTGCCATGTTTCTGTCGATATTATGGAGTTAATTTTGAAAAAAGTTTGGTGTTGTAATGACTGAATTTTCGGGTTTTTTTCTTAGCCAAACGTGATGAACAAAACGGAGCGATTTCTCCTACACAAATAATATTTTTGGAAAAACTGAACATTTGCTATCTAACTGAGAGTCTCCTCATTGAAAACATCCGAAGTTCTTCAAAGGTAAATGATTGTATTTGATTGCGTTTCTTGTTTTTGTGAAAATGTTGCCTGCTGAATGCGAGGCTTAATGCTATGCTAGCTATCAATACTCTTACACAAATGCTTGTGTAGCTATGGTTGAAAAGCATATTCTGAAAATCTGAGATGACAGTGTTGTTAACAAAAGGCTAAGCTTGTGAGCCAATATATTTATTTCATTTCATTTGCGATTTTCATGAATAGTTAACGTTGAGTTATGGTAATGAGCTTGAGGCTATGATTACGCTCCCGGATACAGGATTGCTTGACGCAAGAAGTTAAGATTTCCCTTCACTGGAACTAAGGGGCCTAGCTTGAACCATGAAAAACAGCCCCAGACCATTATTCCTCCTCCACCAAACCTTACAGCTGGCATTATGCATTGGGGCAGGTAGCGTTCTCCTGGCATCCACTGCTCCAGAGTTCAATTGCGGTGAGCTTTACACCACTGCAGCCAATGCTTGGCATTGCGCATGGGGTCTTAGGCTTGTGTGTGGCTGCTCTGCCATGAAAACACATTTAATGAAGCTCCCGACAAACAGTTATTGTGCTGATGTTGCTTCCAGAGGCAGTTTGGAACTCGATAGTGAGTGTTGCAAATGAGGACAGACGATGTATAGGTGCTACGTGCTTCAGCGCTCGGCGGTCTCGTTCTGTGAGTTTTGGTGGCCTACCACTTTGAGGATGAGCCATTATTGCTCCTCGACGTTTCCACAATAACAGCACTTACAGTTGACCATGGCAGTTCTAACGGGACAGAAATGTGCCTTGTTGGAAAGGTGGAATCCTATGATAGTGCCACGTTGAAAGGCACTGAGATCTTCAGTAAGGCCATTCTACTGACAATATTTGTATATGGAGATTGCATGGCTGTGTTTTGACTTTATACACCTCTCAGCAAAGAGTTTTCCGAAAATAGCCGCATCCACTAATTTGAAGGGGTGTCCACATACTTTTGTAGATATAGTGTAAGAGATCATTGAATAAGTTTGCTGACAACAAAATTAAGACACTCATTCAGAGGCTGTAGTGTAGTTAGTATGTGTTAATAATTCCATATCTGGCCATGTCTTTTGACTTTAAATTCTTATTTGTTCTTATTTCATGTTTTCATGAACATAAGTCAAGGTACAAGGCAATTCTCACTTTTAACTTTTCATTTCAAAATTAAATATGAAAGTCCCCATATGTGACTTACCACCTGGATTTGGTCTTATGTATAAAAATTTGAAATTGTGTTTTTTACAATGGGAAAGTAATTCTGCTTTGAAAGTTTTGAGAAAATGGCCTTTGAATGTTTTGGTATGTAGTGAAGAGCTCCTCTTTGTCTACACCCATTCAGCATCATTCACACCCTCTAAGCTTTAGCCCCACCAATCTCTTTTGCTCTTGGAGCATTCAGAGCGCACACTTGACGCTCTGGCCGATGATTTGTTTACCTCTGGATAACATTAAAACAACCTAAACAGCTTTGCTGGCAACAATTTCATTATGCTTTTTTTGCCAACATTTACTGACACCGGCATATTCAACGGGTGTTGTACACTTTAGCTTAAGGTATGTAGCTAGCTAGCTAGGTAAACAATTCACCTAGCAAGGTAAACAATGTGTAAGATCACACAAGTCACATAATTTAGCTAATGAGTCAGCCAGCTAATGTTAGCTAGTTAAACAACAATGAACATAGTGCCAAATCATGTCGTTACTACTCTGCATGAATCTGCTGGAAACTAACCAACCGGCTTCAATGTTAGCTAGCTAACATTAGGCTCTGACTTGCAAAGCAAACGGTTCTGTAATAGGAATAATAACGTCATTCACGTAATGTTATCTAGGGAGCCAGCCAGGTAATGTTAGCTCGCTAGCTAACAGTACACTTTAGCTTGAAATTAAACCACTCTCTGTGGTTTAGCATGTAATATCTCAAAATATAGCTAGCTAGACGATTGTACTCATACATCTTCATGCATGATGGACGCGTCTCCCTGTCACAGATGCCATGCCACGGTTGCCCTTAGTTTGAAGATATAATCCAGAGACAGGTGTTTTCTCCAGCTCTTTAGCTATCATACTCCAATTGCACTGATTTCAAAACTCGATCCTCCAGAAAGAGTAACACTTATGCAGCTCCACAATATGATATATGTAAAAAAATATACAACAAAAAAAATGAGTTTGACAGGATTACCAATACAGGCTGACCAGATCAAATAGATAGAAGCCTTCTATTTGGCAGACCAATTCTCTCTCCTCTCTCGGCATGACCAGCCTACTCATTATCTCAGGCTAGTGGGAAGGTTGCTGACTTGTTCAGTGGCTTAACCAACAAGGCTCATCATTTAACAATTGTATTAGTATTTACAGATGGCATACAAGTTTGTTATTAAGGCACATGAAAGTTCACCAAAACACGCATTTTGTGAAGTCGTGACTTGCAACATATGCCTAGTTTCCTGAAACGGGTCACACATGTTAAGTGTAAAACGGTGTGTTTGTATATATGCACCATGGTGTGAATGGATTTCAAACTATCTTCCGTCCTTTACTTTCAGTTAAAGGCTGATGAATTGAAAGGTTATGTCCATGACATTTTCTTGGTGTATAAAGTTTGGTACTTCTTTGTCAGGTGAATACTAACTGTGCACATTGATGGAGTTGCAATGAAGCAGCAGCACCTACGTATCAGAAAGTAAGTAATTCAGAATTAGCACTTAAAACCTCTTGCGACGAGCAAACCCGTATCCGGGAGCGTAATCATAGCCTCAAAGGCATTAGCATAACGCAGCGGACATAAATACCCCTAGTAACTTTTCCTATTCATGAAAATCGCAAATGAAATTAAATAAATATATTCAAACACAAGCTTAGCTCTTTATTAACAACACTGCCATCTCAGATTTTCAAAATATGCGTTACAGCCAACGCTAGACAAGCATTTGTGTAAGTTTATCATGGCATAATGCTATGCTAGCTCTGCTGGCAGCAGTCAACATTTTCACGAAAATAAGAAAAGCAAACAAATTAAATCAATTACCTTTGAAGAACTTCAGATGCTTTCACTCAGGAGACTCCCAGTTAGATAGCAAATGTTCCTTTTTTCCAAAAATATTATTTTTGTAGGTGAAATAGCTCCCGTTTCGACCGGAAAATGCAGCAACTATAACGGCAAACTTTTTTCAAAATTTGCTCCATAATATCGACAGAAACACGGCAAACGTTGTTTAGGATCCATCCTCAAGGTGTTTTTAACATATATATTCGATAACATATCCGTCGAGGCAATTGGTTTCTCATAAGAAGCGATTGGAAAAATGGTTACATCAGTATTTTACGTGAGATTTTCTGCAGGAGACACCATGTGACCACATGCTATATATGGTCCCTTACAGCCATTCTTCAATAGAAATGCCTAAAAAGACGTCACAATGGGGTAGACACCTTGGGGAATACGTGGAAAAAGCTCATTCGTAGCTCATTCACAGCCATATAAGGAGTCATTGGCATGAGGCGGTTTCAAAAAATGCGGTACTTCCTGGTTGGATTTTTATCTGGGTTTCGCCTGTAACATCAGTTCTGTGGCACTCACAGACAATATCTTTGCAGTTTTGGAAACGCAGAGTGTTTTCTTTCCAAAGCTGTCAATTATATGCATAGTCGAGCATCTTTTCGTGACAAAATATCTTGCTTAAAACGGGAATGTTTTTCATCCAAAAATTTTAATAGCGCCCCCTAATGCATAACTGGTTAAAAGGTCAGCTCTAAGTCACTAATCGGGTGAAGTACTTTAAGTGCTCGAGGAACCTCACAATATTTTGTTCAGTTCTGATTCCATGGCAAAATAAAGCATAGAGCTCCATTCTAAATCTGTTACATTGGTATTGCTTTACGTCTCCTTTCTTCCACACAAAGGCGGTGACAGCATTAAGCACTTGTTATAAAGAGTTAGTGCATTTGTATCTTCTCAGATCTAAATTAAATAAATGTCTGTTGACAAATTCAGGTTCCATCTTATCAGAAAATTGAGATTGTATTTCTGTGATGGGGAGAGGCAAAACAAGGCGAGGTGTGGTGACACTTCAAAAGCTAGTGGCTGGGATTAGGTACTGTTGGGTTGAGTGGTTTTGTTTGGTGTGTGTGGTGATGGTGGAGGTTGGGGTGGGGTGGGATGAATGTGGATTTTTAGGCTGAGTTGGTAGGATGCATGATCATATCGCTCTCAGGAAAGAGGCAGGGCAGAGTGTGACCTCTGATGCCAAGAGAGGGCTGGGTAAGAGGCAGGGTCAGAGAGTGGAAGGCAGTGAGAGTATGAGGCCCCATCGTCTCCAGCTCATGCATTTATTAGTGTGTGTGTGTGTGAGAGAGAGAGAGAGAGAGAGAGGCTCCATCATCTCCAGCTCATGCATTTATTGGTACATAACTACAATGACACCAGATGGCACACAGTGCAAATCAAAGAATTACGTCTTTCCATCAGAATTGAAATAAAAGTCTTCCACACTGTACATAAATATTTTTTTAATTGCTTGTTATTTTGTTGATGCCATTCAATTCACTGATCAAACAATCAAACTACTACTTTGCACACCGCCAAATCTTCAGGATATATATTTTTTGTGGAGGTTGTCATTGTAAAGTCTGCACCCTTAGAAATAATACAGCCGCATGCATACGTATCTTTTGCCCCCTCCAGCCCAGACTGATAAGGACCCACAGAGCGTTTCTCTATCTGCTGCCTGTTCTATTCACAGTGGACGGCAGAGCACGCAGCTCCAGTCCTATCTCCAGCCCCATCTCCCCTCGGTCGCACTGTGCCAGACAGACAAGAACCTGCATAAAAATAACCAGAATGGAATATCAATGGAGCAGAAACATGTCAGCAGGCGGATACAGCCAGGAAAACATTGCATCATTACACTCAGTGTGGGAAAGCACAGGAGCCTGTTTTATACACAGGACAGGCCAAATCTCCAATGACTCTGTATTCCCCATGTTGTTCAAAACGGAACCGTATAAAGAAAGGGTTCTGGCCAACTGTAGTGTGATGTAAAGGGAAGTCCTTGGAGACACAACCAGAAGAATTACAACAAAAGCTAAGAAGCTATTCTCATTGACAAACATTTAAGGAGAGGTAGAGCGACAAGATTTTAATTTACATAATATGTACATAAACTTACATTTACATTACATCCTTGCCTTACCTTTTGTGGTGGGTAGCAACATGACATTCTTGATTAGCAGCTTGAAATGTACCGTAGATATCAGTAGCTACTGACTAGCCAGTAAGCTTGCAAACTATTCAACAATGGAAGCATTTTTTTTTTACATATTTGCTACAGTCTTGAATAATGCAACCAAACCATATTACACTCTTGAATAATGCAACAATTCACAAGCATGTGCAGACAATTAAAGGATTTATTTCATTATTTGTATTGTGCATAAGCTAAATGTACCTTGCAAGAAAATAACACAGCTAGCCAGTAACATTAGCATGACAAACATGAACACTTACCACTCTGATACAAATATAAAAGTAAGTTTTCAGCGTATTAAAGTTACCCTAGATCAATCCAGGTTTCATTTGATCAATATCATGGAAGCTATTATATGAGGTAAAGGCTAAATTGCAAATGTAAATGTGGATAATTGCCCAGGTGAATTGATCAGCTTCTTGCTGCATTTTTCTTG
Source organism: Oncorhynchus mykiss (assembly GCF_013265735.2). NCBI lineage: Eukaryota > Metazoa > Chordata > Actinopteri > Salmoniformes > Salmonidae > Oncorhynchus > Oncorhynchus mykiss. The sequence continues at coordinate 75,774,183 of NC_048569.1, read as the reverse complement.
CGGTGGCCCTTTCTTAAATATACAGCAACAATTTCAGAATGTAGCAGGCTGTTACTGCAAATTTACGTTTCAGTAATGTCTCTCGAGAATCAATACCTCTCGAGAATTTCTTGATATTCTCCTTTCTTCTTGTCAATGAGAATAGACACTAAGAACAGATTTGGGAGAATGGTACAGTGTGTGTGGGTGTGCATGAATGTGTGTGTGCATGAAAGTGAATGTGTGTTGAGTGCATGTCTCACCAGGCTCTTGTATGAACAGACCCCCTAGGGTTCTCTGCTCCTCTGTTAACGAGATGCTCGGAAGTTTAACATGGTATCATTGACGTGAGTTTACACCGAGTTGTAATTATGAACATGTGATGAAGGACGAACATTTTTGAGAATGTACCATACAACATGTATGAAACACATACCCCTGGCTTGGTCTGAATGGAGCCCACACAGGGTTGTCATTAAAAGTGCAGTCGTTAAATGCACAACTGTCATTAAAGCAATAGTAAGTCAACAGCTAAACATAGTGTTGCCTGGCTGGGTCAGGCGTCAGGCCCGGTGCTCACATTAAAGTGCACAGTGCACTAAATTATCAACGTCAGTGGAGGAGTAGATCATGTGCTGTAGAGAATCATCGGTGCTTAGCAGCGATCAAAGACAAGTGGACGCTAGCCAGGCAACTAATGCAGAACGGGACCTGATATTATTTTTATCCTGTTGGAGTGGGTAGATTTATAATTGCGGGGTATAATGGACTTATGTTACTCAATAAAGTTCAGAGAGTGTCCACTGCAGTGTGCAGGGAAGTGTATGAAAGCAGAGCTGAGCTACCTCCTATTCTTTCCCCCTTGGCCCCTCTGGTCAGATCCAATGGAGGTTCGTTAGGACCAGAGAGAAGCTCAATTAAGTGCTCGTCTCTTCTAACATTCTAAAAATGTTCACCTCTGGGATATTAACTCTGCTCTCGTCCCTGCTCGTTATGCTATTTTCAATCATTTTCCCTCAGCCACGAGAGAGAGGGGTTGTCAGGTCAGTATACCTCTATGACCGTTTCACGCCCACCTCCCATTACCGGTTACATACAGTGAGATTCATCATTGTTCTGATTGTGTGACAGGGTCGACTCTCTCTGCGTGGGATGCCGGCTTGTGAAGAGCACTCAGAGTTAACAGGCAGTCTATTATAAGGCTGTAATTGGCTGATTGGCAGGGGGGAGAAAGCAGCACTGGCTTGTGAATGAATGGCCAAATAAGGCCATTTGTGTGTGTGTGTGTGTGTGTGTGTGTGTGTGTGTGTGTGTGTGTGTGTGTGTGTGTTTGTTCCCCAGGGTAAGGGTACCTATTAAGGGCTGTTTTCCTCCACCCACTCATTGTTACAGTACCTGGTCCTCTGTGATTCCTTAAACCCACTGTCTCCTCTCTCTTACAACACATCTCAGTAAACTATCAACCCAACACAGCCCAGTAAACTATCAACCCAACACAGCCCAGTAAACTATCAACCCAACACAGCCCAGTAAACTATAAACGCAACGCAACCCAGTAAACTATCAATACAACACAATCCAGTAAACTATCAACCCAACACAGCCCAGTAAACTATCAACACAACGCAACCCAGTAAACTATCTTCCCAAATTCCCCACTGTTCTATGAAAGTCAAATCCAAACAGTCTTTGTTATTTATAATAAACTCCAAACAATAATTTGCCTGGGCATTGCTCAATGTTAACCTCTATATTTCTGTATGCTCTTGCCAGGGGCCCCAGTGTCTCCTTGGCGGCTTTCACAAGCTCAATAATAATAGGCAAAAAACCATTAGACCCTTATACAGAATCTTTCACTGCGGATATTTTCAATCAGCTCTTTTATATTGCAGAAGCTTTTCCCAGTAGGGCTGTGTGAAAGGTGAATGGAACACAGTCAAATGACCAATGTTAAATTCAAAAGTGATCAACTCCCATAGAGTTGTTTTAGCAACTGGCAGTGCCAAATGACCCCTAGCGCCAGTGGTGATAATTGGTTTTAATTGCTAAGGTATAACATTTGACTCTATTAGTGTAGACTTTTACTCAGTAATTGTAAACATCATCACAACCCCTAGCCTCATGCTAGTTTGTTCTCTTTTTTTCAGCTGCTTACAATATATTAGGAGTATTCTGATTAAGGTGAGTTGTTTATTTAGCCAAATTACTACATTTTCGACTTGTGGGTGAAGATTATAGATTAATATTGTGGCCATTGTATTTGCAGCTAGCTGGTCTAGCTATCTGCGTTTCCCACTCGCTCTATCACCAGTTCATTTTGGCGGTCTTGTAAGACTGCTCCTAGAACATGACAACATAATATAGTGACTAGTTGGAATTATGAGTGTATTTTACTGGACTAATTAGACCGTGTCCATACTGTATTTCAGGACAGTAAATGTAAGTTGAATAGTCTGTTTGCTGTAGATTGGGACCTGCTTCAAGTAATATCAGACAAGTTGTGGTCATGATCCAATATTTTCATAATATACTTTGAAATTAGTATGGCTAAGTAAAGGAGTATTGGTGAAAATGTTTGTAGTCATCCTTAGATTATATGTATGATGGCTCCGACAGAGATGGTCGCCTCGCTTTGCAATCTTAGGAAAATATGTAGTATTTAGTTTTTTTATGTATTATTTCTTACATTGTTACCTGAGGAAATCTTAAGTCTTAGTACATACAGCTAGGAAGAACTATTGGATATAAGAGCAACGTCAACAACGCCAACATTACGAACAGGAATACAACTTTCCCGATGCGGATCCTCTGTTTGGACCACCACCCAGGACAATGAATCGGATCCCAGTAGGCGACCCAAAACAACAACAGCGCCGCAGAAGGGGCAGACGGAGCGGTTTTCTGGTCAGGCTCGGCAGACGGGCACATCGCTCAACGCTCCCAATGTCCAGTCTCTTGACAACAAGATAGACAACATTTGAGCAAGGGTTGCCTTCCAGAGAGACATCAGAGATTGTAACATTCTCTGTTTCACAGAAACATGGCTCACTCGGGATATGTTATCAGAGTCAGTACAGCCACCCGGTTTCTTCACGCATCGCGCCGACAGAAACAAACATCTCTCTGGTAAGATAAAGGACGGGGGTGTATGCCTTATGATTAACGAGTCGTGGTGTGATCATAACAACATACAGGAACTGAGTTAATTTTGTTCTCCTGACCTAGAATTCCTTACAATCAAATGCAGACCGCATTCTCTACCAAGATAATTTTATTTGATTATAATCACGGCCGTGTATATCCCCCTCATGCAGACACCTCGACGGTCGTGAAATAACTTCATTGGACTCTATGTAAACTGGAAACCATATATCCTGAGGCTGCATTAATTGAAGGTGGGGATTTTAACATATCTAATCTGAAACCAAGGCTTCCTAAATTTTATCAGCCTATCGAATGCGCGACCCGGGCTGGCAGCATTCTGGATCATTGCTACTCTAACTTATGCAACGCATACAAAGCCCTCCCTCACCCTCCTTTCAGCAAATCTGACCATGACTCCATTTTGTTTCTCCCAGCCAATAGACAGCAACTGAAACAGGAAATGCCCATGCTCAGGTCTGTCCAACGTTGGTCCGACCAATCGGATTCCACTCTTCAAGGTTGCTTCGATCACGTGGACTGGGAAATGTTCTGGATAGCCTCAGATAGCAACATTGATGTATACGCTGATTTGGTGAACGAGTTTATTAGCAAGTACATCGTGATGTTGTACCCACGGTAACTATTAAAACCTTCCACAACCAAAAACAGTGGAATGATGGCAGCATTCGCACAAAACTGAAAGCGCGATCCACTGCTTTTAATCATGGCAAGGCGATCGGAAACATGACCGAATACAAACAGTGTAGATATTCCCTCCGCAAGGCAATCAAGCGTCAGTATAGAGACAAAGTAGAGTCGCAATTCAACGGCTCAGACACGGGACGTGTGTGGTAGGGTATACAGTCAATCACGGACTACAAAAAGAAAACCAGCCCAGTCGCAGACACCGACCGACGTCTTGCTCAAATTAAACAACTTCTTTGCTCGCTTTGAGGACAATACAGGGCACTGACACAGCCGTTACCAAAACCTGCAGGCTCTCCTTCACCAAGGCCAACGTGAATAAAACATTCAAACGTGTTAACCCTCGCAGAGCATGCGCGGACCAGCTGGCTGATGTGTTTATGGACATATTCAATCAATCCCTATCCCAGTCTGTTGTTCCCACATGCTTCAAGAGGGCCACCATTGTTCCTGTTCCCAAGAAAGCTAAGGTAACTCAGCTGAACGACTATCACCCCGACTAACACTCACTTCTGTCATCAAGAAGTGCTTTGAGAGACTAGTCAAGGATCATATCACCTCCACCCTACCTGACACTCTAGACCCACTCCAATTTGCTTACCGCCCCAATAGGTCCACAGACAACGCAATCGCAATCACACTGCCCATCTGGACAAGAGGAATATCTATGTAAGAATGCTGTTCATCGATTCCAGCTCAGGATTTAACACCATAGTACCCTCCAAACTCGTCATTAAGCTCATGACCCTGGGTCTCAACCCCGCCCTGTGCAACTTGGTCCTGGAGGTCTGCACAACGCATCACCGGGGGCAAACTACCTACCCTCTAGGACACCTACACCACCTGATGTCACAGGAAGGCCAAAAAGATCATCAAGGACAACAGCCACCCGAGCCACTGCCTGTTCACCCCGCTATCATCCAGAAGGCAAGGTTGGTACAGGTACATCAAAGCTTGGACCAAGAGACTGAAAAACAGCTTCTATCTCAAGGCCATCAGACTGTTAAACAGCCATCACTAACATTGAGTAGCTGCTGCCAACATACTGACTCAATCTCTCGCCACTTTAATAATTCAAAATTGGATGTAATAAATGTATCACTAGTCACTTTAAACCATGCCACTTTATATAATGTTTACATACCCTACAATAATCATCTCATATGTATATATTGTACTCTATACCATCTACTGCGTCTTGCCTATGCCGCAAGGCCATCGCTCATCCATATGTACATTTTCTTATTCATTCCTTTACACTTGTGTGTATAAGGTTGTTGTTGTGAAATGGTTAGATTACTTGTTAGATATTACTGCACGGTTGGAACAAGATGCACAAGCATTTCGCTACATTCAAATTATAATCTGCTAACCATTTGTATGTGACCAATAACATTTAATTTGATTATATAATGTGTAATGATTGAAATACAAATGTAATGCTTTTTCATTCATTTTGGCCTATCTTCTAACATTAACTGCTTTCAGACATAGTCGTTCTGAACAGGGTGAAATTCAATGGTGAACAAAAATATGTCAAGATCATTGACCTAACACTTGAAAAGCTTTTGATTGGAGGTAAACCTTTAATTTGTGTTTGGAAATAAATGTATTGTTTTCATACATTTACAAGTTAATCTGATTACTTCTAATTGTAGGTTGTTGTTTATAATGTTTGTCACAGCTTTCCTGAAATTTGAGATCCCACTTACTAGTTTATCAGAGGCAAAGCTGTGTGATGGGTCTGGAACTGAAGATGATGGGGATGGGTTTGAGGAGGTGGTGAAACGGCCAGATCTTGGTGTTTTTAAGCGCACACTGAACAATGATGCTAAAGTTATGTGCTGGTTTTCAAGTCTTGGTTACTTGTGGCATTACTTTCAATATAACCATACATTTGACATGCCTGTATTGTCATCTTTGTGTATTTCAGAATCGTCCTTGATGAGTCCTGTCTCTGCCAGTTCTGTGATGGGTGGTTCAGACCATGAGTCGGATGATACAATAATTTTGAGCGAGGATGGAAGCCCCTCACAAACGTGTCAAAGATCTGATGACGAAGCCAAAAATGTACGTTTGTATTTCATTCTTCAATTCACTTGCCATCAAATGGATTTTCTACTGCAGTTTTCTTTTTACAGCTAATGAAGAAAAAGCCTGGTGGAGAGGTTGTCAGTACACAGACGAAAAATTATCAATATTCTTGTTTCGGCGATGACAGAGACTGACTGGTAAGTTTCAAGGAAAGAATCATAATGAAAATTGTTGAGCATTACTTGCTCCCATATCTGCTGAATGTTAAAAATGACTTCTGTATCAATATCTCAGTCACATAATTGGTTAGACCACTGCTGACTATCCACTGCTATTGGTAGAAGATTTATCATGTATCAAACTCGATGGGCATGATACTGATTCAAAAATCTCTCCTGATATTTAGCTGACTGGGGACCAATACTGCTTGTGAAGATTCTGATTGACGCCTAAACAAAACATTATATTCTTGTCAGGACATCACCACCTCGCAGAGTGAGAGAAATGTTTCCCCAAGGCATCGTTTCCTTGTTCCTTATCTGAAGGATCCCTACACCGCAAATGGATATGTAAGTACACATTACAACTGATAAAAGGCATCTGCTTTTAAGTCGTCTGATATGGTATCTGAGCAAATGGGACTTGGTTATTTGATTTTTTTTTCAAGATTAGTAACCATGTTCATTTTCTTAAGGAACATTGTTACGACCCTAATAGTGGAGAAGGGTACCTCTCGTATAGAATCAAAACCGTTCAGAGGAATATGGCTTCATCTGAGAAACGGCCCACTCAACTATACTCTGAAGGGCCAATTGCTGAGAGGGAGTCCAGTCCATCCACTTTGGTTACCCTGAGTGAAGACCAGTGCGGAGAGGCTATTTCTCTTATGAAGCATTCTTATGATGAAGAAACAGTCAAACAGAAGATGAAATTGACATTTGAGTGCAGGAAGAAGATGGCCCATGACCCAGGTAAATACTCCACCATCCTAAACAAATTTCCACACTTTCTGGATGAAAAGGGCTTGGTAAGACTTTTTTTAAACAGTTTTATGTCGTATAAATTGCGTTTAATCTCTAGATGCCAATTCAGGTTGGCCAGTAATGTGTAGGCTGGTGATTTTACTCAAACTCTGTTTTGGAGGTTAAAGTAGAATGTTTTGTGAGAAATAAATTGCCAAGAATCTGAAGATCTCATACAATGCCGTGTATTACTCCCTTCACAGAACAGAGCAAACTGGCTCTAACCAGAATATAATGTCCATTTACATGGGGGAAAAGTAAATAAATTAACACTGAAAAGAGTAAACACATTTTTACTCTAACAGGAACCACTCTAGATCAACACTAGTGAGTGTCACTATAACACCCAAAGTGTTGATTACCTCTTAATGTCAAATTTGATCAACACCGGCCAGTCTAGTGCAGTGTTAACTTTTTGAACTCCTCAGTGTTAAATCCAAACTAGAAATATAACACTTTGATCAGTGTACTTTTTACTCTGTGTAGAGTGGGACCATATGACTTGCTGACAGTGTTACATTTAACACTTAAAGTGTTGATTTAACACTTTCAAATGTACTGTTTGGAGAGGGCGAGCAGAGCAGAGTAGACAGTCGGCCTTCCTGTCTAGATTATCCATGCTCCTTTTAGACAGCGCTCAAGGCATGTTTTGTTTAACAAAAGGCAGATTCATGTGTAATGGTGAGAGATCCGCTAACAGAAAGGTCCTCATCTTCTGAATGGGTCTGTTTTTCTTCCCTTCTTTTTATGTCAGACCCAACAAGGAAACAGGAACATCATTCATCAACACAAAGAGCTACCTGAATAGCACAATGAACTTCAATGTGTACTGTCTGTGACCTTTTTATCAGACAATGGATGAGAGAACTATACTGATTTCTGCCACTTTGAGAGGTACAATATGTGACTGAGGTATTATTCATGCCCGAAAGAATAAAACCCCAATATGCACCAGTAATTTAATAAACTAGGCTTTAAACACAGAGCATCTTTGTCAGGTTAAGAGTTAAAGAACACATCCCCAGGCAGAGGGGACCTCCCAACCTCTCACACATAATGAACACCTATAGCCTTTAATTAGGGATCCATTAGGGCTTAACACAGGACCCAGCACCTCTTGTCCGTAAGGTTTTTTTTACTGTTCATATCCACCTGTGGGATGGGAGGTAGGTGAGGTGTGGTGTGGTGACTCTGCAGGTGAGAGGAGAGGCCAGGCTGAGACCTATAGGCTGTATGAGAGCGAGTAAAGGAGGGAGCATGTAGAGAGGAGGGAGCATGTAGAGACGGCCCTGAACACAACGAGGTTGGCATGAATTAACCTACCTTATCACAAAAGAGTGGGAAAACTGTGCATGTGGTGCACAGAGCAGAGCAGACTAGTGTTTTCTCACGTTGCCCTGGAAACAGGTTCCCTCTACTACTCAGCGAGGAATCAATTATTAATCGCATGTCCCCCTCCCCGCTTTACATAGTCGTTCAAAAACAGCATTTGTTTGGTTGGCATGGAAATGCATAAGGGAATTCCAATTCAAACCGTGGGGTCTGTCTCACTTTACCATGCAGTCAGAATGTGTATTCCATATTTTTCAGTGCTGCTTTATTAGGCAGTAAATGTTACTAAATACACATTAGCAAAATTCAAACGCGATCTGTAGAATTGCAGATCATTTGGTATTCAACGGGAGTGTGTGTGTATTTGTGTGTTCGTATGCCTTTTTTGTTTGTTTGTTTGTTTGTTTGTTTGTGTGTGTGTGTGTGTGTGTGTGTGTGTGTGTGTGTGTGTGTGTGTGTGTGTGTGTGTGTGTGTGTGTGAAGGTTACAAACGGTAAAATCAATGACAGTGTTGATCCAAACAGCGTTATGCAGGGCTGCAGGGGACTATACGTTTATAGTGTATCCCTTTCCACACCAGCCTAACACCAAAATCAATTAATGAAACGGGTTAAACAAGCAAAAAGTAATTGTCTGGTTCCTCAGAGAGCTCTTAACCATCTGTAGGATCATGCTTCTACAAACACAATCAGTAAACTTTCGCTCAGCACACAGCGCAAAACGGCCGCGGTAATCCTTAATCACGTGAGGAGTGATTATTAATTTGCCAAGTCAGTCAGAAACTCACAGGTGTGTCTTTAAGTCAGGCTTCTGGACTGGCGGGGGCAGATAAAGGCAATGTATCAACTAGTCAATTACAGGACCACTATAAAGAGGACTTAGCAGTTAGATGAGCACAGTCACTGGCTGTTTCGGATGGGACTCTGTCATTCTTGGCTCATTCGGCAGTGTTTTCCCATGCAATGTTTCAACAGTTTTGTTCCGGCATGAGAATGTGTTGTATTTAGTCAACCTTTATGGTACTTTGTAAAGAATAAAAAAAGACAATTATAAATAAAACTGACGCATTGAATGTTCCATGCTTCCTTCATTGAAAGTTACACAGCTTGTGATTCAGACAAATAAGACACCAAGATAAAGGGAAATGTCTAATCCTCCTCTGACATTTAATGTGACAGACAGTCAAAAGCAGCCCATGCATGATGAGCAGTACTCGATAGGTTATGACTCTTGGGGTATATACAAACGTAGGATCTTAATTTGATCACAATGTTGCAAGATAACTTACCTGAAAAGCAGACTTAATTTTCAGACTTGATTTTCCAATGCTAAAAATATATCGACCCAAACAAAGATTTCTATGAATTATAATCCACATATAATAGTTTACATTTCCTGTTGCTGCAGGACTATTTTCCTGCAGTAGCAAGCTGGAGAGCATATTGGAGGTTGATTGAACAGCTATTATTGATTGGTATCCCTGCCAACATGTACAGTTGAAGTTATACACTTAGGTTGTAGTCATTAAAACTAGTTTTTCAACAACCACAAATTTCTTGTGAAAGAACTATAGTTCTGGCAAGTCGGTTAGGACATCTACTTTGTGACACAAATAATTTTGCCAACTATTATTTACAAACAGATTATTTCACTTATAATTCACTGTATCACAATTCCAGTTGGTCAGAAGTTTACATACACTAAGTTGACTGTGCCTTTAAACAACTTGGAAAGTTCAAAAAAATGATGTCATGGCTTTAGAAGCTTCTGATAGGCTAATTGACATAATTTGAGACAATAGAAGGTGTACCTGTGAATGTATGTCAAGGCCTACCTTCAACCTCAGTGCCTCTTGGTTGACATCATGGGAAAATTAAAGACCAAGACCTCAGAAAAACAATTGTAGACCTACTCAAGTCTGATTCATCCTCTGGAGCAATTTCCAAACGCCTGAAGGTACCTCGTTCATCTGTACAAATAATAGTACGCAAGTATAAACACCATAGGACCACGCAGCCGTCATACCGCTCGTGTTCTGTCTCCAAGAGATGAATGTACTTTGGTGCGAAAAGTGCAAATCAATCCCAGAAGAACAGCAAAGGACCTTGTGAAGATGTTGGAGGAAACAGGTAAAAAAGTATCTATATCCACAGTGAAAGGAGTCCTATATCGACACAACCTAAAAGGCCCAGCAAGGAAGATGCCACTGCTCCAAAACCAACCTATAAAAGCCAGACTACGGTTTGCAACTGCACATGGGGACAAAGATCGTACTATTTGGAGAAATGTCCTCTAGACTGATGGCCATAATGACCATCGTTATGTTTGGAGGAAAAAGGGGGAGGCTTGCAAGCCGAAGAACACCATCCCAACTGTGAAGCACGGGGGTGGCAGCATCATGTTGTGGGGGTGCTTTGCTGCAGGAGGGACTGGTGGACTTCACAAAATAGACGGCATCATGAGGGAGGAAAATTATGTGGATATATTGAAGCAACATCTCAAGACATCAGTCAGGAAGTTAAAGCTTGGTCGCAAATGGATCTTCCAAATGGTCAATGACTCCAAGCATACTTCCAAAGTTGTGGCAACATGGCTTAAGTGTCACAAATATTACCGAAGGTGGCTCCCCTTCTTGTTCGGGTGGAGCTCGGCGGTCGTCGTCGCCGGTCTACTAGCTGCCACCGATCCTTTGTTCCGTGTTCGTTTGTTTTTGTCTAATTGGTTTCACCTGTTCATTGTTTGGTTGTTAGGGTGGGGTTATTTAAGTTTGTTTAGCCCGCTTCTGTTTGTGCTGGCTTGTTCTTCTGTATTTTGTGAGAGGTGTTAGTGTTTTGTTGGGTTTTCTCGCTGTCCTGGTATTTCACATAAGGATACTATTTTGTTTTATAGTTACGCCTGTGTTGGGTATACTATTTTGTTCCTGTGATTTTTTTGGACATTAAAGCGTGTTTTTTCCCACATCCTTTGCTCTCTGCGCCTGACTCCACACCCATTCACTCATTGAGCATTACAGAAGCCCGCACCATATTAAGCAGTCAGCAGGAGCAGCGACCACCCCTCTCCCCACGATGAAGGAGAGAGTCCTTCATCACACGGCCATCCTCCATCGCATCGGATCAGCGATGGATCAAATGATGGAGAGGATGGACCGTTGGGAAAGGAGTGGTCTCCCTACTACCCCACCTACCCACCCACCAGCACCTCTACCATCTCCCCCAGCGGGATCCGGTACCAGCGCTCTGCGCATTACGCCTCCGAGGGAGTACGATGGAGCGGCGGCGGGGTGCCAGGGATTTCTGCTACAACTAGATCTCTACCTGGCCACCGTTCGGCCGGCTCCCTCGGACGAGGAGAGCGTGAGTGTCCTCGTCTCTTGCCTTACGGGTAGAGCCCTGGAGGGGGCCAATGCTGTTAGTTCCACCTCCTGACCCGCCTGCTCCTATCCCGATGGAGCTAGGAGGGGCCGCATCTAGGGAGATCGGATGAGGAGGCTCCTCCTGTACCAGTTGTGTCCGGAGAGGGCACACTTCAGGTCGGTGCTGGAGGAGTTCATCTGGGAGTCGAGAGGGCAGGCAGAACACTCCTCGGTTACCCCAGGTGAGTCAGCACCACACTCTCACAGAGTTTCCTGTTGGTCACATGTTTTAATTAATTAGTTTCCTTAAATTTTTTCTCTCTCCCCAGCATAAGACGCTAGTCGATTCAGGCGCAGCTGGGAACTTTATAGATCGCGGATCCGTTAGTTAAGGTAGACCCCCCTTTTCCCGTGCACTCTTTAGATAGTCGACCGTTAGGGTCAGGGCTGGTCAGCGAGGCCACCTTTGGAGATGATTACGCAGGGGAATCATAAGGAGCGGATTAGTCTGTTCCTTATCAATTCACCTGCGTTTCCGGTGGTGCTGGGGATTCCCTGGCTGGCTATTCACAATCCGATGATTTTGTGGAAACAGGGAACTCTCCAGGGGTGGTCTGATGAGTGTTCAGGCAGGTGTGTAGGAGTTTCCATCGGTGCGACAACGGTGGAGAGTCCAGACCAGGTTTCCACCGTGCACATTCCCGCTGAGTATGCCGATTTGGCTATCGCTTTCAGTAAAAAGAAAGTGACCCAATTACCACCCCATCGACAGGGGGATTGCGTGATAAACCTCCAGGTAAACGCTGCACTTCCCAGGAGTCATGTGTATCCTTTATCCCAGGAGGAGACGTTGGCTATGGAGACATGTGTCACGGAAGTTCTGGGACAGGGGTACATTCGGCCGTCCATGTCACCCGTCTCCTCGAGTTTCTTTTTTGTGAAGAAAAAGGATGGTGGTTTGCGTCCGTGTATTGATTATCGAGGTCCCAATTCCATCACGGTGGATTTTAGTTACCCACTACCTCTCATCGCTACGGCAGTGGAATCATTTCACGGAGCGCAGTTCTTCACGAAACTGGATCTCAGGAGCGCGTATAATCTGGTGCGTATTCGGGAGGCAGATGAGTGGAAAACCGCGTTTAGTACCACATCTGGCCATTATGAGTACCTCGTCATGCCGTACGGGTTAAAGAATGCTCCAGCTTTCTTTCAATCCTTCGTTGACGAGATTCTCAGAGACCTGCATGGACAGGGTGTGGTGGTGTATATTGACGATATTTTGATCTACTCCGCTACACGCACCCCGCATGTGTCTCTGGTGCGCAAGGTTCTTGGGCGACTGCTGGAGCATGACCTGTACGTGAAGGCGGAGGAATGTGAGTTTTCCAAACGAGCCGTTTCCTTCCTAGGTTATCGCATTTCCAGCTCGGGGGTGGTAATGGAGGGTGACTGCGTCAAGGCCGTGCGTAATTGGCCGACTCCGACCACGGTAAAGGAGGTGCAGCGGTTCTTAGGGTCTGCCAATTACTACCGGAGGTTTATCCGGGGTTTTGTTCAGGTTGCAGCTCCTATTACCTCACTGCTGAAGGGGGGGGCGGTGTGTTTGCAGTGGTCAGCAGAGGCGGACAGAGCTTGCCGTAGGTTGAAGGCGCTGTTCACTGAGGCGCCGGTGTTGGCACATCCGGACCCTTCTTTGGCATTCATAGTAGAGGTGGACGCATCCGAGGCTGGGGTTGGAGCGGTGCTCTCACAGCGCTCGGGTGCACCACCGAAGCTCCGCCCCTGTGTTTTTTTTTCAAAGAAGCTTGGGCCAGCGGAGCGAAATTATGATGTGGGGGGGGGGGAGTTGTTGGCTATGGTTAAGGCCCTGAAGGTGTGGAGACACTGGCTTGAGGGGGCTAAGCATCCTTTCCTCATCTGGACTGACCACCGTAACCTAGGAGCATATCCGATCAGCTAGGAGACTGAATCCTCGTCAGGCAAGGTGGGCCATGTATTTCACCAGATTCCTAGGCACCTGCCACGAGGGAAGTTACAACCCCTCCCCGTTCCACAACGGCCGTGGACCCGTCTATCGGTGGATTTTCTTACTGACCTTCCCCCCTCTCAGGGGAACACTACGATCCTGGTCGTTGTGGATCGGTTCTCTAAGTCCTGCCGTCTTATCCCGTTGCCCGGTCTCCCTACGGCCCTGCAGACTGCGGAGGCTCTTTTCACCCATGTCTTCCGGCACTACGGGGTGCCCGAGGATATTGTTTCTGATCGGGGTCCCCAGTTTACCTCCCGAGTGTGGAGGGCATTTATGGAACGTCTGGGGGTCTCGGTCAGCCTGACCTCAGGGTGTCACCCGGAGAGTAATGGGCATGTGGAGAGAGTGAACCAGGAGGTGGGTAGGTTTCTGCAGTCGTATTGCCAGGACCGGCCAGGGGAGTGGGCGAGATACATCCCCTGGGCTGAAATGGCCCAGAATTCACTAAGCCACTCCTCTACCAACATGTCACCGTTTCAGTGCGTGTTGGGGTACCAGCCGGTCCTGGCACCATGGCATCAGAGCCAGACTGAGGCTCCTGCGGTGGAGGAGTGGGTGCAGCGCTCTAAGGAGACCTGGAGTGCCGTCCAGGAGTCACTACGTCAGGCGAGTGGGCGGCAGAAGAAGAGCGCTGACCGTCACCGCAGTGAGGCCCCTGTGTTTGCACCGGGGGACAGGGTCTAGCTCTCGACCCGAAACCTGCCCCTCCGCTTGCCCTGCCGGAAGCTGGGTCCGCAGTGTGTAGGGCCATTTAAAGTCCTGAGGAGAATAAATTAGGTTTGTTATCGATTATTACTTCCTTTGTATAATCGCATTAACCCCTCATTTCATGTGTCTCTCCTCAGGCCGGTGGTAGCTGGTCCCATGCAGGAAGGTGAGGTTCCGGAGGTCCCTCCGCCCCCTCTGGACATCGAGGGGTCCCCGGCGTACACGATACGAGCTATTCTGGACTCAAGACGCCGGGTGAGGGGCCTGCAGTACCTAGTTGACTGGGAGGGGTACGGTCCAGAGGAGAGGTGCTGGGTCCCGGTGGGGGATATTCTGGATCCATCTATGTTGAGAGAGTTCCAAAAAAGTGTGTGTGAGCAAGGAGGCCTACAAACCTGACTCAGTTACACCAGCTCTGTCAGGAGCAATGGGCCAAATTTCACCCAACTTATTGTCGGAAGCTTGTGGAAGGCTACCCAAAACGTTTGACCCAAGTAAAACACTTAGGCAATGCTACCAAATACTAATTGAGTGTATGTAAACATCTGACCCACTGGTAATGTGATGAAATAAATAAAAGCTGAAATAAATAATTCTCTCTAGTATTATTCTGACATTTCACATTCCTAAAATAAAGTGGTGATCCTAACTGACCTGACAGAGAATCTATTTTTAAATGTCAGGAATTGTGAAAAACGTAGTTTAAATGTAGTTGGCTAAGGTGTATGTAAACTTCAGACTTCAACTGTATGTATGATTGACCAGTTATTAAACATGAGTTACCAGAACTCCACTAATGTATCCAAAATGTTTATGTTAAGCCCACTGAGCTAAAGGCTAAGTCAAGATCTGACCGCACGGACCCAACAACATCCACAAAGCCTGCCGATGTTTGTACTTGACGTTTTAAGCTAACAGAGACAGACAACATGCAGAGCACAACCATGAGATTCCATCAGACAGACAGTTGTGTTTACAATAAATAGACAGACAGTTGTTTTTACCATGTCTGAGGCTCAACACATGTTCCAGTGTAGCAGAATGAGGGGATCAGCAATTCCAGAGAATAGAGAGATGGTAAACTGGATGTTGTTGGAGAGGATTTGGGCTGAGGTGGTCACAGAGAGAGAGAGAGAGAGAGAGACAGAGAGAGAGACAGACCAGACCAGACCAGACCAGAGGGAAGAAAAGTAATAAACAGAGGTAAAAAGAGGACAACGGGATGAACTGCTGAATAAGAGAGTTGGAGCAATAGAACTCTGACTTTGCAGTGCGGCCTCTGACAGAAGCTTTGAGGGGAAAGCAGACTAGGGTTCTGGCTAAAGAGTGTGTGTGTGTGAGATAGAGAGAGAGAGAGCAAGAGAGAGAGAGAGAGAGAGAGAGAGAGAACGAGAGAGTGATAGAAAGTTATTAACTGGCGAACTGAAAGGATGGCAGAGATATGGAGGTTGGCAGCTTGGCGGTACAGGCTGCCAACAGGGAGAAAGCGGAGTCTCGCAGGGCACAGCATGAAGCAGTTAAAGCCTGGGATTTAATCAGTCCAGCAATAACACAAGTCCATAAAATGTTATGTAGCCATCTCGCTTTTATAACACCTGAACAGCGTTTTACATTTTTGTGCATTACTCTGGTCAATTAAAATGACCAACACAAAAAGTATAGGCTTCCACCTAGGGAGGACTGATTAACATCATTTCAAATAATTATGTCTAAGTTGTTCCTCTTTTTATCTACCAACGATTAAGCTGAAATAATTCACAAACAGATAATTGTCAAGCAGGGCAGTCAATATCCACTGAGCATTCCTTCTTAGAAGAGGAAGAAATTTCCTCATTTCACGATGGCTCATCCTTCTTGGTTATTATTCTTAGTGTTTGTATTTTAAGATAAATAGCAGAAAATAGGATCATTAAGAAGAAAAACATACTCCTTTGTTCTTGGGACCTTTCTCTTTCTAAGCTGATGCCAATATCTATAGTTGACGCCAATACGTCTATAGGGTGCTTCTCTACTGGGGTGAGTCTTTGTCTTCACCGAGTAGTTGCACCCCCGAGTCAACAAAACCATTCTTGTCAAAATGATGTTTCCAAGTGGGTAATGAAGCATCACTGAGCTGTTGATAGTGCCAACAGAGTTTGGCCTTCAGGTTTTTGTTCACGTTGTCCATATCAACAGTCATATTCATATCCACGCCACACAACCAATTACTTCACTTGGAAAACATTCAGTTTCACACTTTCTAGTTTGGTCCCGTAGCAATGGTATGTCGACTCATTGTGTGAAGTACTGTGAATGCCACTTCATTCTACAACACACACACTGTAACAATACTGTATAAGAGTCACAAATGTACTTTTTTGCATGCAGTCCAACAATAAACTCAGTCATGAACTAGTCATATTTAAAAGGGTATGCAGTAGCTCTGAATGGCACTATTGCAGCGTTTGCCTATTGCATCCAAAGTTTAAGCTCATCACCTGAAACCAATTGGTCTCAGAGTAGGGTCAGGTTAAGAGTGTGTGTGTGTGTGTGTGTGTGTGTGTGTGTGTGTGTGTGTAAATGAACACTAAGAATAATTGACAAGACTTGAGAATGACGGCATTAACAAGCACCGTCACAGGAATCTTGACCCTGTATTGGGATGAGGACTGGAACGGACGTCAAAGCTCAATCTTTAACCAGAGATATTATTTTTTCAAATACTGTAAAACTATATGTTGGAATATTCTTTGTGGCTACGCGATTGGGCAAGTGACATTTTGTCTTGAAGACAACATTAATGTGCTTTGACTCTAGTGTTCTGGTTGTACATATGCAAAAAAGAAACCAAGCCAAGCATTACACCGTTCTTCTCAATAAATTTTCTTTCCCATCGATGTCTCATTCACTCAATTCTGAACATTCCCTCCACACACCTGTGCTGAGTGCGCACACAAGCTCCTGTTAGGCCTCCTGAAATAAAGGCCTATTAAAACATATCTAACCGATCCACAAGCTACATTCCTTGCCAAATGATGCCAGTTCTATCACACATTGAAGTAGAAAATTATGTGTTCCAACAACGAGCTCCAGTTTTGGAATAATTGTGTCCTATCAATTTTCCGCTTAAGCTACTTTACTGCTAGTGCCATTTAGTATTGGTTAGCCTAGGCTATAACCCTGCTAAACATAGACAGGTTCCATACTGAAAACATGCAAAAACATTAGTTTGGTCAAAACAAAGAACATATTTTCATCTGAATCATTAAGCATATGCCAACTCCCCAAACAGATGTCCTGGCAGTAATGCATCAACCTTGCCATGCGGAATTGTTCATCAAATTTATAACATTCCAAAGAACAAGTATGATACACTAAATCGAACATCTGTATATCGAAAAGAGAGATTTTGGATTGTAACCCTGTAAAAAATTGTCTTTCAACTTGCCAAATTAAGCCATGTTTCAAATGATGACTTTGAGAATAACTGCTCCAGGCACAAGATGTGCATCACTTCACACTGGCAACTTTTTCCTTTGGAAAACTGTTCTGTCATTACATTATGTTTAATAAGGGCTTGGAAAACAAGAGTGTCTTGTCTGCTAAATTAACAAAACTAGGCTATGCCAATATAATATAACCAGTTGATATTATGGTTTTAATCAAAAAAATCTTAAATGGCTCTTGCTTTTTTATTGACTGAATATATGCGGGGCAATTTAGCAATTAGGATTTATTTTCTGTAAATGTTATGGGAAAAAAATAATGCTCATCCCTACCCCTGTATCCCCACCAACAACCCCCACATGACTCCAACAACCCCCACATGACTCCGACTTCCCTCCGAAGGGATGCCAAACATCTCAAATCCATTATGTACTGTATGCTCTCATAGACTTAATTGAAACGGAAAATGTTATGTTCCACTCCGGTGCACTCTTAATAGGCCTGCGCTCAGTGACCAGCCTGGTAAAGCAATTACAAGGCAGAGCTGCCACACTGCATCCACCATGACAACAGAGCTTAGCCAGTGGAGATGCTGCTCAGAGCTACACAGACACACAAAGAGAGAGAGAGAGAGAGAGAGAGAGAGTGAAAGAAAGAAAGAAAGAAAGTGTATTGATGGGGTTCTGAGTGATGGTTTACGACACTCTTTTACGACACCTGTGGTATATGTGTGGCAATGGCGGAATAACATTAAAACTCGTTAACTATGACTGATGGTGCTAGTTGTCCTTGCTCGCTGAAACTAACAAAGTAATACAGAAAGAAAGAAAAAACGAAAGAAAGAGAGAAAGAAAGAAAGAAAGGTGTGGAGGAAAGCTCAGAGCAGTTTAGGGGATAAAGGTGAAGAGAGCAGTTATTTTTAGACATTTAGCTAGGTACCTTTATGTTTCACACTGATCTACCAGGATCAGCCAAATTCAGCAGTTGGTCTTGGTCTTTCTTTTTCTTTCTCTCTATTTTCGCCCCCTCCTTGCCACATAACCATTCTACTGCATCCCATCTGTCCATCTGTGTATCATGATTAGATCGATACAACATGAGTGTGTTGAGTTTACCAGTTTAAAATGAGATGGGGAAAATAATTAATTTTTGAGTAAGGTTTAAAACAAACTATGATGCACTTTCAAAACCAAACGGATTTGATATTCAAAGTATAAATGTTTAATGTGTGTCAGCTGGTTGCACTTATGCTGATTTTGCTGGGAAACATTAAAGCATTTAGTGGACCATTGGAAGTGACTAAGCTCCCATAACAGATTGCTAAAACACATTCTAATAGTGAGGTGTAAAATACCATTAACGAGGCGAGCAAGGTCATCAGAAACTAGCCTCTCTCAGTCCAGCATACGACTTTTTAATTCTGAATTTATTCGCCTGTAGCTCAGTTTGAACTTAAGTGATTCACTGCACATTTCACTTTAATTAAAATAATGAATGCCAAAATCAGTCTCTTTTTGTTGCCTGCTAATGCACTATTGATTATCTCTGCCGATCTTTTATTAAATGCTTCCTAATTAACATGTATTAACACAGGGGTGGGCAAACTACGGCCAACATGACATTTGAGTAAAAAAAATTGATGTAATTTGGGGTTAAAAAATAACACTCCAAGCCTCTCTTCAATATCGAAACTAGATTGAAAGTATTTAGAAATGATAATGGGCTGATATATTTTCAGATAAGTGCCGTTTTTGGGGGCGCAAATTGCTTTTACAAACAAATTAGTCCAAAACAAAATCTGAGCCCTCTGCTGAAGAATAAAATCCAGATGAGGCCCTCAAACCAAAATGATTGCCCATCCCTGTATTAACAGGACTTAATGGGGAATTAGCTTTGCCACAAACAGCACTGAAGTAGGGAACAAAAACAGCGCTTAAATATTTGTCTGTGTGTGTTTGAAGATGTTTATGATATGATATAAGTACTGTTATAACCAGAAGGTCAATGGCTTATTAGCATTCTGTTGACTCTTGAGAGCAGGCCAGCAAGAAAAGTAATGTTATGACTGAGACGCACTTACCTGACAGCCCATTCAATCCAACACAACTCAAATTAAGAGTGCATACACTAGAATTTGATTAGCTGATGGCAGAAGCTGCCTGTAGGGTCTGTTTTAGTGCTACTGAAGTTAAGACTGACTGAAGACTGGAGGAATCCCAGAGAGGTAACAATATCCTCTTTCCATCCTCTATCCTACAGGCAGAGAGAAAGAGAGAAAGGGGGGAGAGGAGTAGGGGGAGAGGGACAGAGAGAGATAGAAAGAGAGGAGGAGAGGAAGAGAGAGAGAGAGAGAGAGAGGAGGAGAGGAAGAGGGAGAGGGACAGAGAGAGAGAGAAAGAGAGGAGGAGAGGAAGAGGGAGAGGGAGAGGAAGAGGAAGAGAGAGAGAGAGAGAGAGAGAGAGAGGCTCCATCATCTCCAGCTCATGCATTTATTGGTACAGAATTACAATGACACCAGATGGCACACAGTGCAGATCAAGAAATTACTTTTTTTTTTCAGTATTTCCATCAAAATTACAATAAAAGTCTCCCACACATCCAAACTACTTTGTACTGTACATAAAAGTTGTGAATTGAAAAATGTAATTGATGCCACACCGTCAGGGTGTGAATTATACTGTGACATCCGGGGGTCACGGGACTTCATATTTGTGCACGCACATGTGTGAACACAACATATCATATATTTTTTTTATCTGACTGTCAAACAAATCAGTTCATAAAGTAGGCTACCTGCACATGTTCATCTCCTCCAGAATAATTCCAGCATCCAAACAGCACCTCCCATTTGATGAAAATAAAGAGATATTGTTACAAAACACCAAAAAGTGTAATGACCTTTGACGATTGTCATTAGGCCTACAGTCTTGTACCTGAATTAACTGATGCATCTTGCTGACAAAAGAAAAGGGGCTGAAAGATGGGCACTGGAAACTGTGACGTCCCAGTTGATCATGTTACAAGTTTACTAGCAGGCTGGAACCAGTCAAAACAATGTTGCAATGTTTGCTAAAGAAAGCTGAGGAAAGACAGAGAGAGAGGCAGACATGCAGAGTAGAGAGATTAATGTGATTGAAAGAACCTGAACCAACTGTCACTGGTTTAAAGAGAGAGAATGAAAGAGAATCTAACAACCGTGCTCAATGGTCTCACACAGACCAGGATATTGAACCGGAGTGGAGCAGAGTATATCAGAGCAGAATGACTCTCCTACCTACAGCATGTGAAGTGTGTGCTGCTGACACCTTTCCACTCCACCCCTCTATCACTCCTCATTGCTCATTCTGATAACTCATCTCTTATGGAAGACGGGCTGCAGCAGGACATTAGCCATCCGCACAGGGTGCCGTGGCAACCGCCCGACAACACCCATTACTCCAAAGAGCCCTTCAGCTATGACATCATAACAGCACGTCAGTGACCTTGATGGATTGGAACAGAGACGTTCTATGCCATCTGATTGGAGCAGAGGCATTCCGTGCCACCCTAACAAGCTCTAATGAGTTTTAACGCATGACTTCTGATAGATCTAATAGATATGTCTATGTCCTAGTTGGTATGAACATCGCCATATCAAATCCGTTTTTCCGATTCATTTAGCTATGAATAAGAATCTAAATGCCAAGGGACTGCGAACAATGTTAACAACGGTCCAGTCTGCTGTGTGTGCAGCATTAGCATACCTGCCTCAGGCTAGCATTATGTTGAGTGTCAAATATTAGTGCATTGTTGTGGTACAGGGTAACTATATAATGGCTTGAAAATGTCAATGTTTGATGACATTTGGATTTCAGTGCTACTATTCCTTCCCGCTCTTGGTCACCTCTGCCCTTTTTCTAGCAGGTGATAGAAATACAATTGCACAGGAATGAATTAACTCAACCACTGTCATTACTCTGTCTGTCTCTCTGTGCTATCTGATGTAAGATCGCTCTGTCCCACACAAGATGTTCCCTGGGTCTTTAGACTGTCAAGACAAGTGTTTTAACACCTCTCTGTCTGGGTGAGGAGACAAAATGTTCTAGTTGTGTTTTGTTGACTTCCTGCTTCAGCTGAATGACTGGTTGAGAGAGAGACTGGATCTCAGTGATTTCCTCAGAGCAGTTAGTGGGTCATTACCATTTTTGTAATAGCTTTGGTACAATTTTTACAAGTATGTTGTACACTCTTAGTAAAAAAACTCAAAAATGTATCATCAAATAGGCAGTTGTTTCAAAACTCTTAGCACATTTTCAATTGACAAAGTAGGACACACAAAATCATGGTCACTTTTCCACCAAGAAATATGGTGCCTTAGAAAAGTATTCAGACCCCTTAACTTTTTCCACATTTTGTTACGTTACAGCCATATTCTAAAATTAATTCAATTGTTTTTTCCCTTCATCAATCTATCCAAAATACCCCATAAAGAAAAAGCAAAAACAGGTTTTTAGAAATGTTTGCTAGTATTAAAAAAATAGAAAACTGAAATATCAGTATTCAGACCCTTTACTCAGTACTTTGTTGAAGCACCTTTGGCAGCAATTACAGCATCGAGTCTTCTTGGGTATGACGCTACAAGCTTAGCACACCTGTATTTGGGGAGTTTCTCCCATTCTTCTCTGCAGATCCTGTGAAGCTCTGTCAGGTTGGATGGGGAGCGTTGCTGCACAGCTATTTTCAGGTCTCTCCAGAGATGTTCGATCGGGTTCAAGTCCGGGCTCTGTCTGGGCCACTCAAGTACATTCCGAGATGTGTCTCAAAGCCACTCCTGCGTTGTCTTGGCTGTGTGCTTAGGGTGGTTGTCCTGTTGTAAGGTGAACCTTCGCCCCCAGTCTGAGGACCTGAGCACTCTGGAGCAGGTTTCCGTCACTTAATATTTGGGAAACCTATAGATTTTAGATGTAAACTGGAGTGTACATATTTTGAGAACTACATAATGAAAATGTTTATCTGTAAAGTAGGAACATAAAAATAATTATACATAGAAATGTTTGCTAAATGTTTGCCACTCACCCTCGCCGTGGAGTCCATTCATCAGGAAAGCAGACCCTTCTTCATCACTACTGCTCCAGCTCACAAGATCATCCTCTGCCTCCCATAGCTCCAACGCCATAACCCCACCATCTCATGGTCGAGGATGAGAATCACAGACTGGTCACCCGAATGCCAGAGAACCCGTTTTCCTGTTCCCTCTCATGGTGTTGCCCCTGTGGTCTGGGAAGAAGATGTGGACATTAGCCTAGCTCTGGAGAGGGAACCCGCTCCCACTACCTGTCCTCCTGAGTGTATCTACATTCCCACTGGGATAAGGGAGCAACTGTTGACCTGGGTACACACAGCTGTCATTGCTGGACATCCTGGGATCACCTGTACTATACAATCACTCTCAGAAAATGATTGGTGGCCAACCATGCCGCAGAACGTTACTCGCTACGTCAACTCTTGCTCTGTGTGTGCCCAAACTAAATCTCCCCGCCACGCTCCAGCAGGAAAACTCCTTCCCCTTCCTGTGCCTCAGTGTCCCTGGTCTCATCTCCCCTCTGACAGTTTCACCACCATTCAGGTGGTTGTGGACAGATTTTCTACATTAAATCATGCCGGTTTATTCCTCTCTCTGGTCTCCCTACCTCTCTCCAGGTCGCTGAGAATTGGGGGCCGGCCACAGAGGGTACCAGCCTCAGAGGATGAACCAGGAGCTGGGGAGGTTCCTTAGGAGTTACTGCCAGGAGCGGCAGGGGGAGTGGGCCAGATTCCATCCCAGGGCAGAAAATGTCCAGAATTCCTTAGGTCACTCCTCCACCGGGTTTACTCCCTTCCAGTGTGTTCAGGGTTGTCAGCCGGACCTGGCTCCTTGGACTCTGAGCCAGACCGAGGACCCTGTGTTGGACGAATGGTTCCGGAGCGCAG
This sequence comes from Oncorhynchus mykiss, assembly GCF_013265735.2. Taxonomy (NCBI): domain Eukaryota; kingdom Metazoa; phylum Chordata; class Actinopteri; order Salmoniformes; family Salmonidae; genus Oncorhynchus; species Oncorhynchus mykiss. Next base: position 75,750,500 of record NC_048569.1, on the reverse strand, counting down.
AGGAGGTTTGGAGTGATGCTCATGTGAGGCTCCAGCGTGCCGTCCGTAGCCAGAAGTAGCAGACAGATCGCCACCGCAGTGAGTGAGGTCGATCCGCCTGGGTTTATTGATACACCATCCAAAGTGTAATTAATAACTTCACCATGCGCTTAAGGATATTTCATTTCTTATTTTTAATTTTTACCCATCTGCCAATAGGTGTCCTTTTTTGCAAGGCATTGGTAATCCTCCCTGGTCATTGTGGTGGAATATGTTTAAAATTCACTGCTCGACAGAGGGACCTTAAATAAAATTGTATGTGTGGGGTACAGAGATGAGGTAGTCCTATAAAAATCATGTTAAACACTACTATTGCCCACAGAGTTAGTCGATACACACTATTATGTTACTTGTTAAGCAAATTTTTACTCCTTACGTACATTTTGCATCAATGGTTGTGTGGTGAAAGATGCCTACAAACAAAATGAATGCACAATTAAAGGTTTTGAATGTAAGACTGGTGTTACAAGTGTTACCAGTTTGGTGTTTTGCAATAAGAGTTAAAATAATTCACCACATACTTGTGAAAACAGTACCGAAGCAAAAAACAACAACACTGTTATCATAAACAACCCCTTCCGGCTTCACTCTTCACGCACGGCAGTGTGTGTACAGTTGAAGTCGGAAGTTTACATACACCTTAGCCAAATACATTTAAACTCAGTTTTTCACAATTCCTGACATTTAATCCTAGTAAAAAATCCCTGTCTTGGGTCAGTTAGGATCACCACTTTATCTTAAGAATGTGAAATGTCAGAATAATAGTAGAGGGAATGATTTATTTCAGCTTTTATTTCTTTCATCACTTTCCCATTGGGTCAGAAGTTTACATGTACTCAATTAGTATTTGGTAGCATTCCCTTTAAACTGTTTAACTTGGGTCAAACATTTCGGGTAGCCTTCCACAAGCTTACCACAATATGTTGGGTGAATTTGGTCCCATTCCTCCTCAGTGTAACTGAGTCAGGTTTGTAGGCCACCGTGCTCTCACACACTTTTTCTTGTTCTGCCCACAAATTTTCCACAGGATTGAGGTCAGGGCTTTGTGATGGCCACTACAATACCTTGACTTTGTTGTCCTTAAGCCATTTTGACACAACTTTGGAATTATGCTTGGGGTCATTGTCCATTTGGAAGACCCATTTGCGACCAAGCTTTAACTTCCTGACTGATGTCTCGAGATGTTGCTTCAATATATCCACATAATTGTCCTCCCTCATGATGCCATCTATTTTGTGAAGTGCACCAGTCCTTCCTGCCGCAAATCACCCCCACAACATGATGCTGCCAACCCCGTGCTTCACGTTTGGGATGGTTTTCTTCGGCTTGCAAGCCTCCCCCCTTTTCCTCCAAACATAACGATGGTCATTATGGCTAAACTGTTCTATTTGTGAATTTATGAAACCTGTGCCGGTGGAAAAATAATTTGATGTGAGGCGCGGTCCTCAAACAATCGCATGGCATCTATGCCACAAACTGCACTGAAGTAAGGAACAAAAACATCAAACAAAATGTCAAAAGAGCTATCATGGTTGTTATTGTCACATAAAGCTAAGCAGACCAGTCGATACAACATGCCTCTGATCGTCTAAAGAGGTTGATTAATTTTAGTTTTTCCACCCTGAAATGAAATATTACTCAGTCAATCTCAAGCTAATGAGAAACTGAATCGACGAAAATTAAATAATATCAAACAAATGGGATAAACTGATAAATATATGAATCAAAAACATATGGGCCAGAGTAATTAAAAGTGTGTGGTAAAACAGTTACATCTAAGAAAAGAAGGCTTAATTGCAATGGTCATTGTACAATTAATTAGCTGAGGCAGATGGCTTCAGAGTGTGGACAGCTGGTTGTGGACCGGATGCTGTCTGTCGCTCTCCTATCTTTTTATTCTCTTCTTTTTTTATCAGCTTTTACAAGCTGGGGGCTTAGATTCTCAAAGCCATAACAAATCTGTCAAGTCCATCTCACATCACAGACCGATGCATAGCCGTGGAGATGGTTCTACACCTCTGATGTGCTACTATTAGCTGCTACCGCCACCTTGTGGATTTCTTCTCTCACGACATTAAAGAAAGAGAGAGAGAGAGACTGACAAAGAGCGAGAGGGAGAGAGAAGGAGAGAGAGAGAGACTGCTGGCCAGTCTCGCTAAGCCTCTGAGATCCAGCGTTCTCTGTCAGGGGATCAATAAAGCTCTCGTCAAGATGGATGGTTATGTTTTTTCTACACTGAAGTCTCAATCTTCCCAATGCTAAGCACCCGATAACACCTGTATGGGCTGTGTTACTGATGGCCTGAGCTGATGCTTCACAACTGATAATGTTTGGCTGGCCCTGCTTGACCAGAATTAGGAGAGGGATCAGAATAAGAATGGAATTGGCAGCTAGTAAACATAGGGCTCTATTCATTCTTTCTAAAGTTTTACAGATTGTGCGATAGAAACGATCATTGCCTTTAAATTTGAATCACGCTGTAACACTGAACTTCTGCGATACGGATTGAATAGAGCACAAGCTCTTAATTAATAATAGCTTGTTTACCATTTTAAGGTTATACAAGATATCATACTATTATGATTATCTTCCAACCACTGCTGATATTTATAATGATAACAGACACCTACTGTAGCTTTTAGGAGTAGTCCAACTGTAGCATTATAAATTCAAAAGCAAGGGTTGTAAAAGTAAAGAAAACATATTTTAGTTTACATGTCTTTCAAAATTCAATCTGAGCTATCTTTTTTTGCAGGTGCATGGTAACAGTTGAATAACATGAGAAAAAAAGAAGAAACCCGCACACTGCTCTTGCTAGTATCACTGCTCTTTGATAAGCTGTACGTATCGGCCTCAGGCCTTCACCAGAGCTTTTAGTTTACACGACTTATCAGTGAGCCTCAGTCAAAGTGCTGTTATGCAGTGAAGCCAGGCATCTACTGTTCAAACATTCCTTTACACACACACACACACACACACACACGCAAACCCACACATACTTATCTGGACTTCACAAACACAACTATTTCACCCGTCGCTTGTTTCAGTCAGCCTCATATGCTCTGGCAGCAAAACCCTATGTAAAGAGGAATAGAGATAGCAGGGGGGCAGGTAGGAAGGGCTGAACAGTTCTATGCTATCTCTGTCATGTATCATACAGAATGTGAATCAGATCAACCAGACCATAGTGTTTACCTCTATCTGCCGCCTATGGTCTGGGTCCTGCTCCCACTGTGGGGTCTGATTCTCACCTCCTTTTTTTGTCTATTGTGCTCTTTCATAAAACTGGCTGTGAATTAAATAAAGAGGACACACACACACACACAAACTGACAGAGAGACCAACCTAAACTTAAAATGCAAAAACTAAAGGAAGGTTGTTGGTCGGGGTGGATGGGTGACCGTATAACACAAACGTCTAGCAACCCAAAGGCTGCATGTTTGAATTTTATTACGGACAAGTTCAGTATTTTAGCTAATTAGCAAATACTTAGTACTTTTAACTGCTTTGCAACTACTTAGCATGTAAGCTAACCCTTCCACTAATCCTAACCTTAACCCTTTCAAAAACCCAAGAGTCGATGCACCACGGAAATCTAACTAGCATAATACAAAAAAATCCTAATAAAAATGTCAGTGATGCCTCTTGCACTGAGATGCAGTGCCTTAGACCACTGCACCACTCAGAAGCCATGATTAATATGACCAATATATATTGTCCTGTTAATAGCCCATCCTAGAAACATGGTTTACAGAATTCACAGCCTGCTACACTTTTCCCAGTTCCAAATGTTAAAGGTTCCAATTGATGAAGTTTTTTTAACCTCTCTAGGGGGTGTGGGATGGTAGCGTCCCACCTGGCCAACATCCAGTGAAATTGCATAGCGCCAAATTCAAAAACAGAAATACTCATTATAAAAATTCAGAAAACATACAAGTGGTAAACATCAGTGTCAGAGTTCAAAAAGGCTTTACGGCGAAAGCATACCATGCGATTATCTGAGAACAGCGCCCAGCAGACAAATCATTACAAACAGTAACCAGCCAAGTAGAGGAGTTACATAAGTCAGAAATAGCAATAAAATGTATCACTTACCTTTGATGATCTTCATGTGGTTGCACTCACAAGACTCCCATTTACTCAATAAATGTTTGTTTTGTTCGATTAAGTCCCTCTTTCTATCCAAAAACCTTTTGTTTGCGCGTTTTGTTCAGTAATCCACAGGCTCAAAGTCAGTCACAACAGGCAGACATACAATCCGAAAAGTATCAGTAAAGTTCATAGAAACGTGTCAAACGATGTTTATAATCAATCCTTAGGTTGTTTTTAGTCATAATAATCAATAATATTTCAACCGGACAAAAGCAGTGTCAATAGAAAAGAAGAACAAGAAAGGAGCACTCGGTCGTGCGCATGAAAAACCTCTGGGACACTGCAGTGTACACTCATTCAGAGTTGTGTTACTCCCTCATTTTTCAGAATACAAGCCTGAAACAATTTCTAAAGTCTGTTGACATCTAGTGGAAACCATAGGAACTGCAATTTGAGTCCTAATTCAATGGAATCTGTATAGGCAGTCAATGGAAAACTACAAATAAAAAAAATCCCACTTCCTGGATGGATTTTTCACAGGTTTTCGCCTGCTATATCAGTTATGTTATACTCACAGATATTGTTTTAACAGTTTTGGAAACTTTAGAGTATTTTCTAAATCTAAATCTACCAATTATATGCATATCCCAGCTTCTGGGCCTGATTAACAGGCAGTTTACTTTGGGCACGCTTTTGATCTGCAGGTGAAAATAGTTCCCCCTACCCTAGTGACATTTTAATCAATTAGTATATTTGAGTTTAACCACAATATTTGTTGCATTATTTGTTATGTCTTTTCTGATGGACTAAACTGATATTGCTGTCACGTTGGTATGAAGAGATTCAGGAGACAGGCGCAGGAATGCGTAATAGTTTTTTTTATTGAGCCCATATTACGGCGTGCTGTGTAAAGGCACGGGGACGAAGACCAAACAAACACGTAACAAAAACATAGGGTTGAAACCCAAACAAAAGAGCGAGGAGTACCTCGAATAAATAACACACGCGCACAATGATTAACACACGGGATGAGACCCGTAATCCTCTGTGCAATCCACAAGGGCACGAAGCCCAAAACACAGAGCACAGGTACTCACACGCACCAACAGATAATGTAACAATAACGGACAGCCCAATGGAAACCAAAGAGTGCACTTATACAAGTACTAATCAGTGGGAACAGCGGACAGGTGTGTGTAATGAAAGTTCCGGACGGATCCATGACAATTGCAACCAACTTTCTATGGCTTGTTTAAAAAATAACTATATTTTGGAGATTATTTCGTTTTCAGATAATCTAAAGTGAGCGAGAAAAAGACCATTACTGAACATGGGGTAAGACATTGTTACTAATTTGTAAATAAAGCCAGTTTGTTAGTTAGAATGATTTGTTTCTGTTTGTAGAGGGAGAGAAACCAAAAGCCTACCATCACTTCATAGGCCTCCCAGTCATGGATATTGAACTGGCATCTGTAGCAAAGCAGTTAGCACTGTGATGCAGTGTCTTAGACCGCTGCGCCACACAGACACTGGACAATGTTGGGAGTAGGCTACAGTACTACAGTAAGAGCAAAATAATCTGAAAATTTCCACACCCTAATTGTAGTCTAAGTTTCTCATAGAATAAAAACCTTAGTGTAACAACAGTTTTAGTAAGTGATACTGATGTGTAGAAACAAAAGAAAAAGCGTATTTTTCCAGGTGTGTGCGTGCAGGATAGAGAAATAGCAATTCTTACACTATTGTTCTAAATTCAATCACCTTCTTCATCGTCATTATTCAGTTCATTGAAATTCAATTTTGAAGTCAGGCACAATTATCAGTTTCTATTTGGTTAATGTCAACCATTCATTGTCAGTTAGAGACACAGTAGTGCCTTGGGACTCAAAAGCATAATCAGTGCTCTAACTTCCCCTTTCGCTGGTCTGGAGCAATGAAGTAGTGACGCAGGGTACAGTACAAAACCAAAAATGACCTCTAAATCCTGCAGCATAATCACAAAACTTTTAGTTGAGCAACCACTGTAGTAAAAGTAATTCTGTCTCCCTCCATTTAGTATGATGGGCGGGCCGCTGCTGTATCATACTAATTTGATTGTCCCGGATGTACGTTTACTTTGTTATGTCTAGTCTATGAGACCAGGCTGGACAGACAGACTGAAAGACAGATATGCACACACAAAGGAGAGTCGTCATTCTAAGCATAACGTTTGATTAGCTGGTTTCTTTATAACTGTACCTCCCTTAGTACCCCTGTTTGACATGTTAAGGAGTAGAAAAGTATCTCATCCAAGGGCACTGAATCCAATTTCTCCTGCTGGGGGCAATAGGGCTTGAATCCTGCCAATGCTGCTTGCAGCTATATTTCCATATTCAATTCTGAGCTATGAAGTATGAAGGAGGTGGAGGGTGATATATTTATGACAACACCAACTCTTGGACTTCACCCCCGTATTTTTCATCTTAACGTTCCCTGTCTGGGTAGCTCCCCCTCTTCAAACCTCAGGGGGAACAACAACAATGGGAACAGCCAGGTGACTTTACAGTCAATCTCACCTTGGGTTTATCTCCACCCCCATATCACTGCAGATTAAACAGGCTGAATTAGACTGAGCTCAGCCCAGCCGTGGAGAGACGTCCCTGTGGAACAACAAAGAGACGATGGGGTTCTGCTGGGACTGGAGCAGGGAGTGTGGGCCTCACGGCAGAGGCTGGGTGGGCCCCACAGTGCTGCTCTGTATCTATGGCTTCTGCTCAATGATGAGGCCCTCTGAGCCTTTCCTCACGGACTACCTCACCGGGCCATACAAGAACCTCACCACCAAGCAGGTATGGCACATCAACCGTTTATTCATTTATTGATTTAGCTAGAGAACTCATATCACAAATTATATTTTATAATAATGGCAAATGCTTTTATGTTAATTTATTGTTGTATGACATATCCTGACATTTTCCTGATCTTTCCACAGGTTACAAGGCAAGTGTTCCCAGTATGTGCGTATTCCAACCTCTTCCTACTCATCCCAGTCTTCTTGGTGACAGATATCCTGAGGTACAAGCCTGTCATCGTCCTCCAGGCACTCAACTATATTTTGGCATTTCTGCTGTTCATCTTCAGCTCTGGTGTGGTGTTGACTCAGTGCGCCCTCTTCATTTACAGTATGGGCACCGCAGCAGACGTGGCTTACTATTCCTATATCTACAGTGTTGTCCACCCCCAGTATTACCAGAGAGTGACTAGCTATGCCAGAGGGGCTGTGCTACTGGGCTACACAGCGGGAGCCATGTTGGGTCAACTCTTGGTGTCCCTGGGAGGGGTTTCCATCTACTGGCTCAATATCATTACCCTGGGATCCCTCTGTGTGGCTCTGTTGGCTGCCCTCCTCCTGCCCATGCCCCAGAGAAGCCTGGTCCTGGGGGGGACTCAGAATGATAACGGCCCATTCGAGGAGGTTGTGTCCAGTTCATGTGTATCCTGGGTTGTGTGGTGGCTGAGGAAGGGGAGGAGGACCGGGAGGGGGAAAATGAGAGCTCTGAAGAGGTTAGCGGTGGATTGTAAAGAGTGTTACTCCTCTGTGGCCGTGCTGTTCTTCTGTGTGTGGTCAGCCATGGGGAATTGCGGCTACCACCAGATCACAGGCTATGTGCAGCTCCTCTGGGCATCCAAACAGCCCCAATACAACTTCACAGAATACAATGGAGGGGTGGAGGCTGTCGCCACACTCTCAGGTAACATAACGATTCACTATAACACACTCGTCACATGACACTTGGTAACGCACTGGAGTTAAACCACATATTATCTCCACTTTCACTCTCCTAACAAATGTTATTTAACATTGAACTTCAAGAGGACTGTGTATCATCAACTATTACACTTTATACAAGCTTTTAAGGAGATCCAGAACTACACATACTCTACTGTTCAAAATTTTGGGGTCACTTAGAAATGTCCTTGTTTTTGAAAGAAAAGCAAATGTTTTGTCTATTGAAATACAGCATAGACTGTGTTAATGTTGTAAACGACTATTGTAGCTTGAAAGGGCAGATTTTTTTATGGAATATCTACATACTCCATTATCAGCAACCATCACTCCTGTGTTCCAATGGCAGGTTGTGTTAGCTAATCCAAGTTTATAATTTTAAAAGACTAATTGATCATTAGAAAACCATTTTGCAATTATGTCAGCACAGCTGAAAACTGTTGTTCTGATTAAAGAAGCAATAAAACTGTCCGACTTCAGACTAGTTGGGTATCTGGAGCTTCAGCATTTGAGGGTTTGATTACAGGCTCAAAATGGCCAGAAACAAAGAACGTTCCTCTGAAACTCGTTAGTCTATTCTTGTTCTGACAAATGAAGGCAATCCCATATGAGAAATTGCCAGGAAACTGAAGATCTCGTACAACGCTGTGAACTACTCCCTTCACTGAACAGCGCAAACTGGCACTAACCAGAATAGAAAGAGGAGTGGGAGGCCTCGGTGCACAACTGATCAAGAGGACGAGCACATTAGAGTGTCTAGTTTGAGAAACAAAGCCTTATAAGTCCTCAACTGGCAGCTTCAGTAAATAGTACCCGCAAAACACCAGTCTCAAAGTCAACAGTGAAGAGTCGACTCCGGGATGCTGGCCTTTTAGGCAGATTTTACCCAATGCACAGCATTAATTACACTGGCTAAAAACCTGTTCTGTCTATTGTCTCCAGATGGCTCAGACCAGCTGGAACTCGTCACAGACCGGCTTTCCTTTGGCTTTTTAGCTCTGAAACGTTCCCTTATATCCCTGGAAACCACAGGCAGTTACTGTGTTTAATTACATCCTGCTTCATGTCTCCACTTTATACTTTCTTCCGGTTGACATTTTTATCACAGTTTCTATGTGTTTGACTAAGTAAATTCACATTTGCCGATGTTTGAGTCAAAAATTTGATTTTCCTGTGTTTTTTTTTATATTTCCACACTATGGGGTTGGAATAATACTGTTAAATTGTGAAAATGGTGATAATGCCCTTTTAGTCTAAAATCTGTTTGAAAAGACTGCCTGAAATTTTGGTGGGATGGAGTTTTGGCCTTCCATGGTGACATCACCATGCAGTAAATTAGTTGATACTCCAATAAGAAAGAGAGTTCCAAACTTCTCCCTCAATTACAGCTATATGACAATGAACTTGGCACTAGGAATGTTATTGGAAACAGATTGGTGAAAAGCATGAACCAAGACTGTTTTGCATGAACATGTAATATATTCCGGCTATCAAAAACCCTTATCCTCTTAACATATGAGTTCTACAAACGTTGGAGTTATATTCCATAAAAAAACAGTGTTATCAGAATAAACTCATCCACTCCAAACAACACACAGTTCATAGAAAGGTCAAAGGGTTCTGTTCTCTCCATCCATCTTGTCTCTAAAACCTCCTGCCAGGATCAAAGGCTCGCTCCGTAATACAAATTACCAGGAATGTGTCCCCGCTTATTTCATTTCAATGTATGTAATTGTCTGACTCTCATGGAGGGATTAAAGACAACGCTAAGCTATTAGCAGGTCTATCTCATAACCCTCTTCAGATGGAAGGCCTCTCCTTCTCCTTCTCCTCCCCCTCTTTATCCTCCTCTCCGTTTCCTCTCTTCCTCCCCTCCTCTCCTTCTTCAGAATGAGATGAATTCCATCAGGTGAAACTATACTCTCCTCAGGCCCAGAAATTGATTAAATACATCTCTAATACAGAGAGCGGTCAGCAGTGCTTATAAACCAGCTATTATTGATCTGCCAAGGCGGGATGGGCCAATGAATATAGGCGTTAAGTGGATTAAAACAAGCCCAAGCTAGCTATAGTAGCCTATATTGCGTTAGCATCACAGTGATATGGAGATAATACAGGGTCCTTTCCTTACTTGGTCTTGTCTCTTTCATTGTTACAATTCTGACTTACAGTTTATGTATGGACTACTCTATAGCGCAAAAGAAACATGATCAGTGGTGTATTTGGTTAAGGACTTCTTTTACCGCATTCACCTCAGTTCTACCAGATTAGTGAGATTGTATCTACCTGTGTTCCAGGGGCGGCAGCCTCCATAGCTGTGGGTCATGTGTCTCTGGACTGGTCAGTGTGGGGAGAGCTGGTCCTGGGTGTGTTTACTGCTCTGACTGCTGGAGTTCTTTACCTGATGGACCTGACCAACAGCATCTGGATATGCTACGGCTGCTACGGACTCTTCAAAACCATCTACATGGCGCTCATCACCATCTGCACGTAAGAGATATTTCAACCATAGGAAATATCAAGTTTAGGGACTGGGCAGTCAATCAATCAATCATTATTTTACTGTACAAAGTAGAATCCTGATTGAGGTGACTCTATGTCTAATGATTCCCATTGTGTGTCTCTGTCAGGTTCCAGATAGCCCAAAGCTTGAGCAGGGAGCGCTATGCCCTGGTGTTTGGTGTAAACAGCTTTGTGGGCATGGCCCTGCAGAGTCTTCTCACAGCCATTGTAGTCAACACCAAGAGCCTGCAACTCACCATTACCTCACAGGTACAGCAGAGAGAGAAAAATATATATATATTTACATTTTATTTTTACCCCTTTTTTCTCCCCAATTTCATGGTATCCAATTGTTTAGAGACTATCTTGTCTCATCGCTACAACTCCCGTACGGGCTTGGGAGAGACGAAGGTTGAAAGTCATGCATCCTCCGATACACAACCCAACCAAGCCGCACAGCGCGCATCCAACCCGGAAGCCAGCCGCACCAATGTGTCGGAGGAAACACCGTGCACCTGGCAACCTTGGTTAGCACGCACTGCGCCCGGCATGCCACAGGAGTCGCTGGTGCGCGATGAGACAAGGATTTCCCTACCGGCCAAGCCCTCCCTAACCCGGACGACGCAAGGCAATTGTGCAGACCTCCCGGTCGCGGCCGGTTACGACAGAGCCTGGGCACGAACCCAGGGTCTCTGGTGGCACAGCTGCTGCTGCAGTAAAGCGCCCTTAACCACTGCGCCACACCACTGTGACACAAGTACTCACCTCACTGAAATGAAATAATCTTACAAGCAATTACTGACAGTTACAGTTTGCAAGAACATACTGAAACATCAGAAAAAGTGGTAGGTATTTTGTAAATACTTGTACTTTTTAGCTTATAACATAGTAATAACATAGTAATAACAACATGTTGTTAGTTACACTGGTAGTTACTGTGTTAGAATAATTTTGTAATGTAGCCTAATAAGAGTATTCCTCTCATCTCCTTCCTCCGGCAGTTCTTGGTCTATGCCAGTTACTTTGCTGCCATGGTCATGATATTCCTTATCAGAGGAGTGTATACTCTTCTCCAGAGCCGATTGATGGAGCTCATCCCAGCTGAGGGCCAATCAGAGAGAAGAACTGACCTGCCACAAGTCTCACCTCTGGCATGACACTCAAACAAAGGGAAAGATCATACAACACCCACCTAGCCTAAATGGAGAACAAAGGATACACAACCACCTGTATTACAATTATTTATGTCAAAGAAGTGCAATATCTGTACTTAGCCACAAGACAGCACTGTAACCTTATGAACATGGCCAATGTTGTTTCAAGTTTCCAGCTGACTCTTTACTAGCCTGAGTGCAAGTCTGTTTCTGCCATAGAGATTCTATTCAATTACTAGAGGGACTATGTCATAAACCATTAATGTTCCAGATTGAAGTGAAAATGTCAGCCATATTGTTCAGGGAAAAATCCAAACCAGTCTAATTACAATTAATGTCAGTAGAAGCCAAGTCGTGAGTTTACATATACAGGAAAATTAAAGTAAGGCATGTGATTTATCAGAAATTGTGTAATAGAATTATTTTAAACATAAAATATTGTCATATAATTATAATGTTGGCCCTTTGTCCCTACTCCTGCAACTAAATAATCATGTTCAGAATTTTATCAACAATTTCAAACACCACTAATTTTGAAAAAAAAGGTAGAATTGTCCCCGTATTTCTGTCAGACATTACAACCTGTAATGCTTATGAATCTATATATAGAAATATTTAAAGTTTGGGGTCTTGGTCTTGAAAGAAAAGCACATTTTTTTTGTCCATTAAAATAATATCCTATTGATCAGAAATACATTGTTTTTTTGTTTTTTTGTGTTTTTTTTTACCCCTTTTTCTCCCCAATTTCGTGGTATCCAATTGTTGTAGTAGCTACTATCTTGTCTCATTGCTACAACTCCCGTACGGGCTCGGGAGAGACGAAGGCTGAATGTCATGTGTCCTCCGATACACAATCCAACCAGCCGTACTGCTTCTGCGGAAGCCAGCCGCACCAATGTGTCGGAGGCTACACCGTGCACCTGGCAACCTTGGCTAGCGCGCACTGCGCCCGGCCCGCCACAGGAGTCGCGCGATGAGACAAGGAGATCCCTACCGACCAATCCCTCCCTAACCCGGACGACGCTAGGCCAATTGTGCGTCGCCCCACGGACCTCCCGGTCGTGGCCGGTTACGACAGAGCCTGGGTGCAAACCCAGGGACTCTGATGGCACAGCTGGCGCTGCAGTACAGCGCCCTTAACCACTGCGCCACCCGGGAGGCCCGAGTGTAGACATTGTTAATGTTGTAAATTACTATGGTAGCTATAAGCGGCAGATTTATTAATGGAATATCTACATAGGCATACAGAGGCCCATTATCAGCAACCAACATTCCTGTGTTCCAATGGTACATTGTGTTAGCTAATCCAAGTTTGAATATCTGGAGCAAAAGCATTTGTGGGTTTGATTACAGGCTCAAAATGGCTAGAAACAAAGACCTTTCTTCTGAAACTCATCAGTCTATTCTAGTTCTGAGAAATGAAGAAATTGCGAGAAATTGCAAATATATATATAAGGATCTGGTAGCCTAAGTCAGCTGGTTATGTTAAACACTTCTCCAATAATTATTGAGATCTGATATTTTATAATGGGCATCTAACGTTAGCTACTCCATACAGTCAATTTGGCTTGCTTGCTTGCAATCAGATTTCAGCTCAAAAGATAACATCTGCTAGCTAGCTAGCCTTGACCAAGATTAGCCCTGCAACTCACAACACAAACTGTAGCTGATAAAATTGCCTTGCTAAGAAAAAGTTAGCTAGCTAGCACACCAGACAGACACTTTGCTTTTCGACCATCCAGAGCAAAGGAATTTAACGTTAGCTAATATTACAGACCTTACCTTATGTATTAATTCAGTACATTCCCCCCTCTCTCCTTGCGAATGTCTTCTTGTCATTATAATATGAATTTGCACTGACTGAACAATACTGATAGGTTCTAAATTAACAGAGTCAATAACTCATGGATTCTTAATCAAGCTCAAACCAAATGTATTCACCCACTGGGTCATACAGTTGCATAAGACAAAGAACATATTAACACAGGCACTTGTATTTAACCCTTTCTCCTATATTGAGCCCCTCCTTGCACATCTGAGCAGCCAATTCGCCTCTGTTGCTTTCCGGAAGATTAGTGATATGTGTTCTTCCTCACTTCATCTAACCTGACCTCTGCCTAAATTCCTCACTCCTCCCCAACTCAAGACTGTCATGTTGACTTGGACCAGACTTGTATCTCTACTCCTCCCATAGGATCCCTGATGGTTAATAATAACATATCCTGACCGAATGTACATTTTATACATTCCCCTCTCTCCTTTTGTGACATGAATAAGTATATTTCATATTTTCGCATTTGTAAGTCAAAACCCATCAATAGGGTGTCAAGTTACTTTTCAGTATGTTCCCAAAAAGAAAAAAATGACATCCACATAAGCAGCACTTTGTGTGAGTACACAGATGCACCTAGTTAAAACAGCAATATTATTGCTTGCTACACAACTGAACCTGTACGCAATTCAAAAGAAAACGCAGTGCTTGTTAAAACTTCTTAAGGCTAGGTGGCAGTATTCGGAAGTTTGGATGACTGAGGTGCCCAAAGTAAACTGCCTGTTACTCAGGCCCAGAAGCTAGGATATGCATATGCATGGTAGTATTGGATAGAAAACACTCTACAGTTTCTAAAACTGTTAAAATAATGTCTGTGAGTATAACATAACTGATTTGGCAGGCGAAGCCCTGAGGACAATCCAAGCATTGGATGGATTGGACATGTCAATGGTTTTCTATGGGAAAGCCTAATTATTAGTACCCAGATTGCAGATCCTATGGCTTCCACTAGATGTCAACAGTCTTTAGAATTTGTTCAATGTTTTTGTTTTGAAAAATGAAGATGTTTTCGTATTCTTTCTAAGTGTCACTCAGGAGGACTCTAGTGTTTTGGTGTGTGTGAATGAGAGCGCGCTTCTCGTTGTTTTTCTCCGGTATTGAAAAGAGTTTATTCCGTCTTAAATTTGATTGATTATTTACATATTAGGGTACCTGAGGTTGGATTAGAAACGTTGTTTGAAATGTTTGAACCTAGTTTACAGGTAACTGATTAGATCCTTTGTAGGCATGTTGGGCGAGTTGAAACGGGTGTATTTCTGAATCAAATGCGCCAAATAAATGGACATTTTGGGAATATAAAGAAGAACAAAACAACCGTTCATTGTGTAACTGGAAACTTTGGGAATGCAAAAAGATTAAGATCTTCAAAGGTAAGCAATTTATTTTATCGCTATTTCTGACTACCGTGATGCATCTGCTTGGTTGGAAAATGTATTTAATGCTTTTGTATGCGGGGCGCTGTCCTCAGATAATCGCATGGTATGCTTTCACCGTAAAGCCTTTTTGAAATCTGACAAAGCAGCTGGATTAACAAGAAGTTAAGCTTTTAAATGATGTAAGACACTTGTATCTTCATGAATGTTTAATATTACGAATTTAGTATTTTTGAAATCGAACCCGGTAACGGGAATCTAGCCATAAGGGATCCCTAAGAGATTGGTTAGAGCTAACACTATAAATTACCTAACTGTATAAATTAGACTATTTTCAACACATCAACTGTTTTTGGACAATTTATTTTTAACCAAGTAAGACAAATAAATGTTTATTGGGCTCCCGAGTGGCGCAGCAGTCTAAGTCACTGCAGCTCAGTGCTAGAGGCATCACTACAGACCCTGTTTTGATTCCAGGCTGTATCACAAACGGCCGTGATGGGAGTCCCATAGGGTGGTGCACAATTGGCCCAGTGCCTGGGGTTTGGGGGGTACGTTGTCATTGTAAATATTGTCAATTGTAAAATTGTACATTTCTTCTTAACTGATCTTGTCTAGGTAAATAAAAATAAAATGAGAGAAGGAACAACCAAAACATTGTGCAAAAAAGGTATCCTGTCATCAACAGACTGTCTAGTTAAATAGAGTTAACATGTTTATAATCAAGTTGACATGTTTATAATAAGGTTTGTAGTCTAACGGTTACCGTCACCGCCTTAGAAACTGAAGGTACTGGGTTTGCCTCTCAGAGGATACATTTTGACCATTCTCTTTAGTGTATAGTTTTGACACAGAATGCTTAATTGCATTTATTAGGTGGCTCTTAAAATAGCCTTTGGGTTTGTGGAGTTGCAGGCAAGTGAGAGTGGTGGTGTGTACTACTGCGTGCGTCTTGCTAGAACGGAGGGGAGACCAGCTCTCAGATTATCAAGGAAGAAAGAGGTCGTTGCCCTCATCCATGAGATGCACGCTATACAGTACTGCCCAGGGACACTTATGGCAGATTGTGGGCATGGTCCTGCAAGCTGGCCCATGTGGAAATGACAAAAAACATTTGCCAATTCAAAAGCATGCAGTACACACGGTACATCGCACACTATAAATATTTAAAATGTATGTTCTAATCCAAGTCTGTGAGTACTCTCACATGTTTTCTTATTTATACGGCCATTTACAAATGAGGACATGTGTGCTCTTTTACTGGAGATGGACAGGTGTGTACAGTACATCATTACTTAGGACATTTGTAGCTGAAGTTTTTAGAGCACCTATCTATATTCATATTTGTTAATATGACTATTTTTCTTAAGTGTTTTGAACTTGTTTCTCAGCAGTTTGTCATTTGTTGTAGTGTTTATATCAGGAGTTATCAAAAGCCTGCATTGTGCAGGCTTTTCTGTTCAAGCTCAGTGCTACCACACCCGATTCTACTACTCAGCTGTTCATCAAGACCTCAGCTGTTCATCAAGGCCATGAATAGTAGAATCAGGTGTGATAGAACTGGGCTTGAACAAAAAAGCCTGTATAAACCCGTAGCTTGCCAAAATCAATTGTGGCCAACCATGAATTTTATTTACAAATTTGAGTATATCTGATGAATGTACGTTTGGTTGTAAATGTTATGTTTAGTGATAATTCACTTTTGTTTACAGGTAATGTCATTCTAGGCTTTTCTTCAGTAAACTACAATGTACATTTTCATGTAAATGGTTACATGTTTATTATTTGTGTATTCTCCAGGAGCTTGATCGTGTGTCTTGAGCGATCAAGAGAAAGTTTTCCAGTTTACTCAATATTGGCTTAATGAGTTTCATTTTTTTTAGCTTCCCTCTGTAAGATCATATGTCAATATTAAATAAATACTAACAACTACATTATTTCTGTTGCCATTTGATATTATTGTTTACCTTTATTTAACTTTTATTTTTGAGTCTCAGACCAATGATATTTTCACTTAAAACAAAAAAGATTGTTTTGAATTCTCTGTCCATTTTCTCAATTTTCTGTACATTCTCTGGTTCTCTGTCTGTTCTCTGTCCATTCTCTGATTCTCTGTTCATTATAAATAACATCCGAGGATATCCTGGAGCTAATATTTTAGATGAATAGTCTTGTTTACCTGTTCTGATCAATCAATCAAATTGATTCAGGTTGTTTATGATAGGATGAGATGATTGGTGGGTGATTGGTTTGTCCATATTTGGGAGATGTTATTCTAGTGTCCGGTTAAATTTGAATGTCTATTTTGCAGATAATATATTATAATTTTTGTACTTGTTGTTGGCAGTTGATGTCAATTTCAAGGAATTTACCCTGTTGTATTATGTTGACGCATTGCTAAGTCTACCTTTATGTTCCCATTTGTCTGCAACAGGTGTTCACAGAGACTAGAGGGCGGGGTGGGGTACTGTGCAAACAGACTATGTACACATCCTATTCTCTCTATCATCATCATACCATACTGCTTCCTCTGGACAGGAAATGACAACCTTAAATGTGCATGTCACAAAGATGATGTATCTGAGTGTCTGATTTCCTTCTCTACTCTCTCTTTCTTTGACTTTTGCTCTGTCACTTTTAATAAAATACCTGATAACAGTAAAACAAAAAAGTCAGGACATAGTATAGTTTAGTGTGTTCCCATGTCTCAACTGTCACAAACAAAGAATGTCATATAGGTGTTTATGTACAACACTACATGAAACAGAACAAAACAATGATTTATTATCTGTTTCTTCTCTGAAAACACGAGACCCCCCCCTCACAAACACACACACACACACACACACACACACAAACACACAGATGTAGGATCTTAATTTGAGGCAGTTTGCTACAGCAGAAAAATAATCCTGCAGCAACAGGAAATTTCAGTTATTATCTGGATTATGATTAACCTTTCTAAGATATCGGTTCCCATTTGGGACTCTACCCTCCCACGTTCAGATGGAACGATGGCGCATGGAACGCAAAAATATTCTAAGAAATATTTAACCTCCACACATTAACAAGTCCAATAGCTCAAATGAAAGATAAACACCTTGTTCATCTAGCCAGCAAGTCAGATTTCTAAAATGTTTTACGGCGAAAACATAGCACATATATATGTCAAACCACCACCAGACACAACTCATTTGAATAGCCAAAACATGCAATCAACAAACGCAGGATTAAAAAATAAATCGTTCACTAACCTTTTGAAGATCTTCATCAGATGACAGTAATAGGACATGTTACACAGTACATTTTTTTTTTCAATAATATGCCATTTATATCCATAAATGTCCATTTACAGTGAGTTCACGTTCAGAAATTACTCAAAAATGTCCGCAGGAAATCTAGGTAGCGCGGCAAGATAACGTAAATAGACATCATAAACTTTGACTAAATATACATGTTCTACATATAGTTAGAAAGATACACTGCTTCTTTATGCAACCGCTTTGTTAGATTTATTTTTAACGTTACAGAAATCGCACACTATTCAATATGCTGAGACGGCGCTCAGATACAAGCTACATTTCTACGTAATGTTGGAGTCAACAGAAACACAGATTTCAGCATAAATATTCCCTTACCTTCGATGGTCTTCGTTCAGAATGTTCTGGAAGGCTTCATACTTACCCAATACATCGTTTGGTTTCAAGTCTTGCGTCTTTGTGTTAGCTACTGCTAATAACATCAGCTGAAATGCACCCAAAATGTCCTCTGGTCCGGAAAAGTTGCGCATCAAAACTTCAAAATTACATATTATATGTCGACTAAACAGGTCAAACTAAGTGCAGAAGCAAGCTTTATGATGTTTTAGACACACAAAACAAACTTCAATTCAATCGGCCATCGTCTGCCCTTCTCTTGAGTGCTGGAACAAAGGAATGGCTGGGACCAATTCGCGCCACAACGCACAACCTATTTTCTCGTGGCACGCACTAATTTCACTCCCATAGGGTCAATTCTCGCGGGATTTGAACGATTTAAAGCTCTACTGAATGAGGACATCTAGCGGAAGACATAGAAAGTCTCCCCAGAATCATAACTGGTTGGGAAGGGTGGGGGCGATGACGTCAAAGTTGCTCCAACTTTCATGACCACAAAAACTAGTTTGGAAGAATGCCTGCCCTGTGAGTTCTGCTATACTTACAGACATAATTCCAACGGTTTTAGAAGCTTTAGAGTGTTTTCTATCCAATAAGAATTATTATATGCATATATTAGCAATTTTTGACAGATTTTTTTTTCTCAGTTTACTAGGGGTAACCAATCTCTCCAAAGGGGGCATATGTCTGCCATATCCTTAACAGGAGGATCATTGTACATTGTACATTTTTATAGTGGTTTATACATTTTCCGTAATGGAAACTAATGTATTAATTTCAGAAGCTTTTTTAAACTGCATTGCAGGAAAGTTCTCCTGCAACAGGGTGATTAGATTAAGATCCTAAATCTGTACACACACACAGACACAATGTCAGTATATAATCAATAGCTACAGTGGGGCAAAAAAGTATTTAGTCAGCCACCAATTGTGCAAGTTCTCCCACTTAAAAAGATGAGAGAGGCCTGTAATTTTCATCATAGGTACACTTCAAATATGACAGACAAAATGAGAGAACAAAATCCAGAAAATCACATTCTAGGATTGTTAATGAATTTTTGTGCAAATTATGGTGGAAAATAAGTATTTGATCAATAACAAAAGTTTATCTCAATACTTTGTTATATACCCTTTGTTGGCAATGACAGAGGTCAAACGTTTTCTGTAAGTCTTCACACTGTTGCTGGTATTTTGGCCCATTCCTCCATGCAGATCTCCTCTAGAGCAGTGATGTTTTGGGGCTGTTGCTGGGCAACACGGACTTTCAACTCCCTCCAAAGATTTTCCATGGGGTTGAGATCTGGAGACTGGCTAGGCCACTCCAGGACCTTGAAAAGCTTCTTACGAAGCCACTCCTTCGTTGCCCGGGCGGTGTGTTTGGGATCATTGTCATGCACCCAGCCACGTTTCATCTTCAATGCCCTTGCTGATGAAAGGAGGTTTTCACTCAAAATCTCACGATACATGGCCCCATTCATTCTTTCCTTTACACGGATCAGTCGTCCTGGTCCCTTTGCAGAAAAACAGCCCCAAAGCATGATGTTTCCACCCCCATGCTTCACAGTAGGTATGGTGTTCTTTGGATGCAACTCAGCATTCTTTGTCCTCCAAACACGACGAGTTGCGTTTTTACCAAAAAGTTATATTTTGGTTTCATCTGACCATATGACATTCTCCCAATCTTCTTCTGGATCATCCAAATGCTCTCTAGCAAACTTCAGACGGGCCTGGACATGTACTGGCTTAAGCAGGGGGACACGTCTGGCACTGCAGGATTTTAGTCCCTGGCGGCATAGTGTGTTACTGATGGTAGGCTTTGTTACTTTGGTCCCAGCTCTCTGCAGGTCATTCACTAGGTCCCCCCGTGTGGTTCTGGGATTTTTGCTCACCATTCTTGTGATCATTTTGACCCCACGGAGTGAGATCTTGCGTGGAGCCCCAGATCGAGGGAGATTATCAGTGGTCTTGTATGTCTTCCATTTCCTAATAATTGCTCCCACAGTTGATTTCTTCAAACCAAGCTGCTTACCTATTGCATATTCAGTCTTCCCAGCCTGGTGCAGGTCTACAATTTTGTTTCTGTTGTCCTTTGACAGCACTTTGGTCTTGGCCATAGTGGAGTTTGGAGTGTGACTGTTTGAGGTTGTGGACAGGTGTCTTTTATAGTGATAACAAGTTCAAACAGGTGCCATTAATACAGGTAACGAGTGGAGGACAGAGGAGCCTCTTAAATAATGAGTTACAGGTCTGTGAGAGCCAGAAATCTTGCTTGTTTGTAGGTGACCAAATATTTATTTTCCACCATAATTTGCTAATAAATTAATTTAAAATCCTACAATGTGATTTTCTGGATCTGTTTTTTCTAATTTTGTCTGTCATAATTTAATTGTACCTATGATGAAAATGACAGGCCTCTCATCTTTTTAAGTGGAAGAACTTGCACAATTGGTATCTGACTAAATACTTTTTTGCCCCTCTGTATATAGTAAGTAAATAACCCATATTAGTCAATCCTTGTGTTGTGGAAGATTTGATATGTGTGTGGGGGGGCATTAATTCAGGCTGGTCTTTTCCACCCACCCACCACTTGCCCAGCCCCAGTACATCACTCTGACGCATACAGGGTCTTCCTTTGCCTCTCCGCATAAATATGTGACATTACTCCCAGAGGAAGCCACAGAATGCCACTGACTAGCATCGATCCAACCACCAGAGATATTACACCCATGCCTTGCTTCACCCCAAGATATATTGTTCCCATCAGTGCTACCATTTAATGCCAGGGAGCAGAGTCTGAAATGTCACTGGGCACCTAATTGGGAAGAAAGAGGAAGCAGTGTATATCAGTCACGGCCTGTGATCAGATTAATACCAGAGGGAGGAGAGTCGTGACGGGAGGTAAATAACAAGATCTGTCACACAGAATTAAACTAAAGTAGCTACATGCCGATTTTCCATTGACAATTTACCCTGGTGTTTAACCCAAAATACCTTTATTTTTCCATCTATGCAGAACGGCACCCATGTCTCACTGGGCCATGGTTACGTTTGACGTGCCCTGACTTGGGGCAAAGCCCAGACCCTGGGACCCCTTCAGTTTGTATTGACATAACAATGGCTAACTTTGAAATTGAACACCTCACAAAGCAAATGTCTTTCATAATGCAGAAGTTGATTCTATTCGCCCCAAGTCCTTTGTGTCACACTCCTGATGGAAACACAACTAGACTAGAGCTAAAACACTGGTGACCCAATTGTGTGGGGGTAAGTCTCATTGGAAAAACCCAAACAGTATAGAGACTAGTGTCCCCTATGCTTTTGTTTGTCCAACTACAATGCAGATGCAAGCTCTCATCTCGCTCTCTTTCTCTCTTGCTCACTTCAATAACATTTAGTTCAAAGAGATTTTTTGGAATGGGAAACATATGTTTACATTTCCACAGCAAGTGAAATATGCAATAAACAAAGTGAAATAAACAAAAATGAACAGCAAACATTACAGTCACAAAAGTTTCAAAGGAATTGAGGGATTTCAAATGTGATATTATGGCTATGTACAGTGTTGTAACGATGTGCAACTAGTTAAAACACCAGTCTCAACGTCAACAGTGAAGAGGTCGACTCCGGGATGCTGGCCTTATAGAAAGAGTTCCTCTGTCCAGTGTCTGTGGTCTTTTGCCCATAATCTTTTATTTTTATTGGCCAGTCTGAGATATGGCTGTTTCTTTGCAACTCTGCCTAGAAGGCCAGCATCCCGGAGTCGCCTCTTCACTGTTGATGTTGAGACTGGTGTTTTGCAGGTACTAGTTAGTAAAGCTGTCAGTTGAGGACTTGTGAGGCTGTTTCTCAAACTCTCTAATGTACTTGTCCTCTTGCTTAGTTGTGCACCGGGGCCTCTCACTCCTCTTTCTATTCTGGTTAGGGCCAGTTTGTGCTGTTCAGTGAAGGGAGTAGTACACAGCGTTGTACGAGATCTTCAGTTTCTTGGCAATTTCTCGCATGGAATAGCCTACATTTCTCAGAAGAAGAATAAACTGACGAGTTTCATTAGAAAGTGTTTTGTTTCTGGCCATTTTGAGCCTGTATTCGAACCCACAAATGCTGATGCTCCAGATACTCAACTAGTCTAAAGAAGGACAGTTTTATTGCTTATTTTAATCAGGACAACAGTTTTCAGCTGTGCTAACATAATTGCAAAAGGGATTTCTATTGATCTATTAGCCTTTTAAAATGATAAACTTGGATTAGCTAACACAATGTGCCATTGTAACACAGGTGTGCTGGTTACTGATAATGGGCCTCTGTACACCTATGTCCATTTTCCATTAAAAAATCTGCCGTTTCCAGCTACATTAGTCATTTACAACATTCACATTCAATGTCTACACTGTATTTCTGATCAATTTGATGTTATTTTAATGGACAGCAAATTTGCTTTTCTTTAAAAAACAAGGACCCCAAACTTTTGAACGGTAGTGTAACCTATGGTACTGATGTTTAGGCCAAGTTATGTACAGTTTTTTGTGTGCTCTAGGGCAACGGTATCTAGATGGAATTTGTGTTTGTGGTCCTGGCAACTGGACCTTTTTTGAACACCAGGTCTGACAGAATCTGTGCAAAAGATCCAGGTGTGGGCCCTCCAAGCATTGCAGAGCTTGCTACAATTTCAATTTCATCCCCCTGAAAAGGTAGAACAAATATTACAACAAATGTTATGGCTGTACTCAAATTTGCTGGTTGATAAAATACCTGTATTTATGGGAAAGATGTTTGAAAAGGGTATTTTGTTCTTAAATTATATTGTAAATTGGAATGGTCGAGTTATGTATTTCATGGAATTGTACAGGAAGGTCTGCTCAATTCAAGAGTACAAACAATTGATTACAGCATTACCCCAAAAATAGAGGAGGCAGGTGGCAGCGGGAAGAGGTAGGGAACTGGTCTGTCTGCCCAATATAAAGGATCAAAACTGTCAGAGGAATAAAAATAGCATAAATAGGAAAGTACACATAATAGGAAGTTCCACATAATAGAAACAGGTTAAGGGTTTACATTTCCCTCAACTTGTTAAAAGACAACAACCTTCAATCATTACTCATCGTCCCTATCTACAGGGGGAAATGGGGACTCATCCAGAGTTGGCAGCTCATTAGTTTCACCATCCTCTGGAGGAGCAGAAAACATGATTGCTGCTGAAATCTTATCAGCCAGAGAGGCACAGATCTCCTTACAGCATGTTAATAACATTTCACAGGGACGAGAGAGAGAACACGTTATAACAGTTTCACACCAACCTTGCTAAGAATTAGATTGGGGCAAGATTAGCCCAAACTACAATCTAGTGGCTTTCCTCACCTTTTAGGGCACAGCTCTGTCTCTAGAAGCCTTTCCAAATGATAATTATAACTATTGATAAATTATCCAACCCAAATGTAGAATGACAGTCCTTAGTGCTTCACGTTGTTTCTATCACTTTAATTTTACACCCTCAATTTAGCACACATTGATACTAGCAGAATGTACATTTACATTTCACGTATTTTTCTAGCATCTTATCTTTTCTCATCATGGCCCCCATTTGTGGTATTGACAGATTGTATCTCAATACATTCTTGTCTAAATTATAGTACATTTTTCACTGTGCAGACCTCCACAATCAATCTGATAGCCCAAATAAACAATTTTGGATAAGCCTAAATAAATTACGGGCATGGCTGACCACAAACCTCCATCCCCGGCACTCATCCTTCCTGGTGTTCTTCTTCAGATATTGTTTCAGTTCGTCCTTTTTAATGGCACATGTTCAAATTGGATGGCCCTTGATAATGTCTCTCACCTGAGCCACCAATGTCCTTTACAGTCCATTATGTCTTTGTCAATTTCACCTACCAGTACACCAACAGCATGACAAAAATGTGGATGGGATCACTCTCCATGCTCACTCCACATGGACCCATGTCACACTCCTGAGAGAAAAAGCAGTTGATAACTTTGACTGGATGCTGTGTACAGGTTGCTGTCTCGGCCTCAGGTCTCATGGTAGAAGTGGTGAAGGACCCTATTGAATGCCATTTTTGCCATTATTTCATCCAGTTAGAGGGGGTGTTGAGGTTCACACTGTTTTTGGCCGAATGATCTTCCAGATACCATCTGTGGTCACCTTTTCCATAGCCTCGATAGAGGATAGACCAGAACAATAGTAGTTTAGGGTATTTCTAATTTACTGCATGACAAATTATTATTACTACCTGATTCAGGAAATCCAGACATCTAAACAACAACAACAACACTTCTTCATATAAAAGTAGAGGTGGAGGAAACTTCAAAAATTGAAGTAACTGTCATTCGTTACCAACATCTCTTTTTTCCTTTTACAGGCAAACGTGAAGAAAATGTTTGCTTATTTACCAAAGGGCCCCAGGGGACCAGTAATTCCCCCTTTGGACACATGACTCACATCGTGATTCATGCGTCCAAAAAAACCAACAACACTGCCTGTTAAATCTAAAATAAACAGATTGCAATAAATCTCTATAAATAATTGTATCCCGTAAGCGCTCTCTCTCTCTCTCTGTCCTTCTCGTGGTCCGAATCACACAGAGGACTATTGATAAATTATAAACTTCTTAATTATTTGTGTTTGCATAGCCCATTAAAAAAAACAATGTCGCCTGTCTTTCTAGTGAGTGTGATCAGGCCTCACCAGGAAATCAGAAGAGCGGTCAGAGGTCAGTCAGCCCTATTAAGTGAGTGTTTTTTTTCCTCAACCTCAGACATTATTTAAAGATATTTGAAGAACATTTCAAACATTTTGAGTATCAGGTTTACGTTGGGTTTTCCTATTAATTTATTCTAATCAAGAGAATTTACATGTGTGCAACCACAACTCTAACAATAAAAACATTAATTTATGTACAGCATCCTTTCGAACCTGTGAAAAACCCACTAAAAACAAATAAAAAGACCCCACACTTTTAAATTAAACAGAATGTTAACCACTAAGAAGTATTCATTAACAGGTGGGTTGTGGGTGGGTGCCAGCGTGTGTGTAGCAACAATCGTAGGGTAACAAACAAAATGGCCAGGCCTTGCTTAATTTGGGAGGACACTTAACAGCTGGATCCAGGTACTTTTAACTGCTCTCCCAAGGCACCTGCCTCAGGAAGCCTTTCAAAGGGAGAGATGCATAATAATTGATAAATATATTTTTTAAACTTGGTAGCGGACATTCTATCAGTCCTGGAAGAAAGAAAATAAACTTGTATTTAGTTTTCACTATGCTACATTTTATTCAGTCCTAAACATTCTTAATCATTAATTGAGTTAACTGCATGTTGGGCAGGAAGTCTTAATAAACGCATGCGTATACAGAATTATACTTCAGACACATTTATACTTCATACAGACACATCAGATGATATGGTGTCCCGTAAAGCTGAATTGGGCACCTTCTAAAGCAAACCACTCTCTTGTAATCTTAATATTTTTAACCAGTTGCATTGACATACAATTCTGTACAAACTGTCACAAATTTCCCCACTGTGTCTCTCACAGCCTGTTTGAGGTCAGTGTGTACTGGCAGCTATGTAATGTTCCATAGGAAGCTCACTTTAAATCACAAACAACAGATTACTTAAACACAAGAGCAGTGGACCAGGCCTTGAAGAGTGAGCAGCCTCTAATTTATTATCAGTCCCAATGCTCAATCTTCATCAAATTACTAAAATATGGTATTATTAGATTGCTATCTGAAAGCCAATTACCATTCACTTTGTTACTTTCACTAGTCTCCATAATATCTTTCCTTCAACTAGTATTCCCTTCTTCCCAATAGGAAGACCTTCTTAATCTACTACTTATACACACGGATCACTCTCAAACTGTCACGACTCCCACCGAAGTTGGCTCCCCTGCCTGTTCGGGTGGTGCTCGGCGGTCGTCGTCACCGGCCTACTAGCTGCCACCGATCCCTTTTTCCTTTCGGTTAATTATGTCTCATTAGTTACACCTGTTCCTATTTTGTGTGTTCTTGATTTGCTTCCCTATTTAGCGTGTGGAACCCGCCCCTTTGTTGTGCGGGATTATTTTGGTGTTTGTGTCTGTCGTTGGTGTTGTTTGTGCTCCGGACGTGTTACCCGTTGTTTTGGGTTGGTCAGTGTTTTGCGCCCTGTGTGTTTGGGCGTTTACTTTTGGTGCCGGAATAAAGTGCGTCTTTCCCCTGGAACTCTCTGCTCTCTGCGCCTGATTCCTATCTACACACCTAGTCAGCCGTGACACAAACAACATTCTGCTTTCCCCCCTAACGCAAGGTGTAAAACAAAACATAACAAACATGATAACGTTCTCCATATTGGAAGGCATTGTTTTCTTTTCAGTATACCTTCATAAAGTTACTCTATATTTTTATTACTAATATCTGTTGGATATTCACTTTCTGCTTCAATATTTATTAAATGTCTATTATTTTAAGATTCATACGTAATGCTTTGGAGGGATCAATATGTATTAACTGGGTTGGCACTGTCTCAGTCCCTAGTAGATGTCACTCTCCATCCATAATAAGTCTGGCAGCTGAGGCAGCAGGGAAACAGATACAGTCTCCAATTTGCCTACTCACAAATTGGTTTAGAATGTCATAATTTGGGATATCAACAAAAACTATGTTCAGCATTCATTAGTTCTATTTAACAGGGTGTGGGGTTCATTTCAAAATGCCAGGGTGGAGGAAATCTTCTAAGCATTCATCAGTTCTATTGGTTAGGGGAAGTCAAGTCCTGTGCAATGCTTTAACCTTATCAAACCTCATATTATCCATAAAGGGACCACTCTGAACATGATCTTTTATACCACTTTACGTAAGTCTACGTGATGGTGTGCATGTTGTATATTATTCTTTTTTTCTATTGTTACTTCATCAGATCGTCATAATAACCCATTACACTCAAAATTATGTTACTTTAACTGCGGAACCCCTCTACAAAATTCTTCTGAAAAGGCAGCTCGCGAAATTCAAAAATATGTTTTAGAAATATGTGACTTTCACACATTAAGTCCAATACAGCAAATGAAAGATAAACATCTTGTTAATCTACCCGTCGTGTCCGATTTCAAAAAATGCTTTACAGCTGAAGCACAACATATGATTATGTTAGGTCAGAGTCAAGTCACAAAAACGCATAGCCATTTTCCAGCCAAAGATAGGAGTCACAAAAAGCAGAAATATAGATAAAATGAATCACTAACGTTTGATGATCTTCATCAGATAACACTCATAGGACATCATGTTACACAACACATGTAGGTTTTGTTCGATAATGTGCATATTTATATCCAAAAATCTCAGTTTACATTGGTGCGTTACGTGCAATAATGTTTTGATTCCAAAACATCCGGTGATTTTGCAGAAATACTCATAATAAACATTGATAAAATATGCAAATGTTATTCACAGAATTAAAAATAGACTAATCCTCTATACAACCGCTGTGTCAGATTTAAATTTGAAAAAATACGGAAAAAGCATAATCTGAGAACGGCGCTCAGAACCCAAAACAGCCAGAGGAATATCTGCCATTCTGGCGTTAACAGAAGTTAGAAAAAACACTATAAATATTCACTTACCTTTGATGATCTTCATCAGAAGGCACTCCCAGGAATCCCAATCGACAATAAATGACTGATTTGTTCCATAAAGTTCCATAAAGCACATCATTTAGCCACAAATGATGTATGCAATCAATATTTTTGATGGTTTATGTTAAAAACATTCTAAAGGTTCCAACCGGAGAATTTCATTGTCTGAAGAAAAGCATTGGAACGAGAGCAAACTCTGTCGGGAGCGCGTGTCATGAGACCAAGGCTCTCTGCCAGACCACTCACTCATAGAACTATTATGAGCCTCTCCTTTATAGTAGAATCCTCAAACCAGTTTCTAAAAACGTTTGACATCTAGTGTAAGCCCTAGGAAGTGCAACCTCATCCATATCTCAATGTGTACTCGGTAGGCCAAGCTTTGAAAAACTACAAACCTCAGATGTCCCACTTCCTGGTTGGACTTTTCTCAGATTTTCGCCTGCCATATGAATTTTGTTATACTCACAGACATCATTCAAACAGTTGTAGAAACTTCTGAGTGTTTTCTATCCAATACTAACAATAATATGCATACAGTATATTAGCATCTGGGACAGAGTAGGAGGCAGTTCAGTCTGGGCACGCTATTCATCCAAAAGTGAAAATGCTGCCCCCTATCCCAAAACGGTTAACTCTAACCCATTATACATTTGTGTTACATCACAAATTCCTCTTTTAGACTAGTGTTATATTCATACAGGGGTTTAGACAATTACACTAGTTCTATTTAACAGCATATTCTGAAATAGAACGAGACATGCTATCCTCTGAGACATGTTACGTATGAGATTCCTGAGACGTTATCCTCTACCTGTAGATCCAACGGCAGTATTGGACAGACCCCTAGATAACGTTACAGATCAGGTCACACAGAACTGGAAAACTCAGCTCACACAGAACTGGTTTCCCTTACTTTAATAGGAGTATAGAATATTTAGCTTACATTACATTGTAATGATTATTATCGCACAAGTGATGACAGGATGGAATATAATGGGAATTTTCATGTCTGTGCTTTTCTCATAACTCATTTCTGTGTTCTATTCATGTGCTGTTCTATAAACCAATTTCAGTGTTCATGTATGTGACTGTTGTAACGAAACCTCACTATCAGTAGCTGCAATTTGGCAGTACACCCAGACCTTGATTTGAGAATTAAAGATATCTCAGTTTCAAGGTATCAGCTTAGAGAGAAGAAGCCTCGTGAGGTATTGATCTGTCAAATGTTATGGACCAGTATTGGTCGGTCACATGAATGATACCAAACGGTAATGATTAAATAATTATTCTAAATCAAACAAATATAACTTATCTATGTGTAGCCGTATATAAGACAACTGCTGGGACTAAACAAGCAGAGCTCCTGATTGACATGTGTACTATGATGCATTGAGTTGGTTGGAACCTCTCCAGCATGATTGATTCTGCCTGCGGAGCTTTCCAGTGGGGTCTGCGAGAGAAATTGAGAGAAATTCCCAAATTCCCATCTCACCAAAAGACGAGAAGACCTGCCCAGAACAGACCCTTACTGTGAGCTGCCCAGGAGGAGACACATTATCTGCGAACAATTGAGGGATGGCAACTGATTTCAGTAAGTCAATTTAAATGAATCTGTATAAAAAGAAAAACAATTACAAAAAGGGAAATCAAGGCTAGTAACTCATAAAAAGGTACCCATAGTCACTCGTTTTATGAAAAGACTAGAGCGAGGGCGTAATGGTACCATGGAAAGCCCCGCTGACAGCTGTCTGTAGGCATTTAGAAGAAATGTCTATGTGGTCTGCAATCACTAAAAAATAACACGTGACATTTTTTAATATGGGGTGTTATTTATATGCATAGCAAGTAACGACAAGAGATAATCGTTGACGATGCACATGGGGTAACGAAGAGATTACCGAGTGTGTTTGGGAATAGTACTAAGTGAATGTGGATGTGAAGGTTGTGTGATTGTGAGATATGGGATGAGAAAGATTGAAATTTGGATAATAAATGGGTTTAAATAATTACTGTTAACATTGAAATATGGATAATAAGCTGATTAAAATGTGGATAATAAGTGGATTGAAATTGAGCTATAAATTACTGAGTGAATGAGAGCTGTCAGGGGACTAGCTCATGAGTGAAAGAGGTGAATGAATGCCGCAACCAGTTCTGTGAGCTGAGTTTGTCGATCTGTAACATTATCTAGGCTTCTGTCCAACATCGTCGTTGGATCTACAGGTAGAGGATAACATGTCTCAGAAATATCATACGTACAGTTGAAGTCGGAAGTTTACATACACCTTAGCCAAATACATTTAACCTATTTAATCCCATCGGTCACAATAGTGTCCATAAAAAACTTTTCAGTTATAAGGCTCTAAGAATTTTACTGAATGATATATCAATGCATTTCCATCAAATATTGAAATAGTAAAGAGTCTCAATGAAACAGGTATACCTCCAATTGTCTCAAATGATGCCAATTGGCCTATCAGAAGCTTCTAAAGCCATGACATCCTTTTCTGGAATTTTCCAAGCTGTTTAAATGCACAATCAACTTAGTGTATGTAAACGTCTGACCCACTGGAATTGTGATACAGTGAATTATAAGTGAAATAATCTGTCTGTAAACAATTGTTGGAAAATGCCTTGTGTCATGCACAAAGTAGATTTCCTAACCAACTTGCCAAAACTATAGTTTGTTAAAACTTCTTAGGGCTGAGATCCCATTAACGGGATCGGTATGACAACAGCCAGTGAAAGTGTAGGGCGCCAAATTCAAACAACAGAAATCTCATAATTAAAATTCCTCAAACATACAAGTATCTTATACCATTTTAAAGGTAATCTTTTTTTCATCCCACCACAGTGTCCGATTTCAAATAGGCTTTACAGCAAAAGCACAACAAACGATTATGTTAGGTCAGAGTCACAGAAAAACACAGCCATTTTTCCAGCCAGAGAGTGGAGTCACAAAATTCAGAAATAGAGATAGAATTAATCACTAACCTTTGATGATCTTCATCAGATGACACTCATAGGACTTCATGTTACACAATACATGTTTGATTTGTTCGATAAAGTTCATATTTATATAAAAAAAATGTCACTATACATTGGCGTGTTATGTTTAGTAGTTCCAAAAACATCCAGTGATTTTGCAGAGAGCCACATCAATTTACAGAAATACTCATTATAAATGTTGATGAAAATACAAGTGTTTTACATGGAACTTTAGATGAACTTTTCCTTAATGCAACTGCAACTGTAACTGTGTCAGATTTAAAAAAAGCTTCACGGAAAAAGCAAACCATGCAATAATCTGACTACGGCGCTCAGAGACCCAACAAGCCAAAAAGATATCCGCCATATTGTGCAGTCAACAGAAGTCAGAAATAACATCATAAATATTCACTTACCTTTGATGATCTTCGTCAGAATGCACTCCCAGGAATCCCAGTTCCACAATAAATGTTTGTTGTGTTCGATAATGTCCATCATTTATGTCCAAATAGCTACTTTTGTTAGCGCATTTTGTAAACAAATCCAAAATCACGAAGCGCGTTCACTAGGAGCAGACGAAATGTCAAAAACTTCCATTACAGTCCGTAGAAACATGTCAAACGATGTACATAATCAATCTTTAGGATGTTTTTAACATAAATCTTCAATAATGTTCCAACCAGAGAATTCTGTTGTCTTCAGAAAAGCAATGGAACGGGAGCTACCTCTCACGTGAACGAGCGTCACGCGTTTGTGGCACTCTGCCAGACCACTAACTCAAAGAGCCTTTATGAAACCCTGCTTTACAGTAGAAGCCTCAAACAAGTTCCTAAAGACGGTTGACATCTAGTGGAAGACTTAGGAATTGCAACATTACTAATATCCCACTATATCTTCAATAGGGAATGAGTTGAAAATTGACCAACCTTTATATTCCCACTTCCTGGTTGGATTTTTTTCTCAGGTTTTGGCCTGCCATATGAGTTCTGTTATACTCACAGACATCATTCTAACAGTTTTAGAGACTTCAGAGTGTTTTCTATCCAAATATACTATATGCATATATTAGCAACTGGGACTGAGTAGCAGGCAGTTTACTCTGGGAACCTCTGGGCACCTTACTCATCCAAGCTTCTCAATACTGCCCCAGCCATAAGAAGTTTTAACAAGAAATTTGTGGAGGGTTGGAAACGAGTTTTAATGACTCCAACCTAAGTGTGTAAACTTCCGACTTCAACTATAACATGTCTCAGAGGATAACATGTCTCATTAGTAGCGAGGATAACATGTCTCTGTGGTTAACATGACTTTAGATTACATGAGGATAACATGTCTCATCAGTGTAGTTTGATGGTATAACATTATTAAGTATGGAGGTATGAAAGAAGAGAGAACTATTTCCGAATATGCTGTTAAATAGAACTCGTGTAAATATCTAAACCCCTGTATGAATAGAACACTAGTCTAAAAGAGGAATTTGTGATGTAACACAAATGTATAATGGTAACATAATATTGAGTTGGTTGGAAACTCTCCAGCGCGCTTACAATAAACAATGATTAATTGACTTAATTAAGATTGACTTGTGTTCCCGTGTAAGAATTTTCACAACATAGTGTCAATGATACCTGACAAGGCGGTAACACGTTATATTATGTTGCCCCTATTACTATCAACTACACAGTAATAACTGTAGTAACAACATAGTAATTATAGGTCTTACTATGTAATTACATGGTAATAAGGTTGTAGCACGCTCAGTTATTGCACATTTGAAACTAGGAATCCACTTGCTGAAGGTTATTCCACATGTGTAATTACTGATGTTATTACACATTTTCTAGCTACACTAGCTTTACCACCCTGTGTTAATATGTTCTACCAGTTAGTACATTTTCCAAAATGATTGCAATGTGTCTGCAATGGGGAATTGCATTTGAATGGTTTGAATACGAATCTTTGTCAAATCCATAAAATAATATCAAATTGAAAAATGTTCTCCTGTATCCTTCTCTGAATCAGATAAAAAGGAGTGGATTTTTCTCTGTCCTCCCCTGATTCAGAATATATCATTTTCATATTGCTACTTCATCAGATCATCATAATAACTCATTATAACCATTATACTCAATATTATGTAACTTTAACTCTAACCCATTATACATTTGTGCATAATGAGGTCAACCCCGAAACTTGACCTCTGCGCATTTCCCTTGTAACAACATTGTAATTACAGAGTTGGTTGATAAATTTCTTCTGGTTAGCCGATAGTATGCAAAGGTTGTTACATTGTAACTACCTAGTAATTATAAAGGTTATACCCTTCTGGGTTTACATTGTTGCTTGCTCCTAGGTTGGTTAATGATAATTACAAGTATATCCTATGTAACTACATTGTTCTTACATTACACCTGATTCGGTATAGCCTTTGCGCTAGGTCATAACATAGAAATAAACAAATAGAAAATGACCGGTAGTTAATGACAGGGTGTGCCTTGTTACAATTGTCATTGTCAGGTCCTAGCCTATATATCAACCCTGGTATTACATGTGAATTCAAAGGTAGTGGCACCTTGCAGTTACACGTAACAAGGTCCGATTTGAGTTATTAACATGGTAATTAACAGGTGACTTGCAAAACAGTTACATTGTGGATCAAGAAAATGTGCAATAACATCATTACTTATACATCTGGAATAACTTTCAGCAAGTGGATGTGTAATTACACAGTCCTTGTCCCAATTGTATAATAACTGATTGCGCTACAACCTTATTACTATGTAATTACATAGTAACGTCTAGTTAACTCCTATGTTGGTACTATAGTCATTACTGTGTAGTTAAATAGTAATAGGGGAAACTTAATGTAAAGTGTTACCGCAACTGCTTACAATGTGGGGTAGCATACAACATAGAGCTGACTTTGTCCTAAAAGAAATGTAAATCCCCCAGTATGTTTTCTCTCATATACTGTAGTGATCGTCTGATTTATATATACAACTAGTACATATTCTAAGAAAGAAGATTAAACAGTAATATACACTATACATATCAACAGATGTGTATTTCCTGAAATTCTTAGTATCAAAAAAGTTCCCTGTATCATACCTTAAGGGTCTAGTGATGAAACCCTGGTAGTGTGATTGAAAGTCTGGTAGTGTAGGTGAAAGCCTTGTAGTGTGGTTGAAAGCTGACACTAAACTGATTAGAAGTAGAGGTAGTGGTACAGTGCCTGCCCAATAGATAACAAAAGTGCTCCAAAGATAGAAAGCAGCCAGGTTTCCATCTAATTGGCGACAGATTTTCATGTGAATATCCTCAAATCTGCATGAAACAATATGTGCATTTTCCCACCAGAGATGTGTTTTGATCAAATTGACTTGTTGCAGATAAAAGGCTTTGCGTGATGACATAGTGTACATAAAAATACCCATGTACCAAATATAAAATACAAGTTAAATGGGTTTCAATCGCATTTTAAACTCTATTGATGGTTTGCACACACAAAATAAAGCGTTATGTAGCGACTGTGCCCGCTCTGGTATTGGCACGTGCACTCTAGGCGACAGCGCAGCCCTTGTGCTGTTGTCTAGAGCCACGTATTGCCTACATTATGAAATTATTATGGACAAAAGAGAACGATTATTTTTATTTGTCAAAGGGCAGCCAAGATGATTGTGTCACCAGAGTAAGACCCTCGACATGTATTGGAAAGGAGCATCAAGCTCATCACCATGCACTTTCACCACCCTGTGAAGTTCATCATAATTTTATTTAATTTGTAGCCTATCAAACTGCATGCATTCCCAGGAGTCGTAGTTGGAGGACCACACAACATGTCATCACATTTTGCGAATAAAAGCATTTCCACTGATATTTCTGACATAATTCACTTTACCAACAGAAAAAGATTCCACCTAGTCTTGCGTATTTTGTTTTATCGACATTTGGAAAGTTTACCGAAAGTGTTTCTGTTTCCATCAGGCCTGTCATTACATTTTTTTATCCAACATGTCCTTTACTCGCATAAAAAGGTTGGAAGGAAAACTGGTTAGTGTCTCAGTCACCGTCATCCCCTGGGCTATTTTAGGACTCGCCAGTAGGGGTCGAAACAGTACCCAATTGTCATATTTGAGTAAGAGTAAAGATACCTTCATAGAAAATTACTCAAGTAAAAGTTACAGAGTAAAATAACACTTGAGTAAAAGTCTAAGAGTATTTCATTTGAAATATATTTAAGTATCAAAAGTAAATGTAATTGATAGTATACTTAAGTATCAAAAGTACAAGTATAAATCATTTTTAAAAATCTTTATATTAAGCAAACCAGATGGCACAATTTGTTAAAAAGATAGCTAGAAACACACTCCAACAACTCAGACATAATTTACAAATTAAGCATTTGTGTTTATTGAGTCCGCCAGATCAGATGCAGTAGGTATTACCAAGGATGTTCTCTTGATAAGTACATGAATTGGACCATTTTCCTGTCCTGCTAAGCATTCAAAATGTAACAAGTACGTTTGGGTGTCAGGGAAACAAACTCAGTAAGGTAATGTGATTACGTTTAGTTACTTTTAGATTACTTTCCTCTTAAGAGGCATTAGAAGAAGACAAAAATGTATGTTACCAATTGAACAACATCTATTGCAGGATAAATCATTGTTAACGTTTACATACTGTAGGTGGCCATATATGGATGTTCAATTTTACTTTATGGGTTGGTTAAGTAGGTTTCTTCTAAACCATCACTTTCTACTACATATAATACGATTAAATTATATCTTTACATTAAAAACCACAGTCAGTCTATTCCAGTCATTCCAATAAATCTTATACCCCTTGATCTTCAAGAATAGGACTTTGAAATATAGAAGCATTTATTAACCAAATTGTTTTACCTGAGCATAACCCAAAAACGAAGGACTTATTAGCCAGCCCTACTTTGTTGTTTATGATTTTGTTGTCAAGACTGATTGGGCTCATTGCTTCGAGTTCAAAAATAAATGCTGGGCTCACTTTTGAAAAGTGCTATTTACATGTGAAAAATGTATGCCATATGCTGCATTTTCTATAGGCCAATTGTTTAACTTTTTGTTGGTGACACTTTGATATCTTGATAATATGCAGCTGTTTAAAGGGCAAATCCAATAACAAAATGGACACCCTGCCTCTGTTTTGGTAAAAGTCTGAGGGATGGGCCTGGAGAAATGTAACCACTCTCAGATTAATAGACAGAGCTACGGATGCATGGACTGACCATCAATAATATCAAAATTATTATTTTAACCATGTTATGAAGCTATAGAGTGTTTGTTTACATTTACAATGTTTACAAACATTGGAGAAAAACAAGCTTATATTTTGGGTTCTGTGACAGTTGAGTGTGACAGTTGAACCAAGCTCATGAGGCATTTATAAGTTATATTCTTCAAGAAGCAATGTATATATATGTATATATAGTTGCTACATACATTTTTGGACTTATGTGGTATATGTAGTTGCTACATACATTTTTGGACTTATACTATATATATATATATATATATATATATATATATATATATATATATATATATATATATATATATATATTGTATGTTTATATATATATATATATATATATATATATTGTATAAGTCCAAAAATGTATGTAGCAACTACAGAATGCCCCTTTAAGTCTATCAAAAGTGTGCGAGTTTGAGCATGTGTCCATTATGTCACCCCCTGATCAGTTTCGCCTGTCCTTGTTATTGTCTCCTCCCCCTCCAGGTGTCGCTTGTTATTCCTGATGTATATATACCTGTGTTTCCTGTCTCTCTGTGCCAGTTCGTCTTGTATGTTTCAAGTCAACCAGTGTGGTTTTCCCGTGCTCCTGTCTTTTTCCTATTCTCTTTTACTAGTCCTCCTGGTTTGACCATTGCCTGTTTTATGGACTCTGTTTTGGATGACTGGCTGTGAATGTTTATTGAATTGTTTTATTTCTGCCTTTTCTATTCCAGACATTCTGAAATTCACTAAAGCATCCCATGTATGTAACTTTAGTCTTTCACTTTTCAATTTGCCTTTGCCTGACCATTCTGCCTGCCCTGACCTCGAGCCTGCCTGCCACACTGTACCACCTGGACTCTGAACTGGTATGGACCTTTTGCCTGTCCACAACCATTCTTTTGGCTACCCCTTTTGGAAGTAATAAATATCAAAGACTCAAACCATCTGCCTCCCGTGTCTGCATCTGGGTCTCGTCTTGTGCCCTTATACATTAGGCCTATGGATGTATTTATTTTATCAGCATGAATTGCATGGAGTAATAAAAGCCCCACTTTTATTCCATAGGCTGGGATCCGTACTATGCAGCTGTTGCAAGAGCGCATTTTTTCACTGGCTGTCCGGTTTCAAAAACAATGATTGATAGGCAGCTTAAACTTCTTGAATTCAACCATGATTGGGTTCAAATACACATTTATATATGTGAACAGCCATCCTCAACAACCACAATCCGTAAGGCACAAATAGCTAAATGAGAGAGCAGCAGTGAGATTCACATCAATTCGCTATGTAGATATCAATAATAAGTGGTATACGTATCACCGTAGACTACACCACTGCTGTCATCCTTACCTACAAGTGTTGATTCAAGTTGGATAATCTTTGGGTGCTGACAGCAGTCGCACTATTGGAAGACATAGATTGTACTGTAGCCTACAAAAGCCTATTCTTGCTCTTTTCCTGCGATTGATCAAACACATTTGGTGTGTCATCATAGTGGTCGCTGACTTGTGGTCAGACTTGCTCAGGTGGAACAAACCTAAAGTTGTGCCTTTTTTCAATGCTGATTTGAATGTCATTGAGAAAACAGAGAAGTGTCAAAGATTTTTTTCCGCAAACATCTTTTCTGAATATAAAATTAATCCTCGAAATAAACATCTAGTTTTTCAAAAGTATCTGTAATATGATTACAATATTTTTGCTGGTAACGTAACGGATTACAGTTTCAGTTTTTTTGTAATCCATTACTTTCCAACCCTGCTATCAATACATTAATGTTTTTATATCTGAAAGTATTAGGCCTCGATGTTGTGTAAGTGTTATGTTATGACTGCAGTAGTCTTTGGAGTTAGTGTGTCAATGTACCCTAAAGGTGATGATGGCTGAGAATAAGAGGACTGAACTCTAGTTTAGTCACTGCAGGTTAAAAAGAAAAGGAACAATCCACACACTGTGGTCTAAGTGTGCTTTAGAGAAACATCCCATTGACCCACGTATTTTTGTTGTGTAACAGTTAACGAATTCTGCATATAAAAAAAGATGATGCATTATGAAAGATAGAGGCTTGTGACGTTCATAAAGAGACCCATGAAATTATAAAAAGGGACAGTGCACTTGCCAGCCCATGAAAAATGTATTTGGCTTGAGAGAACCCGGTTGATCCTGTATTATTTGAATAATGCTGTGGTCATAAATCTAATGCTTCATGTTCATATGTCATTTAGCTGAGGCTTTTATCCAAAGCGACTTACAGTAATGCGTACATCCATTTTTTTTCATACATATGGTGGTCCTGGGAACCAAACCCTCTATCCTGGCATTGAAAGTGCCATGCTCTGCCAGCTCAGGTACAGAAGACCATGTGATAACCTTATAATGACACTGTTAGTGTAGCTAAATGCTTGTGCTTCTAGTTCCGACAATGCAGTAATAACCAACGAGTAATCTAGCTAACAATTCCAAAACTACTACCTTATACACACAAGTGTAAAGGGATAAAGAATATGTACATAAAGATATATGAATGAGTGATGGTACAGAGCGGCATAGGCAAGATGCAGTAGATGGTATCGAGTACAGTATATACATATGAGATGAGTATGTAAACAAAGTGGCTAGTGATACATGTATTACATAAAGATGCAGTAGATGATATAGAGTACAGTATATACATATGAGATGAATAATGTAGGGTATGTAAACATTATATTAAGTAGCAATGTTTAAAGTGGCTAGTGATATATTTTACATCAATTCCCATTATTAAAGTGGCTGGAGTTGAGTCAGTGTGTTGGCAGCAGCCACTCAATGTTAGTGATGGCTGTTTAACAGTCTGATGGCCTTGAGATAGAAGCTATTTTTCAGTCTCTCGGTCCCAGCTTTGATGCACCTGTACTGATCTCGCCTTCTGGATGATAGCGGGGTGAACAGGCAGTGGCTCGGGTGGTTGTTGTCCTTGATGATCTTTATGGCCTTCCTGTGACATCGGGTGGTGTAGGTGTCCTGGAGGGCAGGTAGTTTGCCCCCGGTGATGCGTTGTGCAGACCTCACTACCCTCTGGAGAGCCTTACAGTTGTGGGCGGAGCAGTTGCCGTACCAGGCGGTGATACAGCCCGACAGGATGCTCTCGATTGTGCATCTGTAGAAGTTCGTGAGTGCTTTTGGTGACAAGCCGAATTTCTTCAGCCTCCTGAGGCTTCTTCACGATGCTGTTTGTGTGTGTGGACCAATTCAGTTTGTCTGTGATGTGTACGCCGAGGAACTTAAAACTTGCTAACCTCTCCACTACTGTTCCATCGATGTGAATAGGGGGATGTTCCCTCTGCTCTTTCCTGAAGCCCACAATCATCTCCTTAGTTTTGTTGACGTTGAGTGTGAGGTTATTTTTTAATAGTGTTATCATAAAATTATGTTTCACTGAAAAATACACAACCGTTCAAAAGTTTGGGGTCACTTAGAAATGTCCTTGTTTTTGAAAGAAAAGCACATTTTTGTCCAATAAAATAAATTGATCAGAAATACAGGGTAGACATTGTTAATGTTGTAAATGACTATTGTAGCTGGAAACAGCTGATTTTTATTGGAAAATATACATAGGCGTACAAGAGGCCCATTATCAGCAACCATTACTCCTGTGTTCCAATTTCACATTGTGTTAGCTAATCCAAGATGATAATTTTAAAAGGCTAATTAATCATTAGAAAACCATTTAGCAATTATGTTAGCACAGCTGAAAACTGTTGTGCCGATAAAGAAGCAATAGAACTGTCCTTCTTTAGACTAGTTGAGTATCTGGAGCATCAGCATTTGTGGGTTCGATTACAGGCTCAAATTGGCCAGAAAGAAAGCACTTTCTAATGAAACTTGTTAGTCTATTCTTGTTCTGAGAAATGAACGCTGTTCCATGCGAGAAATTGCCAGGATACTGAAGATCTCATACAACGCTGTGTACTACTCCCTTCACAGAACAGCGCAAACTGGCCTAACCAGAATAGAAAGAGTAGTGGGAGGCCCCGGTGCACAACTGAGAAAGAGAACAAGTACATTAGAGTGTCTAGTTTGAGAAACAGACGCCTCACAAGTCCTCAACTTGGCAGCTTCATTGAATAGTACCCGCAAAACACCAGTCTCAACGTCAACAGTGAAGAGGCGACTCCGGGATGCTGGCCTTCTAGGCAGAGATGCAAAGAAAAAGCCATATCTCAGACTGGCCAATAAAAAGAAAAGATTAAGATGGGCAAAATAACACAGACACTGGACAAATGAACTCTACCTAGAATGCCAGGAGTTGCCGCTTCACTGTTGATGTTGAGACTGGGTTTTGGCAGGTACTATTTAATGAAGCTGCCATTCTTCCTTGCAATGTTTCTCAGGCTCTATTAACTTACATCGATAGCAGCGGCTAACTTCAATCTTCAAGTCTTTACACAGATGTTTTATG
Source organism: Oncorhynchus mykiss (assembly GCF_013265735.2). NCBI lineage: Eukaryota > Metazoa > Chordata > Actinopteri > Salmoniformes > Salmonidae > Oncorhynchus > Oncorhynchus mykiss. The sequence goes on along the minus strand of NC_048569.1, from coordinate 75,709,758 downwards.
GGAGTCATGTCTGGGCTTTCTCTGGGCCACTCCACATTATTGTTCTGAAGCCATTCTAGCGTTGCTTTGGCTCTAAGCTTGGTGTCATTGTCCTGTTGGAACGTAAATCTTTGCCCAAGTCTAAGATTGTTCGCACTCTGAAGCAGGTTCTTTTCAAGGATTTGCCTGTATTTGGCTTCATTCATTGTTCCCTCTTACCAGTCTCCCAGTCCCTGCCGCTGAAAAGCATACCCATGACATGATGCTGCACCACCATGCTTCACGGGAGGGATGGTGTTAGATGGGTGATGAGCTGTGCTTGGTTTTCTTCAGACATAGCGTTTTGCATTCAGGACAAAGAGTCTCATCAGACCACAGAATATTTTGCCTTATGCTTTCAGACTCTTTCACGGTTCCTTTTTGCAAACGCCAGGCTTGCTGTCATGCTCCTTTTTCTCAGGATTGGGTTCTGTCTGGCCACTCTGCCATAAAGCCCAGATTGGTGAAGTGCTGCAGAGACTGCTGCCTTCTGGCATGTTCTCCCATCTCAACCAATAAACTCTGTAGTTCTGTCAGAGTGGTCATTGGGTTCTTGGTCACCTCCCTGATCAAGGTCCTTCTTGCCCAGTTGGTCAGTTTGGTACAATGGCCAACTCTAGGCAGAGCCTGGGTAGTTCTGTATTTTTTTATATTTCACAATGATGGAGACCACTGTGCTCTTGGAAACTTTCAAAACTTTATAAATGGTTTTATACCCTTCCCCACATACTGAAAATATCATTAATGTATGAGTTCAAAAATGGATGTAGTAACTAAGGAATGCCCCTTTCACAGGCAGTGACCTTCATATAGCAGAACTACACTACAAAAGTATGTGCACACTTGCTCTTCTGGGAAGGCTTTCCATTCAGCCACAAGAGCATTAATTAATTTGGAGGTTGGGCATTGATGTTCGGCGATCAGGCCTGGCTCTCAGTCGGGATTTCAATTCATCCCAACGGTGTTCAATGGGGTTGAGGTCAGGGCTCTGTGCAGGCTTATCAAGTTCTTCCACACCGATCTCGGCAAACCATTTCTGTATGGACCTCGTTTTGTGCATTTGGGAATTGGCATGCTGAAACAGGAAATGGCCTTCCCAAACTGTTGCCACAAAGTTGGAAATACAGAATCGTCTAGAATGTCATTATATGCTGTAGCATTAAGATTTCCTTTCGCTGGAACTAGGGGGCCTAACCCGAACCATGAAAAATAGCCCCAGACCATTATTTCTCCTCCACCAAACTTTACAGTTGGTACTATGCATTGGGGCAGGTAGCGTTGTCCTGGCATTCGCCAAAACCAGATTCGTCCTTTGGACTGCCAGATGTAGAAGCATGATTCATAACTCCAGAAAACACGTTTCCACTGCTCCAGAGTCCAATGGCAGCAAGCTTTACACCACACAGGCCGAAGCTTGGCATTGTGCATGGTGATCTTAGGTTTGTGTGTGGCTGCTCGGCCTTGGAAACCCATTTCATGAAGCTCCAGACAAACAGTTATTATACTAATTTCGCTTCCAGAGGCAGTTTGGAACTCAGTAGTAGGTGTTGCAACCGAGGACAGACGATTTTTACACAATACCCACTTCAGCACTCTGTGGTCCCATTCTGTGAGTTTGTGTGGCCTACCACTTTGAGGCTGAGCCGTTGTTGCTCCTAGACGTTTCCACTTCACAATAACAGCAGTTCTAGCAGGGCAGAAATTTGACTAACTGACATGATAGAAAGGTGGAATCATTTGACGGTGCCACATTGAAAGTTACTGAGCTCTTCAGTATGGGCCATTCTACTGTTAATGTTTGTCTATGGAGATTGCATGTCTGTGTGCTCGATTCTATACATCTGTCAGTAATCGGTGTGGCTGAACTAGCCAAATCCACAAATTTGAAGCGGTGTACACATACTTTTGGATACTGTTCAGGAGCCTTTTGGTGTCAGACTTGATGCACCGGAAACTGCACATTTTACATGTGAAACGTAATGTTATGACTTTAAGTACTGTTCCCTGAAGAAGGGAAACGAGGTACAACATATTATGGGGGAGTCGCACTCTGGTGACTTAGGTTGAAAGATCTACAATCACGCTCGACAAGGCCAATGAAATCTGCGCCTCGCTTCAAGCCCCGCATTCCACAGGTGATAAGCGTGTGGCTCGGATTCATTCCTTCAATTTAACACCTCTCTTTACAGAGCCCAGGAGTTGTCAGTGCGGGTCAAACATGTGTTGTACCTCGTTTCCTTCCATCAGCGAACAGTAGTTATAGTTATAACGTTACATTCCTTTTCAGTCAGTCAGTTTCGGTGCATATTATAGGGAAATATAATCCCGCCCCAAGCCAACCCCAATGCATAAGGTGACTCACCTTATAGTCGTCTGAGGCGAACTGAGTACCGGAAAGGTGTACAGACAACGGGTGGAGGTCCCCAACACATTTAACCATTTAGCCAAAGACATGAGCAGAGAGATTTTGTAAGAGAGTATCTTTATGTCCACTGACTACAGAGGCTCAAAGGGGATCTCAAACAATGCCTCCAAATCCAGCGTCAAGTCCAATGTGGGCGCAATAGGTTTAGATACTGGTCTGAGACAATGTACACCTTTCAGGAACCGCACCACCAGGGGGTGAGCCCCAGATGAGGCTCCATCAATTCCCACATGACAGCTGAGATAGCAGCCATGTTCACTTTTTGCTCAAAAAGCTCCTCTAGGAACACAAGGATGTCCCTCACAGAGCACTGAAAAGGAACAGGTCTTTATTTTGGCACCAGAGCTCAAGCGCTTGCCACTTATACAAATACAGACCTTTCGTGGAAGGCGCCCTTGTGCCAAACCTGTCCTTTCACGTGGGACAACAGGTCTTCGCAAATCAAGGCTGCCTGGTCCAATGGGGAGCCACAATAATGAATTATAAGCCCTCCCGGCACACTCTCTCCAATGTTGGCTGAATCGGAACCACTGGTGGAAATGCGTAAAGAAGGATCTGAGGCCACTGGTATGACAGAACGTCCGTTCACCATGGGGCATTCGGATCCCTTATCAAGGAAAAAAGACAACACTGTGTGTTTTCCAGCAATGAGTAAAGATTTATGTTGGCCCTGCCGAACCTCTCCCATATATGGGGTGACTGGGGTACATGGGCACGTGAAAGTATGCATCCTTTAGGTCGATGGTGGTGAACCAGACCACTTGGGGGTACTGTTGTCACCATGGGTGTTTGGGGAGGCTGGCAAGGGAGAACCCGATCCTGCGCCACCTCCCATCCCCGAGCTAGGGCTGTCTCCTTCCCTGTGCTGTGGCAGGACCATCTCTCACCTCATCTCCACAAACTACACATAAATCGTGAGTATCTTTCAGAGAAATTCTATAACCGCATGACTGGGGGCACGATCTCGACCCCAAACCAGACTTAGCCATCGTCGTCTCTGTTGCTTTCTTAGCAATCTTACTAATTTCGCTAGCAAATTGAAGAATAACAAATTGTTTGTGATTAGGAAACTTATGAGAACAAGTACAAAATGGGACAGATTAGTTGGAGTATGAATCGTTCCTTTTCACTCCGAGGTGAAGAGCGGAATAATTTAAGGAATAAATCCGAGCCTCACGCTTATCACCTTTGACAGGCGGGGTGTCCACCGAGGCAAGGATTTTATTGGCCTTGTCAGGCGGGATTGTAGATCTTCAAACAAAGTCGCGAGAGTGGGACTCCCCCACAGTGTGTTGTACCGAAGTTGTCTGTCTGAAAGGGAACTGCAATTCACATGTGATGTAAAAACATGCTGTTCTCCTCAAGTGAATAGGTGGTGTTAACATGTAAACTCTAGATTGAATACACGTGAAAATATGATTTGAAATTTAAGATCAACATGTGAAAACAGTTATTTTCAACTGAAAATTTGACGTCTTTTTTTGTAATGGATCCCACATCTGAATCCTAGATATACAATACTCTTAAGCTGACCTACTTGTATAATATGTGCATGATGAGTAAATACTTTAATTGTGCTATTTTGGTCCAATGATGCCTTCTAACTTTCCCCAATAATGTAATCTGGAAGTGAAGTGAATGTGTGTGCTTTATGTGAGTGAACATAGCTGGTCACGGGTACAGAAGTCAGACATCTGTAGAATAATCTGTTTGCTGTGAGGCTGTGAGGAGCAGTGTGCCTGATAGAGCAGAGCTGCAATACTGAATGTAGGCTTCTCAGCATGTGACATGTGCAGTTCCAGCAGACAGCGGCCACGTGAGACAGACAAAGAGACGGCAGAGAGATGAAAGGTCAATGGTTAGGAAGCAATAATAACAGGGATTCACTTTAGTTAAATGTTTAAAGAAAGAGAAAGGGGGGTGACATGTGCACACACATGACACACACACACGACACACACACACTCTCACACAATTGCCGGGAAGGTTCTCCATGTCGATTAGTCATCTACAGCAGAGGTAAAGAGAAAGAACGATTGAGAGAAATAAGTGTCTGTGGGATTTGAATGACATCAGCGATTCCAGCAGCATTAGTTAGCTCTGACTGTAGTAGCCGTATGAAAGGTGTGTGTCCTTGGTACCAAGTGGGCGGACATCTCTCATCACTTTCCTTTTGTACGGTTCTTCCTAGTATTGAAAAGGGCTCCATTTGATTTGCTTGCGGCTGATTCTCTCCTTGTGGCAAACAAACTTTGCTTCTGTCTGACGTTGCCTGATGTGGCGGGAAGTTAAAGGAAAAAGACTTTGGCTCAGGGCTTTTAAGGGTGAGCCTTCTGACAGCTATGTATATTTCTGATTGAATATGCTATGAAAAGCACTGTTTTTTCTCTTTGTGCATACTGTCACAATTGTCATTGGTGATATCAAGGGATGGCATGTTCATTGTTGTTCAGTAATTGGCCGCTACATTCCTCCGACTCCCCAATGATTTGACAGGAGACTAGAAAGGGTTGTTCAGCAGTGAAGTGCACGTGCCAATTATGCCCCTGAACAAGCGACAGATAAAGAGAGAGAGAGAGAGACAATGAAAGAGAAACAAAGGGAGAAAGAAATAAAGCGCTAGAGAAAGAGACAACCCTGGGGCTCTGCACTTTGTTTGTGCTGTTGCTGGAAAATGGGAAGTATTTCTGCTCCACCATGTGAAATAAAAATAAACACATCCATACATTTCCCATGCTTAGAAAGGTGTTTTCTTCTTTCTCTACTGTCTAAGAAAAACACTGCTAACATGTATCTGAGCTGCTGCTGTGTTTGCCTCCCAACACCCTGACCATGAGACCTCACTCCACTACAGCCACCTCCCTGTTGTTTCCTGCTGTGGATGAGTGCCCCTGTTCCCCATTTGGCATCGCAGCACTGGATGACTGAGTTATGTGTGTGTAGTGTTTGTGTATAAGTGCATCCGTCTATGTCTGTGTGCACATACACTTAAACATTGGTGGGTTCTGAGCAAGGTTATTATAGTTTTGTGAGTTTCTATTCATTTTTATTTCTATTCATTTTTAGATTTACACTACCGTTCAAAAGTTTGGGGTCACTTAGAAATTACGTTGTTTTTGAAAGAAAAGCACATGGTTTGTCCATTAAAATAGCATCAAATTGATCAGAAATACAGTGTAGACATTGTGAATGTTGTAAATGACTATTGTAGCTGGAATCGGTTTTTTGGGGGGGGAATATCTACATAGTCATACAGAGGCCTATTATCAGCAACCATCACTCCTGTGTTACAATGGCATGTTGTGTTAGCTAATCCAATTTTATCATTTTAAATGGCTAATTGATTAATAGAAAACCCTTTTGCAATTATGTTAGCACAGCTGCAAACTGTTGTCCTGATTAAAGAAATCAAATCAAATTTTTATTTGTCACATACACATGGTTAGCAGATGTTAATGCGAGTGTAGCGAAATGCTTGTGCTTCTAGTTCCGACAATGCAGTAATAACCAACAAGTAATCTAGCTAACA